>NC_140588.1:622034636-623234636 GCF_964204655.1 Triturus cristatus | reverse complement strand
ACCAAGTTGCGGAAAAATTCCTTACAAATCGAAGCCTGGGAATCTTTAAGAGAGGCTGCAGAGCTTAGAGACATGAGCAGCTTCTGGAGGGTAATAAATGCCCCGTGTTTTCAACCCCCAAACAAACCCCAAGTGGCGTCTCATATCTTGCCAGAGGCGTGGGAGGCGCACTTCATTAGTTTGTATAATCGCGGGGAATTTGAGGAGCAGACAACTCCAGTTATAGGACTCTCTTCCTGCGCCTGGACACCCATTACGGTGGCTGAGGTCCAATTGGGCATAGATGGCCTGGTATTGAGAAAAGCGCCAGGGCCGGATGGGATACCTCCAGATTTATTTAAAAGCCAGACAGACCTCTGGGCGCCCATACTAACTAGGGTGTTCAACACAGCTATCGAGGTAGGTATGCCTAGATCCTGGTCTACGGCCGTCATTGTGCCCATATTCAAGAAGGGTAATAGAAATGAACCACAATGTTATCGCCCAATATCCCTTATAGATGTTACGGCGAAGGTCTTGGGGAGAGTCATTCTAAACCGCTTAATGATTTGGGCCGATGAAAACAACATCATCACGGATGTGCAGTATGGTTTCCGAAATGGGCGTTCCACAACTGACCAATGCCTTAACCTTTATCATCTGGTGGCAAAGTACACCGTGGCCAGGGAAGGTACAGTTTATCTGGCATTTATGGACCTCTCAGCAGCTTTTGACTGTGTGAACAGAAGAAAGCTGTGGACCCAGGATTGATCCATGCTTTACGAATGCTCCACCAAAACACCACGGCTCGGGTCAGATTTACTGACGAGGGTGACATCACAGAGGACTTTCAGTGTCGCGGCGGGGTGAGACAAGGATGCATCCTTGCGCCCTTCCTGTTCACGCTCTACATCAATGGGCTCGATAAGGCGCTCGGAGCCTTGGAGGCAGATTGTCCCTGCATTGGGAGGAGAGGTATACCCGTCCTCCTATATGCAGACGACGCGGTCCTCTTGGCGCGCACAGGTAGGAGCTTGCAGGCCCTCATTAGCGGATTTGTCCGTTTTATGGCAGACCTTGATCTAGTTCCCAACCTCACAAAGTCATACATTATGGAAGTGGGTAAAAACCCCCCAAAAGAATTGTGTTTTTACCATAGGTACACATAAACTCGAGAAGGTAAAACTTTTTAATTATCTGGGGATCCTATTCGATAAAGACCTAAATTTTAAACCCCTCGTAAGTCACAAATGTAGCCAACACCCTAGTGCGGTGGGGTCAATAATGAATTACGCACGCAGACTTGGCCGTTGGTCACCCAATGAAATAACGCACTTATATAGTTCTGTCTGCTGTGGTAAAACCCTGTATGGAAGTGAGGTGTGGGGCTTCACAGACGGGGAAAAAATTCAATTGGAGGAAAACAAGTTTTTAAGAAGACTCCTGCAAGTGCCTCAAAGCACCCCTTCCTTTATAGTCCACGAAGAGTTGGGTATTTCCCATATTAGTGAGAGGGCTTGCCTCAAACCTATCATCTGTTGGATCAAAATCTGGACAAACCCTGAGGCAAGTCTAAGTAGACAAATCTTGGAGGACTGTATGAAGGGGGACAAGGGGCCGCAAATACCCTGGCTTAAATATGTAAGGGACAACTAAATAGTCTGGGCCATGCCAATTTCTTTAATGATCCCTCCACACTAGCTAACAGAGACAAGGGTGTCATAAAGGCAGATTTCCTACGATATTCAGCCAGGGTTAGAGAGGAAAGGGAAGGGCGGAAAAGCACTGTAAGACAATACTAGCTCACAAAAACTTGTGTGGGCATGGAATTTTACTTGTCCAATATACACAATAGACAGGATAGATTCCTGATGACAAGATTCAGGCTAAACCTTTTGCATCATATCCAATCAGTCCCAGCTGGTTTTGCAAGCGATGTAAGCACAAAAGGGTGTTGCGGCTGCGATCTACGATCTCCGCAAGATACCCTTCATTTCATCCTAATTTGCCCATTTTATGCCTACCCAAGGACACGGTTTTTAAAAACCATTCTGAAATGCTCCAAAATCCGACAGGCTAAAGTGGCCCTTTTATTTCTTAAACTCTCCGCTGACCCCTTTGTATTATTTAGCACTGTGCACTTTTTGCGATTGGCAGTTAGACTAAGAAACACTAGAGGAGAGGACTAATTGTTAGGGTCGCTCCCCAGTTTAAATGTACATAAAATATACTAATTGTTGTGAGAAAGTCGCATATAATGGAGTACTTGATTGTCCCGTTTTTTACTACCATGTACAGTGGGGTTTTATCATTGTCGATTTTACGTGTATTATGCATAATGATTGAAGTTTTTAACAAAAGTAAGATTGTTTTATGATGTGCATCTTTTATGGATATTCTCAAATACCTGAATAAAGATATTTGAATAATGAATAATGACTCACAGAGCCTTGTAGAAGCAGTGCCCATCCAGAGACAGTTCCATGACATTAGAACGGGTGCAAAGAGATAGAGAGTGTGACATGTGAAACATGCACTACACAAGGAAGAAAATGTTGCCTGGAACAGCTCACATTGATGGTCAGTGCACAGCGGGTCATGCTCAAGTCATGTTTTGTGAATAATGTGTGCAATGAGCAATGTTCTCCTGGGCAATACCTCCCAAGGTTCTCGAAACGTGCGGTCTGCTAAAACCTACTGTGACATCTTAGGTACCTTTCGCTCCTTGCTTCCAGACCAACACATTGGCATGGTACATTGTAGCTGAGGGACGTGTAGTTTTGGTATTATTCAGGCTCCTGCTTCTACACTGTAAATCCAGATTTGAGGTCAACTTAAGTAGCTGTTGAAATAAGGACCGAGAACAAGTTCTTGTGCTAAATGGATCACACGTAAGAACAGGTATTGGCAAAAACTATAAATCTGGCTCTATTGTGCCAACTCATGTAAACATGGGTATTCACAACTGTTGTTTACAAATGTGATGCAGCACAAATGTTGTTTATCTCAATAACACCAGCCCTATTGGTTTTGCCAATGCATGTAAAAAATATTGCTTTTTGCCTTGAATACATATAGGAGATAATCAATTGAATTTGTCAAACAATGTGATGATTGAGTGTATTTTTCAGATGTAATGCAGTCCCTCATGCATGATAATGAAAGCCCTTCGGAGAAGGCAGGATGATACTCCAAGCATCTAATACTATAAAGTGAGAGATTGATGCTCCTCCATGTAGAGTCAAAACACTCTGGGGCATATTCTCAAGGATCTATCGCCGAGCTAACGGCACTTTCGCGATACATTTTTCACCCCATTCACAAGCTGGTGCTAACAGTCCATAGCACTAGTTTACCTGCGATAGCAGCCGCAAAAAACATCGCCACAGATGACCCCGGCAACTATCGCTAAGGAGATGCGGAGTAGGTGTTCCTGAGCCAACCCAAACCCAAACAAAGAAACTGCACACCAAATGTAAATGTAAATGTAAATGTATGTGTCTTGTAAAGCGCACTGCTGCCCTGAGGCGTCCTGGCGCTGTAGACCGCTGGGGAACCCGTCCTGGCTATCCCTGTGAGATGGTCCCTCCAGGGTATCTCCAAGGTGAAACCAGGCATCCCCGGCGAATGTGGGGGGCCGTTGTGGAGATGAGGACACCACGAATCCCAAAACAAATATTTTGCCTGATGTCGCACAAGCAGGAAAATCAACATACATGTGTGGCCAGAAAATGGAGAATCAGCCATACAGCAATGCAATCACCAACACAAAACACCATTCAAACAAAAGCCGAAACAACCATTCGGATGAGTCCTAGCGGGTCCTCACTGGACAATCCGTAGGACACAGCATGGAAGACAAAATCCAAGAGAAGAAGGTGTTCCATACGCACAACAAAGGAAAGAGAGGGAGAGAGCAAGCAAGAAAGACAAAGTGAGATTGCACAAGCAGCTCAAGGCCACCCGGGCACCTGGCTCCACATGCCAACATGTGTGTGTGTGTATTGCCATCCATACACCATGAGCCCAAGGCCGTGTCCCAATCCAGCGCCAAAGCCACATCACGTTCTGAAAACGCAAGTAGTAGTCAGACAAACCTCAGGGATGAAAGATTCATTGTCCCAATGCAGAAGGCGGGAGGACACCTGCACGTCTGACCTTGGTCTAGAACGTGGCTGGAACACCCTGAGAGAGATGCCATGGCAGATGGGGACGACTCCCACACCACTCATTGCACAAATGAACTATCCGACTTATCCACACCCCACACACAGAAGCCCCTGCCTGAGGTACCCCCGCATGGTATGCCCTTGACTCTCACGAAAACAGCAACCCATTCTCCCCAATGTTGCACACACATTCGAATCATTGCTCAGAGCTGTGGCATATCCTCCACACAACTGCCGCAGTTCAGAAGAGTGCCGGTTCCACGAGATGCACCAACGCAGTGGCAGGCCATACCGGGCGCATCCACAACCCCCGTCACGTTGAACAGTACCGTGCATGTATGCTGCATTTACTGGGCGCACTGCCACTGGCAGCGCTGCGGATCAGTTACCAGCTGAGCTTCCGCATTGCCTACTTCACCTGCGTCCATCCCTGGTTCCACTGCCGAACATGAATATTCGAGTGTCCCATGGATGTCTGCCTATCCAACACAACCGTAGATGAGTTGGACTATGACTTGTGTCTGTGCCCTCTGTTAGATCACGAACAGGAGTGTAACCGAGACAGCCGTGCATGGACTGTGTATGTATTGGCAGTTGTGCATGAGAGATTGCACAATTCCTCAAGTGCAGTGACCACATCGAGGCGCTCCCCTATTGGGCTGTGTTGCAGATTGGTGAAACGGCGTGGGCTGAGCACACCTACCCGGACCAGTTAATGGATTGGCTCACCCTGGTGTTCCTTGAACACGACAACGACGTACTATTGGAACACATTGCACATGAAGCTGCACCGGCATTCATGGACGAGTAACGACGTTTCTGCAGCCACATCCGATTGTTACCCACAGCATAGGTTCCGAAAACTTGTTGCATCGTTGGGACGAAGGCACACATATCCCACCACAACAGAGGACATGTCTGCCTTCGTCAGGACTCTGGATGCATGTGCGTGGAACTACGCACACCTGTGCAAGGTGAGACAGGTCCATGGTCAGAGCAACACAGCGTCATTTGGCAACATTGCCAATTCGGACACACTGCTGGGGGGTGAGCACACACATGGCAATGCAGCACGACATGTGAACCTGTCGGACCATTTCACCTGATCGCTGTCAGCAGAGCAGACAATCGGCGCACTCCGGTGGCAGAGCACTATGCAGATCCCATGGGCAGTGAGTCGTGCCCCCTCACACGGGGGCAATGGGCAGACGTCAAACAACACATTACTCATCCAGCAAAGCAAGGTGGGCTGAGACCGTTGCCATCCGTGATGATTGTTGTTCATTTGGCCACACCATTTCCTGATGCTCGACATGTACCCATGCTGCGTGTAAGTGTCTTAAGTATGTCCCTGCCTGTTGTGGCCGTTGCCTCGTCCGTACTGACACGCATATGCCAATAAAGTCAATGCCACTCCACTGGTGTCTAACTGTGAGGTGTGTTGATTAGATTGTCCACTCGTGTGCCACAATGAGCATCGTCCATACACAGGGAGGAACTGACTGACGCATGTGCAATGGGGGTGTTTCCCTTTTGCAAGCTCCACCTCTGTGAGCCAGACATTGTTTTGGGATAGGTGCTAGCTGACATGTGCACGCACGTGACTTCAGCAATGTGAGTATGGTGTCAAACCTCTGACCATGTGGAGCAATGTCATATATCATAACAGAATGTGTCCAACAGATGTGTCTAAGTAGGTATGCGATGTGAAGTTCTGTCGTCGCATGTGATGTAGGACACCACTCCTGGCCTGCTACCGATTTTGTCATCCCTACAGACAGCCCTATTCAACACATGGACATGTGCCTACATTGGGGGGGTTGTGAGATTGTTGTTGATGTGCAATGGGGACACCGCTAGTACTCACCTTCACAGTCATCCAAGTAGCCATGCGTCTCAGGGATACACATGCGCATAGATGTCAGTTACCAGGGTGTATCTTCATGTGCAATCATTGTCCCTACATCTAGCCATACTTCCATACGTGATTGAACATAGTAATGACAAATCTGTGTGATTCAGAATGTTTTATTCACATTCAAGTGATTGACGGTGCTGGAGTTGTACATGGCCATCCACGCCCACATCACTTGGAATCCCAGTGGTGGGCCAACAAGAGTCCTTTGGGGATTGAAAAGTGATTAGGAAGAGGGGGAGGGCAGTCCGCAGCAGGATTGCTGTGTAATTGGCCAGCAGTGAAGAAATGGCAGTCCGTGTCGGGGTCCGGGTGAATGTCGCAGAGTGTTCCGGTGGTCATTGGGAGGGGTTGTCCCAGGGCATGCTGCATAGGTCAGAACCAGGCAGGGACAGGCCATATTGCGGTGATGGATTCTACTACCTCCTTACTGACACAGTAATTACCATCCCCTTCTTACTCTCCTGATATGGGTTCTGTGTCCGGTGTGTCCGGTGTGTGTGGTGGGGTGATGGCTGAATCACTGTGTGCCACTGACACATCAGACTGTGAAGGTGATGGGGCAGCATCATTGTGTGCCACTGACACATCAGGGGTCAGAGGGGTGTGTGTCGATGTTCCCGCTGCAGTCATCTGGGACCGGCTCAGTGGCAGCAATGGCAAGATGAAGAACTGCAGGGCATTGAAGTTCCCAGCTACTAATCACTGGTGTCCAGCCGTGGCAGCCATACTTCCAGCCTGCATCTGCTCCATGGTCTCCATCGACCTCCGCATCTGTGCTAACTCTGTGCTGTCATCGCTGGTGCCTGTCTGACCTGACAGTTCTTGTATTCGATTAATGGCCCCAGCGAGGTCAGCCAAGGTCTGTGGTTGAACAAGGTGCGTACAGGGGGTGTCCGATAGGGACTGTACGTGGTCCCTGATGGGACTCAGACACCCACGTATGGCATCAAGTTTGGCTGCCACAAGCTTGAAACCCACCCACAGCTGTTCAGCCAACTCCACCTGGCAACCCCACACACGTTGTTGGAACTCCATGTATTGGTCGGGGGGGTTCGGGGAGACAGCCGTGGTGGTGTGTGTTTCCTGCTGTGTGGTCTGTGCAGGTGGTGGGCTCATCTCGGGGCAGCTGACCTGCCCTGCTCCTGGGGATGGGGTGCGGAGGCTGTCCATCATCCATTGGAGGGTGTCTTGACATACGTGCAGGTTGTCCTCTTCATCATCAATGATGGGAAGTATGGTGTGCCCTGCAGGAGGTGTTGTTTGTCCCTCTGCAATGTAAAGGGGAGATGCAGGTTAACAGAGTTACACATGTGTTGAAGATTTGCAGGTGTTTACATTCAGACTGCATGCCAATGTACATTGTGACTGTTTTGGTGGAGCTGGCTATTTGATGGCAGGCAGTGTGTTTTTCGACTACATGGCGGATGTGTGGTAGTACCCATGCACTATCATCACACAGTGTCAGGCAATGCCAGATGTGAGTGGACAGTTACTACGCATGTGCCGAACCAGTTGTGAGCTCTGTCCTGTGGTGCTGGTGTTGCACTTTGTACCACATTGCCGTCATTGCTGATGTTCTGTGATTGCTATGTGTGTGTGTGCTGCATTGTGGGGGAGTTGCCAATGCAGCTCTGATTTCATGTAGCCTTCTCCTTTTGAGGCGGGTGCCTTTGAATTGTGTGCTTTTCGCGGGCTGAGTTGTTTTTGACTTGGGTCATATGTGCTCTCGGACAGATTTTGTGGCCTGGTGCACTTCATGGTGTGACCTGCTCCTTTACGGATGTGATCCGCACTGGGCTACCTCCATGTCGATTCGTGGGCTATGTCATGTTTTTTGGATGCTGCCATGCTATTGGGCATGCAGTGTTACTTGCATAGTCAGTGTGGGTCACAGAGCCGCTGCTTTGCTGGATTCAGCACACGTGCATGGGTCGGTTGTGATGTTGGTGATATGGAGGTGGCCTCTTTGTGCACATTGTGGACGGGGGCCTACTTGGTGTTTCAATGTGTGTTGCAGTGTGCCAAGGGTATCAGGGACATGTTCCACGATCATTGTGGGTGTGCAGTGTGCTACACATAATTGCGCATGTGTGCCATTGTGCCCATCTCCCCCCGTTCTCCCATCCCTGTTCGTTACTCACCCTGTTGCTGTTGGGTCAGGTCGTATCAGGCTATTTCCAGGCCCCCAAATCCTACCACCGTCTCCACACTGCTGACTGTGGCCACCATTTCCTCCAGCTCCTCCTGTGTCGTAGGACTCCCACCTCCAGTTGCCCTTGCTGCCTCCCTGTTGGCGGAGAGCTTCTCCTTGGTTTGGCTGTGCACTTCATGCCAGCGCCTCTTGACCTCCTCCAGTGACCTCCTCTACACTCCGACTGCATTGACGTTGGTGACGATGGCCTGCCATATTTCGGTTTGGGTTGCCAGTGCCGCAGTGGAGGTGCCGAACAGTTGTTGGCGGTGTTCTATCACCTCCGTGACGATGATCCGGTCTTCCTGCGGACTGAACCCCGTCTTCCTATTCCTCTTCTCCTTGTCCTCCCCCGGACACGGGGTTCCTGGCTGGACCTCCATGGGGCTTGTGGAGTTTGGCTTGTCCTCTGCACTCGGTCCGTGTGCATCCATGTTGCTACGCAGTTTGAATTGATTTTGGTTTCTTTTCTTTCTTTTATAGTGCATTTTCCCACCAGACGCGTGGGATTTGTAGGCCTGTGGCTGGTTTTTGCTGATTTTTGTACTCCGATTGGCCTCATCGCCAGATTTTTTGCATTAGCATTTCACATTTTTGCGGCGTGGCGTTGATTTTCACGCTGACATTTGACGTGTTATCTGGTGACTATCGCATGCTACCGCCGCGTTGTGAATACTTGGTTGGCACGGCGTACTTTTCCCACGATGGGCTGAGATGTTGAGAGTTACGTTAGGCTACTTGCGGTAGTTATCACACGTTCTTGTGAATATACCCCTCTATTTGTATATCTCCAATGAGTAGCTCATGAGCTACTGGTAGCTCTCGAGCTACTTGTGAATATCTCTCCTGTGTATAGCCCAGCCTATCAAATTAAAAGCTTTTGCTTTATATGTGTACCAAAATGTAAAAGTGTGTATTTCAAAACCCATAATTTCCTAATTATATTTATAGCGGTTTTTGAATGATAAATCATGCAGCATTGCCGGGGGCATTATAGCTGTGGCTGTATGTATTACCCTTATAGAGGCATTCCTAATAGACAGAGCATTTTTTGACATTACTGTTGCCAATCCTGCACTGAGATTATCACGGCCGGTAATCGTGCATAGGACGGTCACTTATATAATCTTGACTATACCATACTGATAATATCAGTGGCTCGGGATGATTTTCATTGAACATAAGTAGCTCTTATTACTGAAAAGGTTAGAGACCACTGTTGTATATATTAAAGAATTGGTAATAATAGATCTTCAATAGAGCTGCACAGTCATGCCAAACCTAACATGAATGTGAGATAGAAATTAGATTATGGTAACAAGAACAATTGGAAGCAGAAAAACAGAAACATGAAAGAAGAAAGAATGGTTCAGTCAGATAGAACAGCGGTTCTTAACATTTTTAAGTCCGTGGACACCTACTGAATTATTCTTGGAATCCAGGGACACCCCCTAAATCCTTACTGGAATCTGAGGATCGCCACCGAGACATTACGGGAAGCCAGGGACCATGGTCTAAGCAATTTCTACAGTTCGAACTTGAAAATAGTACACAAAAAATACAGAAACAATAATGCATCAAAATTCTGTTCACAAACAAATATATACCAATTTTAATTTTAATGGGGAGGGTGGCTATTTTTTAAATGTTTTTTTTAATTCTAAAAGACAAAGGGATATGCTAGACTCTAGCATATCACTTAGTTTTTTTGCTCCTAATGCATATTTTATTTTTGATGGCACTTGAGCTGAGGTCACACATCCTCCGTATTATGTTCTGTTGGCTGTACTTGCATTCCTCTCATAAAATCTTCACATGTACGGAGTGTTTTTAAATTTCACTATTACATTTCGTTTTTGTCTTCATATGTAGTTTATTAGTCTGCTGTTGCAGGGTCTACAGACCACAGGTTAAGAACCACTGATATAGAAGATGTTCCACAGAGGGATTCTGTAAAAATGTGAAACATTTTCACACAATTTTTAAAACAGGGAAAAGAAGATAGGAAAAATAGGTGGGAAGTGGGCATATCACAGGATGGCCATCTGGACCAGAGTGTGTGTGTATAATGGGATGGAGAAAGGTCTCCTGCATGCATCTGGGGAGAGTGCCGGGGGCCAAGAAAAAGGGAGGATCCCAAAACGCGTTTACTCCTTGTTAATTTCCATAATAAACTTTAGGCATGGCTACAGCCCGAACTGCTGAACGGAATTAGACCAAATTTGGCAATAAAGTAGCTCTTGGTTCAGAAAGCACTCTTTTTGTTAAAAGGTGTAAATCCGTTCAGTAGTTCCTTTAACATTTAAATATTTCTCAGGTATCCAAAAATGGGCGCAGAGGATCCGCGCACCCTCCAGATCTCGAGCCTGCGATCTGAATGTCAGCTATCTTGTGACTTGGTTCAAAAGTTAAAAAAACATTTAAAAAACAAGAAAAGAGGGCAGAGTAGAAATACCCTGACCTCAGGGCCCATAAAAACCATTTATTTAAAAGAAAAAATCAGCGGGAATCGCATTGGGTCCAAGAATCCCATCGAATATTATTTTTTTTTAAACCGAAGCTCAGTCTCCCGCGCTTTGTTTCCTTGAAGCCCCAGGTGGACCAGATCCCAGGGGCAATGTTAAAATGAGATGCAGGGACCCATGCCTCCTCCCTAGGGCTATGTTTATTATATGCGGGCCACGTGGGCCCCCAGCAGCCCCGGGGCCCGCCACCTCACCAGGGCTTTTTTTTTTATAAATGAATGTATGAATCCAAGGGTACCGCCCCCTCCCCAGGGCTATTTTCATTAAAATGCAGGGGGCCACCTCCCCGGGGCTATATATTAAATAGAATGCATGAGGGGCTCCAGCCCTCCCCTCGCAGCCCCTGAGACCGCCACCTCCCCTTGATTTATAATAAAATGGGGGGCCTTGTGCCCCTGGGGCCTCCACCTCCCGGGGCAACCTACTAAATAGAATGTGTGGGTGGCTCCTGCTCCCCATGCAGCCTCAGGGACCAACACCTCACCATGGGAGAAATCAAGTAAAGGCGGGGGTCCGTTGTGGACTACTGGCCCCAGGACCACCACATCCCTGGGGCTACAAAGTAAATGGGAGTGGGGCTTTACGGCCCCGCTCCTGGAGCTGTAAATGGTCCTGGGGATCGCCACTCCCCAGGGCCAGCTCCAGCAATGTCCAGGGAGCCCACCCCCGGGACATTGCAGTTTGTTATGGCTTGGCGGGAGCACTGGAGCCTCCCCCCACGGTCCCCAACGACCTGGCCATGCCCAAGGGTATGGGTCCGCGGGGCTGACAATGACCCGGGAAGGGGGAAGCTCTGATGTGGAGTACATTTACAACTATTTTGGAAACGGTTTGGTGGTAGTAACTTGAGAAGTGCAGTTTGAGCATAGGAAGGGACTTATTCTTTTGGTGGTGGGTGTATGTCAATCCCTCAACCCCTACATAACCATCCATCAACCCCTCCTTACTTCTCCTATAACCTCTACTATTTAGTAGTAAATATTCTTCATTTTCCGACCACTCCTGTCTGACCCTCCCCATTTACTACTAAAACATATACCTTTGTGCAGAGATCTTTGCAGTCAGGCGGAGATCTCTGCATATAAATGATAGGGGAGGCGGAGACCTCTGCATTTCGGCTTGGGAATAGTATTTTGAAGTATGTTCGTAGTACTATTGCAGTATTCCTAAGCATACTACAACATTCAGTTTCTGAATGGACCCCCCCCCCCCATTTAATTTTAGCTAAAGAGACTGATACTACAAAAAAACATTTCTTAGCACTTTATTGTTTTCATGTAGTGAAGTTTCTTTAAAGGGGATTGGGCTGAGAACATCCTATGAATGTATGATGTCCTGAAATAACGTTGGTGAATGTGTCCAGTTATCTTTAGATTAGAGTTATTCATTTGGAAATAAGGTTATCATTGAAAGACGGTTTATCCTCATTGTGGCCCACCAGTTGCTCTAGATCAATACATAAGTTCAGACTGGGATGCTTGAAATGGAATTCACAGTAGTTAAAGCCTCATTTCTGAAGTTAAGACTTTTATGCATCTGTATAATTACACACTGATATTTTTCCTGAGATTCAGAGGAAATGTCTAACTCTCCTCTTTGGCAGTGTGAAAAGAATCTTAGACAGATTTTAAAATATTAATTTGGCATAATTCTCTTATAAAACATCAACCAGAAACACAACAAAGGTATTGTTTGAGAAAGTCAACTTTCCTCTATTCTCATAATCACGATGGAATGGTTTTATCTCACAAAAAAGGTGTGATCAGTTTATCACTATATTCTCGCATAAAATTGCCGAAATCCATTTTGATATAGAAGTAGGTTTCTCTTCTTTATTAAGGCTAGCTAACTTCTATATTGCCTCATGCTTGGTCATAAATCAAGGCTGTCAAAAACCACAATCTACCAAGGATATTGGGTAGTCTGACATCCACATCTTATGCAGCTGTCTCCATCTCGACTGGTATTATTAAATTATATTTTTATCTTTTTTAATCAATTATATGCTAAATCTATCAGTTCTTCCCTATGTTGCTTAGAAGTTCTGGATGTCTTAAAGGTTTGGCAAGTTTTATGATTCTTAAACAGTTCCACTTTACTGGGAAGGATTCTTGAAATTATTGTGCCAATAAGGCCTAAACTGAAACAGAGAAGACTTTTGGGTCACTACTAATCTAGTTTTAAAAAATACTTAACTATACCCTCCACATTGCTGGTTGCCAAGATGGTTGTGTTCTTGTTCTCATTGATAGCTCGGTTCAACTTGCAAAGGAATGTGGCTGTTGCTTGATCAGGGCTCCCACCCTAGTCAAATTTGTAACAATTACAAAAATCTTTAGTCCATTCAGTGTCATCTCAAGAATTTTTGGGGCCCCGGGCAAGACATACGTTGGGACCCCTTTTTAAAAAAACTTTGCATTTCATTACCCATTTTTTTATATTTTAAGGCTGCATTATGACAAACAATATTGAATTATGTGGTAAGCTTTCAGAGAACTAGAAAGAGGTCAAATAGAAAAATCACTTTTCCCTGGGGTCCCTTGAAAGGGCGGGAGCCCTGGGCAATTGCCCATTTTGTCCATCCCTTAAAACACCTCTGACTCTATCTCTTGAAAGTCAATAGGTTGCAGTCTACATGGTACTCTCAGGTTGTTTTCTCTGTTTCTTTCTTGGGTGAGTGAAAATGTTCAATGCTTATGAGCTTCATGCTAACATTTGCCTGTGTGTGGTCTATACCCAGAACAAGGAAAGTTAACTGGGGAGACAGATGCTTTACCATTGCAGCTGCAAAATTATGGAATTCCCTTCCTCTTAACATAAAATCCAGTCCCACATTGATTATCTTTAGAAGGCAGCTAAAAACATGGCTGTTTTCTCAAAGACACGACTGTTCTTAAATCACTCTAAAACTGCCCCAGAGTTCTACTTTATTGGTATCAGTCATAGCTCTTAGCGCCGAGACACCTATGGGTAATTGTAGCGCTTTAAAAATCGCATAAATAAATAAAATAAATAAATAAATTCACGTCTCTTTACACACCGCCTGTCAATGCATTATTTAACAAAAGAACTCTTGCAGGAGCAAAACGGAGTCAGTTGGAGAAATCTGAAAATAACTATGTATTGTACTGGTGTGGGTATCACCACACCAGTACAAAATAACCATTGTAAATACCTGTTCTATGGCTGGATCATAGTAAAGTACAGAAGGCTGCATATTTTACATTTTTCACTTGAGCGTATTGAATTTAACCTAGCATGTATTTACTTAGACATTGATTCTATTCATGGCTTCGAAAGAGATCTGTCACAAATATTTAGAATAACATGCTATTATATAAGCCAGGTATATTTTATTTACGTTTTTATGAATGTTATTAAAATAGCACAGACCTGACTACAGAATATAGCTGTGGGGACTTACATTGAATGCAGCATATAAAAATTTGGCATCAGAACTTTATATTTAAGAGTATAGAGACTATTTTCTTTCAATATAGACTTCTCTTATCTAATTTGATGCCTGGTAATGAATGGAGCCCTAAAGGGCGAATAATTGATAACGAATGTCTGCAACAAGCCTCGATACGCTGAGTCATCCAACTCAAAGAAACAGGGAAATACTTGTGCTCAGTGCTGTAGAATTAGAAGTACAGAGACATAACAAAGAAACAAAATTAGTCTTTAAGGTGCATTTTAAAGAGTTGAGTTTAACAGGGCCACTGAAATTATGCAATTCGGTGGCCGTCGTGTTATCCAAATAATTATGGATTTGCTCCATTTTGAACATAATCCATCATATGCTGCATTACCTGCAGATTTTAAAATAAGCAATTGTTTCTAGCTCAAATGGATCAAAAGTTACAAAAAAATGCAGCAACATATCTTGCTGTGCAGTGGAAGGCCCTTCAGAAAAGTTGACTAGTTGCCTTTGAGTTGCTTATTGATATGTTTGGGTGTTAAACTGGTACTAATACAGCAGTTGACTTCAAATACTTTAAAGATGCCCCCAGTGAAATAAAATAGTCATTGGGTCCCCCCTCAAAATCTTTCACAAATATTCTACTAAACTGGAAATGTTTAAATATGTCCAGACTTATTTAGACATTGCAATAAGTGTTGTTACCATTTTAAAAATGCAATCAAATACGTGATTGGCAAACATTCTATTTTGATCAGGCAGGCATTACTAACGTGTAAAAGTATCCACAGTGTGATTCTTAGAAGTGGGGGTGGGTATTTTGAATAATATTTCGAGTCCCATCCCTTTTGACACCTTCTGCCAGTCAGGATAAAAATGACAAAAGATGTCAGTGTAAGCTCAATACAGAGAGGCTTGCTGCCCTTCTCTTTTTCCAGCTGAAAGCAAAGCACTGCTGTTGGCATAATGCTTCTTTTGGCTAGAGCCTGCCGCCCTCCCCCCCACCTCCAATCACTTTGGGCCTCCCTAGAGGGGGGCTGCCCCCCAGTTTGAGGACCCCTGCCATACAATGTTAACATGAGCCAAAAGAATCAAGTAATACTATCACAAAATGTGTCGCATTACGTTGCATAATTTGCCTTTTCTTTATACAGCCAACCCTGCTGCATGATTTGGTCATAACTCCAGTGGTCGTGGTCTCTGGGCACCCCCAGGACGGGAGAGGCTGGAGGATGAGTGCAGATTGAGTGTGCAGTGAAATCACTGCTGTTTGTGGTTGTATAGGCTAGAACCGGCACACCGTGCTCTAATACCGTATCTTTAAATGAGTCTTCATTTACAGCCAACTGCATTTAATACCTTATTTATTGAGGAGTGAGCCGCACATGTTATTGATGTTTACCCAATATGATCCAATAACATAAATCAATATTAAACAAGAAGCCTTCAGCGACACTGCTGCATTGGCTTTAAATTAAATAGTCAGAGCCTCGCAACATATATTCCATGAAAGTCATGTCAGCATCTGTCACAGTAGAGTGTAGGATTTTCGCAAGTCAGTAAAGGCATTTTTAAAAATATACCCAGTGAATTAATTGGATTTATCTTTTAGGAGATGTACTCCCACGTGTGTTTTATCCTGTCAGCCCTGAGCTATCATGCCTTTCCGAGGTGCTGGCTAGCCTTCTAAAACAATCCCTTAATAAGCGGAACAGTCATTAGACTATCTCAGTAACTAGCCAAAAGTTCACTTATTTACTGCTTTACATTTTTTTGATAACTAATGTATAGGTTTTGTGTCTTGCTTTAAGCCCCTCAGTAGTTACAGTTTAGTGCTGTATCATAGATAGTATCAATTTATTTTCCTTTATTGGAGAATTTTAATTTTACATTATAAAGTACACACCTTTACCACATGGCCCACTAATGGCCTAACTGAGAAAAAAAGACAGCCCAGTCAAAATGTTCAAACCACTTGCTTCCATCCTCACCTCTCTCTCTCTTTCCATCCATTCGCTCTATCTCTTTTTTTCTGCGCGGGGGTGGTAGTAAGCTAACTGTGTGCCTTCCCTCAAAAGGCTGTTTAAGTTTAAATGATATAAAAGCTTGAAGAAACAGAAAAGAGTCATAGGGCATGAATGCAAGTGTTCTTAAGAAACATATTTACTTGCCAATAAAAGTGCTCATGTAGAAATGTTGCAGGATTGCAAATGTTGCAGATGTTACATAAAATGTTGTGATTGCATATAAATTGATTCATGCACACACATTACGTTTTGCATTATTAGTGCAGCAGTTTCTTACGATTATGCAGTGACCTAATTTCTTCAATTTCTCAAGGTTTCGCTTAATAACATAGGGTAAATCTTATAAACCTTTTCATCTGTAATAAAACCCTCAACCAGCAGCAGTATATTCCATCATATATATATAATGGCTACTTGAGTTACTCTGGCTACTTGAGGGTTTATGGTCATCACGAGGCCAAAGGCCCTTTCGTTTGTAAATCCACACCGAGATGTCATCAGAATCCTATTATAGGACCCATATTATATTGTTACCCTTTCTGTATTTTTTTTATATTAACTGTTTATTTTCATATAGTTAGCTTGAAAACACTGTTTTGTTCCAATTGCAGCTAACAATGGGCACTGGCTGGCATTAGACTGCTTAAGCTTTGTTTACCTTTCATGAATAAATAGTTAATAAAACAATGGCCAATGGTGAGGGTCAGTGAATTTATGCAATGCTGTGTTTACAGTGATTGCTGTCTAATAATTAATTCAGCGCTCCATCCATCATCTTCGTGTGTTTGTAATAATTGATTTAGGTCACTTTTCACAATGTGCAAATGTCACCAAAAATGTTGCTTCGAACTGAAATGGATGAAAATTATAGCACTTGTAACATTTGACACATAATTTGGATAATCTTGCTGCCTAATTTGGTACTCCTTGCCACATAATCCCAATAGCTTTGACAATGGAAAAGCTCTGTAGAGTGGTTTGAGGGTTGTTAATATGATGATCATATTCTATATTTACACACAAGCCTGTGAAATGTGTCTTTATACCACTCCATTTTGTGCCATAAAAGAACCCAAACATTAAAGTGACAGTAAAGTTAGGTAAAAATGTCAGTTAAAACATAACATTGTACACAACAAAACACTGAAATATATCAGCTATAGTTAATTGGTAGTGACTATAACGTTATTTCGCCATGAACACTGTGACTAATAATGTCATGTCAGATGTTATTAGCGATGTTGTCAATGATATAATATAACATCTCATGAATGATGTAATATGTGAGGTCATAAGCAGTGCATGGTGTGTGCACAAGTTATAAATACTTCAGTTAACGATAACTGGTGAATTTCAGTGTTTTTTTTTTTTAAATGTTACGTTTAAACTGATGTTTTTACCCAACTATAACTTAACTTTAACCTTTGTTTTTTCAATTATTTTCTGAGCTTTTTCAAATGTACAGTAACATATTATTACCAGACCTAACTATGGCGTCACTTTACCTTCGTTTTATTTTCACCGGATTTCTGAGTTGTTTATTTTTTTAACATAACAATATAAAGAAGTATCAATTTGAGTAAGGCAGGCTTACTGGCTTTGTTTAAGGGACAGAACACCAAAATATAAAAGGCTGAACTGCTGGCTTTAGCAGGGGGTCAGCACATCCACCAATATACAGCAGACCTATTAGCCTTGTCAAACAGTAACCCCAAAAATGTATCAGCAACCATATCTCAAAGTGTTCCTTATAAATATACACAACAGTGCATAATAATTTTTACAAAAATATTTTAAATAAAGCATTTTTATCCTAAACAGCCATAAATTTGTGTTTGAGCATTTCTTTTCAACTCTTCAGGACACAAAATACGGCCATATAGCCAACCACTATGGGTCCCTGCATACAGCTCCAAATCGGGGTGCTTCAAAAATTACGGTAAGCTCTCCTGGGGTCATGCCTTAAATGACGCAAGAGACCTACAGAGTTTACTTAAGTTACCTAGGGGGTTGCTGTGCTCCTTGCAGCATCCCACAACACTTTTATAAATGTTGGGTGTGCCCCTGCTCCTCCCTGGGGAACCAAGACCATGACAATATTTAAAAACTATAGCCATGCAGGACATAATGACTCATTCCCGGGAGGGAGGAGTAAATACTGAATGAACGGCCTTGTTGCTTCAATACTGAAGCGGCGAGGCCGCAACTACTTTTTATTTTAGGTGCACCGGTAACACCTGGGGCCCCACAGCATATCTTTCTTTATACATTTTTGTTTTAAATGGCAGTGCGGGGACCCCACTCCCACGCTGCTGTGCAATTAATTTTGTTTGATGGGAACCCCACTCCCACAAGGAACAACAACACTGTCACAATATGTAGGGAGCCACGGGGGTTGACCTATGTTCCCGCAGCTAGCACCCATCATGGGTACTGGTAGGATCTGGCAACAGGGCATTTGCCTCCGTAGGGCGGGAGTTTAATTTCTGCTTCACCTGCAGGAGCACATTTGCTCTTGCGGGCAAAGATATTGCTTTCTGCTCTCTCCGGGTGCAAGCCTTTGTGCTCTCCACCAAGGTGGGAACAATATTGGTTGATCCTCGGGTCCAATACATGGCACGGAGAGAAGAGCACATACAAGACATATATATATAAATGTATATACATATTTAAAAAATAAATACATTTTAACTGAAAAAACCAAAGGTTATAGTTAGTCTCAGATTTTATGCATACAAGGCCATTGAAATTCAGCAGTCATAGTTTGCCTGAGCTAACTATAACTTACGTCCGAGCAATGCACTGCTTCTGACCTCACATATTACATCACTCATGACCTGGTCAGTGACTTCACTGATGACATCTCAAATGGCATCATTGATTACATCATCAAGTGAGTACAAGTGTTTTTAAGAGTTTATGGGTGTTAAACATATATGATAACATACTACAAAAGTTAGATTAGCATACTAGTTGTACTACTAATGAGTGATGCTATCTTTAACATGCCTAATCTGAGTAGGTGTGTGACTGGGTGTGTGAGTGGCTGTATGATTGTGTGAGTACATACATGATTGACTGTATGGGGGAGTGAGTAGATTTCTGACTAGGTCTTGAGGTGTGTCAGTAGTTGTATGGTTGTAGGAGTGGCTATCTGTGTGGTTGTATGGGTGTGTGAGTGAGTTTGTGAGTGGTTTTGTGGGTGTGTGAGTAGCTGTGTGGGTAAGTGTGTTAGTGGCCATAGGGGTGAGTCAGTGGCTGGCTGATTGACAGTATGGGTGAGTGAGTGGGTATCTGAATGGCTGTATGAGTGAGTGACTGGGTGTGTAAGTGGCTGAATGGGTGAGTGAGTGGCTGTTTGAGTGAGTGTTTAGATAAGTGAGTTGGTATTTGAGTGGTTATATTGGAGAGTGAGTGTCTGTGTGAATAATTGAAAGGATGAGTGACCAGATATGGGAGTGCTTGTACGGATGTGTGTATCTGTATGTAAGTGGCTGTGTGGGTATGTGAGTGAGTGTGTGAGTGCTTGTATGGGTGATGGGTGTGTGGGTGAGTAAGTTGCTGTGTTTAGAGGCTATATGAGTGTGTGGGGTGTAAGTTAAAGTTACCTCAGGTAAGTATAACTACTGAATTTCAATGGTTTATTATGGGTGAAATCTGAGACTAACTATAACATCCCTTTAAACTTTGTTTTTTTCAGTGAATTTCTATGGTTTTTAGAATTCTATTTCCAAACTATAATGTCTCTGTAACCTTTGGTTTTTCCAGTTAATCACTACCTTTTTCATAAAAACGATTTCCTAACTATAACATCCAAGTAACCTTTGTGTTGTAAGTGAATTTCTATGTTTTTTTTTTAACTACTAGGCGCGTATCAGGATTACTTCCACAGCTCACCTCTCTTGACAATCACAATATGCTGGCATGACTCATATCATTCCTCCCAACACTTACAAATGAACAAACGTCCTGGACCCTGACCTTTGACCATATTATATGCTGTTGGTAATCTGCAACTGATATTCCCCAGTTTGTTTGAAAAGACTTAATAGTGTTTACAAATGTTTTACCATGTATTCGCATGGTCAGGATTCAAACGCCTTGGAAACATCAGGAAAAATCCATCAAAACGAGCATCAAGCAACGTGCATAGATGAACTTAACGTGAACCCACATCAAATTAATCCCCTGCACCTGCTCCTTGCTGTAAGCAATTCGAACACAACCTTTGTTAACATTCTTAAACACCTTTTAGAAGACAGCCTCATCAAATTAATCATCTGCATCTGTTCCTTGCTATAAGCAATTAGAATGTGACCTTTGTGAACATTCTAAAACACCTTCTAGAAGACAGCCTCATTAAATTGATCATCTGCACCTATTCCTTGCAATAGGCAATTAGAATGCGACCTTTGTGAAGATTATAAAGCACATTCTAGAAGACAGACTCATCAAGTTAATTATCTGCACCTGTTCCTTTTTACAAACAAGTAAAATGTGACCATTATGAACGTTCTAAAGCAGTCCTATTTAAAGATCGTCCACATTCCTCCTCTTTGATTAGCCTCTTCTCTTGCCACTTACCTGTTTCCTTGCTTCCAGGACGCTGTCTTGCCAGCTCCCTTGATCCTCCTGCTTCAACCTCACCACAAAGAACGTCCCGCATTTGTCTCACACCTGGATTGAAAAAAGAACCAGAAGAGAAGGAAAGATGCATTAACAGATTTGATTTCACTACATGCTGCGCTCAGTCACAACTGTGTGCTGCAAACAAAGATAATCCGTTTTTTTGTTCAACTTATACATACTGTTGGCAGGGCTCTGCCAGAGAGAACTTGGGTGAGGCTAACCCTGTTGCTTGTGGGTTTGATGCTGAAATCATACTCACCAAAGTTTTGAAAACTTTGATGAAGAAGCCTCTATGGACAATCTAAATGAAAACAAAACAACAACAAAACTAAAGGTTGGTTGAGATATGAAAAGCTTTTGTGAGGTGATACCTTAAGAGATAGAGTAAATACTAGACTAAAGCCTTATTATTTGTTTATAGGTATCATATCTGCCAGTACCATTCATCAGATCGGTGTGAATGCCTACTGCAGTATTGCGGTTGAGTAGAGAAGCCACAGCATCTTTGATTCAACACGCTCTCTCCATCCCAACCCCCTTCCCACAGGGATTTGCCACCGAAGCAGAGTCTCCTCCTGTAAAACGAGGACTAGTCCCGGGAGGATTCGGGAACTAACATTGCTACCCCATTGGAATCATCTGGGATCCAGATAGGTGGCTTATGTCAACACAATTGCAGAGTGGTGGAGAGAGAGTAAAGGGCCTCCGGCCAGCTCTCAGCAATCTCGCTGTGTTGAACTTACTGCAGGTAACAGGAGTGTTTCTAGGCCCCTAAGGACCCTCAGAATCTAAAGGGACTTTATCTCCCAACAAGTAGTATGCCAGGTGGCATGTTTGCAAAGTGGTGGAGAAAGGGGGCAGGCCTCAGATGAGCTCTCAACAATCCTGCTGTGGGGGACTTACTGAAAGTAACAGGAGAGCGTGATGGCCCCCAAGGACCCTCTGCAGCCAAGGGTCCTTGGGTGCCATCAAATAGTGCACCAGGAGGCATGTTTACAAAGTGTTGGTGAAAGGAGAGGGGCCTCACACAAGCTCTCAGAAATCCCGCTGTATGGGACTTACTGGAGGGGTTCTTAGCTCCCAAGACCCTCAGCATATAAGGGTACCTAATTCCCAACCAGTAGTGTGCCAAGAGTGGCATTTGAAGAGTGGTGGAGAAAGGGGGTGGGTCTCAAATAACCTTACAGTAATCCCTGGGTGGGACATACTGGAGATAACAGGAAGGTGTGTTGGCACCCAACGACCCTCACCAACCAAGCGGATTTCAACCTCCGACATGTTGTGCACCCGGAGGCCCCTTTGCAGAGTGGTTGAAAAAGGGGGCAGTGCCTCCAGTGACTTCCTCTGGGGCCTGCCTTTTTTGTTACGGAAGTGGTGCAGAGTGGCTCCCCTCCCAGGGCCGATTTCAGCCCCAGGAACCCCATCCCAAGGGACCCAGCATTTTAATATATGAATTTTCATTTCATTTTGTTAGGTGAGGGGGCCATGCGGCCCGCCTCTTCTGGCCTATTTCAGCCCCTGGGACCCCATCCCTGGGGGCCCGGCCTTGTAATTTATGTATTTTTATTTTGGGGAGGAGGGCAGCACAGCAATCCTCCCCAGACTGAATTTGGTCCCGGGGACCCAATCCCCTGGGGCTTGGTAATGTCTCCTGGGTTCCTGCAGAGCACCCAGTGTGCTACAAGGCCGTGGGGTAAGCAATAAGGGGGGAGTTGGCATTACTTTCAGGCACAGAGAGCTGCTAAACATGCAGCTCTCCGTGTCTGAAAGCAATTAGCCTGTTTCCCTGCTCACTTGACAGCAGACTCCCATCAAGCAAGAACATTTTCACTGCTCTCGCTTGGTGGAAGCAGAGTCTTTGCTGTGGCTTGGCGGAAGTGGTCAAAGCTCCTGCCAAGCCACAGCAAACAGCTATGTCCGGGGTGTGGGCTACCAGGATTTGATTTGATTTACAGACTTATAGAGCGCGCGTATGCCCAAGGGCGTCTTGGCGCTGGGAATGGCAGAAGTGCTGAATTTTGCAGGTTCATTGTACTTCTGACTTTTCAGTTAGTGAATAACCATGTTTTCAGGACATACCAAGAGCTGGCCCTGGGGAGTAGCGATCCTCAGGGCCATACATGACTCCACGAGAGGGGCCCAGTTGCCTACATCCATTATAAAACTTTCACTTATTTCAGCCTTGGGTAGGTGGCAGTACCTGGGGCTGCAGTGGGCTGTGCGGGCCTCCCGGATTACTTTCATTTGACTTGCTCTGGGGAAGTGGCGGTCCCTGGGGCATGGTGGGCCCATTGGGCCTGCCCGCCCACATATGTATTTTGATAGTGCCCCAGGAAGTTGGCGGTCTCCAGGGCAGCTAGGAGGACATGTGGGTTCCCAACATTTATTTAAATGTTTGCCCCTTAGGAAGGTGGAAGTCCCCAGGGTGTGGGAAGGGCTGTGGCAGCATCGCCCACATACTTATATGTGGGAATGCCCCAGAGACCTAGCCCACCCAGGGGCTTAAGATTAGAGAAGTGTGGAAAGCTTCAGATCCAGCACCACTCCAGCTGATTTTTTTAATTTTTTTATTGCTTGTGTTGGCCTGCGGGGTCCCTGTTGTGACCCCCGAATAGGCCTAGAGTAGTCTGGGTATTCCTACCCTGCTCCCTTCTCTTTTTTTAAGCTTTTTTGTGGGACTCAGCTCATGCCGTGTCCCATCATGGCTGTCAACACTTCTTGGTTTGAATTGTTGGCAGCCAAGCAGATTTCAGCACGGGGACTGTTGGATACTCTGAGGATCTCCCTATATATAAAATTAGGCTTTTCTCTTAATATAGCAAAAACCACTGCATGGATTTATACCGCTTTACAAAAATGTTGCTTGCTGGACCAACAGCTACCTTTCTGTCAAATTTGGTTTAATTCTTTTCGGGCTGTAGTCATTTCTAAAATCTCCACGAGAATCAACATGGGGAAAATGCATTTTGGAACCCACCACTTTTTCTCGTCTCCCGCTTGAGGGATCACCATGAAACTTTTAAGACAGCAGTTGAAGTGAGCATCATAGTAGTTTTGAAAATGTTGCGATGATTCATCAAATAACTCCAAAGTTATTGGCAAATGAGAAAAGGCTCTTCCCATGGAAACTAGTTCCTAACTTGATTAGTGTTCTATCCCTTCAATGTATTTGCTGACCAATACCTGATTCAGTGCCCATGCGATGCAATTTCCCAGTAATCACAAATACATCTGATGTTTTTCTGTGATTTGTACAAGGATCAAAGAACACGTATATATAAAACATCCCTGATATACTTAGGTATTAGACATTCTAAAGAGGCCATGGAATATTTGAAGTTGCTGCAAACTAGGTATGGGTTGCTATCTGCAGGCTTATTGCATCTACAGTAAAATACATGAGTATAACAGGGAACAAGTATTTTTAAATTGTCACTAATATACTGTTTGATTTTTAACTTAACTTAACTTAACTTAATATTATAACCTTATGCATGTTCTCTGCACTTTAAGGGGCACATGCATCAAAGGTTTTTGCGAGCGCAAACGGTGCAATTCGCAAAAAATCATCTGTTTGCGCCCGCAAAAAGGCCTTTTGCGATGCATTAAAGTGTTAGGCACTCGCAATTTAAGAAATCGCAATTTATTGCGATTTCTTAAATTGCGATTGCATTTAAGGAATCGCAATTTGTGATTCCTTAAATGCAATGCTAGAAGCACTTAGAAATGGTGAATTCACTATTTGGGGCTGCAAAATACAGAGAAATCACTCTGGTCTGTATTTTGCAAAAACCTTGAAAAATGTACTAAAGTGCATTTTTCAAGGTTTCAGGTTACACACACACGCCCTTGTGTCATGTGTGTGCGCAACATGGGTGCACATCACAATTTAAGGGGTGCAACAGGGTGTCATTTTGACACTTTGGCACCCTTGAAATTGCAAGCGCAATTTGCGAGTACCTATTGGTACTCGCAAATTGTGCATGCAATTTCCCATTCATACCTATGGGCCTGTAGGCCCATAGCAAAGAATGGGAAACCATTCCTTAATTGCGAGTCGTAATTTGTGAGTCGCAATTAAAGAATGTTTAGGAATCGCTATTTTAATAGCGATTCCTACATGCAAAGGCTTTTGAGAGTCCTTAATCGCAATTCCTTAATAATCGCAATTAAGGACTCGCAAAAGCATTTCTTGATGCATGTGCCTGTAAATGATTGTCGATAACTTATTTGATTGACTGTGAGTATTTTATCTGTCTATATTTTATGCATTATGGTTTGTTTTTAAGTCTGATAAAGCTTTATTAATTGATGAGGTCCTAACTATAATTACCTACTGGCGACCACCAGTAGGAAAAACACATATATTTATAGTGTGTGTCGACACCCCAAGCCCTGGCCCACCAAAAAGGGGTTATAATATAATAGAATGGCTCTGCCCTTTTTTCCCTATGCAGTACCAGAATTTTTATTTTGGTCCCAATGGGTTCCCGCTAGTCTGGGGAAAGGCCATGAGAAGTGTTGGGCTGGCTGCCTCCGATTGGGTTGGGTTGGGTTAGCTGCCTGAGATGGGGTTTGGATGCAAGATCTGGCCACAGAGAAGGCCTTGTGGGCAACCCCACTGCATGCAGGGGCTGACTTTTTGTATGGTAACAAAATAATAATTTACGTAAAAAACAACCTAGAAATTCACTGGAAAAAGAGGGTTAAAGTAATGTTATAGTTAGGTGAGAATTTGAGTGACAACATAATGCTTTAAACGTACAAAACCACTGAAATGTAGCAGCAATAGATAGCTCTAATAGCTATAACCCTTGCCCTTAGGTAACTATAGTTCCCACCCTTGGCATGCACTGCCAATTACCCCACATTTTACATTACTCATTACATCTTCTATGACATCCTTAATAATATTACTGCAACATTTGCCATGAAATTATAGATGAGAAAACTGCGCAAAGTCGGGTGGGAGTTAACATTCCCTTACTGCATAAGTTATAGTTACCAGAGCTAAAAAATAACTGGTGAATTTCTGTGATTTTGTACAATTAAAATGTTATGTTATCACTGAAATTCTCACCTAAATGTAATTTTACGTTAACCTTTGTTTTTTCAGTGAATGTATATGGTTTATAATTCATTGAGTTGTCTTTTAGCTAGCACTTGCACTTGAGTAGGGCATTTTGCCTTAACATCACGGAGATGGATAGACTGTAGATCATCACTAAAACAAATTTGAGGAATAGAAATAGCAAGAGGTGATACTTACAGTCATTTTACAATTTGTCCAACTTTCAACCTCTAAGGTAGACCATCAATTTAAGTCCTGACATTTTGTAACATTTTGTGTGCGAATTAGTAGCAATTCTAATAGTACAATCCATTTGCGTATTAAAGCATTAGATACTTTACCGAGATGGTACAATATCGTGCATCTGATAGTGCTCAGTATTTTAAGGTACTTCACCGACTATGAGACATCCTTTGCAAACATTTTTATATATTTTATATATCTAAATGAATTGCACAATTCACTTTAAATTATATTTTTGCACAATGCACCTGAAATTGTACTTTTGCACACAACCAATGTTTTATATCAATTGATGACAAACCCCTATAGTACAGTATAGTATCTATATCTGGAGTATCATTCATCCAAAAGCCAATGATTATATATTACTGGAAAATACGCATTGTGGTACCATTTTATGAATGTGATGATATAGATGCTTTACCAAAAGCCAGAAGGATTTGGACATCAAATGCTGTAATGTACTTTTATATATACCTCTTTTACACTATATACTTCTCTTTGTATTTTGCACATGGTGCCTGTATTAAGAACATTGCTTGAGAAATAGAGAACAACTGTTTAGTATGAAGTCATTGTGCATTCTTATAAAAACGTCGGGTACTTTACCGGCCATAATACAGTTTTAAAGTGATAAAACAAATATGTCAAAACATCTTATTATCCGTCACCAGGTATCCGTTTTATAAGGAGAAGTACTTTTTGAGCTGGCTATATGTAACTTATGAGATGCTGTAATAGGACACTGTTCCTTTAAAGAACCATCAATTTTGGGATTTTTTTGTAAAAGAGCGAGGGTCAAACCAACCTCTTTATAAATACCTTGCACTTGATGTCATGTGACCCGGACGAAGGCCTCTGGCCGAAACGCGTAGATCGTTTGTTTGTCTCTGTATGCCCTTTGCACGTTTGAAAAAACAATGGAGAGTACATAGAAAAATAAAAAAAGATCTTTTCGTAACTACTACCTGCCGTGGACTTGCTGTCATGAGTGCTGCCTTTCTGTTTCCCTTGGAAACCTTGGTGAGACGGAATTTGAGGGGAAACGCAGGAAATCTTTTTCCAGTAAAACGTTGTGTAGGACAACGATGGATAAGCACACAAATGCGGAGCGGCTTGCCCTTTCATCCGATGCTTTGCCGGTGTACTCCTGAACGGAGCCTGCTTTCGGGACTTAAGACTCGCAAACCGAATTCTAACAAGGTAACTGGTCTTTTTGGCATTCGGCTGGGTGGAAGGCGATAGAGGAGAGGGCTGTTTGCAGCTTGGCGGTTTCTCCGCTGGGGGGGGTCACCAGTAGCTTTGACCGCGGCAATCTTTTTCAACTACCAAACACTCATGTGTCGAGATTTCAATCCAGTGAGCCTGTTACTTTGAATGACGAAGGGGTTGATGGGTCCCGTAGTTCGGTCTCCAGGGGAATCTCAGAAGGAACCGCAATAAGGTAGAGTGGATTCCGATAGAGAATATAGCTGTTTTTCCCCATTGGAGTAATCTAAGCAATACGGCAACAAGTTACTAAGATCATACTCTCCATCAAATAGTGCAACAGAGACAATTTGGCAATAAAGGAACACCAAAACAGCAGGTTATATAAAAAATCGCAAAACAATCTCAATAACCGAACCAGAAACGGGGGAATAAAAAACTGACAGAACATCTGAAAACATGGCAGACCGTTGGACAAAACACGAGCAGTTATTAAAAGACATGTTTGACGATCAGGGAGAACTCACTGCGGCGCATAGTCAATCACGCGCAAACAAAACAGGGGCAATGAATAACCCAAAACAACTTATGAGAGAACTGGAACAGGCGAGGACAGTTCAAATTAATAAATGGTGGGAAAGTGTCACCCTAAAGAAATACCTTGACTGCAAAAGGATACCCAGAGGTCTACGAATTTTTGTCTTGCCCACCCTGAGCGATCTGGCAATCAGACACAAATGAATGCTCAATTAAATTAATCAACACGCTGAATATACATGCGGAAAGGAGATTGACCCAAACAATAGAGAAAGTGAAAGACCTGGAAAAATTGTTAGAAAAGTTTAAAGAAACACCAGAGGGCAACAGAGCATTTGAGGATCTGGAAAAGAAACTGGATAAACATGAGCAAGAAGTACAGAACAAAATAGTACAGAAATTTCAGCGTGATAAGATTGACTACGCTACAGGAAGGGTATACACGTTCGCAAGAAAGTACGTTGCAAACTATAATAAACAATCTAGGGACCGGGTATTGGACCTGGAAACAACAAGGATGGAGACAACAATGATGTCCAGTGCAGGATGCTCAGAGGTGAGCTCAGGAGACAAAGGGGCTATCCACCGGCAGACAGGGGATGGATTTTTCCGGGGAAATGCGTCTCGTGAGAATGACGATGCGAGGCAGAGGAAGAGGTGTTTCCTAAAAACGGAACATCAACAAAAGAACCAGACGGGGCCGCAAAAAACAAGCCCAAAAAAAATGAAAGAGTTTAAAAAAAATGAAAATGGAAAACATGGACCAAGAAATTAAACAAAAAGAAAATAACTTGGTCCTCAATCTTTCATCAAGGGTACTAACAACTAAACATCTGAAATTATTGAATAAAGGACTAACTTTTTGCCCCTCTAACAACATGGACCGAGCTATGTCCAGGGTAGAGCTATACAAATTTTGCCAGAAATTTTAATTAAAAAAGTACTTTGCCAATATGCCAACAAGAGTGAGGGAACAACACAACCAGGAGACTTTGACTTCATTAACCCTCAATGACATTCCACCGTTAATAACATTACACAGTTTAGAATCTGAAAACAATGTGGACACACCCTCTGCAACAACTGAGACCATGACGAATACACAGATCTGTGAGGAGATGGCTATTGCAACTAACATATCCATTAGCAGTAACTGTAAGACCCGATCTAGATTTTGTCCACAATTACCGGCAGGAAACCGGGTGGATGTTTTCCAGGAACTTATGACAGAGGAACTGCGCACTATATACATTAAGGAAAAGAAAAAGAATCATCAAAAATCTAGAAATTTGACCAATGATGACAGATGGGCTCTAAAGGATCTGAGAACAGATGATAACATCATATAAAACCCTTGGATAAAGGGGGAAATATTGTTGTAATGGATGCCCAGAAGTATTACCTGGAAGTCAAAAGACAGCTAAATGATACAACAAACTATGAAAGATTAAAAGAGGATTCAACACCAGCAATTATGAATGAATTCCACAAGATGCTTCGAGACTGGCACACAGATGGGCGACTGGATGAGAATGAACTGGAATATCTCTTAATAAAACATCCTGTCACACCAACTATATATGTACTACATACAAATCTAGAGAATCCACCAGGATGTCCCATCGTCAGCTCCTGTGGTTCCCTCTTAGAAAACTCTTCAAGATTCCTGGACATCTTTCTTTTTCCATATGTACGAAATCACCGTCCTATATCCTGTATTCAATAGACTTTCTAAACAGAATCGCCGATATTCTCTGGAAAGAGGAATATACAATGGGGACCATTGATGTGGTCTCATTGTATACATCAATCAGGCATGAAGATGGGATCAAAGCCTGTGAGTTCTATCTCTGCTCAAGATCACTGAATGTTCTTCAACAGACCAATATGATCTTGGAAATGATGCATTTCTGCCTCACGAACAATATCTTCATCTTTGGCAAGAAGTTTTATAAACAAAGCAAAGGAATTGCAATGGGGACTTCCTTTGCACCCACGTATGCCAACCTAACAATGGGAATGTGGGAGGCAGAACAAATTTGGTCTGATGTGAACAAGGAAATGATAGAAAACATTATACTCTGGGTACGTTATATAGACGACCTGTTTTTAATTTGGGAGGGGACTACAGAAAATCTAAGCACTTTCCTCAAATCTCTAAACAACAATACTTTCCAATTTCAATTCACGTATAACATCAGATAGACTACCTGGACATACACATTTTCATTAAAGAACAAAGAATGTGTACAACACTATTTTGGAAGCCAACTGATTGCAACAGCATCCTTTCAACAAACAACGCTCATCCCAGATGCCTGAAATGGAGTGTACCCTATGGGGAATTCCTCCGAGCACGGAGGAGCTGCTCGGAGGAATCAGAATTCCTCTCACAGATTGACAGAATGTATATCAGATTTTTGAGTAGAGGATACCCCACAGTAGTTTTGGAAAACGCTAAATCAAGGGCTCTGGAAAGGAAGAGAGAATCCCTACTATATCCAAAGAGCACCAATATTCGACAAAACAACAATTCAGAGGAAAACAAAATAGGCTACATTACACAGTTTAATTCCTCGAGCAAGGTAATAAGAGATGCTCTACAAAATCACTGGAAGATACTGACAGGGGATGAAGATTTGAAGAGGGTCACATCCGACCACCTCAACATTACTTACAAAAAAGCATCCGCTTTGGGGGATAGTTTGACAGACAGCCACTATCAGAAAGCAGATCGTAGTGGAAGAAAAAGTCAATGGTTGAGAGCAGGAGGATTCTTTCAATGTCCAAAATGCAAGGATTGCAAATATGGTCAAAACCAACAGGAGACAAATACCCTGATGGGCGAGAAAATCAACATCAGAGACAGAATCACGTGCGAAACCACACATGTGGTCTATGCCCTCAAATGTAAATGTGGCAAGGAATATATCGGAAGCACTGTGAAAAAGTTGAAGCTACGCATCCTAAAACACCTAAGGGCAATTAAGAACAAAGACTTTGCATATGCCTTGCTAAACATATGTGGAAAGAACATGAAGGAAATTGTGGAAATCTCAGATTTTATGGAGTTGAGCATATTCCCCTTAATATCAGAGGAGGGGATCGAGAACTGATGTTAAGAAAAGCAGAATCAAAATGGATAGTTATAAAAGTAACTGAAATACCATGGGGACTCAATGCGGATGCAGAATTGCACAACTTTCTGCAAACGCTCATTTTCAAGAGAACTTTTCAAAACCTTAACCATGAAAAACGTTGTCTATAACATGTTGCTTAATGATGTTTTTAATGTATATACTTTTGATTTATAATTCATTGAGTTGTCTTTTAGCTAGCATTTGCACTTGAGTTGGGCATTTTGCCTTAACATCACGGAGATGGATAGACTGTAGATCATCACTAAAACAAATTTGAGGAATAGAAATAGCAAGAGGTGATACTTACAGTCATTTTACAATCTGTCCAACTTTCAACCTCTGAGGTAGACCATCGATTTAAGTCCTGACATTTTGTAACATTTTGTGTGCGAATTAGTAACAATTCTAATAGTGCAATCCATTTGCGTATTAAAGCATTAGATACTTTACCGAGATTGTACAATATCATGCATCTGATAGTGCTCAGTATTTGAAGGGACTTCACCAACTATGAGACATCCTTTGCAAACATTTTTATATATTTTATATATCTAAATGAATTGCACAATTCACTTTAAATTATATTTTTGCACAATGCACCTGAAATTGTACTTTTGCACACAACCAATGTTTTATATCAATTGATGACAAACCCCTATAGTATAGTATAGTACCTATATCTGGAGTATCATTCATCCAAAAGCCAATGATTATATATTTCTGGAAAATACGCATTGTGGTACCATTTTATGAATGTGATGATATAGATGCTTTACCAAAAGCCAGAAGGATTTGGACATCTAATGCTGTAATGTACTTTTAATTATACCTAAATGGAGAATATCTGCCTAGTAAGAAGGCATTGTGCATTCTTATACAAACCTCGGGTACTTCACCGCCCATAATACATTTTTAAAGTGATAAAACAAATATGTCAAAACATCATATTATCAGTCAACAGGTCTCCGTTTTAAAAGGATAAGTGCTTTTTGAGCTGGCTATATGTAACTTATGAGATGCTGTAATATGACACTGTTCTTTTAAAGAACCATCAATTTTGGGATTTTGTTGTAAAAGAGGGAGGCTCAAACGAACCTCTTTATAATCACCTTGCACTTGATATCATGTGACCCGGATGAAGGCCTCTGGCCGAAACGTGTAGGTCGTTTGCTTGTCTCTGGATGCACTTTGCACGTTTGAAAAAACAATGGAGAGTAAATAGAAAAATAAAAAAAGATGTTTTCGTAACTACTACCTGCCGTTGACTTGCTGTCATGAGTGCTGCCTTTCTGTGTCCCTCGGAAACCTTGGTGAGATGGAAGTGAGAGGAAACGCAGGAAATCTTTTTCCCATATATAACACAGGTGACGGTAGCACCTGTGTAGTTATAGCTAGCTCAGACTTGCCATAGGGAAGGCATTTAATGTTTTCCTAATTACTATGGTGGCATTTCATAAATCGGAATGAAATGTTCCACAAAAAAATATTTATCCACATTGGCTCCTTTCCTTCATGAAAAGTCCTGAGCTGATTCCTCGAGCTGGAGCCAAGAAAAGGGGAGGGATCCTAAAACTGTGATTTACCATTTTAATTCCCATAGGAAAGTTTTCTCTCTGATACAGAAAAACAAATGACTCAGTGGAATGGCTCCAAATTTGGCACAAAGTTCAAACTTTATGTAGAAAACAGTGCTTTTTATGATGTGGTGCAAATCAGTTTAGTCATTTTCGAGCAATGAATTAAAAAGGGGTTCAGTTTGGGCATTAAGTGGGTTAACCCTCAGAAAAAGTTAGAGATATCTGTACCTTTGATACAGAGGTACTGGTAACATGGTACTTTCACTGTGCATTTTTTTTTTAATTCAATTTTTGGTCTTGTTCTACCATCAGCCAATTTGGTACCTTGGGCTCGAATGGGAACTCGGGTCCAAGAGCATTCTGATTAGCTGGCCACAACAACGATGTAAAATGTTGTGACTTCCATTACAGAACTCAAGGGCTGGTTCCCTTGGTCCTGAAAGAGAAAAAAAGGGCATATGAGGTTTCAGTGTGAGCACACCCTGATGCCCAGGCCTATTTGGCAGTGTGCATCAGGATTGCTCTACTGGCTTACATTTTTAAAAAGCTGTTTTTATTCAGGGTATTGTGGTATTACCATGGGATCCACAATAGGTCTGCAGCACCAAAAAATAGTTTACAAATGAAAGAGGATGGCTGCACTGCAGTTCATCAATGATGTCAATAAGCAGGCTGTGCAAGTCATAGTTAGTTGACTAAACTATAACTGGTGAATGTTAGTGGCTTTTTGGCTTTTTATGTTAGTCCTTATCTCATTTCAACACCCAATTATAACATCAATTTAACATCAGTTTTTTTAGTGAATGTGTGTGTAACAAAAGGTACAATGAAGAAGAGAAGTTATGGTTAGCTTTGGTTGGAACGCACAAACAACCATATGAAAGTTTAAAAAAATATATCAAATCCAACGGTTAAAGTGTAACTATGGTTGTCATATATAATTGGAAAAACACTGAAATCACAAGTTGTTACTAGGACAGCAATCCATGCCACATACAACAGAATGCAGTATTATTTATTGGTTTCAGTATGTATTGTTAATTATGTTGTGCTTTCAGTTGGTCTAATATATTAGTATAATTATTTGGAGGTCAGTATGGTTTGCTTATCTGTTTTCAAACTTGTTCCATATTGTTTCCCATTTTCTGATGACCCCATTTCATTTGGCATAGCAATATTTAAAGATTCTACTTTGGACTGTCATCTCTAACCAGTGAGTGATTTCTGGAGGGCTCTCAATGAAAATCACTTTGTGCTCACTCTCATCCAAGCCTCATCTTTCAAAGGTGCAGAAAAACAAGCTTGTCCCAGGATTTGGCTCGATGAGACCCGATATAACAACAGAAATGAAGTTATAAATTTGGACCTTACATTCTTCCAATAGTGTATATGCCCAAATTATGTGGTACCAGCTTTTTATATTGTTATTGCAATACCCGTGAGATATATTTGAGCTTGTGCTTTGAAATTTAGGTAGCTTATCTGGGGTATAATACTGTTCAAAATGTGTCCCTTCTGCAGGGTCATCCCAGATTTTTGCCTTCCTGTACTGAACCCATTTTTGTTGGCCATTGGACTCTGCACACTTATCTACTGCTAAACAGTGGTAATAGGTTTGTGCTCTCCTCTCTAAAAATGTTAAAATTGGTAAGCACCTGATTGGTACATTTAATTTACTTGTAAGTTTTTTGAGTATATGGTGCTGCATGTACCTAGAGCCTGTAACTTAAATGCTGCTTATTGCTGTGTTTGGATGTTAAACAGCCACTAATGAGTAGCAACTTATGCCCAGTGTTAGCAAATTTAAAAATGACAAAATAATGAAGTAATACTATATCAAAATGAGCCGCACAATTTGCCTTTTCTTACTGCATAATTTAACCAACCCTGCCTGATAATTTGGTCCTACCTTGCCATATAAGTGGCCCTGGGCCTTGGGTATGGGGACAGGTGTTCCTCTCCTTAGCAGGGTGGCCTGGGAGCTGTACCCAGCTTCTGCCTGAGTTTCAAACGGTAACCTGGGGGCTGTATCGAGCCACTTTCTGACTTCACAGGAGGCCTATCCTGTCACTGGTAGATGTAGGTCACATCTGGGCCTGCTGTCCTTTGTCTCTCCAATCAGGCTGGCACCAAACCCAGTGGGGATAGAGAAACCAACAACAACTAGTTTAGGGGGTGGCCAAAGGATTGTCTCCACCCACATGCTGGTACTGGTCATAAAAGTGGATCCACAGACCTCCTGTAAGCAAGGACACTCCTGGACCTGTGTGGATCAGAAGAAGGACTGCATTGTTGTCTTAAGAACCTAAAGGAAGACTGAACCTGCTTACCTTGAACCCAGGACACCAGAAGTGACTCTAGGAGTCAGTTGGCTGACCTCCTGTTTGAACTATAGGGAGACAACAAGCTTCCAGAGGCCTCACTCCCTCCAAATGTCCAGCTGACCCGTTCCAACTGGACCTGCCGTGGACTCTGCTTCTGGTGTCTGCTAGAGTGAGTCATAGAAAAGTTATCATAAGTACTTAATATGTACTCAGGGCATGAATGGAGATGAACACCCGAAAACATGGTGGAAGAATTATAGGTAGGCATTCCTACATTGGAAAAATATTTCCATTAGGAAAACAACATTTTAAAGTGAAACTGGACTGTTACATTCATTATGCTTTATACACTTTAGCCATATTTTTCTGCTTCTATAATGAAATAAAATGAAATGAAGTTAAATGAAATTTGGATGTATTTTTTGTTTTTTATTATTATTTTTTAATTTTTTTTATTGATTTTACACAGCAATTATCCAGACATTGTAATGCGAGATATGAACGTACTTCTGCATGGCATAGTTACATATAGTTACAATAAAGCCAGAAGAATACACATTCGTATTGCAGAGGGTCTAGGAGAGTCCTGAGACGTCATTTCGTAAAAGTCTTGATATCGTAGAATGAGTCCCTGACAGCAAAACATTTCGTTAATTTACAACACACTTGCCGATATCAGAAAAGACCAGCATATAATATCTTGGTTAATCAAATCTATAATTTCCTGTTACAGCTATACCACCCTAACAAAAACGTACTCACCCCTTCCCCTCCCCGCAAGCTTGGCCATCAATTTCCAATAGCGGCACAGTCACATGCCCAATTCTTGATCCTGCGTGTATCCCAACTCCACAGTCAGTCCTGTGTGTATCCTGCATTCCTGCTATATTGAAGAGTAGACCCCCCTGGTACTGCAAGTATCCTGTGCGATCTGTGACTGTAGTCCAAGGCCCTATCAGTTAGTAGCATGACCCCTCAGTAGGATAATGTATCTATCGCTGCATATGCCTCCATCATTGCATTCCAACTCATTGATATTGGTGTTTTACGTAGGCCTCTATACTCCTCTCGTTTTAATTCTGCTCCTTCCACCTGACCATTTCCGTATGCCAATCCTGTAGAGATGGAGCCCTAGCAGCCTTCCACTGTGTGGTGATGGTTCTTTTTAGCTAGTAGGAGCGCAAGATTAGTAAACCTATAAATAGGATTACCCTTCTTCCCACGGGGCCCTAGTCCCAGTATACAATATTCCAATGTGTCGTTATTACGCACTGGGGCAATATCCGTCATTATCTTGCATACTTTCGTCCAGTAGTGTCCCAGTCTCGGAAAGTCCCACACCATGTGTACCAGCCCCGCATTGGGTGCGTGACAGCGCGGGCATATATCACTTGCGCTTGGAAACATAGCGCACAGTCTACATGGGGTCAGTTAGGCTCTGTGGAGTAACATCAATTGGATAAATTTGAATTTACGGTTACGAGACACCTTCTTAGGGTAGCCCAGTATGGTGTCCCATTTCTTGTCTGTAAATCCGTGGCCTATGTCCCTTTCCCACTTGTCGCGTAGTGATCGCAGTGAGATCGCAGTGTCACTTTCTCTCTTTTAACATGCTATGTTATCATTTTGTAGTCTACCTTAAATAAAAGCGCCGGGACACTCTTTTTGAGTAGCCGCGCGCTCTATAAATACCATTTTAACATAACATAACATAACATCGCAGTTACAGTACGGGTCCCGTAAGTCAACCATTTTGTCAGGCATGCCCCAATGACCCATTAGGTATTGCATGGTAAGTAGCGTGTTTGTGGTAGGTTCGGTACCGTCTGGTGACCATGTAGTGCGTATATATCTGGATATATGTGCATGTAATAGGAACAATGTATTGGGGCACTATGCTCGCGTACAAATGTTTCATGCATCATTAATGTACCCTCAGAAAAGAACTCTCCCATTGTGGTAATGCCCTCATCAGTCCACGCCTGCATAGCACGGCTAGTGACCAGCCCTGTTCGTGTGGGGACCCAACAGCGGAATGGTGGGAGCATACGTTGTTGTCCATCCAGTGTAGCTCACTGCGTTCTTCCAGTATGTAATGGCTATCCGTAGTAAGTGGGGTGTCAATGCCAGTAGCAAGGCCTGAGGCAGTAAGAGCCTGTGGATGACCCCCCTATCCCCATCTCTCTGTGACATATCCAATTTCAAGAAATAGGCATAACACTTGGCAGCATTGATAGCCAGGCCAGAAAGTTCCTGGAATGACACAAAGGTGGAGGTCATTGGATGAAGGTCCATATCCATGTCTTTGATATAGAGAATGAGGTAATCCACGTAAACTGAGACAATGTGAGACGTATGACCTCGTGTTATCCCCCTACAGCTTGAGAAAGAACGGAGTCTATGCAGAAGGGGTTCCAGCGCCAGGATAAACAACAATGGTGACAATAGGCATCCCTATCGGGTACCTCGAGCCACAGTATATTGCCATGAGATATGTTGAGCCGTGCGCGCCTGTGCAGTGGGGTTCATGTATAATAATCGCACCCACGCGATATATTCATCTGGTATACCAAATCGTGAGAGGGTATAGAACATATAGTCCCAGTGCAACGAGTCAAAAGCCTGCCGTAAATCAAGCAATACGCAACCCTCCGTAGTTCCCATGCCATGCGTGCCCATCATAATTTGGTGTAGGCGTCTGATGTTAAGTGCCGTGTTCCTACCAGGCACAAACCCACATTCGTCAGTGTGTATTAGTTTGGGGATAAGCTGACAGAGTCGGTTAGCCAACAATTTACTCAAGATTTTATAGTCTGAGTTAAGGAGTGATAAAGGCCTATAGCTTGATAGGGTCAATCCATCCCTCCCAGGCGTCAGTAAGGAAACCACCAACGCTTGCAGTGTAGTAGAGGGGAGCCCATCTGCTCCCAACGACTTGTGATAAATGCACTGTAGCTGAGGTATCAGCAAGTCGACGTATACCGCATAGAATTCAACCGGCAGGCCATCATTCTCGGGGGTCTTATTACGTGGTAGAGCTTTGATCGCCTGTCGGATTTCCACCCCTGTTATTGGTCGTGTTAGTTCGTCACTCTGCTGTTGTGTGAGTTTTGGTAAGCATAACCCGTCAAAGAAGGGTTCAAAGTCTGTATTAGTATGTCCAGTTGGTGATCCGTATAGGTGCTCGTAGTATTCCCGAAATGCGGTATTGATATCTAGTTGTGTGTTAACTACCTCACCCTCACTATTTCGAAGTTCCAATATAGGTGAGGACAAGGGAGCATTCCTAACCAGTCGTGCCAGTAGCGGTCCTGACCTGTCTGCCTGTGTGTGCTGTTTCTGTGTGTATATCCACAAGGAGCTCCGCGGAGTGTATGTTAGCCTCCCTTAGCTGCGTCAATTGCTCATTTGTTCCCGACGCTTCCCCTTCCAATGCAGCAAACTTACCCTCTAGTTCAGTGAGCCGCTCTATTAGAGCAAGCCGAGCTCCAGCCTTTGTGCTAATGGCCACTCCCCTTATAACCGTTTTTAAAGGTGTCCCATTCCAGCTGGCGAGTACTAGCAGACCCCGTGTTCTCCGAGAAATAATGGGTATGGGATTTGGGAAGAACCAAGATGGCGGATTGAAGCCGCCACGGAGAGCTGCAGCCTGACGGTCTCCCTATACCCCCTGCAATAACTCGCGCAATGAAGAAGTTTTGAGCGAAATACCGAGGAGAAGATTTCTGCAACAATAGAGCCGAACGAATGTGGCAGTTTTTTCTTCTGAAATTCAGTCGGAGATTATTAGAGTGGCTGCTGGCTGCTTACTGCTCTCTCCCGAGGCGTTTGTCTGTTTGCTCGGCATTCTACTGGTCAGGTCTCTCTTCTGCGGCAGTTGTTTCAGACCTCGAACACGGGGGAAGGATGGCGCCGCCGAAAATGACACCGCGGAGCACCCGCACCGGCCGTAATATTGCTGGGAGAGGAGAGACTGGCCTGCTCACCGGTGCCGGTGTGAAGGAGAGACAGGGCATTACGACCAGTAAACCGCTTTCGCACCTACTACAAACAGGGAGAGTTCCGGAGCTCCTGGCAGGCAAGTGTTCTTCTGGCAACAATGTTACTGAGACTCTACTCACTGCAATTTCGGATGGTAACATTGTCGTAACAAGTACTGGTGCTCCCCCTGCAGACACAGCTTTGGTAGTATTGGACAATGATTGTGTTGTGAATGTGTCCAGCGTGAGTAGCGGCGAAGGCGGGGGGAGTCAGTTAATTGAGCCTTTGTTGTCAGCACAGCATGCTGAGGTGCTCAGTAGACACGAGGAAGAGGAAGAGGTACCGGAGCTGCCCACATCTCTTAATTTAAGCCAAACTCGAAATCAAAGCAGAGAAGCGGGGCAGCATAATGTGGCTTCGCTAGCGGGGAGAGCTAAGACTCTTACTTCAGAAGACAGTGCTGCACAAGAAGGAGAAGGCAATAGGGAAGCTAATGATTCGGCTTCATTTGATGACATAGAGGGGCCAGCCGAGCTTTTAGAGCAGACGGGGAGTAAGTCATCGATCGTCAGAAAGGGCAAAGGGAAAGTTAAAAATAAATCTAAAAAAAATACACTTCATTTACATACTGTGCCCTTAGCAGGAAAAGCTATTTCTGATAACAGCCCCCTTAGGAAATGGGTGCAAGCAAAAGGTGGCGTGCGAAACATGGCATTAAGACTCTCAGGTGCTAGTTTCGTCGAGGATAATTTAACGAAACCTCATTCTGGGGGTGCGATATCAGAAGCTAGCTCTGAGCAGGGTGCTCCAGGAGGAGCACAGTTTATATCTTCAAGTCATAGCGTCGTGTATTCCTCAAAGGAAACCCAAGCCATTCGGGCGAGGGTTCTATCTGCAGCAGGAACTGCTGGTATTCAAGAGGGGGCGGCACCATCACTTTCTCTGATCTTGCAGTCTTTAGCTGAGCAAAGACAAGAGGCGAAGCTACATTATATGCAGGTTAGAGAAGATAATAACAAAATCCAACAATCCCTGCGGGAAATGACTGATAAAATTGGCGGCCTAACACAAGATATTACTGAGTTGCAGCAGAGAGTCTCCGCTACTGAAGAATTATCAGCGCTTACAGATGTCTCTGCTAAAAAACATGAGGAACAGATTTCGGGCATACAAATTAAACTGGAGGATATTGAAAATTGCCAGCGACGACAGAATCTCAGACTTTTTGGTATTTCAGATGGAGCGGAGGGGTCGGATCCGAGGGGGTTCTTGGTCAAACTATTTCAAAAGGCCTTTCCTGATCTCTCTTAATAGGATTGGGACTCCCAACTTCAAAGGGTCCATAGACTACCGTCAACTCAGAGGAACAAGGGAGGGCAATATCCTCGTCCATTTTTGATTTATCTGGGGAACTTCTTACTTAGACAGGCAGTGTCAACAAAAGCACGACCTAATGCCCCGGTTTCGGTAGACTCTTTTTCTTTCTTTTTCAGATCAGATCTAAGTAAGGCTACAATGGACAGACGCTGGAGACTGCGTCAATTTATTGACCCTATAAAAGCTCTTGGCGCTCAGGCCTTTCTACAAGAGCCTGCACGTTTGAAAGTTCTTAAGGGCAGCCATACTTATATTTTTTTGGAAGAAAAGGAAACCAGTGTGGCAGTGGCTAAGTGGCGGGCAGAAGCTGCCGAACAGGGATAGATTGGGGGTTTGCTTTATTGTGTCTTTGGGCCCTGTTTTTTTTTTTTTTTTTCTCTTTTCCTTCTCTCTTTCTCACTTTTTTTTCTTTTAATGTTTTTTCTTTTTTTCTTTTTTGAAGTTAAAATAGAAGTGCAGAATTTGCAGAAATTGTGATTTGTGATTAGAAACGAGGGAGGGTTGGGTTGACCTACTGGGCTGCGGCTCTGCAGCGCTGCCACTTTCAGCGGCAGCTGTTAACAGAGGGGGGGTTCTTCTAAGAGACAGGGTGAGGTGTCACTCTCAGATCCGAATTATGTTTGGTGAGGGGCAGGGAGGGAGTATGGGGTTGAAGGGGGGGTTGAAGGGGGGAGAAAATCATCATCATTAGGACACTGTGGATTTAAAGAATGGGGAAGATTTTTTTTAGTTTTCCGTGGTATAATTAATAAACGAAATGAATATAACAATGGATTAAAAGTAGTGTATACTATAGCTCATCTAATTTTGATAATTATTATAACAGGAGGAGGATTAACTCAAAAGACAGAAATTAATTATGAATTGGATCAAATGTCTGGTTTGTAATGTTGCCGGCCTTAATAGCACAGTTAAACGAAGGCTAGTCCGAGAGGAGCTACGAATGTATCAGTCTCAATTGGTGGTTTTAACAGAAACACATTTGTCTTACAAAGACTGAAATTTATTGATGGATTTGGGGATGGATATAATTATTAGTACTACTCAAACTGTATCTATCAAAGGGGTAGCTATTTTAAAAGATAAAAAGTTTGATTGCAAAGTTATTAAAAAACAGGCTGATCAATGGGGACGATGGGCAATAGCTCAGTTGGATATAGGGCGTAAAAAATATGTGATCTGTGCCATATATGGTCCTAATGTGGATGACCCTCCTATTTTTGAATTCCTCAATTTGGAATTGTTAAATTGGGAGGGGGAAAAACTGATCATGGGGGATTTCAATTGCGTTATATATTATCATATAGATTCTACGGGGAATAGGCGCAATCTAAGAATGTGTAAAATACGGAGAGCAATTCTACAAATGATGAGGCTTCAGTCTATTAAGAATGCTTGGAGACATATATATCCTTTAATACCAGGCTATACTTATTATTCGGCCCCTCATAAATCATATTCTAGGATCGACATGGCCCTTGTGTCTGATAGTTTACTTATAACATCAAAAATGGAAATATGTCCCCGGGTGACTTCTGACCACAATCCTATTATTTTTTCTTTCCGGGTTAAAACTGAAGAAAACAGACAGGGATGTCCTTTGTCTCCACTACTTTTTGCTTTATACATAGAGCCATTCCTACGCACTCTTCAATCTTGCGCACATATTAATACGTTGGAATCTGGTACTTTTAAACTTAAACTCACGGCATACGCTGACGACATAGCGGTTTATGCTACTAATCCAAGCGTGGCCGTGATTAGGATCAACGACGAAGCAGAGAAATATGGTAATGTCTCAGGGTATAAGCTGAATGTTAATAAAACTCAAGTGCTCACTACAATCGGGATTCAAAATGTTACGTCTGGGGCGTATACAACTGTAACCTATCTGGGGGTAAAAATAACTGCTAAAGTTAACCGGATCATGGATATTAATTACGCACCACTCTTACAGGCGACTATTAAGTTGTTTAAAATTTGGCATAGGCTTCCTTTGGGATTACTTGGCAGATGTAATTTAATCAAAATGAAAATACTCCCCAAATTCTCATATTTGTTTCGGTCAATTCCTTTGAAAATCCCTAATATATTTTTTTAAAAACTTGAGGGCATTTGTAGTAGCTTTATATGGGGCTATAAAAAACCTAGGAGAGCAATTGAGTTACTTAAATCTTCGTATGAACAAGGAGGATTAGGCTTCCCGGATTTCAAAATATATTTTTGGGCCTCATTTACTGGTCGTTTTCGTTGTTTGCTGGGCCTGGACCAGACTCACCCATTATTTAAGCTTATTTTAGGTAATCAGAGGGACATGTTCTTGTATGGAATAAACGATCCAAATTATTTTAAGAGAGTCAAGTTTAAGACTCTGAGGGATATTGTGGATATCTGGAGAGAAATGTCTTCTAAGTGCAAACTACCAAAAATCCATAACAAATTTCCATTGTGGGGGAATCCATTGCTCCCTGAGATTTTTCAGGATCAGGCTGGCAAATCCTGGGCTAAGTATGGGATCTCATGTCTGGGCGAAATTTATAATGAGAAAGGAATCAAATCATTTGAAAATCTGCGTATAATTTATAAGTTACCGATTCATTTTTTTAAAAAATATTTGCAAATAAGAGACTATTTGACTACAAGTTTTGTTGCAAATGAGTTTATTCAGTCAAATGTCTGGGATTGCATGTATGGAGGAAAGACCAAATCTTTAATAGGTATGATGTATATACATTTATTTAGTTTTAAATTAGATGGTAGTGAAAAATTAGCCGAACGCTGGAGTCAAACTCTGGGTATAGTGGTCTCTCCTAGTATGATTAAACAAGCACTAGCCAATTTAAAGGAGTCGGTGCATTCCGTCAATCTGCAACTTCAGCAACTACGTACTACCTGTATGCTATATTACACGCCGGCTAGAATAGCTAAATGGGCTCAAGGAAATATTGTGGGGGATAAAAAATACTGCCCTAAGTGCGGATTGTACGCTGCTAATTTACTACACATGTTTATTTCATGCCCATTACTGACGGTCTTTTGGCAGAAAATCGAACAGTTACTTCAGCTAAAACTTGGATTGGATCAACCATTGACTGATCTTGAAATTATGTTGGGATACAAAGAGAATAATTCAGATATAGCACGTCTTTTTTCAATCTTAATGGCGGCTGCTAGATTGGCTATTGCCAGGGCTTGGATTTCCCCCACACCTCCTCTGGTCGAGGACTTTTGGGTTATAATCAAAGAAACTTATGGCTTAGAGGCCGCCCTGGCAAACGCAAGGGGACTTCGTTCCTTAGTTAAATTAGAAGCACTTTGGCGACCTATGGCCTTTTGATTATATAACTCTATATAACTCTATATTGTTTTGGGGATTATGTAAATCTGAGTTTATAAGTTCCCTAGCGTCCTTGTGATTATATAACTTTATATTATTTTGTGATTATTTCAATTTGTGCTTATATGGTCCTTCATGATTACTTGATTACTGTATGATTGCTGCTTTCTTTCTCCATATTTCATGCAATTTTTTTTCCTTCTGAATTTATCATACGGTTGATGTATACTTTTATATGTTTTTGTTTTATTGTATCTATGTGTCAACTATGATGATAAAAATAAAAAAATTAAAAAAAATTAAAAAAGAAATAATGGGTATGACGGAGGATCGGATCTTCCAGCATCATGGGTTGCAGTTTCCATGTCGGTATCGGAGTAGGTTAATTCCACCGGGTTATGATCCGACAAGGTCTTGCCCATGTGGAGCACGGCAGTAATGGAACCCGTCAGTGTCCCAGAACACAGAAACCTGTCTATCCGAGTATGCAGTCTGTGAGGTGGTGAATAAAAGGAATATTCTCTATGCTCTGGATGTTTTGCTCGCCAGGCGCCATGTAGTTACAAACCTTCTGCCCACCTTCTGAGTACCTCAGCTTGTCTTTTGCTTTCTGCTGTGTGTAAGGGGGGGTGAGACCTGTCTAACTCAATGTCCAATACAGCATTTAAGTTGCAACCTAACACCCAGGGATAATCAGCCCAGTCCATCAGGGCTACACCTAGTGCAGCTAGATACCTATCTTGATCAGTATTAGGAGCAAATACGTATCCCAGAAACACATGAGCCCCATCCAATAGACCATGGAATAGCACATACCTGCCATTAAGATCTATTTTTTGCTCCAGTAGCTTGAAAGGGACATTATTTCTCACCCATATCGCCGCCCCCCTGGCAAAAGCTGAGTATGTCGTGGCAAACAATTGCCCCCTCCACTTTTTCCGTAACTGCCTCATCAGCATTAAGGTGAGTTTCCTGCAGGAAAGCTATAGCAACCTTCCTCCTATTTAGTTGCGCCAGGACACGGTGTCTCTTATGGATCAAACCCATGCCCCTCACGTTCCAGGTGCAGGAGGTGTATTTATTATGTGATGCCATCGTGATGCAGGCAGCGTGGTTGCCATGTCACATGTGGAGATCGAAGCCCTGCAGACATGAGCTGCATACAGGCCGAGCATCCGTTATCATATAAACCCCCCAATACTAGGTTCCACCATAAAACAGCATAGGACAAAACATGAAACAAAAGTCCAACATGGACTCCAAACAATAAATGCCATATCGCAATTGCCTGGGGGGCGGAGGCATTAACTGCTACAGTCCATACAAACATCACATTGCCCATTAGAAAAATTAACTTGTTATGTTGATACATTTCCTTATACAGCTTAGTTACACTAGATCTACTAAAGCAGTCACCAATGGTAAAGTATTGTGCATAGCAGCTTATACGTTACCACTCCCGATCATCCCGGAACGTAACACTAGAAGTCTCTGAAAATATGGGCAGTGATCGAGGGGAACAGTTTTAGATTAGTCTCAGAGTCGGAGCGCACTGTGGCCGCGTCCGATGAGTGCACTGAAGCCGCTGCAGTTTGAGGATCGTGAGCAGCCAGTGCCGCTGCTGTGAGGAGTGCATCTGTCTGGCTGTTTGTGATCTGTTCCGGGGTTGGGCCAACAGCTGTAGTTTCCACACCACTGCCATTTCCCAGGCCTGTGAATCGCCAGCGATCATTTCCCACGAACGCTTCTGCCGAGACGTCGTTTGATCGTTTCCGACGCTACTTCGGTTTCTCAAGCATATATAAAGTTTACTGCTGACCCGGCCTGAACTTACACCCGCAAGCTGACGATTTTGCTGCATGCTGTGTCTTGCCTTGATACTATCAAGGCAAGACCCGATTATCAATACAACTGCTAACTATATAGCAGCACGAGGTGGCCTTATAAATGCTCGCTCGCTCTGCAAGAATGCTCAGAACATTTACGATCTGATCACTGACAACATGCTCGACTGGCTTTTGGTTACAGAAACCTGGCTTAAGTCATGGTGTAACCCTGACTTAGCCATAGCCCTACCGCAGGATTATTCTATTCAGCGTCTAGATAGACCTAAACAACGGGGAGGAGGCATTGCTGTAATCCATCGCAATTCCTTAAAATGCTCTTCCTATGAACTGGTAGACATTAAAGGAGCCGAAGCATTAGCTTTCTCGCTGGGCATTCATGAGTCTTTCACCTTTTCTGGTGTACTAATCTATCGCCCTCCGGGCCCCTCGAAGGAGTTTTTGGAAACGGTGGGAGATGTGCTAAGCGATCTAGTGCTTAGATTCTCCAATTTCACTATCTTGGGAGATCTAAACTTGAACCTTGATTTTCCTCTAGCCCCAGGAGTTGAATGCTTCATGGAGATCATTAACGTTCTAGGATTAACTCTTTTGACCCATGAAAGCACACATTCAGGAGGTCACCTTTTGGATTGCATTTGCTCTAATTTTACTGGGATTGTTGTGAAGTCACCCTGCCCCCAGACCTGGTCCGACCATTCTTTAATACCTTGTTATATCTTATGAAATCATAAAAGTACGACATTTAGTACAAACAATAAAACTATTCCCAATTTAATACGTAAACCGAATTGGAAGAAATTATCCAGTAGACTCGATGTGATTGAATTTCTCACATCTAGTGCACCGATGACAACAGGTAATACATCTGCAGATAATCAAATTTTCTGTGACTGGATAACAACGGCAGGGCACCGACTAGATCCTATTAGATCTCAGACTCCTAGTCCCAGTATAAGAACAACTAAAAGGAGGGCCCCCTGGTTTTCATCTGCTCTGAAATTAGAACTGACAGAGTTAAGAACACTGGAACGGAGATGGCGTAGGCTTTATGAAGCTTCTGCCCGCGACACCTATAAACAGGCGAGAAGACATTACCATGCAGGCATAAAGTCGGCTAAGAAAGCCTATTACCTACAGGCCATTTCTATAGCGGCTCAAGGGAAAAAAGAAAAAGAAATCTTTAAAATAGTCAACGATTTTGTAAATCCTTCAGTCCTTTTGCAGGAAATTCCACCTTCCCAAAAACTCTGTAACGAAATCTCAGATTATTTTGAGAATAAGATTCTTGATATTGTAAGGATCTTCCCTTCGACATCTTCTATTTCAGAAACTATTGAAAACACAGAAAAGGAGAAATGTTCAACTAGTTTGGAAATTTTTTCCCAGGTTTCCCTGGAAGATTCCTTGAAAGCTATCCTTGCCTGCAAATCTGGATCTCCTTTTGATCCATGTCCCCCTTCGGTCTTACAGACCTTAGCATTAGCAATTAACCCCATCATTAATGAGATCATTAATTCATCTTTAGCCACAGCTGATGTTCCAAACGATTGGAAACTTGCTGCTGTTAAACCTCTTCATAAAAAGGCATTAGCTGACCCGACCACCCTTTCCAACTTACGGCCGATTTCCCTGCTCCCGGCTTTATCCAAAATGACTGAGAAGTTCGTGAACTACCAACTCACGAGCTTCCTGGAAGAAAATAATATTCTGCACCCAAATCAGTCAGGATTTCGGTCTAACCATTCTACCGAGTCTGCCCTGCTGTTTACAGCAGAGACCCTTCGGACGGCATTGGATCAGGGAAAGAAGGCTGTTTTAATCCTACTCGACCTGTCGGCAGCCTTCGATACGGTGTCACATAACATTCTTGTGAACCGTTTAGCTGCCGCAGGAGTAGGCGGGGTGGTTTTGGCTCGGCTTAAGAATTTCCTTACAGATAGACGCCAAACTACAGTGCTAGGTGGTTTCCAATCGGAGGCTAAGGCCCTTAGCTCTGGAGTTCCCCAGGGATCAAGCTTAAGTCCTTTACTTTTCAATCTGTATATGGTTCCCCTGGTGAAATTGATCGCAAGCTTTCAGATCAGTACTATCTCGTATGCTGATGATACTCATCTTATTTTAGTACTTGACAGTGAGCGGTCGGGTACTGAGGAAAATCTTAAAGAGTGCCTAGCAGCTATATTTCACTGGATGTCTGACAATCATCTTAAATGCAATGCTGGCAAAACGGAAATCATTCCATTCGGAAAGCAAAATCTGTTTTCCCCAACAACTTGCTGGCCTGATGATGCAGAAGCCCCCCTAAGACCATCACCTCTGCCCGAAACCTGGGCATTAAGTTTGATTGTCAGTTATCCTTCAAACAACAAGAGCTGGCTGTAGCTGGTTCATGCTTCCACATAATAAAAACTTTAAGGAAGTTTTTTGACCTTCTTCCTTTGCCAGCTAGGAAAACGGTCGCAGTTGCCTTAATTGCCTCCAGGTTGGACTATTGTAATAGTCTATATGCTGGAGCCAATAAATCAGTACTCCACAGACTACAAATGGTCCAGCATGCTGCAGCTCGTTTAGTACTACGCTGGCCTCGTAAGTCATCAGCTTCAGCAGCACTGAATGCGCTTCATTGGCTCCCAATCGGTAAAAGGATTCTTTTTAAGATCCTTTTACTTACTTTCAGGGCCTTTCATCATCTAGGTCCTAAATATCTATGCAATGGCTTTAAACGTTACCACCCGACACGTTGCTTAAGATCTTCAGGTCTGAATCTGTTTACAATCCCCAGATTCAGGCTAGCCACAAAAGGTGGCAAGTCTCTTTTTGTTTTGGGTGCTAAGGCCTGGAATAAACTTCCTCCTTCTATACGATCCCTGTCTCAGGAATCCCAGTTTAGGAAGGCTTTAAAGACATGGTATTTTCCCTCACTGATGCAGCTTGCTCAGCAATGGTATAGATATTAGTGTTTAGCGTGAAATGTGTCTGTCTCCCCCCTACCATTCCATCTGGTTGACTTAGCACCAAGATACTCCTTGGAGTGGTAGCCGCGCTATATAAGTTTACTTTTACATTACATTACATTACTAGAATCGAACCTGCTGGGAGGGTCTCTCTCAAAAAAGATTGAATCCTGGCCCAAGGGCCCCCTGCTGCTCATTAGCCTCGAAGTTTTCCTGGTTCTTCACTGTATCTAGAATGACCTTTTTGTTTCGTGGTGACATTTCGGTTTGGAAGTAATTGCGCTGAACAGTTCCCCTTTTATCGATGCAGGTCCCGTTTCTATCTATGCTGTTTGTTACGCCCTGAAGAAGGTGGTACTCCTCATTAGGAGTTGTTTCACCGAAACGCGCGTCGGTGTTTTGAACAGGGCCCCACCCTTTCTCTTTATTGGATTAAACCTTGAAACTGTGTCCCTCAGAAACCCTTGATACCATCATTTGTTTATATATATCTATATATACATCAGTTTTTGAGGAATCCATTATCGAGATTGTTTTTCTCTGGGTGGGACCCATAAGTGCTGTCGGTCTGCACTAGCATGAACAGTGCATGTGTGTGATTTTGTATGAATGTCTTTTTTGGATATGAATGAGTGTATGTGTGATTAGCCCCTTTTTTCTTATTGGGAACCTGTCCCCCTTTTTCTTTTTTGTATTGAATTTATTAAATGTATAAAATATGATTCGTATATTTTGAAATAACAAAACAAGCGAAATAAAATTATACAATAAAAAAAAAGAAGATATATATGTGTATATATATTTTGTGTCCTTTTCAGTCAGAGTGTCTCTAGCTTGTATTTAAATTTATGATACATTGTACTTTTTCAAATATAAAGGGTAGAGTATTGTTTTTGTGTTCAATTTATCTTTCCCCTGAATCTCTACCCATATTTGACTTCTAGGGGTCCCCTTTGTTTATTGGTTCATGGAATAGCACATACCTGCCATTAAGGTCTATTTTTTGCTCCAGTAGCTTGAAAGGGACATTATTTCGCATCCATATCGCCGCCCCCTGGCAAAAGCTGAGTATGTCGTGGCAAACAATTGCCCCCTCCACTTTTTCCGTAACTGCCTCATCAGCATTAAGGTGAGTTTCCTGCAGGAAAGCTATAGCAACCTTCCTTCTATTTAGTTGCGCCAGGACACGGTGTCTCTTATGGATCAAACCCATGCCCCTCACGTTCCAGGTGCAGTAGGTGTATTTATTATGTGATGCCATCGTGATGCAGGCAGCGTGGTTGCCATGTCACATGTGGAGATCGAAGCCCTGCAGACATGAGCTGCATACAGGCCGAGCATCCATTATCATATAAACTCCCCAATACTAGGTTCCACCATAAAACAGCATAGGACAAAACATGAAACAAAAGTCCAACATGGACTCCAAACAATAAATGCCATATCGCAATCGCCTGGGGGGTGGAGGCATTAACTGCTACAGTCCATACAAACATCACATTGCCCATTAGAAAAATTAACTTGTTATGTTGATACATTTCCCTATACAGCTTAGTTACACTAGACCTACTAAAGCAGTCACCAACGGTAAAGTATTGTGCATAGCAGCTTATACGTTACCACTCCCGATCATCCCGGAACGTAACACTAGAAGTCTCTGAAAATTTGCGCAGTGATCGAGGGGAACAGTTTTAGATTAGTCTCAGAGTCGGAGCGCACTGTGGCCACGTCCGATGAGTGCACTGAAGCCGCTGCAGTTTGAGGATCGTGAGCGGCCAGTGCCGCTGCTGTGAGGAGTGCATCTGTCTGGCTGTTTGTGATCTGTTCCGGGGTTGGGCCAACGGCTGTAGTTTCCACACCACTGCCATTTCCCAGGCCTGTGAATCCCAGCAGTCTGCAGCGGAGAGGTTCGGTGTAGTTGTCCCGACGGAAGTGAGGTCTGTGAGGTCTCCGGTGTGAAAGTTATTTCGAGCCAGTCCGCCGCTTCCTCCGTGCTATCAAAGAAGATGGATTTTTGACCGTAAACAACTCTAAGTCGAGCTGGAAAAAGCAATGCATATTTCAAGTTGCGTGCTCGCAGGTTCCTCTTTACTTCTTGAAAAGTGGCTTTAGCTTTCTGAACCGCCTGGGTAAAATCTGGGTAGAGGGAAATTGTTCTATTCTCAAAACGTATTGGAGCATTCTCTCTGGCGGCCCGCAGGATCGTGTCACGGTCTTTGTAGTGCAGTATGCGTGCTATTAGTGGGCGGGGTGGTGTGCCAGGCTGAGGTGGTCTAGGCGGCACCCGGTGCGCTCGTTCCACACTATATAGGGCCGTTAGTCCCTCCTTTGCCACATGATCTCTCAACCAGTCCTCTACAACTGGGTGGGGTTGGATTCCTTGCTGCGCTCCGGTATCCCGGAGATTCGGACACTGTTGCTACGGGACCTCCCCTCCGCGTCGTCCACTCTATCCTGCAAGCCCTTCAGTTGGCGCTGGAATTGTTCTAGCTGGGAGGTATGCATAGAATGCTGGGGTATGAGATCATGCAGAGCTAGTTTATTTGATTTGACTTTGTCGGCAAGCTTTTTGTGGTCCACCTCCAGTAAACCCAGATTGGTGGACATTGTCCCCATTCGTGTCTCAAGCGCTGCTCGCGAGTCACGTATCTCCTTTAAAATTAAATCCAGCTTAGCAGCGTGGGGGTTCGTTCCCGTGGGAGGTATCACATCACTATCCGAAGCATTGGAGGGGTCACTGCCGAATGCAAACTGCACATCTTCATTGGCGGCCACGTCTGCTTGTTTGTTTTTAGTGCGTCCCATTGCGCCACAGCGTCTGCCCGCACGTCTCTGCTCCAGGATGTTCACTTGTGGGACCACCAGGGCACCTCACCTCACAGCGATAGTCCCACAGATAGGCTCAGTTCAAAGGCTCAACCAAGCTATGCCTGCAGTGGCGAGTCACGGGCCACAACACCCAACAGTGCACCGGGCTCGTTCTCTTAGTGTGCGCTGTCAGAAACGCCGGTCCCCTCGCAAATGATGGTCAATGGGCCGGTCACATCGGTGGCAATGCAAGTGCACCCCAAGCCTGCTCCTGGGCACGCTCCACAGCCAGGGCAGTAAGCAGGTAGAGACCGCCACCGCCGCCAATGTGTTTGTCTACGGAGTATGGGGGCGGGGGTCGTCAATGTGCAGCAGTGGCCATGGCATCAATGCAGGTCCCAGCGGCAGCCTTCTAACTCTTGCACATAGACTGGAGTAGCGAGCACAGTTCACCTCGATGGGTTCCCATGCAGTCAGTCTCGCTCTGCACACAGTAGGACATGCAGCAGCGTCTGGCTCAGGAGTATGGGTGTCCCCGTATGAACTCCCCCATCAAGCCTCCTCTCACAGTCGTGTGATGCGATCATCTGGGGTGTGTCCCTGATAAGGAGGGCCGCTCACAGCATCCACGCCTCACAGCGCTATTGACCTCATCAAGCTCCCGGGCACTACCACAGTACATTATGTGTCCGCCATTACATTTGCGGGGCGAGCACGCAGATGCCAGCATCCGCCATCTTGTTTTCACGGCAGTCTCTATGGCACAGCAAATCGGGCAATGAGCCCTCTGCCGCGGGCGCTCCCCTCGTCAACACTGGCCAGTAACAGTGCCTTCTCCTCATCCACCGAGATCGCCCGTGCCCGCCGCAGGTACACGGGAGCCGCGAGCTCCAGCAGGATCCCCTTGCACCAGATGCGGCTCCGCCCTCTGCCACTCCACAGCTCCCGCGCCGTTCAGGATCAGCACGGAAAAGGGCATGATTCACTGAAGCTATGGAGCTCTAATCGCACCTGGTGGCTCCAGAATCGTTCCACCGCCTAAGAATGTGCGACCCAGTCGTGTAGGTCCAGGCAAGTGCAGGATATTTTGCGAAGTGTCAGGGTGTAGAACGGAGCTCTTTCAGCTCACGTCCTCCATGCCCGGCAGTTGGCCACGCCCCCCGAAATTTGGATTTATAATGCACGGAAATACCCGGAGGTGTCTAGGCGTGGCGGCTCTTCGTGATCTATAAGCCTGCGTAGGGAGTTCGGAAAGTGAGGACAGGCTAGTTGTTAAAAAGCTGAGTTTTTAAGGCTTTACGAAAAGCAAAGAGATTGTTTTCTGTTTTCAATGCTAATGGAAGTGAGTTCCACAGTCTAGCTGTGCCTGCGATGAAACTTCTCCCTCCCCAAAAGGCCATTTGGGGCCTGGGAATTGCGAGGTTTGTGGATGTTGTGGAGCGAAGTTGCCTCCCTGGAAGATACCAGTTGAACTTGTTTGTCAAAAAGTCAGGGCAGAGTCCATGAAGTGCCTTAAAGGCAATACAGAGGGCTTTAAATTTGATCCTTCTTTTAACAGGTAGCCAATGCAAGGTTGGTAATGCGTGAGCCCCTGATAGGTGTTTCGGGGTATCAGTCAGCAGACGGGCTGCTGCGTTTTGGAGGACCTGCATTTTGTTGAGGAAGCGTGCTTGTATGTTAAGGAACAGGCCGCTGCAATAATCTATTCTAGATAATATAGGTGCTGTTACCACCGCTTTCTGCAGCTCAAGTGGGATGAAGGGAAGGATCTTTCTGATAGTTTTGATCATGAAGAAACAGGTGGAGGTAATTGCGTTGGTTTGCCCCTTGAAGGATAGCTTGGAATCAAAGTAAACGCCGAGGTTTTTCACCTTAGAGACAGGAATGGGGATTTCACCCATTTCCTGTGGCCACCAACCTGCCAGAAAGAGGTGTCACAACCAGATAGAAGCACCTCAGTTTTCCCTGTGTTTAGCTTGAGGCAGTTTTGGGACATCCAATGTCCGATTTTGCGTAGACACTCCTGGAATCTCCGTGCAGACTATATGCCTCTAAACTATTGGAGAAGGAGGTCATGTTTCAACTACAGCTTTTCATGGAGACAAGCAATCTGCTAGACACCCTCCCAAGCAGAACTGAGGTCTGGTAGAAGGAGTGTTTGGTACTCTATTGTTCAGCTTCCTTCAACAGTATAGACCATGTACTCTTTCTAAAAATATTCAACATGGCTGAATTCAAAAGTCCTAAGCATTAATGGTTTAAATAATTTATGCTGGCTAGCATCGGCAATCCTACCACCACTCCCTTCTGCTCCTTAGCATTTTACATGGAGTGCCCCTCCAAAATCCATCTTCTTGTCCTTTCATTTACTAAATATATGTGACATCTGCCCAGATGAAAGAATTGAAAACGAGGTAGCCTCTTCTCTGTAGCAGCAGTCGGGGAAGCCTGAAGGAGGAACATGCCTGCATATTTTATTTAGTATTCAGGTAACATATGACTGAGAATGAGCCATCCTGTAATGCATCAACACAGCTCTACTGACCTCTGCAGGCATTCTAAAAATAGACATTTCACTGCTGACTGTAGCTAATTTTCTTTTGCCGCCAAATGTTAGTAACACAGTAACAGAGTGCACTGTCTGCAAGAATAGCAGGCTCCGGCATTGCACTCTCTAGCACTGGACAGAATTTTGAACCATTTCCAAAATGGTGACAATGGGCTAGATCTTGAAACATTTTTGACTGGTGCTATTTCATATCATCAGTGGTAAGTTAAATAAGCTCTTGTTCCAAGCACTTTTTAACACTGTATTGAAACAAGAGGATTCTGGAGGTGGTAATGTGCGACAAGAATGTATGTGCACTTTTGTTGTGTGGCAATTTTTTAGTTTTTTTTGTACTGCATTATTGCAATGTGAATTTGTTGTACTGACATTGTTGTGTTCTCTTTTGGCAGTTTGTTCATGATGTCCCATGTGTTATTTTAATTATGTTATGTTCCTTCATACATATTATGTTATGTTGAGTGTTTTCTTTAGATGTGTTAAATATCGTAATACTTATATTTCCAGCCAAAAGCAGCACGTCTTGAAAGTTCCTGTGACAAACAAATATTTACAGCTAAGGTCTTAAAACAGTGCTGCTCCACCTCTTCAACTAATTAAGTTACCTGTCATCCCAAAACTGTGGCAAAGGCTTAGGACCAGATTACGATCTCGGCGGAAGGGATACTCCATCACAAGCGTGGCAGATATCCAGTCAGCTGAAATCTAAATCCCATTATATCCAATGGGATTTAGATTTCGTCCAACGGGATATCCGTCACCATTGTGAAGGAGTAACCCATCTGCCGAGATGAAACTCAGGGCTTTAGATTTTGAGCTTAGCTCCCCTAAGTGACACGTCCCCAGGACTGGTATAACTCCCGGTTCCTCCTGTGTTAAACACAGGTGGTCACTGGTGATACGTCTAAGGGACCAACACAATTTATATATTTTTCTTTCCGTTCCTCGGTTTGTCAATTTGCTGTGTTAGTGTGACAACTTTAAGACTGCATCGCCAAACACTGAACCAAAGTACTTCTTTATGACCAACAGAGATGAGCTTGGACTCTATGCAATTTATGAAAACGGAGTTAAGTATTTAAAGCAAAACAAATGGCTCCATATTTTATCAATTGTAGCTCTGCACAAGCTTTGTCATCCATTTTGGTAAATGTTGATGCAACCTCTTGCACTTGTCTGTGTTAAAATCCTGAATATGATCTCTAAAAGCATATTTAATTGTGCTGCAAATATTCAATAAAAAAGTGCATATTCCGCACATGGAAAATACAACCCCCAATAGTCAAAGAGTTCAAGCGAGTGCTAGTCTAAACATACGTTTATCTTAGAATGAAGAAACATAAAGTAGGCATTAACCGTGTCAGTTAGCTACGTTAACTATAACTCGCGGCCCGCTATGCACTGCTTATGACCTCACATAATACATCACTCATGACATGGTCAGTGACATCACTGATGACATCTTAAATTACATCACTGATGACATCAGTGATGACATCATCCAGTGACTAAGTGTTTGTAAAACGTTTATGAATGTTAAATATATATACCACGGTGTATTTGTGAATCAGTGGATGTATGATTGGCTGTATAGATGACTCAGTGGGTGCGTGACTGACTGTACAAGTGAGTGATTAGGTATCTCAGTGAATGTATGGATGAGTGACTGGTTGTGTGAATGTGTGTATCTGGCTGTCAGTTGATGTCTAAGTGGGTGTCTAAGTGGGTGTATGAGTGTGTTAGTGGGTACGTAAATGGTGATATGGGTGATTGACTGGTTGTCTGACTACCTCTATGGTTGTCTGGGTGTCTGTGGGTGAGAAGGTGTGTGACTGCCTGTATGGATGAGTGAGTGGGTGGGTGAGTCAGTAGCTGTATGGGGTAGTGTTGTCTGTGTGAGAAGTTGTATGAGTAAGTGAGTCTATATGGCTGTGTAGGTGATTGAGTGCATGTGTCAGTATGGGTGAGTAACTGAGTACGTGAAAGGCAGTATAGGTGAGTGACGGGGTTTATGAGTGACTGTATGCATGAGTTAGTGAATGTGAGAGTGGCTATATGGATGACTACATGCTTCTGTCAGTGACTGTACAGCTGAGTGGATATGTCAATGGCTGTATTAGTGAGTATGTGGATCTATGAGTGGTAGTATGGGTGAGTGAGTGGATGTGTGTGTTGATCAGTGAATCAGTTAGTGGGTGTGTAGGTACTGGCATGGCTCTGTAAATGGGTTTGTGAATGGTTGTGTGGGAGTGGCAGTGGGTGTATAAAAGATTCTTTAGGGGTGTGAGTTAGCGCGTCAGTGATGTCACTGACCATGTCATGAGTGATGTCATATTTGATGTTATAAGCAGTGCATTGCGAGGGCGCAAGTTATAGTTAACTCAGGTAACAATAATGGCTACATATTGTACACGTGAAACATCAGCCTAACTAGAACGACCCTGTAACCTTTGGGGTTTTTTTTGTAATGAATTGAAGAAAAAAAAACCTATTTGCAAACTCAACGTCCCTGTAACCTTTGGTTTTTGGTGAATTTCTAAGGTTTTATAAATTCTATTTGCTAACTATAAAGTCCCTGTAACCTTTGTTTTTTTGGTGAATTTCTAAGGTTTTTTTAAATTCTACTTGCTAACTATACCACTCTGCAAACGCGCGTCCTGGCGCACTACTTTTGAGGGATGAAATCCCCTTGCCTCGTGAGGGTCCCGGGGGGCCAACTAGCCCTCCTGTTTCCTCGAGTAAGCCCTACACAGCTGGATTGCTGAGAGGTGGTCAGAGGCCATGCCCCCTTTCTCCACTACTCTGCAAACGTGCCTCCTGGCACACTGCTGCTTGGGGATGAAGTCCATTTTAGTCCTGAGGCCCTCAGGATGCAAGGGGACCTCATCGCCCCACCAGCAGTGCACCAAGGGGTGTGTTATCAGAGTCGTGGGAAAAGGGGTGTGGCCCCCAGCCACCTCTCAGCAATCCTACTGTGCGGGGCTCATTGGAGGTAACAGGTGGGCCAGTTGGCCCCTAAGGACCCTCACCAGCTAAGGGGACTTCATCCCCCAACCAAGAGCATGCTAGGAGGTATGTTTGCAGAGTAGTGGAGAAAGGGGCGGGGCCTCTGGGAGATGCCTGCTTCGTTTTTAAATTTTTTATTTTAGGTACAGTTAGAGCTTTAAGTGGGCCGGGTCCTGCCAGTGCTCAGTACCAGCAGTTCTTAAAAGCAGGTGCCGAGACGGTCCCTACCGGGCTCTCCATTTTCATCCTCACTCTCATAATGGAGAAAAAAAAGTCTTACCTCTGCAGCAGTTCACAGTTTTTGATGTAACTTTTATTTGTTTGCAGTTCTTTATTGCAAAATTCAAAGTGCTTTACATGAGCACCAACAAGGAAATATTCATTTATTTTTTGGTAGGCATGGGCGATCAAGTGATTTGCCCAGAAACACAGGCTATTGAGTCAATACTGAGACTCAAACCTGCTTCTTCAGCTTCAAAGTTTGCATCTCTAGCCATTACCACAACCTCTTGTGCAAGAACTAAAGCATTTTCAATACTATATGCAAAGAAGCCATAGTTGTATGTATGCCTGTAGTATATTTATCTTATGCAACTAACAACCTTTGACAAAGCCAATAGTCCTGGCTTGTTGCAGGTGTAAAGTGATTTGTTGTATTATATTTATGTGGAGGTGTTAGACATGGCACCATTGGCGTGGGTTTCCCCTGTATTTTTTTGACTTGACCTCGTGTGTTTTTGCTGTGTTTGGACTCCGTTTTGCTGGTCTAAATGCTTTGGGTACTTTGCCACTGCTGTTCAGTGCCAAAGTGCAAGTGCTCCCTTTGTAAATTATTGTTATGGATTGGTGTTTCCATGATTGGCATGTTTGAATTACTAGTCAGTCCCTAGTACAGTGCACTGTGTGTTCCCAGGGCCTGTAAATCAAATGCTTCTAGTGAGCTGCAGCACTAATTGTGCCACCTATATAATCAGCCTGTAAATGTAACTCCGGCCTGCCATTGCAGAGCCTATGTGCAGTCTGGTACTGCCATGTCGGCATGGCAAGTGCAACCACATATCAGGCCCTAACCTTCTCTTTTCTTACATGGTAGTCACCCCTAACGTAGGCCCAAGACCCCTGTGGTCAGGATGCAATGTATGTAAAAGGTAGGACATGCCCTGATGTGTGTGGCATGTCCTGATAGTGAAATACTGCCAAATCAGTTTTTCACTATTGCAAGGCTACCTGTTCCCAAAGGATAGAATGGGGGGTTTGCTTATAACATCTTATAAACATAACTACCCCTGGGAACAAGGTAGGAAAATAAAGTTTAGTATGCCTGAACTCAGAATGGTAAAATGCATCTTTTAGTGAGGGTGATTTTAAATTCTGTGTTTGAAAACACCACTTTTAGAAAGTAGGTATTTTCTTTCTTAGCCATCCAGTGTGCCTCTGCTAGGTTTATGTATTGCATGTCTGGCTTTCGATGACAGGGGCCGGGGAGGAGCAGTGGCTCCAGAGAGTCTGATGAGTCAGGGCTTGGCTGAATAGACCTGCATTTAGAGTAGGGGGGAAGAGATTTCCTTTCACCTGAATGGGCCTGGTCTGCCTTCCACAATGCTGTCTCCACCTCCTGCCAGGAAGCTGCACCAGGGAGGACAGAACTGGTTTTGACCAAGCACAGGGCTTCTCTTCCACCCAAGAACAAAGGATTGTGCAGTATAAATATTGGGGCCCAGAACTTTAGATCACTTCTGGGAAATCAAGAGGAACCTTTGCCACGGAGAAGAGATGGAGAAGCTGAGGAGGAATACTGCCCCTGTTCTGTTTGCTGTCTGAGGTTGGCCTGCAGTGGCTACTTGCTGACAAGGAAAGGAGAAAGGACTTTTCTGTTTGCTGTATCCCCTGCTTGAGGAATATCTTCAAGGGCTTGAAACCGCACTTGCCTCCTGTTCTGAAGTCTCACGGACACAAAGACTTCACCACCAGCTCCCCTGAACTTCCTTGCTGGGAGTTCTGAGCTACAAAGAGGTGCCTGCTGTTGTTTTGGACCACTAGAGACTGTTTTCCGCTGGGAGCTGGAAAAATCAATGCAGCACCGAGAAGTGTGACGCATCCGTACCCGTTTCCGATGCATCGCTGAAGAAACCGTCGCAGCGCCTGCCGCAGCTCAGGAAATCGCCGCACGCTGCACCAAGTGTAATGATCTCCAAAGTCCGAGATCACGCACCAATTTCAACGCCAGGCCTGCTGTGTGGCTGCAAAAATCCATGCATCGTTCCGGATCGTCGCATAGCATCGAGGTGCCATGTCTGTTGGAGGACACAGTAAGAAACAGACACATCACCTCCCCCGCAAAAGAAACCAATACATCACCTCCTCTCCGGTAGGGAACCGACGCATCACCCCCCCTGTGCAGCAGTAAAGAACTGATGCATCACCTCCCCCGGAGCAAGGAACCAACACATCACCTTCCCTGAGTGTAAGGAACTGACGCATCACCTTCCCTGTGGCCCGTTTTGTTTGTTTGTGTGACGCATCCAAGGTACTTTGTGTGAAAAGTGTTGCATCTGCAATTTGCGTTGAACTGAACTATTTTTACCATCTGAAAGTCATATTTTTATTACTGTATTGCTGATTTTTGTCATTTAGTCTTGTTTTTGTTTAGATAAAGATTACTAATTTTTCCAAACTGGTGTTGGGTCCATTTGCAGTGTTTTCACTTTATTACTGTATGTGTTCACAAATGCTTTACACACTTCCTCTTAGATAAGCCTGTCTGCTCGTGCCAAGCTACCAAGGGGGTGAGTAGGAGTTATTTTAGAAGTGTATCCCCCGTACCCTGACTAGAAGCAAGGGTCCGTATTTGAACAAAGGTACCTACCTCTGCCAACTAGAGACCCCCACTTCTAACAGAAGGCAATAACAGAAGCAGCAAAATACCAGTCGGCGGCACATTATACTGAGCACAGATGTTTTGCATAAATGTTTTAAACCACACCCTTAATTATATTGGCCATGTTCCTTTGAGAGACCCCACATTTTTTTATCACACTTACGCCCAATGGAAGGGGGGCTGTGTGGCCCCTCTCCCGAGGCCAGTTTCAGTCCCAGAGACCCAATCTCCTGGGGCCCGCCAATTTTTTTTTTAAAGCTTTTTTTCAAGGGAGGGGAAGCTGAGCAGACCAGCTCTCATGCCAGTTTTTGCCCCGGGGACCACATCCCCTAGGCCATGGCCATCTCCTTGGGGACTGCAGGAGGTGCCTGAAGCCCCTAAGGTTCCGTCAGGCTCACGCCTCCTGCAAGAGCCTGGATTGCTTTTTGCCACAAGGGAGCTGCTAAGATGTTGCTCCCTGGGTGTAAAAAACAAAGTGCTCCACTTTGAACAAGCGAGAGTAAAATGCTTCAACTTGTTCAAACTGGATCACTTGTTTGCAATGAGATGATGGGAGCACCCATAGCAAACTGCAACGTCCCAGGAATGGGCACCTCAGAACATTGCTGGAGCCAGCCCTGGGGGATGGTCGTCCCCATGGTCATTTATGGCTCCTGGAGGGGGGCGGGGCTGGTCCCCTTTGGGACACCCTGAACAGGCCTAGGGGGGTCAGGGTGTTTCTACCTTGCCGCCTTTTCTTGTTTTTTTAATATTTTTTCTTGTGACTCGGTTCAAGATGGCTGGCAACACTTCCTGGTTTGAAGTGTTGGCAGCCAACAAGATCTCAGGCCCGAGATCCGGAGGGTTTGTGGAACCACCGTGGCCACAATTGTATAGCTGAGAAATCTGTGTATTTCTAAGGAACTACTGAACGGATTTACACCATTTAACAAAAAGAGTGTTTTCTTGACCAAGATCTACCTTTTTGCTAAATTTGGTGTAATTCCGTTTAGCATTTCGGGCTGTAGCCGAGTCAAAAGTTTCCTATGGAAATTAACATAGAGAAAAAAGCGTTGTGGGCTTCCCCTTTTTCTCGGCCCCCCTTTTGGATCCCTATGAAATTTTCAAGAAAGCAGCTGACGTGTCCGCCTCATTAATTTTATACATTTTACAAATCGTCTAAGTAGTCGCCAGTAGGTAATATAGATCTATATATATATAAAAGGATATGCAAGCCTGCAAGATTGGCGCCCATTATGTGAGCAAGGTGGCTTAGAGGAGGCAAAGGTTTAGCCCCCCTAAGGCCATGGGTCACAAAGGAAGTGCCAGAAGTAGCAGGGAGCAAGCTAGAGGCCACAGCTGCAACACCTGACTACTCCCAAATGATGTCCATGGCAGCAAACCGACACGCTTTAAGTCCCACTTCTTGCAGTTTAGGGACAGGAGAGTACACCCTAACACCAGTCATAGGTCCAGGACCCATGATGCACCACTTGGGGGATAGGACTCGCTCCAGCAAAGCAAGCAGCAGGGTCCAGGGCAGATGCAGTTGGAACTGGTCAGGACAGTTGCAGGGAGAGAGGCATCAATAAGCATGTTGTGTCTCTGTAGCTCAAACAGGATGTGAGCCAACTGACCCTTGGTGTCCCTTCTGGGTTCCTGGGCTCAATAAAGAAGGTCCAGTCTTCCTTCAGGCTCTGGGCAGTCCTGATACTTCACTGGTCCAGGGGTGTTTTGTGGAGAGGTCTATGGGCTCCACTTTTATGTTTAGTGTCAGCTTGTGGATGACGAAAAGGCCTGGGCGGTGAACTTTGCTCAGTTCGCGGAGTGTGTGGAGTTTTGTGCACTCCGCGGAGTGCAGAAAACTCCGCTTCACCATGTGCAGCGGAGTTTTTTCACCGCTCGAAAACGGTAAGTTTGCGCGCGAGCTGCCGCTCGGGTAGAATTTCTACCCGAGCTGCAGGAATACCAGCATAAAATTCAGTTCGCACTGCACCCACAAACTACGCCTAGGCCTAGTGAATAGCCATCCTTTGTCCACATCCTAAACCAGTTCTGGTCAATTCCTCTCCTCCCTCTGAAGTTTTAGACATCCTGGCTAGAGAGATAATGGTGGGCAGGCCTAGGTGTGATTTTAATCTACATAGAACAATTAGGAGTAGGAGGGCAACTCATGGACCCAGAAGGGTCAAGAGTTCCTTTCATAAATGGAAGGAGAGGGGATACAAACTCACTATACAATATTCAATAACCAATATGGCATCCTCCTCTCTAGGTGGCAATGTGGTAAGGAGATTAGAACTACATCTACACTCCACCGCACTCGGTGGTCAGAAAAGGAAAAACATTTTTTATACAACCCTCACCCACTCTAGTAGTGGCATGCTTCATCATCGGGTCCAATCGGACTACTAAAGGTCAGGGTGGACTCAACCATATTCCAGGGAACTCTTTGAAGAAGTGCTTGTTTTTTGGGGGGTTATATACTATTAGCTAAAATTTTCTCATTCACCCCAAGGTATCCCTTTATTAACGGGATGAATGGGAAAGATTAAAACTTTAACTATGTGGGGCAAGCAGTATATTGTGGTCCTTTGACACCAATGTGAAAGAGCCAACATGTTTCTACCCTACTCTATTGGCCTAACATAGGTCCTGGGTATTCCTCAGGGCGACAACAGAGAAAGTGATTCCCCTGGTGGCACCCTACTGAAAACTGTACAGACAAATGCGTTACCCCAATTTCCCAGTAGCCTCCCACCAGACACAGACCACCGTCTGTGTATGTGGCGGATATGATTTCTTAGCCTTCTTGCAGTATAGGGCCCTGAGATAATTCCCATTGCCCAGAGCTTGTCTGTCTACCGGATAGCCTTGTTCCGTCATTGGTGCAAAGGCCCAGTCATTAACATTTATTAACTGGAATGCTAAGTAGTAACTTTTAATGACAGGAATCGCCAACCCACCCTCACCTTGTTGTAGTTTTCTCAGAGCGATACGAGGACTCCATCCGTCCCACAGCCGTTTCGGATCCCACTATCAATTGCTTTATATGTTGACTCCTGTATATGATACAGTATATTTTGCAGTACATACAGGAGGCGGGGGAAAGCCATCATCTCGAATAGCACTGCCCGACCATTAATGAAATCGGACACCATGACATCTTCGCGCAGTCTTTGCATCTGCTGGCTTAAATTCAGCTTCAAGAAATCTGTTTCTGATTTGGAAATATTTATCCCTAAATATTTTAATACATCTTTGTACTTTAACACCGGAACAACCAACACTTCCGTCGGCATGTGTAGTGCTAGAGGGAATACCAGTGATTTATCCCAGTTTATCTGGTAACCTGAATGGCTGCCAAATGATTGTAATATATGCATTAGTCTGTGAATTGTCTGCGTGGCCTATAAGCATAGAGCAGCAAGTCGTCCGCATATAGAGAAATGCGTTCTTCCCAGCCTCCACCCATGTCGATCCCATACACCAGAGGGTCATTACATATCCAACCAGTGAGTGGCTCCGTTGCCATTGCAAAGATCAATGAAGAAAGTGAGCATCCTTGCCGTGTCCCCCTATGTATCTGAAACAGGCTGGACACCATCCCACTTATAGGGCAGCTACCCACGCCTGAAAGCGCGGCCCGAACCCTAGCCAGGACCGCAAATAGGTATGGCCATTTAATCCTACCAAATGCCATTTGCACATCTATTGCCAGTACCGCTGCTGCCTCGCCTTGTCTTAATGTTACTTTGCACATTACTCCAAAGAGTCTCCTAAGGTTCAGCCTTTTACTTCTGTTTGGTATAAAACCGGACTGGTCCGGATGAACTATTGCCAAAATTACTGGTAATACTCCATTTGCCAAGGCTTTAGCCAATACTTTCGCCTCAAAATTAATCAAAGATATGAGCCTGTATGAGCTACACTGCTCCACCAGTTTCCCTTCCTTGGGTAGGACCACTATTGTGGTTGCTCTGATATCCTCTGGCAGTCTACCCCTTTACAGCATGGACTGGAACATATCCAGCATCGGCTATGCCACCTTATCAGCGACATTCCGTGGGTAGCCCGTTTGGCCCTGCTGCCTTTCCAGATTGTAGATCACATATGGCGCCTGTAATCTCCTCCACTGTCAGATCTCTATCAAGATCTTCCCTTTCGTCTGCTGACAGCTAAGGCAGACGGATATCCGTTAGGAACTCTGAGCAATCCTCAACCATTCTAGTTGGTAGTAGACTGGTATAATGCCAAATAATAAGTTGCAAATGCCTCAGCTATTCTTCCATTTGATTTACTAAGTGAGCTGTCTGTTCTTTGGATTTCTAATAACCAATTGCGAGCTTTATCCCTCCTCTCTAGCCTTGCTATTAGTTTACTCGCTTTATCGCCTATATCAGAGATTCGCAGTTGTGTGGCTATTAAATGCGCTCTTGTTGTACTCTCCGCTAGGTATTTGAGTTCTGACTGTATTAGTCGCAGTTTATGTTTCAGGGTGGGTTCTATTGCGCCTACTTCCCCAAGTTGCTCCTCAAACACAAGTATTTCTCGTTCCACCTCCTCATATCTTGCCCAGCTTTCTTTCTTTTTGCCCCTTACGAGCGCCTGTGAATGACCCCTTGCTACTGCTTTATATGCCTCCAACTATATGCCTTCCCTAAACTTGTCCGCGAATTCCTCACCTCTAGAGAGCCAAGGTTGCACCCGCGGCAGTAATGTCCATTCCCTCAGAGGGCCTTAAAGCCTTACTTTCACCGCCGAGTGGTCTGATATCCCTCTGGCTTTATGCGGTGCATCCCTGAAGAGACCCGCATACATAGAGTGTGTGAATATATAATCTAGGCAGGATCCGCTGCTGTGCGCTGCGGAAATGTGTGTGTATTGTCTGGTACTTGAGTTATGTGTTCTCCATTGATCTGTTAGGCCCATTGCTTTCGTGAACGATTGAAGCAGCCCCGGCCCAGTAGGCGCTTCCGGTCTTGTGCTTCTAACTATTTCCGGGGACATCACAGCATTCATGTCACCCTCGAGTATCAAATGTCCCTGGGGAATTTCGAGCAATGTTTTGTTAAGCTTTGGGAAGGTTTCTGAGTGGAGCATTGGCGGTATATATAGAGAACATAAGTTGATAGTTCGGCCCTACCACTTCCCAGTTAACGCGACATATGTGACCTCCGTGTCCCGCAAAATCTGGCCCACCACAGAGTGGGTTGTGTTTTTGCTAAGTATTGCAGTTCCCCTGGAGCATGTCATGTATCCGGCATGGGCTTTGAGAGAGTAAGCGTATTGATTCAATGCCAGGTAGCAGTTGCCTTTTAGGTGGGTCTCCTGGAGAAGTAATTCAAAAGAGGGGGACAGAGGGGCTATATTTAAGGAGGTCCAATGTACGAGCCCCAACAGACTATATCCAAAAATGGGGTACAGAGTTCCTCAATTGTTAGAAGGAAGAGATGCGATCAGTAAATGGCAAGCTCATTTACCAAGGTAGTTGGTAGAAGGTAAAGAAACCAGGGCAATTCCTTGAGGTGGAACTAATGCTCTCACACACCCAGCAAGCTAGGTGTCATGCTTCATCATATGAGCATTGCCCCTCGTCAAGGCGGCGCTGCAATCCTTGACGGGCACCCGAAACCGGGGCTCTTTGTCGGGGATCTTTTGTTCCTGCCGATATTTGCATGGGTGTGAGGGGCCTAATAAGGAAAATGTAGCAGAAGTGTGTAATAAAAAGGGTTGGTCAGTCCTAATAGTACTTTATTCATAAGGTAGACTACCCTATTAAAATGTGTAGAGAGGCTAAATGCTAGAAATAAGGTGTCTAGGCGTAAAGCTCTACTCTAAAATGATCGACATGTTTCTCGCCATGTTAGTCAGGAGGATCTAAGGCAATTCTTCAGGATCAATAGCTGTCTACATTTAAAAATGGTGATGTGTACTCTACATACCACGTCCGATGCTGCGACCTGTGAATATGAAGTGACAACATCAATGGTACAAACAATTGCATCTCTATCTTGAACACATAATGTCAGCAATGGTGTGCACAACGCACCGTGTAGAACGTGATGATAGCAATCTGCTTCAAGGTGCACTATAAGGAAGAACAGTGCACTGTGAGTGAGAAGGGTGTTTGGTGTGCTAGAATTATTAACACGCTAGAGCTGTGACGAAAAAAAAGGTCCACTCACCTAATTTATTAACTAAATGCGCTCGCAACGGAGCTGGCGGCTTTAAAGGACACCAATTGGGTCCTAGGGTAAAAAGAGGGAGCAGGGGCGGGGAGGGGGGAAAGAGAAAGGACAACTACTAACAATCAAGGTATAAAAGGCAAGGAAAACGAAGTCGTTATCTCTAGGCAAGTTATGGTATTGGTACCGTTAAAATGATAAAACTAGGAGTCAAAATATATCACAATTGTCAGTTGACCGGAATAGTCTAGTCTAATGGCTGACCAGATCAAATCAGAAACAGTCCGTAGCCAATCAATTGATTTCGAACACCAAAAGTAGCGCGACCACATCAAAACAGCATATAGTAAATGAATAAGGCATGAGCTGTACTTACCAGCGCTAACGAGCGCTTCGCATACAGACCTACCCAAGCCGCCAGAGTCCGGGGTGGTAATGGACTGAAGCCGCCATCGTCAAGATATCCGGCAAAAAGTGGGTGTGAGCCTGACGTCATCACGGTTCACGTCGCGTGATGGCTCTACTGGTTGCTAGGAGCCCAATATCGACGCTAATGCGTGTTCCTACAGCGTCTGGTAGTGGAATCTTATTGGTTGCTGGGTATGTACTCACTAATGTCCCGTGGTTATTGTATCGATAGTGGTAGGGAGAGGGCGGGGTGACATATCAGGAAGATATATTTGTCTATTTCGACCCCATAAGTGAGCGTCCAGATATTATACAGGTCGTTATTTCGAGGGGTTTATTAATTTATATATACCTCACTGGTTACTAGGAGCCCAATCTCAACGCTAAAGCATGTTACTACAGTGTCTAGTAGTTAGTGTCCCGTAGTTGTCGTATCGACAGTGGTGGGGAGAGGGCTTGGTGACACATCGGGATGATATATATGTCTTTTTTAACCCCATAAGTGAGCGTCCAGATATTAAATAGATCGTTATTCAGAGGGGTTTCATACCTCACGGAAAATGGGACGTTTTGGAGTGGGTACCCATGGATAGGGGGTTGTCAGTGTCTAATCGTTAGTGTGATCATCATTCTTAGCAGTTCACTTTCAGAAAAACCTCGACTAGTCATGGTCCACGACCTAGAGTGGCTAGTTTATGGAAGAACACTCCAAGGGATATCATCATTGAGTCCGGTGGAGTCACACGACAGTCTATGCACCCATCTTTGTTCTACTCTAAATAAGGCATTTTTGGAAATGTTGGTGTGGGATTCAAGAATAATCCAATGTATTGAATCGGGGGAATGGTGTGATTCCACAAAATGTCTATAGAGTTTGGTTGTTGTACGTTGGCAACGTATGTTGCTCCTGTGTTCTATTATACGTGTTTTGACTGTTCGCATTGTCATACCTACGTATTTCAACCCACATGGACATGTAATCAAATAGATGCATTGTTTGGTGTTGCAGTTAGTATGCTTTTTAATGTGCCATTTAAAATTAGGGAGTAACATGACCTCCTTTGTGATTGTGGTTAGATCACAGACTGTGCACGTGCCGCATGGAAAATGGCCATGGACTGGGGGTAGACCCCAAAGGGTGGACTGTGTTGGGGTAGTCTTTTTCTTAGGTCTGGTGTGGATTAGCATGTCTCGAAGGCTACTTGTTCTCTTATAAGCAAATCTGGGTCTCGGTATCTGAAGATTTCCTGTATTGAGAATTCCCCAGTGTTTCAGAATGACCTTCTTGGTCCATTTTGAATTAGGTGTGAATGACGTGACACATGTCATAATGTCCTCAGGTGGTTTGTGGTGTACCTCAAGTAAGGATTCTCTAGGATTATTGAGGGCCCTCTTCATAGAGTCTCTTACTACTTTATGAGGATAGCCTCTAGTCTTAAGGTTAATGGCTAGAGAGGTTGCTTCAACTTTGTAGTCCCTAGTCGTGGTACAGTTACGTCTAATTTGTAGAAATTGACCAATAGGGAGGTTGTCTCGAAGGGCTTTAGGATGGTAGCTTTGATATAAAAGAAGACTGTTACGATCAGTGGGTTTCTTAAATAGATTGGTTGAAAGCTGTCCCTCTGTTAGTCTAATGTTCAGGTCCAGAAAAGCTACTGTTTTGTCCGAGATCGTGTGGGAAAACTTAAGAAAAGGATTCTGTTGGTTAATCCATTGTACAAAGGTTTTACAGATGTCAGTGGAACCTTTCCAAAAGATTAAAATGTCATCAATGAACCGTTTCCACAGGACAAGATGTTCCCGAAACGGATTGTGGTCGGTGTTGATGATTTGTGCCTCAAAAGCTGCCATATAGAGGCAGGCTAGACTAGGAGCAAAAGTGCTCCCCATCGAAGTTCCTTGACATTGATGGAATAGTTGCCCTTGATATTCAAAGAAGTTTTCGGTCAAAGCTATGGAAGCCAGGTCCATTATGAATGTGGTCGGAGTGGGAGAAGACCATTCCAATGAGTTTAAAGCCATCTCTACTACTGTGAGGGTGTCACCCTGAGGAATATTTGTGTAGAGGGCCTCTACGTCAAGGGTTATTAGTAAGTCAATGCATGTAGAGTCTTCTATTGAGTCAATTATACGGAGAATGTCCGTTGTGTCTCTAATGAAAGACGGTATTTGTTTCACCAAAGGTTGGAGAAAATGATCCACAAATTTGGATAAGGGCTCAAGTATGGAGCCAATCCCTGACACTATGGGCTTCCCTGGAACCGGACTGATACCCTTATGTATTTTGGGTAAGGTGTAGAAGTAGGGGGTCCTAGGTTCTATTGCGTTCAGGAATGTAGCCTCTTTCTTGCTTATCCACCCATTGGCAAGTGCCTCGTTAACTAACATCGAGATGGTATTAGCAAGTCGAGGTGTAGGATCAACAGAGATAGGGGCATAATACCTATCATTATTTAATTGACGTTTGCATTCGATGTCATAGTCTTCTCTAGTCTGGATCACAGTGGCCCCACCCTTGTCCGCCTGTTTGATGATAATCGAGTCACCATCAGACAAATTGTTTGCTGCTTGCATTTCTTTCTTAGATAGGTTATGGAAGGGGGTTGATAAGGGAGTGAGGGCCAAATCCTTTAATACCGCTTTCTCAAAGGTTAAGATCTCAACCGGTACCATGGCACTGTGAGGTGTAAAGGTTGAGGGGATGCTCAATCCCGAGTCATCTTCCTGAAGGGTGGGTTTGTCTAGGAAAAACGCATGTAATCTTATTTTGCGGAATAATTTCTGAATCTCGCAGACATCTCTAAACTTGTCAGTGTTAGGGGTAGGTACAAAGCCTAATCCCTTCTGTAAAAGTGAAGTTTCGAGGTCAGACAGATTGCGTTGTGATAAATTAACCACTAGTTCTTTTTGTTCTGGGTTTTGCTCCTGGTGTTCATCCCTCCCATTGAGGGCTCCTGCCAGTGAACCTGTTTTTGGGTACCTCTTCTGTTGCGACCTCTTCCTCTGCCCCAACCTCTGTCTAAAAAAGGAGGGCCATTGTTGAAAAATTGCGGGTGTCCTTGTTGAAAAGGTTGATACTGCCAGAATGGTGGTGGAGGAGGGCCTGGATATAAAGGGGGTCCCTGGAAAGTGGGGACATTGTAATTGTAGTTAGCACGTTGGTTACGTCGGCCCATATTGGGGCCCCAACTACCCGTGCTGGAGTTGCTGTCAGAAGAACTTCTCCTATCCGAGTTGTTTTTTCGTCACAGCTCTAGCGTGTTAATAATTCTAGCACACCAAACACCCTTCTCACTCACAGTGCACTGTTCTTCCTTATAGTGCACCTTGAAGCAGATTGCTATCATCACGTTCTACACGGTGCGTTGTGCACACCATTGCTGACATTATGTGTTCAAGATAGAGATGCAATTGTTTGTACCATTGATGTTGTCACTTCATATTCACAGGTCGCAGCATCGGACGTGGTATGTAGAGTACACATCACCATTTTTAAATGTAGACAGCTATTGATCCTGAAGAATTGCCTTAGATCCTCCTGACTAACATGGCGAGAAACATGTCGATCATTTTAGAGTAGAGCTTTACGCCTAGACACCTTATTTCTAGCATTTAGCCTCTCTACACATTTTAATAGGGTAGTCTACCTTATGAATAAAGTACTATTAGGACTGACCAACCCTTTTTATTACACACTTCTGCTACATTTTCCTTATTAGGCCCCTCACACCCATGCAAATATCGGCAGGAACAAAAGATCCCCGACAAAGAGCCCCGGTTTCGGGTGCCCGTCAAGGATTGCAGCGCCGCCTTGACGAGGGGCAATGCTCATATGATGAAGCATGACACCTAGCTTGCTGGGTGTGTGAGAGCATTAGTTCCACCTCAAGGAATTGCCCTGGTTTCTTTACCTTCTACCAACTACCTTGGTAAATGAGCTTGCCATTTACTGATCGCATCTCTTCCTTCTAACAATTGAGGAACTCTGTACCCCATTTTTGGATATAGTCTCCTGGAGAAGTACCAGGTCTGGGGAGTGCCTACGCAAATATTGGAGGACCATTGTCCATTTTATTTTATTTCCTAGACCATTTACATTCCAGGATAAAATCTTGAGGGCGTTAAACGTTTGTATTGTCATGATCAATATGTGGTTCCCCCCCTCTTGCTCGCCCTGTCCCCTCCTTCCCTCCCTGTGTCTGTGCTGTATGTATCAAATAGCTAGGTGCCTGAAACTCTAACATATGTATAACATTCCTATTTTGTTGCAAACAAGTATTTAGATAACTGAAATCGTTCCTATACCCCTCCTAACCCCTCCCTGCTACCCTGCACTGCCCCAATTTGCACAGCGCCTGTCGCCTGTTCGGAAACATGAAACTTAGAAGGGGCTGGTGGACCAAGTCTCTTAATTGTCCCTCGCTGTCCCTCCCCGCCACCCACCCCCGGCAAACACCACGTACCTTTTCCTCGTAGGTCTCCATTACCAATACCGCTTAAAGTACCATCGCCTGGGGGATAATCAGATAATTGCTCCGACTACTCTCTCTGCTTAGTCCTCTCATCTCAAAGAGTCGGTCATTGTTCCTTGGGAAGCTCCAGCGTATCTATGGACACGGCACTCCAATTACTCTGTGGTCGGGCGCAGATCTGGCTACCCCCGGTTTTGCGTGGATCTGACACTCATGGTGGTGTCCGTCGTGTCCTCGGATTGACCATCTTCTTGTGCCATTTGTTGCTTGTTGTCTCGGTTCTGCCGTCCTCTCACTATGCCTTTCCGTCTTCTTTCAAGCCAGTCATATGCTTCCTTCGGTGTCGTAAAGTACCATGATTCACCTTCCTCCATTACTCTCAATTTGGCTGGGAAGAGCATTGCGTACTTGATTTACTCCTCTCTTCGCACTCTCTTGACTTTGTCAAAGGTCCGCCTCTGGCGCTGTACCAACAGGGTGAAGTCGGGGAAAAAAACATATTGTCGTGTTCTCCAGAACCAAGTCTCCCTTAGTCCGGGCTGCCTGTAGGATGGCGTCTCGATCCCTGTAGTTTAGTATCCTTGCTATTATTGTTCTCGGTGAGGCACCTGATCTTGGTGGAGGTAAGGGAGCCCTGTGTGCTCTCTCAACCGTGAACAACCTGGACAGTTGTTTGTGTTTCAACTTTTTCCGGACCAGGTCCTTCAGAAAAAGGTCTACGGAAGACCCCTCCATTTCCTCCGGCACCCCGACTACCCGTATATTGTTGTGCCGGGCCCGCCCTTCCTGGTCTTGCAACTTCACCACAGCTGTCTCCTGCTGCTGCTCCAGTCACTGTACCTTGTATTCCAGATGCCTGGTTGCGATCTGCAGGTCTCCAAGGTTTGTTTCCGCTGCTTTGACCTTTTCCGATGTTTTGTGCATATCCGCTCGTAGGAGGTTGACATCTATATGAATTTTATCAATCTTCGTTTCGAGGGTTCCCCCAGATTGCGGATCACCTCCATTATAGCCCCTAGTGATGGCTCCTCCATCTCCTGGTCCCCATGTGACCTGGCTCCCTCTGTCACAGCACTCCAGGGTACCACATATTTGGGCTTCATTGTGGCTGTCACGTCTGGCAGAGTCTAGTTTATTTTCACCCGACAACCAGCCTCGTCTTCTAGGCCTCAAAATAGTACCTGTCTTTTGCGGCTGTCTGGTGTGCTTTACCACATTAACACCCCTATGCGCCACCTAGGGTTTTGCCGGTCAGCACCTTCCTCTATGTCTATTTGCCAGTAGGCCCCCAGTGCTGTGGATCAAGTGCTGCGTTTCGCGCACTAGAGTCTTCTTTCCAGCCTTGGCTCATGGTTTCTTGCTTTTTTCCTCAGCTGCCGCGGGGTCTTATTGCCCAGATTGTAGTCTCTCTGTTTCACCAGCCTTCATGCAGGCCCCAGCCGGGATGTTCCAGCCCAGGCGGAGCCTCTTACTTCCTTCCGATACTGGCAATCGGGCAGCCGGTCTGGTTCCCAGTCTCCTTCATGTACGTATCAGGATGGCAAAAGGAACGGTGACTCTCTCTTGTGCGCCAGGCACACCCGGAACTTCAAAACTTTGATCCTGGGTATGTGGGACCTCTGCCGGCACTGCAGCTCCCGGCCTGCGCCACGCTGGAATAGTTACGGCTGGTCGGTTTCTACCCATCTGCTCCTCACTCATGCGATCTCCACCCCTCGGTATCATAGTAACGTTCCGCGATTGCTGGATCAGGTAGCCCTCTTAGTTGGGTGCTTTCTGGTGCAGGTTTGCACAGGTTGCGGGTGAATAAATTTGCCGGATTTTAGTCGGATAATTGTAGGACGGCGCAGAGCTCGAGTCCTACGCAGCCATCTTGGCTGGCGCCAGACTACGCCCCCTCCACCTCCCACATTCTTAGACAGCAAAATAGTACTATCCTTTACCACACCAGCATTACAACTGAAATAGGACTACAACAGCCCACCTAAGAAGTAGCCCTCACCTCCGCTTGCTTCTCGGCAGTCAACTTGTAATGGCTCCCGCCCATACTGCTCTCATCCTCGCCCCTTCTCTCTTTTGTGTGCCTCCTGATTTTTGTCTTGCATCATGGAACTAACCCATATAGACAGGTTGAACCCCCCTCTCTATCCCCCACTGGCCGCAATTCATTCAATATCAACTATCCTCCCAATCTATCCAACAAAGCGACAAACTTTTGAGCATAAAACCTTCAAATTGAATTAAGAAACAATTATTTTAGACCACTACTTTTGCATTAAAAATGGTATGTTGATTAATGATCTAGTCTTCTTCACCAATTGTGCTCATTGGAAAAAAGCGCTAACCTCAGTACTGAAATCTACCTCCACCATGAAAATTTCTCATGGCTATAAACTCACCATCTTGCCCTCTCCTATGAACAATGCTGAAGCCACTATCTCTATCTACAATAAAGGCATTGTGCTCATTCATTCCTCCAATCACAACTTGGAACTCTTTGACAATGTCTTTCTCTACCTAGAGGACAAGCTCAGCACTGACAAATCCCCACCTCCTTTATCACAACTCCCTATGGATCCCCTTCCTAATGACAACCACTTACCTACCAACCCCTTCCCCACCTCACCCCACTACTCTCCTATGATTGACACCCACTCTCCCACACTTGTCTCTACACTTCAGAATAGTACCTCCTCTCATAATAGCGCCGACCATAACCCCAACCATCACTTTGTCATTTCTCATAACCAACCCACTAATTAACTTATTATCAACACTGCTCCCACTCAGTTTAGGAGCCACACCACTCTCAATACCTTTTGTGGCTCCCAATAACTACTTATCCACTTACTCAGTTTTAACGTGCTTCCTTTCAGACAGTACTACCTCTGGACAGGTGCCTTTCAATGATCTCCCCACCTTTAGTCTCTATGACCTCACTCTCCTCCTTTCCCCCCTCACTCTCCTCCTTTCCCCCACACTCCACCTCAAAGTACGATGCCTGACAGAAACCTAGTACAAAACATGTAATAGTGGTGGTAGGCTAACAAAAATGTATCCAGTTGGTGCTTTTGGATAATATACCACGCTGTGGTTTCGGTCTTGCACGGTGTCGGCACCGTGCAAGACAGAAACTACAGTGTGTTACTGTGTTGTAATCTGTTTTATTGGATGTGTATGAATGTGGATTGTATGAGATGGTTTGACTGTTGGAAACATATGTTTATGTTATTGAGTTCATAATTTTAATAGAGCCCTATTGCAGTGGGGTGGGAGAGTTGTTGTCAATATTTTGTGTATTTTATGTCTTTGATTATTTTCTATGTAATTGATTCATGTGACTATTATATATTGCATTTGTTCTTTCCTTTGTTCCGTACTCACCAACGAGAAACAAAAAAGATTAATAAGTGAAACAATAAGCCATGAGGCTCCGGCTGGTTCAATTTAAATACCTGCATCGGGTGTACTTCACGAGAGTGCGGCTGTGGCGGGCGGGGCTGATTGCATCCCCGGAGTGCCTGAGGTGCGGCAGGGAAGAGGGCACATTCTTTCACACTATCTGGCAGTGCGCCTCCCTTGACCGCTTCTGGAGGGGAGTTTTGGCGTGCCTCTCGGAAGTATTGGGGTGGGAGCTCCCCCGCTCGCCGCGATTGGCTCTACTCCATGTCATGGAGGATATAGGGGGCAATATATATAAACGTCATCTCTTGTTGCTGGGATTCACTCTGGCCAAGCGGGACATTGCAAGGGAGTGGAAGGCGACACGAGCCCCATCCATGATGGGATGGAAGAACGGCCTGGACTTTTGTATGGGGCTGGAGCGGCCCGTCTTCGAGGCCAGGGGGTGCCCACTCAAACACTTTAAGATCTGGAAACGCTGGGCCGACTACCGTGGAATAGGGCTGGAACCCCCCGCAGAGAGGGAGACCAATCCATAGGGGCAGCTATACACGGACGTTGGTGGTCCTGGGGGGGCGGTGCGGGGATGCGTACGCTGCGAGGGGAGAGCGGGATGGATGGAGGGGGGAGAGTAGGGCTAGCAGTAGGAAGTGCGATCTTTGGGGTTTTGGGGCGGGGGGAGTTGGGACGGGAGTTGGGGAGTTATTGAATATACAATTGTCTATTGCCTTTATGTAAATGTATGAAGGATTTGGCAGACGTCTCTGGATTACAGGGCTCTGCATGGTGATGGCTACATTGACATAATAAAATTTGTTTTTAAAAAAAAATAAGTGAAACAATAAAAAAAACTTTTTGTACTTCATATTCTTGAATTTTGTTCCTAATTTTTCTTTATATCGTTATTTGTATTATGTCAATTATGTTTGGACTTTAAATTGCTTCTCTTCCCTAGATTAAATTCCTTTCATTAGTTTGAGACATATTTATGTCCTATTAATATCCCTTGGCAGGTGACACCTTCCTCCCTTTTCCTGAGGGTGGGTTCTTTGTGATTGTTGTCCCGAGAGTCTCTGCCATTATTCATATATTCTGGGTCCCTTTTTCGTAGTTTTGTAGTTTGTGACTTTGACTCATGCAGCTTTCGGAAAGAGAAAATTGCACAACAAAGGAGGAGCTGTGAAAGAACGTGAAAAGATGAAAAAAATACAAGAGAAAAAATACAAGAGAAAGAAGTAAGCCAATACCAAAAATTAACAGATATTTTTAGGCCCCCAAAAAATGTGGTTTCTCTCAAAGGCAGCATCACGTCAACCAGCTTCAAAACAGAAGCTGCTGTTCGAGATACATTTCAGTGGCATTGCTGGATGGCAAGCGTACAAATAGATTGCTATAGAGATATGCTGCAATGTGATTTTGTTGACGACTCTGATATTCAGGGTCCTGTAACATCTGTGCAATCGACCAATAAAACATGTTTTCAAAAAAACTGAAGCTGCTGAACGCAAACTGCTGAAGGCCAAATGACTGAAATAAGTAGTGATGCTACAGTACAGGAGGCAGCTCCCAAGTCTGTAGAAGGTTACATTGGATTAGAAAGTGAAGAAGATTCTAAAGAGAAATGTCAAGAAGACCCCATAGTTGAGAAATCAGCATGTGCAGATGTGAATTTGATTGGTCCATATGAAAGTTTTGTGACCAACATCTGAAAATTTGAAAGCCTTTTTTTAAGTTTCATCCCTGTCAACCAGATGGTCTACGTTGGAATGATAAAAAATCATATCAGCAAAAAAATGGGAAACCAAGGAACTGGTTGACTTATTCACACAAAGCTGAAACTTTTTTAAATGTGTGTTATGTCTAGCTTTTAGAAAACAAGACAAATAGAAGTGCTTTCATTGATGGCTGTTATGATGAAAGGTATATGTATCAAAGAATCGATTAGTACAAAAACAGCATCCTTCATCACAATATGAAATCCTTCATGATGCGATCAAGAAACATCGATATATGTAGACATCTTTTTAAATAGCACACAACTGCAAAACAAGAGGAGGTCATGCGAAAACATGCCATTTTAGAAAGAGTAGTGGAAACAATAAAACTGATTGGTAAAGAGGTCTGAGCCATCAAGCAACTACAGAAGCTACCTACACCTTAGAAGATGAAACGTTGGATCAAAGAACTTTTTTTGAACTTCTTCAGTATCTTAAAAGATGCGATCCATTATTAAAAAGCCATCTTGAGGATGTCATTAAAAAGAGTAAAAAACATCATGAGGTTGCAAAGAGTGGTAAAGGACGTGGCAATCATAGATATTATTCCCTCATAACTAAAAAAGGGTTTTGCTGAAGAAATCAGGGAAGCTGAAATGTTCTCAATACAGCTGAATACAACACAGGACATAAATGTTTTAGACCACTGCTCTATTATGATCAGATATGTGACCAATGCTGTCCACGAACGTCTTGTGTCTGTTGTGAATTGTACAATGAGAGGCATTGTAGTTTGCACTGCACTTGAATCCATGAACATTAACGTTGCAAATTGTGTTTGTAACTCAACAGATGGCACCTCCAATAGGGCATAGTACCATGGGTTCACAGCACGGCTGAGTAAGAAAGCACCTGATCAAATTGATGTGTGGTGCTACGCTCAGGTACTTAACCTTGTCATAACTGATGTCACTAAAATCTCTGTATCTGCAGTATCACTGTTTGGGCTGTTATATTCTTGAGCCGAATTTCAAAGGGATTCATACCTTCGAATGAACATGTGGCGAGACAAAAGAATTGAAGCACAGTTTTGGTCCATTTCTACAATTGGAGAAACAGGATGGTGGACCAAAGATGTAGCACTCAAAAAAAAACTTTGGTAAGTTTGGTCTATACAATGACTTAAGCAAATCGGAGTAATTTGAGATTCTTCAAACTATGGAAGACATATCCACTTCAATGATGAGATCAGTTACAGAGCCATTTCATTTCCAATGCCACATTTAACATTTGACACCATTTTAGCTGCAAAGATGTATCTGTTTACTACTCAAAATACCTCTCTGTACTTGCAAACACAAGGTATTGATGAACTGCAGGCATATAGAATGGTAACTAAAAACAGACTCTCTACAGCATCAGTGTCGGGATTTCAGCTGCATAATGGATGCTACGAATTTATCAATTGGGAAAAAGACAGATTGAATCAGTGTGATAGCGAAATCTTTACTGATGAACCCATCAGGTCAGCTGCTGATAAATACAGGATAGAAGTTTACAATGCTGCAATGGACAAAGTAGTTACCAGTCTGCAAAGTTGATTCACAACTCATGGTCAGTTGTTTGCAGATTTGGCATGCCTGGACCCCAAAAACGTTGAAGACATCCTACAGAAAATTCCCCAAAATGCCCTTCAACAACTAACTGGGTTGATAACTAGATTTTATCCAGAAGCATCTGTTGAAAAACTGCAGCACAAATTACTTGATTTTGCATCTAAGTGGAGCAGACTAATACTCAATATTGAGAAAGAGTATAATATCATCCAAGAAGTTCAATATGAGCAAGACTTAGATACCCATTATCTCAAATTTGAGGATGAGATAGTACAACACGCTAATGTTGAGCAAAGCAAGTTTAAATGTAAACCTGCAAGGACTGTATTGCTTGCTGCTATAGTTTAATATTGCGTTTTAACTGGTACAGTAAAGCCTACTGTTCTCTCTTTAATGCCTACAAGTTGACATTGACTCTTTCCTCCTCCCAGATGGCTTGTGAAAGATTTTTTTCTAAGCTCAAGTACATCTTGAATAGGCTGCGTAATTCTCTCTCTCAGTGATGTTTGGAAGCCCTCATGCTCATGCCTGTGGAAAAAGACGCCTTGATGTGAGTAAGCAATGAGGCAATCATTGATCTTTTTGCCTCCAAATGCAAATTGATGCAAGGGATTTTAACACTTTAAAATGTGAGCTCAAGTTGCCACATTATCCAAGCTGAGCACTTCTAATGCAATATTTAATTTGAAGGCTGCATGCAAGACTCCGGACATGAAAAGCATTTGACTTTTGCACATTACCGCGAACATTTTGAGTCCGATTTAAAACTATCAAATGACGCATTGCAATAACCAGAGCTGATCTCCTTGCGTCGGCTCTCTTTGAGCCTGCTTTGCACCAGGCACACACCTGTGTACCATAGCGAAAGGTTGCGAGCATCATGTTTAGCATAGGTTTTGCACTGTAAGTACTACAAAATCCTATGCTTAGGCTAACTTTAAAATGTTTGCTGCACTGTATTTGTGCTGTACAGTAGAGCACACATGCATTCTTGAAAAACCTCAAGGAGGTGTCAGTTTTTGGCTTAAATCTAGGTCTACCTTTGTTACATCCCACCCAAGAAACACCCTATAGACACAAAATAATGCAAAGTAGCACGAAGTGCGATTAAACAGAACACTTGTTTGAGATTAAGTACGTTTGAATTATGTTTTAACAGTATTTAAAATGTAAAAATGCCCATAATCCTAATGTTGTGCACTGTTGCACTTTAAAAAAAGATCCTTTATTTGAGCACTGTTTACAGAACTCAGGATATAACATTTTTTTTTTTTTTTTTTTTAACATTTTCTTGAACATTTATTTCTCTACACCTTTGCACTGTTGTTCGAGGTTAAGTGTATTTTAATTTTTAAATCTCTTGTTTATACTATGTTATATTAAGAATACATCGGTTATATTTAAATTCATGTTTCGTGCTAGGCATATCATTTTTTGGTGTTCCCTGTGAGTTATGACTGGGTATCCTGGTGCACCACAAGGTCATAATTTACTATGCTTTAAAAGTTATTACAATTAAATAGGTGATGAGAAATCTGTTGAAAAATGCATTGTTTTGACCTTTCTGTCTCCAAAGTTTTCTTGAAGAATCCCCATAAACCCGCAATACTAGTGGTCATGCTCACGCACTGCGCTTGCTCACTACATAATGTATGGGGGCTGGTCTGACTTGTACTTTGTGTTCTCCGATTCACTACTCTTGTATCTATTTTTGGTGTTCTCTGTAAGAACCTCTATAGGTAAATATCACTGGGTTACCTGGTGCTCTTTAAGGTGATCATTTACTATTTAATGTAATACAATAAAATATGTAATGAAAAATGTGTTGTAAAACGCTCTGTTTTGGTCTTTCCTTTTCCAATAGTTTCCTGGGGAAGAACCCCCACATCACCCGAACAGTGGGAGGTGGGGGTAGGGGGGGGGGGGGGGGGGAGGCTCGCTTCCTGCGCTCTGTTCGCTACAAATAGTGCGAGGGCTGGTCTGATAAAATGTGCCACGGATGCTTTCTGTTCCCAGTCCAGCCCTGTATACAGGAAAAGGAATAGTACATTTTTCTCCAGAGTTCAATGCTTTCCCTACTGTTGCACAGACTGGTGTCGGAATTGTTATTTAACTCCTCCCGAGTCCAACGCTTTCCATAGTGTTCCACAGACTGGAGTGGGAATAGTCAATTTCACCCCTCCCGAGTTAAACGCTTTGTTTACTGTTGTATAAATTGGAGTGAGAATACTATATTTATTATTTACATATTTGAATTTTTGTATTGATATTGTTTAAATATATATATTATGGGTTTGTGTATTTACATTTTTTATTTATATAAATGTATGTAATTTTAAAGATATTTTAAATAAGCTGTATTTTTCTACATGGTTTACATTTTATGTATAATTAAATTGGAAATCTGTTTTAAGAATGGCAGTTTATTTGTTGAACTTTTTCGTTTTTTGTATGTGTGTACATATATATATGCGTTTGGTAAATTTAAAAACAATTATAAATTATAATACAAGTTAAAATTAATATATTTAATAGTTTTACATTATATATGTGCATAGAAACACACACTGATATATGTGTGTGTGTTTAAATTAGTAAATGTGTATATATTTAGATTTTTTAATATTAAACATTTAATTTACATGATATTAATGTTAAAATATTTAAGTTTTACATATTTAAACTACATATATAGTAATAAACGATATTTTTCAATATATTATTTGATATTAGTGAAAACGATATTTTATAAAATATTTTTGTACTTACGATTATATTTAGAGAAAAACTATATTTATGTGATTGATATTTTTGACACAATATTTTGGTATCACGATATTTATGGTTTCCATATTGTGTCAGTGAACCGAATTATCAACACCTCTCTTACGCAAGGCTGTATTACTGATCGTCTTAAAAGTGGTCAAGGCACCCCCATCTTAAAAAAGCTCAACGCTGACATCTCTGATCCCAACAACCACCGCCCCATATCTAGCATCCCGACCTTCGCCAAGCTCTTGGAAAAACGTGTCCATCAGCAACTCTGCAATCACATTGCTCAATACCAACTCCTCAATCATTACTGACTCCGGGTTACTGTATTGAAACTGCCGTGGTCCACATTGTCGACGACGCATTATGCTTAATTGATCAAAATGAATCCGATCTATTAATCCTACTTGACCTATCAGCAGTGTTTGACACCGTCAAACAAAAGAGTCTTCTGGACCTCTTGGAACACAGGATTGGTCTTGCAGGTACGGTCTTAAAATGGTTCTGGCCATTCCTACAAAACAGATCTCATCAATCACACCCTATCCAATCAGGTGCCTGTCTCGATTGGTGTACCCCAAAGTTCTTCACTTTTCCCCCACTCTGTTCAATCTATACATGGAACCCCTGACCGAAATCCTCAAACACTCTAACATCTCCTACCAACAGTATACTGATAATACGGTAACTTTACATGAAAATTGCCCCTCTTGATGAGATCAGCACCCTCAATAACATCCTGGCCAAAACTCAACACTGGTTGACTCGTAACCAACTCAAACTTATTGCCCTCAAAACTGAATTTCTATTCCTCTCTCCACCCAATTCCACCTCCAACATCAAAGATTGGCTTCCATTTCTCACCGCCTTGAACTGTATTCCACAGATCGTTGATTCGCCAAAATCCCTAGGAATAACACTGGACAACAACCTCTCCATGCTAAACCAAATCAGCAGCTCAGTCAGAGGAGCCAATTACCAACTCCATGCTTTAAGGAAACTAAAGCCCTTCCTGTCCTTTGTAGATATCAATATAGGGGTTCAAGCTTGTGATCTCCAAACTTGACTAGAGAAATGCTACCCTTGCTGCCTTACAGAAAATAAAACTGACACCTCTGAGGGCTACCCTCAATGCGGCTGCTAGGCTCATCACAGGCACAAAAAGTGATCATAATTAACCCTGTCGTACATTCACTGAACTGGTTACCTTATGAATCTAGGATCCATCTAAAAATAATTTGCATAACATATAAAGCCATTTACCACAACACTCCTCGCTACTTGGCTCAGAAACTTGCTCTATCTGGAGAGAACAGATCTTCTTGTAGCACATGCTCCTTGCAGCAGAAACCCAAAAAATTTTATAAAAAGAAAAAACTTACAAGAGAGCCTTCCCTGGAATTGCCCCAAAATGTGGAATTCTCTTCCTCTGGAGACCAGAACTAACCCTTGATTTACTCTTTTAAAATAAGAAGTAAATATTAGATAATTGATTAGTCTACTTCCTATCTGATGCAAATAACTGTACTACTTTGAATACAATGGTTTCCCGGTACTTCCTTTATTTTTGTCTCCTCTCATTTATTATTCTCAGATCCCTACCAATTTTGTTCTTGCTGCTCCCCACTTCAACAGTACTTGTGGTTACTCTACATTATATAGCCCAACTGGTCATGCTTGTGTTATCACCCTGACTTTTTGTATTATTTGTGCAGCCAATATGCTAGTCTCAATTGTGCAGTGCTCTGACATCACCGTAGGATTCTATATATTATTCCTTGTACATTCCATGCTATTTTTATGCTGTACAGCGCTATGAAACCAGAAATGGTCTTGTTCACACTATATAAAACTTCATAAATAAAAACAATAACATTTTTTAAACAAAAACATCTTAGCTGAGGGGTACCAGACAGAAATGCTATTATCTGCTTGAGTGAGCCACTGGCATGCCTACACCTCCCAGGTTGTGCCTAAACCTTCATTGGTGGCAGCATCTCCCTCAATATGTTCTGCGGATTTGTGAGTAAGAGGTCTCTTCCTTTTTGGGAGGAAGCATCATCTCTGAATGACCCTCCCAACAGGTTGCCTCCGGATTATGGAGTAGTGTGCTGTCCCATGTAGTCAGCCACAGCCCGAATACAGGAGATGTTGATTCTCTCCCCATCCTTAGACCTCCATAGTTCCTCAACCTTACCACACCCCCATTCCGATTAATTTCAGGAGGCAATAGAAGCAGCAGCACTTCCCGGGTCGTTCTCTTTACCTGCTCCTCTACTGAACACTACTGTCGCCAAGAGTTTTCTCAGCTAGTCCGCAACTTCCACCACTCTGGGCCAGTGAGATATGAGAAGTAGGAAACGGAAGGTGAGGGTCAAAACAGGTGTTTGAGAGCTTACGCACACAGAGCTAATCTAGAGAGCAGCCATTCCTAGCTTGGCGCCTCCATTGGTAGTTTTCAAGATAGCCTGTTTTCAATGGAACAACCACCATTTATTTAATTATCTGGGAATACAAATATTTGTATTTGAATATCAATGACACATTTTGGCTTGTTTTCAGGTAGTTTATATACATCATTTGCATAGGATACTGCTAACAAAAACAATATCACAGTACAACACTGATTTGGTTAACACTGGTTTTCATATCCATGTGAGCACTCAATTCTGCATGTTAACACATTTTCTCTGGGAACAAATTAATTTAAGACTTCAGAAACGGAAGCACATTCACATATTTGTTATGGATTTTACATCTAGCATAATTTGCTTTTCAGTGTCTATTAAGCATTAACAAAGAGTTCAAACAGACTAAGGTTGGATAACCACATATTCCTCTTGTTCAACAAAACAAACATCCATGAATCAAATATACAGATATTAGGCTATATTATTCTTTTGGCAAGAGATATTTCTTTGAATGATTTACTTTTGTCCATGAACAGTGCAATCAAGGGCATAATGTTTTGTGAATAAACAAGTATCACAGAAAACTGCTGTGTGCAATAAAGGTTCTGTTTAAAGTATGGGTAAGCCAATTTTGGAATTTCTTTTCTATTAAAAAAGTCAGCATTTTACTTTCTATATTACAGTTGCCGTAAGAATAAAATGGTGGAGGTTTGATGTTTTTGGTATTATAATGTCACTTAGCAATCTTGAAGATTCTTGTCTGGCATATTGTCCATCTTTGAAATGAGTTAGATGTAGCGTGGCTGCTCGTGAAAGGAGATATTTATTCATACAGTTCTGTTTACTGTGATGGTAATGCCTTTGCCTCCTTTTGCCACTTATTTATTTTATTAATGTTATTTTTAGATCTCAACTTTACCAATAATCAGAATGTGTAAGTCCTCTTGTTCGTCAGTTATTTTTGGAAACGTTTGCCCTTGCACATACATTGTGTGGAAGTTGTGCTCTTCCCATAGTTTTATTCAAAATCCTAACCCTTTAAGAACATAGGTCTTCCTCAATGGATGTTTTCATTTGGTGAGATAATGCAGTAGTTTATTGTTTCCTAGGAGCAGATATATAGTACCTTTTAATAATGTTTTTTTTCCTATTAAATATTTTAATTTGATCTTCCATGTCTTTTTGTATTAAAGTATCAGAAGCTTAATGCGCTGGTTTATTTCTCCAGAACCTCTGCAAGGCAACCCTTCCTTCAATATTTATTTAAATCATTTATTTTCTTAAAAGTACATTAGTAAAACTTTTTTTAGAAGTATAATTTATCCATCAGTTTCCTCAATTGGTTTCTATTCGATAATAATAATGTATTTTATACAGTGTGGTTATGTAACCGTCATGATATTGTCTTACAGGCTGCTTTGTATGGTCTTGGTCTTCCTCTGAATGTCAATGGAGAACCTACCTGATCAGTGTGCTTTCTTTTATGATTGGTAATTTTTCTTATTCTCGATCAGCTGTGCTATTCTGTCAAATGGTCATTCCTCTACATTAGTTTAGATGGGATTTGTGCCCCATTGTGCTTTTGTGTTATGCCCAGCAATATAATACTGCTTCTGATTGGTCTCATTTTGGTAGGAAGGTGTAGAGAAACCATTTCTGGTTTGAAGCGACCGGTGCACTGAGGTAAGCAAAGGTGTAGAAATGATTAAGCACATCAATTTCATAGGTTGCTGCAGAGGAGATTTTCCATCCAATGTTTCCCCTTTTGAGATTGCATGGGCACCCATATTTCCTCAATTAGTTGGGATAGAGCCTCCTCTGGCTCATTGCATGAAATGCTGTTGATGACTGCGGTCACATCTTTTATTGTTATCAAACTCTAGCCAGGAGGTACTCAAGTAGAGAGCATATCACTTTTTCTGGAATTGTATTGCATATTTTCTACTGCCACATACCTCTGTTCTTGTGCATAAAGTGCAATACAGCATGAATATACGTTATCCTGCCATTTATGGATTTATATAATAGAGGTTAGGATTACAGACACTAATGGGTATGAGAGAGGATAAATGCCCATATTCCCATCACACAGAATAAGCAGCTTACTGATAAAAAAAAAGGTTAAAATATAGAGAGGTGAGGTTGGAGGTTTGTGTTCAGATGGAATGAAAAGCAAGGTTTCAGTTATACTAAATAGATTATCCTTCTCACTCATTCACAGCTGGGTTCAGTTATTGGTTGTTTCTCTTTGGTATAAAGGGTTGACTAGTAGTTCAGATATTTTATCTAAAACCAGAGTTTCTCAACTCAGTTGAGCAATTGTCTCCTAGACTGAACAGTTTTCCAGTGTGCGTAATAGGCCATAGTCATAAAAAAAAACAAGCTAGGTTTCATGACAAACAAAGAAGAAAAATGTATTTGATCTTATGGAGTTTCATATGATAAGACAGATGTACCAAGGTGCTGTTGACTGATGCATGAGCTACAGGGAGTAGAAAGATGTTATTTAGTCTCATAGTCTGGTCATGCCCGGTAATAGCAACATTTGGGGGAAAGGTTAGGTCAGTTATTGTGGAAGTAATGGAAAGTAATAGCCTGCTATGACCCAACAATGCCTCATGGGTCTTCTACTCAGACAAAGGAAAAAGAAAGTTAGCACTCGATTCATTCATCTGGCGCTAGCACTGGCCAAACGATGTATAGCGAAGGCATGGAAATTGGTTGGTTCCCAGACAAGAGATAGGAAACAAATTTTGTTTACTGAGCTGAACATAAGAATACTGCAAATGGAATGTAGCAAGGGTAGCTAAGAGTAAGAAATAACCAGATATTGGGAAGTGATGATACAGATACTTGGAGACAGGAATAATGAGGACAGGCCTCCACAAGGCACAAATAATGTAAATGAATGGGACCTTATTGTGCTGCCAAAAACACAACTAGGCATAACATAAGGGTGGACCCGTATCCCCCCTAGAGCAAGCACAGAAACACAAATTAGATGCAACAGAGAATGGCTGAACAGAGTATACACAGAATTTTCCCCTCTGACTTGCCAAATCCATGAGAGATAATCATAAACTTCCACCAAGAACCACACACCTGATATTGTTTATTGAACTTGGACACCCATAAGATGAATGTCGGTAAGAAGGTAGTTTTCAATATAATTCATAGTTAAGGAAGTAGGAGAGTAATGGTGAGCCGTTATGATTGAGATCAAAGAACATCTTCGGTGAGAATATGGAACTATGGAAAAGCACAATTCCAAGTATTTTGTAGTCTGTACAGTTGGTATATACAGTAGTGCTGTAATATACTCGCTGAACCACAGAAGATGATAAAATAAAATGGATTGAAAAATATGATCAATAGTAATGCAAACTATATTCAAAATGGCATAAACAAAATGTGCTAAACAAGTTTGCATAGAGGAAACCAGAAAATATCTAAATGTACAAAGAGTATCCATACCCTAGGTTTATACACGCACTGCTGCCAGGGAGAAATCAGAAAGATACCTCGACGTTTTAACCTGTAACAGTAAGACGTTAAAGTCACTAACAGGACAGCAGGAAAACACAGTGCACGTGGGAGGACATTTTCTTCATTTACTCCATATTATTTGTTATGAAACAACGAATGCTATCGATGACAAACATGTTCATAAACGTTAACTGATTTACTTCGTAGGGTGTAATAATTTCTAATACACCCATCCATTTGAATAAACTTAAGACTTACAAAGCTTTCCCAATCTCCCAGGTAAATATCATTTAGATGGAGAATGAAGGCACTTATAAATGATATATTCTTAAAAGTATTACAGAAAACTATACCGTATAGGTTTGCTTTGTATATAGGGCTAATTGCAGCATGAATTCAGGTTATTTACCCTCACCCGGTTGTGTGACAGCAAGAGACCTGCTGTAGTTTACTGCACAACATCAGAGAAAAGAAATGAAGGATTGCAGCAAATTTGCCTTTTCCTTCTGACCACCCCATTTTTTAAAAACCTTTATTCTGGACCCTATAGTGCTTGTGCGCCGGCCCTAAAATTGGATTGGTAAACTTGGTTTCACCCAATTGATCTAATTACCTTTCCTGTTAGGCCATAGAATATTGTGCTGCAAATACTGCAATGTATTGGAAATTTGCGGCTGCCAGAAACACACACTGTGCTCTGACTAGGCTGCAGTTTCATAGTACAGCAGTGACGAGCAAAGTGCTTTCAATATATATAAAAAACTATTTTTATATAGTAATATGTCACCAGTAGGGTGCCTTGAAAGGCCATCAGGCAGAGTGACTGGCTAATACATCCATAATAAATCCAGCTTTGTCCAGCTAGAAGCTCTTGGTAGCAACACCAGCTGCTTTGCTAGGAGCTTAACCAAAATGTATCAAATTGCGAGGGACTCTCGCTGGCCTCAGCCTTGGACCTTGCCCGGGTGAAGGATCCTGACTTCCATTTCTGAGACTAATTTCGAAGGTAAAACCTTTGAGCGTGATCACCTACTTGGTGTATCCGATCTCCACTCCATTGCAGTCATCCTGAAATCGCACCTAAGACTCATTCAACTGTGATTTGTTTTTATTTCTAATGACACAATCTTTTCTAGACACTTTTTTTCTACAAACTTTAAAAAAGTTAACTCTGGTTTCCTTCGTGTCTTTTTGATGATTACGTTTTTCTCTATTTGCCAAAATTGGTTTGTGAATTTTATTGTGTTGTGTTCTTTACTCAAAAATTGTTGGTAATGCTTGAACTTCATATGCCCTTCTCTTGGTTGCCTGCCAGGGATGAGCAGTTCGTCTAAGGACAATGTTTGAACCTAACCAGATTCTGCTTATTAGGTAGGTGGGAGTCTCAGCCTCCCAAATTAAAAACCAAATATCTGACAAAGGGTAAGACTGCGACTTAAAGAAAGATAGTGTGAAGGGAGCCCCCGATGTTTCAGATTGCCCTTTACTCGGGCAAAGACAAGTGAAAGCAGAGCTCAACGTTGCGTTCAAGTGTGCACATGAAAAGTCTGTAGAATGAGGTCATAACTAATATTTTTCAGTTGTGTTTTGTTGGTGCATGATGTAACATATAACCCTCTGGAACAGCTCTGTAGGAAGGTTTTCACATAAAGCAATGTATTTCTGCATTTAACGCCAAGGAAGGACTTATAAATAGGTTGTCAACTTTCTAGATACTTTTCATATTAACAATTTAGATAACTGTTGCTGTATAGGGAGCTAAATCACGAAAGCTAAGATCACCAGAATCCTAGGATATCTTGACACAAATTATTTACCTAGTTCAAAAAGACCATTAAAGCAATATGCATTATACTGAACCACAGAATAATGATCCCATTCTTGAAAAGCAAAATAGACATATGGGATGAGCAGGGTACGAAATGAGAGGCCGGAGTCTGAGCGCTAGGAACCAGATTGTTGTAATAATGGCAGAACTAATACACTAAACCGAGCTCAGGATTCTGATGTCCAAACATGGAGGAAGAGATTAGAAACCAGCACAGCAACTATTGCTTTTGTCTCAGTTTGGAAAGGGGCGACACTCCAGATCCAGAACTATGTGGTCCACATGAGGAGCGTATGACTTCACATGTTCAATATGTAGGATATGGGTTTTCCATCGCTTCCCGTTTAGCTCATAAAGCAACTCTTGAATCTGGCTCTTTGTGGACTCTGCCCAACTCTCCCATTCCGGGTTTATCACACTCTCCCTCATGATAGTCACTTCATCTTCCTTGGTGCATAGGTCAACACTTTGCTCCAAATCCTCTTCTTTCACAGCTGCACTGCACACTTTTCCTTTAGAGAAAACCTGCTGGTGATAATAGTTGCTTGAAGTCTGATGATTTTTTCCCAGAAAGGATTCAACATTTTGATGGATATGTAGAACACCTCCTGTGTCCTGTCTTAGAACCCTGCAAGCAATGGGCCAGCCTTCCCTAGAGCTTGGGATCAATCCAAGATTTACTCTGTCAGCTACATTCTGCAAGTCCAGCTACAAGGAAAGAGAGACAGAGTTGAATGAAACGGCAGTATCATTAGGCAGTTCAGCTAGTGTAATAGTTAATAAGAGCAACCTCTCCACACTTAAAATTGATTTGTACAAATGTTAATATTCTTAACTACAAACTGCTAATTGAATTAAAATAAAATGTAAAACACAAAGCAATAGGCAGACACAAAAGAAACAGAGGAAACCAGACCAAAATATACATGATCAAATGACTATATCACAGTTTTTTTTATAGAACAAAGAGCATGATCTCAGATACAACGATACTTAGAAGATCTTGATTAAAGTAACAAGAACGTATGTAATAAGGCATAACAATAATCAATGTGATCAATTTGCAACAATGTATATGATATCGGTAGTAAAAAATGAACACCGTGAGAATGGTTAATGCATGAAGCTCTGTAGGAACATAATAGACTGCACAGTACTAAAATCACGAACCAATAAGTACTATACTCTTATGATCATGCACCATATAAATGTCAGAGAAAATGATTTTACAAACAGATCAAGGCAACCAAAATGATATAATGAAAAGGTAGAACAAAAAGAGAAGAAAGGGAAATCTCAGCGGTTCAACAACGTTTCAGGCTGAAATCTAAAAACAAGTGGGTCTGTGTCGAAATAGGTGTGTGGATAAGGACGTGCTCCTACTATGTTGTAAAAGAACCGACCGAGTTAGATTATGGAGGCACGTTTTTCTGGTATTCAAGGCGCCTCACAATAATCGATGGTGAGAGACAGTTAGCTTTTTGGAAACATGTATTGTGATCACTTCTAACTAAGCATATGCAGCCCACTAATTGTGAAAGGAAACATTTGGAGAACTCTTCCATTCAGAAAGGATAAGGTAGGTTCCAATGGTCAACCTGAGGTAAATCAGCTGAATGTCTGTGGGAGCCAATTTGAGAATCTCAGAAGGAAAATAGATGTGCAAGATGTTGCATCAGTATGCAGAAAGATTCAAAAGACTTCTTGTAACTCGTTTTGAATTTGATGCCACAAAGGATGAGCATTATTGCATTTAAGCAAAATTTGAAGAATGACTCCAGATTTAAGACTGCAGTTCCAGCAAATTTTTGAATCCAAGACACCTTGCCTATGAAGCTTTGATGGAGTCCAGCAGATGTTATGTAATAACCAGAATCTCATTTACAATGAGGCAGGGGTAATCTTTCGTTTAAAAAGAATGTCAGATTATGTGAGCAAGTAGTACCGCAAATGTCCACCTCTAGTGTATTAAGTTAATAGAATTTCAAGAGTCTGTACCTTTCTGTGTCAGCCTTGGTTTAGGGGCAAGAGAAAATTATGCATTCTAGATGCAGTATGACTCAATTTAAAGAACTTTCCCAACAGCAATGGAAAAACGGGAGCATGTATGACACCAAGCTTTTAATTATGGCTTTGAGTTTCAGAAAATCACAACAATCTAGATTAGAAAGATTATGTTTAAGGTGTAGTTCTGCGAATAAGAGAGAGTTTGAACTGGAAACTAAATCTTTGATTAGATTTATGCCTTTAGCCACCCAGTCCTCCTAGCATATGTAGGGTATCAATTGTATCTCTCATAATCGCGATTGACTCTTCCATATTAAGCCAAAAGATACTGTGTATTGTGAGTAGTGAGCATTGGGGTAAATGGGGTGGCAGAGTTCTTTGTATAGGCAACCATGTAGGCACTATAGGATTATTTAATGAGAACCACCAAGCTCCCTGTATGGACAAGAAGGCCTATTGATTTCTAAGGTAATCCAGAAATGTAACTAATTCCCTCCCTCACCTCTCAAGTCTGAGTTTCTAAGGGAGTCCTGGCTTTATTATTTTTCCAGAGAAAATCCATAAATAATGTGTCCATGTTTTTGAAGAAAAAAACTGGATTACAATTTGAGAGGTAACATACTGATTGGAAAATTAATTATAGGTGTCACGATCATCCTAGTGGTATTTACCCCACCAAGTCAAGAACTTTGGTGACCATTGCAATACTAACTCTACACTGGAGATAGTTTTATTCTCATTTACTGACAATGTCTCCTTAAAATCTCTTCCGAACCAAATTCTAAAATATTTTAATGTCTTGTGTTGCCATTTCAAACCTGAATCTTTTATAAGAACACCTCAGTTTTTTCTTAACTACGGGAGTAACTGGACACTCTTGAATAATTTATTATTATTTTTTGATAAGCAACTTTATTGCATTTTTATAACAAAGACAACAATTCAACTGCAGCAAATCAAAACACATTATTGGGACAAAAGACACTCAAATTAAGATGACCGTGACTCATAAGGCACCTCTGAAATGGGCATGGCACCTACTTAACGAAATATGCGTATCCAACACACAGACCCCTCAGGCGGGTATTAAGTGGAACCACTTGCCCCATATTTTACCAAAATGTTCGGGGCATCCCCGGGCTTCGAAACGGGGCTCCTCTTGGACTCAACACCAGTCCACTCCTCGCCTCCATCTCCTCACAGTGGGCGGTTTAGCCTGGGACCAGAGTGCCGCTATGTCCCGCTTCGCCACTGCTACCACTGTACCCAGGAAGCGCTTGTCTGCCCGGGATCCATCAAGGCCATCAAACACCCCCAGGAGCAGGCGCAGCGGGTCGTGGGGGACCTCCCAACCCAGGGCCTGCGTAAGCTCAAGTTCCACCCCCCCCCCCGAATGGCTCGAGACCGGGACACTGCCACACCATGTGGTAAAAATCTTCTGGGGTGTGGCTGCAGCGCGCGCAGGCTGGAGAGGACCGCATATGAGCGCTGTACAGGCATGCTGGAGTAAGGTATGCCGCATGGAGATAATCGAGTTGAACGAGGCGCAGTTTGGAGGAGGTTGTCAGGGTCTTGGGGGCCATAAGGGCGTCTCTCCAGTCCGCTTCTTCCAGGAGGCTCAACCACCCCTCCCAGCGGGCCCGGAGCCGGTCTAGGGACACAGGACCATTATTGACCAGGGAACGGTAAATTCGAGACACCCCACCTCTGCCCAGGTTCCCCATCATTACCTGGGCCTCCAAGGGGCTAAATTCCGGAAATGCAGTGGGAGATGGAATGTGTGAGTGGAGGGCATGTCTGAGCTGTAAATACTTTGTGAAGGAAGGAGGGAATGGCGTTATTGGAGGTCAACAAAGGATCTGATATGGTCCCCCACCCAGACGTCCCCCAACAGCGAGATTCCAACAAGATCCCAGCGACGGAAGTCCTGGAGAGAGGATACCTTCCTCAACCATGCTCCGCTCCACAGGGGCGTCTGTCTGGGGAGTGTCCGGTTCCACTTTACGTGGCGTAGTGCGGTACGCCAGGCCATTAGTACCGTCCTAGTGACGGGGGAGAGCCTGTGGCACTGGGCTTCCATACAGGTAAGCTTGAACCTGCATAAGGTCCATTGACCTGAGTTCCACCCGATACGCCGGGTCGGACCAGCTGCACGCGAACCAGTCGTGGATCACAATGAGCCTCGTGGCCAAGTAGTAGAGGTGCAGATTAGTGACCCCCATGCCCCATCAAAGGGAGGGATGCGGCAGTGTGCCGGAACCAACTGCCCGGGAGATGGGCGGTGATATTCTGTAGGATGTACAGGAAGCGGGGGAGGACCATCATTTTGAAAAGGGCACTCCTACCCAGGGGGTTGAGGGGGAGGGACTGCCACTTCCTGAGGTCAGCTTTGGCCCTGGCGACCAGGGGCCTGATGTTCAGGGCCCATTCAAGCTCCGGGAGGAGGGCGGCCCACACCCCCAAATACTTGAACGATTGCCTGCATAAGGGGATATTCGTTTGCCAGTCAAAGCATTCCTGGGATGGATGAAGGGGGACCAGCGTGGATTTCGCCAGGTTGAGCCTGAGGCCGGAGACCCGCTCAAAGGCTGAGAGGGCATCCAAACAGCGTGGGCAAGAGTTCTCTGGGTCCGCCAAGAACAGGAGGACGTCATTGGCATACAGGGCTATCTTGTCAGTGTGGCTCGGATCCCAGGCCCAGCCGCGGATGAAGGAGTCTTGACGGATGAGAGAGGCCAGAGGATCCATCACCAAAGCGAATAGAAGCGGCGAGAGCGGGCAGCCCTGTCGGGTGCCCCCCGGATGGGGAATGTCTCAGATAACACGCCATTAATAAGGACCCGTGCCCTGGGTCTAGAGTAGAGGACCCGGATAAAGCGCCGGAAAGGGAGGCCGAATCCCCTCCTCTCCAACACCCCATCAAGGTAACTTCAGTCCACCGTATCGAACGCCTTTTCAAAATCTATGAAAAGCAACGCCAGGTACGGGGTGAGCTGATGGTAATGTGCAAGGGCGAGGTGTAGGCGGCGAATGCAATGCCGGGTACCCCGGGCAGGCATAAAACCGCATTGATCCGGACTGACCAGGTCCTGCAGGTGGGGACGGAGCTGTTGGGCTATCACAGTGGCGAAGATTTTGACTTCTGTATTAATGAGGGAAATAGGGTGGTAATCCGCACAGTCAAGGGAGGGCGGCTGTGTCTTTGGGATGACTACAATGGTGGCCACATCCGTCTCTGGTGGGAAGGACCCCTCATCTACCACGTGTTTGAATAGAGCTGTTAAGTGTGGGACCAATATGTCACGATAGGCCACATAATATTCTTGGGGGTATCCGTCGGGCCCGGGCGTCTTGCCGGAGTGCAGCAGTGAGATAGCCCCATGGATCTCTTCCAGGGTGAAGGGGAGGTCCAAAGCCTCCGAGGCCGGCCGGGAAAAGCATGGCAGGTGGGAATCAGTCCGAGCCAACCAATCCGCCAAGGAGCTCCGAGGAGGGCGGGCCGCATAGAGTGCCGCATAATATCCGGCGAAGGTTCGGGCATTGGTTGGAGATGTGACGTGATGGGCTCCAGTCTCAGCCCGAATCTCGGGAATAATGCGGTTGGCTTTCGGATAGGACACTAAATTGTGAAGTAGTTTGCAGTTTTTGTCACCCCAGCCATACACATGCGCCACCGAGGAACGCCATAGCATCTTAGCAGACTCTAGCGAGATCTGACAAATCTCTTCGCGGAGCAGCGTAAGTTGCCGAGCGGAGTCATCGCTGTCGCTGGCAGCCTGGGCCTCCTCCAACTGCGCCGCCTGGGCCTCCAGCTGCTCGAGTCATGCGGTCTGTTCCTTACGCTTCGCGTGAACCAGGCCTCTAGCCACCCCACATTGGACGGCCTTGCCGGCCTCCCACAATGTTCCTGGCGAGGAGACAGAACCCGTATTGGATGAGAAATAAAGCTTCAGTTCCTGCCAGAGGGCCGCGACAAATTCAGCATCCTGCAGGAACCAAGCATTCATCCGCCATGCCGTACGGGTGCCTGCAGAGGAGGTCCCAAGGCGGAGGGAGACGGGGGAGTGATCAGAGATAACCCTGGCCAAAACAGTGACCCGGACAGCAGCTGACAATCCGTGGCAGGCAGTAGGAACAGGTTGATACGGGAGTGGGTATGGTGAGCCGCCGAAGTGTGGGTGTACTGTTCCTTATGGGGGTTCCACACCCTCCAGGCATCGCAGAGACCCAAGGCAGAGGACCAGTCAGATAGATGTTTTGCAGAGGCCAGGCGGGAGGCCGATGGAGTACCTGTTGCGTCGTGCATGGGTTGGAGGACCGCGTTAAAGTCACCCCCTCCAACAGTCAAGCCCGGTGGGAAGGATGAAAGTATTGGCATGAGGCGACGGAGGGTAGAGGCCATGGTGGCGGGGGGAATGTATGTACACAAGAGATTAAGGGGTTGGCACTCGATCGTACCCGACGGGGCCACATAGCGGCCGTGCGTGTCCGTCTCAGCACATGTCAGGGTAAAGGGATGCCCTTGCCGAAGTAGTGTAGCTATCCCTGGAAACCGCGTGTAAAACCAGAGTGCAAGACCCTGTCAAACCCATATCTGGCAAGGAAGTTGCATTGGGAGCCCAGGAGGTGGGTTTCTTGCATAAACAAGACGTCTGGTACATGTCGGTGGGCGCTACGAAGGGCAGCAGCATGCTTGATACGGTCAAGTAGGCCGTTGACATTCCAAGAGAGGATGTGGAGGGCCCTACTGAAGGTGGACGCCATCAAGGTGAGCGGTGTATGGTTGGGTGGATGCAAACGCGAAGAGGCCCGGATCCCCTGGGAAACGACGTTGTGGGGCCTGGGGTGGTGGATGGAAGGTGTGTGATACGATGAATCTCGTGTCAGCGTCAAAGGCAGATCGGTGCGTGTAGCTACCGAATATAACAGAACAGCGGCCCGTAGGCAGCTAAAAACAACAAACTGTTGGGAGACAACGGTCTTCCCCCCCCTCCCTCGCCCCCCAGCTCCCCCACCCTAAACTTCAGAAAAAGAAGCACATGTCGTCCTGAAATGAGAAAGCAAGTAAAACCAACAACCCCACAGGGAGGCTAAATGCTAAGCTAAAACAGCGAAACAGGAGCATGGCAGAGATGGACCCCCCTCCATGTATCTGGATAAAAGAGTCGCCAACAGCTGACAGTACAATCAGGACAACGGTGTTATCAGAACTATAAGCAAAACCTGAATTTGAGGTGGAAAGTAAGTCACCATACTTGAGGCAGCATGAAGCAGGAACCTCAGGGACAATCTTGTTGTAGAAGCTATCTGGAGGCGAGATACAGAGTTCCTGCTGCGTGACCCCGCTCAAGTGTTCTCATCTTTGCCGGAGCTACGGATCTCGGGGCTCCGAGACAGGTCAGAGTCCGACATGACGTGTCGCAGGATTTCAGAGGAGCCAGGGAGACAGCTCAAGTCAGTCATTGAGCTAGCCGGGCTGGGGGAGGCGGACCTCTGAGCCGGGGTCTGGGAGGGAGGGGCCGAAGAGGACATGCCCGGCGATCGAGAGTCCGCCCTCCGACGGACATTTTTCTTTCAGACACCCAAGCCCCACCTCCACTCTTGCATAATTTACTAATACATCCAGCAAATAGGGAATTGCACCATCAGTTTCTTCTGTGAGCACACCCTCTTAATGCACAGCAAAATTTTGCGGTCCAGCTTAAAAGAAATATCATTAATTGAATTATTAGAACATATCTCTAGAAGAAGGGATTCGGCCATCAGGAGAAATAAAAGCAGTGAAAGATGGCATTCCTCTCTATTGCCTTTCTTTAAAATGAAAGGCTTTGATAAGCAGCCATTAATCCTTATCGGAGGTCATGGTTTGGAATAGAGACCAAGAGCCATTCTAATCAAATTGTCACCCAAGTCAAATTTGAGTAGGGTAGCTTTCAAAAAGGTCCACGAAAATCTAGCACACAAAATTGTGTGTTAGATGCCAAACCATGTATGATTACACTTTTGGCAGCTAGAGAATGAACTGTGAAAAGGAGTAAAAAGAGACTGGGCAAACGTTTTGTAAAACATATTGGTGAATCCGTCCGCTCCAGGACCTAACCCCAATTCCAGACCTTGAATGTATTTAAGGGTCTCATCTTGCGTAATTAGTTTATAAAGATTTTCTTTAGATTTTCTTTAGAGCGTGGATCTAATGTTGGGATGGAGAGATGATCAAGTAAAATCTCAGAGTCTTTAGTCTCAATAGTTCTATCTGGGTGGTATATAATTTTATAGGCATTTTCAAAGGCTTCTAACATTTCATTTGAGAAAGTGATACTTAGGATCATATTGGTTTCTTCTGGATGGAATAGTCAAGTTATGGTTCCTGAATTTTAAATAATTTATAAAGTCCCACCCTATTTTTCTGCATTCCTCATTAATACCCATTTGTGGGGCCTAAAGCTCCAAGTTGTATTATATATATATTTGAGGTTTTTCAAAGCATCAAGGTCAGCGGATCCTTTACTGTGATCAAGCTTGAATTCTAAAGCTTTGATTTGAACCTCAAGATCGTTGAGACATTGCTGATCTCTTATTTTTGGCAAACATTAATTTGATGATGCACCCTCTAATGGTGGCTTTGAGAGCATCCCAGAAAAGTTCAGAAGGGGTATCTTCCATATTATTCCCATTTATATATAGATTGAAGTCCTTCTGGAATCTTTATTTAATTTCTTCACTGTCTGTGATAATGTCATATCATTTGCATGCTACATGAGTGATCTGAAATCGCTATTGGTTCTTTTCTGGGAGAGATAGATCATTGAAGGAATCAGTCAATTAAGAGATAATTCTTCAATAAGAAATATAGGGTTGCGAGTAAAAGGTAAAATCAATTCTTGTTGGATTATGGATCCTTCCAAGCATCAATCAGGTTATCCGTCTGACAGATTCAGGAGTTGGGCATGAGACCATGGTGGATCTAAACTTTAGCTTTGATAGTCTATCTAGGTTCCCATCTAGGGTAGATTAAAATCCCCACCTAGTTTTGCGCCAATATTTTGTGGTAGGTCGGACATCACTTTGTTGAATTCGGGATCATTATTGTTGGGTGTGTAAATGTTTATAATGTAAAATTCAGTGTTGTCTCAATACATTGTCTTGTTTGTAAAGGGTGGCAGCGATACTGCATATTTTTGGAAATTAAGGTGATGACTCTATTCTTCTGCTATGCGGGGAATGGTAACACTCATTGATCCAATTATACTTAAATCTCAATCTAGATCTCTTGTAATAAAATGTTGCCCGAGTTTGTGGCAATAATCTACTATTTTCCTCCTTTTGACCAGATGGTTTAGCCCTTTTGTTTTCAAAGAGAGCACTTTCAGTGTCTCAGTTATGTTAGTAGTGATACATTTTTAATGAATTAGGCGGAGTGGTTAAGAACACAGACCCTTTAGAGTTGAATGACTCTGCATGATATGAATGGTTTATACGTGATTTACTTAAGCATTTAGTGAGAATGTATATTGGTATGTATTTTGATTTTCGTTCAATCGATGTTATAAATTAAAGTAGAGCACTAAAGAAAAGGAAGAGCAATAAAAATACAGTGAAATATAACAGAAATACAATTTCACACCCACCCCATTCAACTTAAGCCCGAAGGCTCCTTGACCAACCCAATGCTATCAACACAGGGTAAGCGAGTACAGCAAGAAGGCCTCCATATCATACACAATGTAGTAAACCTGGCATTAAATGTCATCCTGCAAGCAAATCATAGTAAAGAGCAACTTCAGAATAAAGGTCGCCATCTAAAAAACAAGTAACAGTAATTATGGATGTGGGTAGCTCCATACAAAGCATGGTGACAAGACCTTTCACATATATGTGTAAGTACACCAACTATAAATTAAATCATACATATACGAGCTGTTTAAAAAGTGATACATGGCCAATTAGATGGTTAAGCAGAACAGGCAAGATGATTATGAGATTCATAACTACAACCTAGACATAAACACTTAGGGCCATATGTAGGAAGCCAAATACCGGTTGGTAACGGCCGATTTTCGGTAAATATCCCGTTACCGACCGGTATTTAGGCATTTGCTATGTAGGGGGCATATTTCAGGATTCGGTAATTTACCGAATCGGTAAAATTACCGAATCGATAAATTTACCGATTCGGTAAATACCGAATCCCGAAATGATATGTAGGAAACACTCAAATGAGTGATGTGTAGGAATTAGAATTCGGTATTTACCACCAAATATAGGTTGGTGATAAATACCGAATACCTAGCAAAACTTGATATTTTGCTGATGTACAAGTGCCATGTGGCAGACATACATGCCCTTAGGGCATGTATGTGCGCCACATGTGCACACATGGACGAATCAGGGGTGCAACAGGGTGTCAATGTGACACCCTGCCACCCATGATACTGCCTCCCCCATTACCGATTCGGTATTCACCGATTCGGTAATGGTAACTGGCTTCCCATTCATTCCTATGGGCCTCCTGGCCCATAGGAATCAATGGGAAGGTATGCCTCATTACCGAATCGGTAAATACCGATTCTAAATTACCAACCCTTTCCGATTCGGTAAATTTTACCGATAAATTACCTACATCACATTTACCGATTCATAAATACCGAATCAGTAAAATTCAGTATTTATGAGTCGGTAAATGTGCAGCTACCTACATATGGCCCCAAGAGAGCATCGTCCACAGAGGTGAAGACTGATGTTCCAGACAAGATTCTTTGAGCACAACGTATCAGTAAGTTTCTGTGATTTTGGGCTCCCATCCTACATCCGCTGATTCGTGATTTGTCTTCATTAGTTCTGCTCGCCAAATCTTTAAAGTGCTTCCTTAGCCCTTAGATGTCTGCCTGAATGAGATCAGTATTAGTTTTGGTATTCTGGGCTAGATCATGTAATGATGATAATCTATGTAGTATAAGGTCCAAATTGTTGGATGATCAGGCTTTATTTTTAGTGGCGATTCTGGTAGTGGCAGAGTGGATTTGGGTCTTTTTTGCCCAGTCTTTACCTCTCTGGAGGCTTTTGTGTCATTCTCCTTGCTACCTTCTATCTCCAGAGGCTGAGCTCCCGGTGCCCTTTAATGAAGTGTGGTGTGTTTAGATATGAGGCAATGGTAACCTTAGGGTTATATTCTGCTCTACCACAGGAAACCCCCTTTACTGAAAATGGCAATCTGGATTTAGAATAGGAGAGTATTATGGCAGCAATCGCAGAAGCGGATGGCAAATTAGGTCACTATAGGACAAGCCACTAATCATTAAGGTAAGGTACAGCCACTAGTCTGTAAAGCCACCGTTCAAGCCACGACTCCATAACATAGTTGAATGAGTCAGACGGCTTTTGAAACAAATGAAACAGGGGCTACCAAAACCAATGTAGGTAGTTTTACAGGGGATCTATACTATTTGGGCATCTTGACCACACAAGGCATGCCTGATCCTACTGAGAGAAACATATTTCAAACGTGTTCCTCACTTCCCTAAAGGTGGCAGGCAGCTTAGCAAAGTTGTATTAGAAGAAACCGATGTTCTTGTCCTTCAAACATCAATCTCTTCAGTAGATTTCAGGCGAGAATCAGAAATTTTGTGGTTGCTGCCATTTTGTTTTTGCCTGACCTTGCCTAGGAGCCGAGATTAAATTCGGGAGGCAGAGGTGCAGGTGTAGCTCTAATGGACAATATAAAACACATTTCTCAATGTTGGCTAGGAAAGAAATCTGCTAGAAAATATTGAGATGAGTCCTACTAGTATTCCTAATCAAATAGCATAGATCCTACAACTACTTGTATACCATAACTCTTTGTACATCACAGACCTACCATTCTGCTCATGCATGCCTCATTCTTTTATTTGGCATTTTGAAAGTTGGTTGGAGGTATTTCTTTAGCCATAGAGAAATTCACAGTAAAATTTTCTTTTTAAAAGTGTGCACTTTTTCCTTACTCTTTCTTTCAGCTCCCTTTTTGTCCTATTAGGAACATGTGACGTAGCAAAGAATACCAGGAGAAAGCAGATAGAAAATAGGCAAGCATATTAGGAAGGACCTATTGGAAAACAACTTTTAGGCTTGTATCCAGAGAATTGGCTGTATAAAGCGGTTTTCATTGTTGCCCTAGAAACAGGGATAACTTTTAGAAACCCCACAGATATTGTCATTGCTCTTTCACTCCTGTGTGTTAAAATGATGAGCAACGGATTAGAAAATACAATAGACAAATGAGGCATTGGAAGACAGTCTTAGCGAGCCCAGGAAATTACATGGTTAGCCTTGCATTACAAACTGCAGAGGAGCATAGTGGGGCACTTTAGTTCAGTCAATATGAAACGTACATATTCTGCAACATTCACATTAGCTAGAATTGTGGTGCCTATAAATGACGAGGCAGAGTGTCTACTCTATAAGAAATTTTAATTACCTGATGCATAAAGCACTGATGAGAAGTTGAACTCTAACTCTGTGAAAGAAAGTGTATGCTTCTGAAACTGAGAGAATCTAAAATTCAGTTGACTATATGGCCACCAGAAAGGTATTCTCCCAAATCAAAACTATGAAATTCAAGACATGAATTTAACAGGGGTTTCATCTCGATCAAAAAACAAAGTTCAGCTGCCTTTCATGCCATCATGGAGGAAACGTGGAGAAGGGGGTTGAGGGGGAGGGACTGCCACTTCCTGAGGTCAGCTTTGGCCCTGGCGACCAGGGGCCTGATGTTCAGGGCCCATTCAAGCTCCAGGAGGAGGGCGGCCCACACCCCCAAATACTTGAACGATTGCCTGCATAAGGGGATATTCGTTTGCCAGTCAAAGCATTCCTGGGATGGATGAAGGGGGACCAGCGTGGATTTCGCCAGGTTGAGCCTGAGGCCGGAGACCCGCTCAAAGGCTGAGAGGGCATCCAAACAGCGTGGGCAAGAGTTCTCTGGGTCCGCCAAGAACAGGAGGACGTCATTGGCATACAGGGCTATCTTGTCAGTGTGGCTCGGATCCCAGGCCCAGCCGCGGATGAAGGAGTCTTGACGGATGAGAGAGGCCAGAGGATCCATCACCAAAGCGAATAGAAGCGGCGAGAGCGGACAGCCCTGTCGGGTGCCCCCGGGATGGGGAATGTCTCAGATAACACGCCATTAATAAGGACCCGTGCCCTGGGTCTAGAGTAGAGGACCCGGATAAAGCGCCGGAAAGGGAGGCCGAAGCCCCTCCTCTCCAACACCCCATCAAGGTAACTTCAGTCCACCGTATCGAACGCCTTTTCAAAATCTATGAAAAGCAACGCCAGGTACGGGGTGAGCTGATGGTAATGTGCAAGGGCGAGGTGTAGGCGGCGAATGCAATGCCGGGTACCCCGGGCAGGCATAACACCGCATTGATCCGGACTGACCAGGTCCTGCAGGTGGGGACGGAGCTGTTGGGCTATCACAGTGGCGAAGATTTTGACTTCTGTATTAATGAGGGAAATAGGGTGGTAATCCGCACAGTCAAGGGAGGGCGGCTGTGTCTTTGGGATGACTACAATGGTGGCCACATCCGTCTCTGGTGGGAAGGACCCCTCACCTACCACGTGTTTGAATAGAGCTGTTAAGTGTGGGACCAATATGTCACGATAGGCCACATAATATTCTTGGGGGTATCCGTCGGGCCCGGGCGTCTTGCCGGAGTGCAGCAGTGAGATAGCCCCATGGATCTCTTCCGGGGTGAAGGGGAGGTCCAAAGCCTCCGAGGCCGGCCGGGAAAAGCATGGCAGGTGGGAATCAGTCCGAGCCAACCAATCCGCCAAGGAGCTCCGAGGAGGGCGGGCCGCATAGAGTGCCGCATAATATCCGGCGAAGGTTCGGGCATTGGTTGGAGATGTGACGTGATGGGCTCCAGTCTCAGCCCGAATCTCGGGAATAATGCGGTTGGCTTTCGGATAGGACACTAAATTGTGAAGTAGTTTGCAGTTTTTGTCACCCCAGCAATACACATGCGCCACCGAGGAACGCCATAGCATCTTAGCAGACTCTAGCGAGATCTGACAAATCTCTTCGCGGAGCAGCGTAAGTTGCCGAGCGGAGTCATCGCTGTCGCTGGCAGCCTGGGCCTCCTCCAACTGCGCCGCCTGGGCCTCCAGCTGCTCGAGTCATGCGGTCTGTTCCTTACGCTTCGCGTGAACCAGGCCTCTAGCCACCCCACATTGGACGGCCTTGCCGGCCTCCCACAATGTTCCTGGCGAGGAGACAGAACCCGTATTGGATGAGAAATAAAGCTTCAGTTCCTGCCCGAGGGCCGCGACAAATTCAGCATCCTGCAGGAACCAAGCATTCATCCGCCATGCCGTACGGGTGCCTGCAGAGGAGGTCCCAAGGCGGAGGGAGACGGGGGAGTGATCAGAGATACCCCTGGCCAAAACAGTGACCCGGACAGCAGCTGACAATCCGTGGCAGGCAGTAGGAACAGGTTGATACGGGAGTGGGTATGGTGAGCCGCCGAAGTGTGGGTGTACTGTTCCTTATGGGGGTTCCACACCCTCCAGGCATCGCAGAGACCCAAGGCAGAGGACCAGTCAGATAGATGTTTTGCAGAGGCCAGGCGGGAGGCCGATGGAGTACCTGTTGCGTCGTGCATGGGTTGGAGGACCGCGTTAAAGTCACCCCCTCCAACAGTCAAGCCCGGTGGGAAGGATGAAAGTATTGGCATGAGGCGACGGAGGGTAGAGGCCATGGTGGCGGGGGGAATGTATGTACAAAAGAGATTAAGGGGTTGGCACTCGATCGTACCCGACGGGGCCACATAGCGGCCGTGCGTGTCCGTCTCAGCACATGTCAGGGTAAAGGGATGCCCTTGCCGAAGTAGTGTAGCTATCCCTGGGAACCGCGTGTAAAACCAGAGTGCAAGACCCTGTCAAACCCATATCTGGCAAGGAAGTTGCATTGGGAGCCCAGGAGGTGGGTTTCTTGCATAAACAGGACGTCTGGTACATGTCGGTGGGCGCTACGAAGGGCAGCAGCATGCTTGATACGGTCAAGTAGGCCGTTGACATTCCAAGAGAGGATGTGGAGGGCCCTACTGAAGGTGGACGCCATCAAGGTGAGCGGTGTATGGATGGGTGGATGCAAACGCGAAGAGGCCCGGATCCCCTGGGAAACGACATTGTGGGGCCTGGGGTGGTGGATGGAAGGTGTGTGATACGATGAATCTCGTGTCAGCGTCAAAGGCAGATCGGTGCGTGTAGCTACCGAATATAACAGAACAGCGGCCCGTAGGCAGCTAAAAACAACAAACTGTTGGGAGACAACGGTCTTCCCCCCCCCCCCTCCCTCGCCCCCCAGCTCCCCCACCCTAAACTTCAGAAAAAGAAGCATATGTCGTCCTGAAATGAGAAAGCAAGTAAAACCAACAACCCCACAGGGAGGCTAAATGCTAAGCTAAAACAGCGAAACAGGAGCATGGCAGAGATGGACCCCCCTCCATGTATCTGGATAAAAGAGTCGCCAACAGCTGACAGTACAATCAGGACAACGGTGTTATCAGAACTATAAGCAAAACCTGAATTTGAGGTGGAAAGTAAGTCACCAGACTTGAGGCAGCATGAAGCAGGAACCTCAGGGACAATCTTGTTGTAGAAGCTATCTGGAGGCGAGATACAGAGTTCCTGCTGCGTGACCCCGCTCAAGTGTTCTCATCTTTGCCGGAGCTACGGATCTCGGGGCTCCGAGACAGGTCAGAGTCCGACATGACGTGTCGCAGGATTTCAGAGGAGCCAGGGAGACAGATCAAGTCAGTCATTGAGCTAGCCGGGCTGGGGGAGGCGGACCTCTGAGCCGGGGCCTGGGAGGGAGGGGCCGAAGAGGACATGCCCGGCGATCGAGAGTCCGCCCTCCGACGGACATTTTTCTTTCAGGACCTGGTCCGGCGTCTCTGAGGTCTAGGCAGGTCTGAATGTGGCTGCAAGGGGGCCTGCCGGGCGGGAGAGGGAGCCGGGCTCGTTTGGAGGGGCAGCTCCTCTGTGAGCCAGGTCCAGGCCGCCTGGGGACTGTCGAAGAAGAAAGTCTTGTCTCGGAAGATAACCTTGAGCCAGGCCGGGAAGAGCAGACCATAGCGGAGACCCATGGCGCGGAGTTTCTGTTTGACTTCGTCATAGGATCGGCGCTGGGTCTGTCCCCCTTGGAGTAGGGGAAGACCATGATTTTATTATTTTGAAACTGCAGTGGACCATGTGCCCTGGCTGCCCTGAGGATAGCGTCCCTGTCTCGGAAGTTAAAGACCCTCAGCATTATGGGACGGGCAGGGGCTCCAGGTGGTGGCTTGGGGGTCAAGGAGCGATGGGAGCGCTCAACAGCAAACCAGGGCGAGATGCCCTCGTTGGGCATCCAGGAGCGCACCCAAGTCTCCATGAACGTGTCGGCATGGCCCTGTTCCACCCCCTCGGGAAATCCCAGAAGGCGCAGGTTGTTCCTCCGTGATCTGTTTTTGGCGTCTTCTGCCCTTCGGTGGAGCTCCGAGGTCTGGGTCTGGAGGCGGGCCACCTGGACCTTAAGTTGGTTAATGTTGTCTTCTGTAGTGGAAATACAGGATTCCGCCTCCGTGATGCGTGCTGTAGCGTTGCGCAGGTCTTGACGGATAAGAGCCACATCCACCCTCACTTCACCAATCTTGCTCTCCACGGATACCTGCGACGTGCTTATCGCCTGAAGGATGGTGGAGAGATCGCCCCCGGCGGCTCCCGGCACGGCCGGTGCTCCCCCACCAAGATCCTGATCAACCGTGGTGAACTGATCCATCTTAGTTTGAGTGGCGGGGACAGGGTTCTGTGGGGCGCGAGGTCTGCCCATCCCCTCCAAGGTATAGATCGATCCGGTATAGGCAGAGACAAGCCACGGGTCCGCCAGGGGAGAGGGGAAGAAGGGGCTCGGCCAACACCCAGGCCGTCAATGCTCCGGTCCGGGGTGTCTGTGACCACAGGGAGGGCGGCCAGGCCGTTGCAGGCGGCCGTTACAACAGCAAGCTCCCAGCATGGACCCCAACCAGGAAGGAATGGGGGGTGGAGGCGCCGAAGCTGCACCACCATGCTGCCACTCAACACTGTGGCCGATCCCCACCCCCAGACCCCACTCACCGGAGCAGACACCGCTGGTGTTGAAGGAACCACACACGGCCTCAGGTCCATGTGTTTCAATGCAGGCAGGTGGGCCGCTGCAACCTGCAGGAGCAGGCCCAGGACAAACCGGGCAATTGCGGAAGGGAGGGCGCCACTCGGGCTCCAAGCAGTCTAGGAGGCAGGCCCAGGACCACCAGGGGAAGGAAAATAGTGGGGGATTAACAGGGAGGGGGGCGGGGCACTAGGTCACTCCACGTCCGCCACCCGATGTGATGGCCGAACTCCCACCTCGGGTCCCCTTGTCAGCGAGGGTGGGAACGAGGGCACCTCCACCAGGATGCCCCCAGCAGGCCAGACCCACCTCCGAAAACAGACAGGCCCCAGGTAGGCCAGAGGCCCACCTCCGGTCCCCAATCCAGCGGCCAGGGTCAGCCTTTCACCAGGTCATCAGACTCTTTGCCGAGGGGAGCGAGGCCATGTCCAAGAAGAAGTCCCTCACCCCCACACACCAGGTTCAGCCAGCACGAGGCCGCTCATACCCCTCTGAGCAGCCGATGGGGGTCGGGACTCACAGGTCGATGTCTGTGGGGACTGGGAGGACCAGCCAGAGCCAGCAAGAGACTCGCACAGCAACAAGATCCCTCACCGGGGAGCAGGGGAATCCACAACGCAGCGGATCAGAGGCCCAGCGGGGGCCCAGGAGCCTCCAAGCCTGCCCCCCCCCTTTGATGCGCCGCCGCCCAATCCTGGCGGCCGAGTCAGTCGGGTATGGGTGAAATCGGGCCCGTCCGGCAGCCAGCCCGGGACTATGTAGCAGCAGCGCCCAAGGCCTTCAGGGCGGAGCAGGCCGCGGACAGAGCGATGGGCCGCCCTCAGCCCTCCACTCCTCCCGCAGTCATTATTGTGCCCCAGCTGCGGTAGATATATCTCCGGCTGCCGCAACTCACCGCAGTACAGGGCAGCGAATCCGATCCCCCTCCGGAGAGCAGCGTCCGGCTCGAGCGGCTGGGAAAGAAGTTCTCCTCAGACGATCCGCAGCTTCTGTGGCGGGTCCCGCCTCGTGACCCGATCCGCCACTATATTTTGCCCCTCTTTAAGTTCGGCAGCACAGGCGCGTAGGAGGACACCACCACTCCAAACGCCTGGACAGGAGCTTCAAAGGGAAGATCACCGGCCCCCAAGACCCGCAGCCCCGGTCCAGGCCGCCGACGGGACCGCCATTTTGTGTGCGCAGCCGCGGCAGGGGAGTGGAAACAGGCCAGCAAAGACGCCAAATGATCCAGAAAATGGCCCAAAGTGTAGGAGAGGTGCCAACAGGTCGGTATCAGTAATAGTGGCATGTGGATGGCGGCTGTTGGCGACAGGTGTAAGGCGGATGACGGAGGGGGTCCAGAGCACTCTTAGAGTGTGACAGCCATCTTGACACCCAAGCCCCACCTCCACTCTTGCATAATTTACTAATACATCCAGCAAATAGGGAATTGCACCATCAGTTTCTTCTGTGAGCACACCCTCTTAATGCACAGCAAAATTTTGCGGTCCAGCTTAAAAGAAATATCATTAATTGAATTATTAGAACATATCTCTAGAAGAAGGGATTCGGCCATCAGGAGAAATAAAAGCAGTGAAAGATGGCATTCCTCTCTATTGCCTTTCTTTAAAATGAAAGGCTTTGATAAGCAGCCATTAATCCTTATCGGAGGTCATGGTTTGGAATAGAGACCAAGAGCCATTCTAATCAAATTGTCACCCAAGTCAAATTTGAGTAGGGTAGCTTTCAAAAAGGTCCACGAAAATCTAGCACACAAAATTGTGTGTTAGATGCCAAACCATGTATGATTACACTTTTGGCAGCTAGAGAATGAACTGTGAAAAGGAGTAAAAAGAGACTGGGCAAACGTTTTGTAAAACATATTGGTGAATCCGTCCACTCCAGGACCTAACCCCAATTCCAGACCTTGAATGTATTTAAGGGTCTCATCTTGCGTAATTAGTTTATAAAGATTTTCTTTAGATTTTCTTTAGAGCGTGGATCTAATGTTGGGATTGAGAGATGATCAAGTAAAATCTCAGAGTCTTTAGTCTCAATAGTTCTATCTGGGTGGTATATAATTTTATAGGCGTTTTCAAAGGCTTCTAACATTTCATTTGAGAAAGTGATACTTAGGATCATATTGGTTTCTTCTGGATGGAATAGTCAAGTTATGGTTACTGAATTTTAAATAATTTATAAAGTCCCACCCTATTTTTCTGCATTCCTCATTAATACCCATTTGTGGGGCCTAAAGCTCCAAGTTGTATTATATATATATTTGAGGTTTTTCAAAGCATCAAGGTCAGCGGATCCTTTACTGTGATCAAGCTTGAATTCTAAAGCTTTGATTTGAACCTCAAGATCGTTGAGACATTGCTGATCTCTTATTTTTGGCAAACATTAATTTGATGATGCACCCTCTAATGGTGGCTTTGAGAGCATCCCAGAAAAGTTCAGAAGGGGTATCTTCCATATTATTCCCACTTATATATAGATTGAAGTCCTTCTGGAATCTTTATTTAATTTCTTCACTGTCTGTGATAATGTCATATCATTTGCATGCTACATGAGTGATCTGAAATCGCTATTGGTTCTTTTCTGGGAGAGATAGATCATTGAAGGAATCAGTCAATTAAGAGATAATTCTTCAATAAGAAATATAGGGTTGTGAGTAAAAGGTAAAATCAATTCTTGTTGGATTATGGATCCTTCCAAGCATCAATCAGGTTATCCGTCTGACAGATTCAGGAGTTGGGCATGAGACCATGGTGGATCTAAACTTTAGCTTTGATAGTCTATCTAGGTTCCCATCTAGGGTAGATTAAAATCCCCACCTAGTTTTGCGCCAATATTTTGTGGCAGGTCGGACATCACTTTGTTGAATTCGGGATCATTATTGTTGGGTGTGTAAATGTTTATAATGTAAAATTCAGTGTTGTCTCAATACATTGTCTTGTTTGTAAAGGGTGGCAGCGATACTGCATATTTTTGGAAATTAAGGTGATGACTATTCTTCTGCTATGCGGGGAATGGTAACACTCATTGATCCAATTATACTTAAATCTCAATCTAGATCTCTTGTAATAAAATGTTGCCCGAGTTTGTGGCAATAATCTACTATTTTCCTCCTTTTGACCAGATGGTTTAGCCCTTTTGTTTTCAAAGAGAGCACTTTCAGTGTCTCAGTTATGTTAGTAGTGATACATTTTTAATGAATTAGGCGGAGTGGTTAAGAACACAGACCCTTTAGAGTTGAATGACTCTGCATGATATGAATGGTTTGTACGTGATTTACTTAAGCATTTAGTGAGAATGTATATTGGTATGTATTTTGATTTTCGTTCAATCGATGTTATAAATTAAAGTAGAGCACTAAAGAAAAGGAAGAGCAATAAAAATACAGTGAAATATAACAGAAATACAATTTCACAGCCACCCCATTCAACTTAAGCCCGAAGGCTCCTTGACCAACCCAATGCTATCAACACAGGGTAAGCGAGCACAGCAAGAAGGCCTCCATGTCATACACAATGTAGTAAACCTGGCATTAAATGTCATCCTGCAAGCAAATCATAGTAAAGAGCAACTTCAGAATAAAGGTCGCCATCTAAAAAACAAGTAACAGTAATTATGGATGTGGGTAGCTCCATACAAAGCATGGTGACAAGACCTTTCACATATATGTGCAAGTACACCAACTATAAATTAAATCATACATATACGAGCTGTTTAAAAAGTGATACATGGCCAATTAGATGGTTAAGCAGAACAGGCAAGATGATTATGAGATTCATAACTACAACCTAGACATAAACACTTAGGGCCATATGTAGGAAGCCAAATACCGGTTGGTAACGGCCGATTTTCGGTAAATATCCCGTTACCGACCGGTATTTAGGCATTTGCTATGTAGGGGGCATATTTCAGGATTCGGTAATTTACCGAATCGGTAAAATTACCGAATCGATAAATTTACCGATTCGGTAAATACCGAATCCCGAAATGATATGTAGGAAACACTCAAATGAGTGATGTGTAGGAATTAGAATTCGGTATTTACCACCAAATATAGGTTGGTGATAAATACCGAATACCTAGCAAAACTTGATATTTTGCTGATGTACAAGTGCCATGTGGCAGACATACATGCCCTTAGGGCATGTATGTGCGCCACATGTGCACACATGGACGAATCAGGGGTGCAACAGGGTGTCAATGTGACACCCTGCCACCCATGATACTGCCTCCCCCATTACCGATTCGGTATTTACCGATTCGGTAATGGTAACTGGCTTCCCATTCATTCCTATGGGTCTCCTGGCCCATAGGAATCAATGGGAAGGTATGCCTCATTACCGAATCGGTAAATACCGATTCTAAATTACCGACCCTTTCCGATTCGGTAAATTTTACCGATAAATTACCTACATCACATTTACCGATTCATAAATACCGAATCAGTAAAATTCGGTATTTATGAGTCGGTAAATGTGCAGCTACCTACATATGGCCCCAAGAGAGCATCGTCCACAGAGAGGTGAAGACTGATGTTCCAGACAAGATTCTTTGAGCACAACGTATCAGTAAGTTTCTGTGATTTTGGGCTCCCATCCTACATCCGCTGATTCGTGATTTGTCTTCATTAGTTCTGCTCGCCAAATCTTTAAAGTGCTTCCTTAGCCCTTAGATGTCTGCCTGAATGAGATCAGTATTAGTTTTGGTATTCTGGGCTAGATCATGTAATGATGATAATCTATGTAGTATAAGGTCCAAATTGTTGGATGATCAGGCTTTATTTTTAGTGGCGATTCTGGTAGTGGCAGAGTGGATTTGGGTCTTTTTTGCCCAGTCTTTACCTCTCTGGAGGCTTTTGTGTCATTCTCCTTGCTACCTTCTATCTCCAGAGGCTGAGCTCCCGGTGCCCTTTAATGAAGTGTGGTGTGTTTAGATATGAGGCAATGGTAACCTTAGGGTTATATTCTGCTCTACCACAGGAAACCCCCTTTACTGAAAATGGCAATCTGGATTTAGAATAGGAGAGTATTATGGCAGCAATCGCAGAAGCGGATGGCAAATTAGGTCACTATAGGACAAGCCACTAATCATTAAGGTAAGGTACAGCCACTAGTCTGTAAAGCCACCGTTCAAGCCACGACTCCATAACATAGTTGAATGAGTCAGACGGCTTTTGAAACAAATGAAACAGGGGCTACCAAAACCAATGTAGGTAGTTTTACAGGGGATCTATACTATTTGGGCATCTTGACCACACAAGGCATGCCTGATCCTACTGAGAGAAACATATTTCAAACGTGTTCCTCACTTCCCTAAAGGTGGCAGGCAGCTTAGCAAAGTTGTATTAGAAGAAACCGATGTTCTTGTCCTTCAAACATCAATCTCTTCAGTAGATTTCAGGCGAGAATCAGAAATTTTGTGGTTGCTGCCATTTTGTTTTTGCCTGACCTTGCCTAGGAGCCGAGATTAAATTCGGGAGGCAGAGGTGCAGGTGTAGCTCTAATGGACAATATAAAACACATTTCTCAATGTTGGCTAGGAAAGAAATCTGCTAGAAAATATTGAGATGAGTCATACTAGTATTCCTAATCAAATAGCATAGATCCTACAACTACTTGTATACCATAACTCTTTGTACATCACAGACCTACCATTCTGCTCATGCATGCCTCATTCTTTTATTTGGCATTTTGAAAGTTGGTTGGAGGTATTTCTTTAGCCATAGAGAAATTCACAGTAAAATTTTCTTTTTAAAAGTGTGCACTTTTTCCTTACTCTTTCTTTCAGCTCCCTTTTTGTCCTATTAGGAACATGTGACGTAGCAAAGAATACCAGGAGAAAGCAGATAGAAAATAGGCAAGCATATTAGGAAGGACCTATTGGAAAACAACTTTTAGGCTTGTATCCAGAGAATTGGCTGTATAAAGCGGTTTTCATTGTTGCCCTAGAAACAGGGATAACTTTTAGAAACCCCACAGATATTGTCATTGCTCTTTCACTCCTGTGTGTTAAAATGATGAGCAACGGATTAGAAAATACAATAGACAAATGAGGCATTGGAAGACAGTCTTAGCGAGCCCAGGAAATTACATGGTTAGCCTTGCATTACAAACTGCAGAGGAGCATAGTGGGGCACTTTAGTTCAGTCAATATGAAACGTACATATTCTGCAACATTCACATTAGCTAGAATTGTGGTGCCTATAAATGACGAGGCAGAGTGTCTACTCTATAAGAAATTTTAATTACCTGATGCATAAAGCACTGATGAGAAGTTGAACTCTAACTCTGTGAAAGAAAGTGTATGCTTCTGAAACTGAGAGAATCTAAAATTCAGTTGACTATATGGCCACCAGAAAGGTATTCTCCCAAATCAAAACTATGAACTTCAAGACATGAATTTAACAGGGGTTTCATCTCGATCAAAAAACAAAGTTCAGCTGCCTTTCATGCCATCATGGAGGAAACGTGGAGAAGTTTATAAAAGAGACTTAATGATCAATTGGGGTTCCCAGTATCTGGCAAACGAGCCGTAGAGAGGCTTTCAGGAATATAGGTCAATGCCTCATAAGGCTTAATAACAATAGACATTAGATTAAAGAGGCCAACTGAGAAAAATTACCATTATCTCCAGAGACCAGTAACAAAACAGAACTGTGGTGTCAATGTTAGTTGGTCACTGGCAGAGATTTCACATTGATTGTTCTTTAGGAAGCTTGATTTTAAATTCAGGGTTTGTGGTTGCTTGCTTCTTGAAGTACAAAGCAGCAGTTATGGTAAGTACATACAGGGTACCTGGGGGTAGTGTCTTTTTAGATGTATTTGCTTTAAATTAAATATTGAACACTGGTCAACACTGGTACAGTTTGATACAGGTCACATATCTTGTATCTGATTCTTTCTTAAGAGTTAATGTTCAGTTAGCATAATTCACTTGTAAATGACCAAGTGTCCTTGTTATAAAGTACTCCTCTTCAATTAACACAAGCATCCTTCAGCAACCTAACACTACTATTCATTTAGTATAACATTATCCAACCACTGACAGTGGTTCAGAGAGGGTGTTTAGTAGGTGGATCAAAGGTGTCAGCTAGGAAACTCCTCTTTAAAATTGCCATCTCTAAATTGCCTGACTCCTGTTAGTCACACAACACTGATAACTCTACGCTTGCCAATTTGGTCAGGTCTTCTTTAAATAAGCACTACTATTGAGTGAGTTTCAAGATATAATATTAAGACTTTTTGCTAATATCAAAGAGCTATACATTTCTGTGTGGTGTTCACTTTTCTTTGGAGCATCAGTTAAAAAGAAAAGACAATATGGCTGAATCAGATACCTTTGTACCACCTTCCCAGCAACAGTCGTTCAGTTGGACTAAACATTTGACGAACTTAAGCTTAGTGTTCCTGGGTAACATTCCTGTGTATTATAGTGCTCTCCCACGTAGGGCCTAATTACGAGTTTGGCGGTTCATCGGACCACCAAACCCGTGGTGGAGGTGCGGTGGGGGTTGGGTGTACTGCCGGTCAAACTGCTGTATTAGGACTATGGCGGTTGGACCTCCATAGGACCGCCGCAACCACTAGGGATCCGCGATCCCTGGTGGTGGTGCAGCAGTCTGAGGCCGCAATATGCTTGGTGGTGCCGCTGCAGCACCACCAAGCATATTACGAGTTTCTTCACCGCCAACAGTTTCATGGTGGTATTCACACAATAAAAATGCTGGCAGTGAGGAAACTAAGGGCCCCCTGTTGCCTCAGGACCTGGTGATACATGCAGGGGGGCACATGGTGTGTATTCCCCTGTGAGCATGCACCCCAGTTCCTGCACTTGGAACTGTTCTGTCAGGTAACACGTACACGCATACACGCAGGAGGACAGCAGACAAGAAAGGTGCTGATGCTAGTCAAACTCTAAATTTAAAAACAAATGAAGCCACGTTTTGGCCAAGATGACTACAATTGAAGGAGGATAACTGATCAAGACAAAAAACAACTCCCCACAGCGAGTAAACCCCAGCAGGGTGCTGAGATTATATGGTATATATCTAACGGATACCCTTCTGGACACGTCACATGTGTCTTTCTTTCAATACATGTAAGGCTGTCCTTTCGTATATTTTAGTCCGGAGGAAAACCCCGACATGATGTATAGTCAATAACACTTGAACACAGGGTCGAAAAGTCGACAATATTACGTTATGTCCTATATGCGCTACCCTTGGAAATATGTGATAAAGATAGAAGGATACACTAAACCAAATGTGTTTTGGACATTTTGATTATATGTGGTGCAAGGTCTCATGTTTCTGTATGCGATCACTGGTAGATTTTGATTTTCACTCTGTATACGTTAACATGATGTACTGTTATTTATTTCTGGACAGTCGTTGAAAAGAGAAATAGGAAAAGAGATATATGTATGTTTTAATATATGAAAAATAATATATTTAAAACATAATTTGATATTTGTGTTGTGTCGGTGGGTAGAAGATAGTATTTTCTTTAAAAATTGGTGTTATTTGACTCGGGAGAAGTTCCCCAGATGTTGAATGGGATCAGTTATAGGCACTTCTAGTATTTAATCAATAACATTATTTACAATTACTTTACATGACAGAACTCATAACGGTATACCCAGGTTCTGAGAGACACAGGGTAACTCAGTTATATTTAATGGCGCAGTTCCTGCACAGTATGTTCTGCAGAGTCCATGTCGTGCAGGAACTTGCTTTGGCACTCCCTCAGCGCTGCAGTTCTAAGGCTCACATATGAGCCTTAGAACTGCACCACCACGGGACCGCCAAAGCCCTGCCCGCCAGACCACATGGAAACTCTTAATCTGGCGGGCGGCAGTCAACTTTGGCGGAGTGAGAGCAGGGCGCAGGTGTGACGGCCTGCTCCCACACCGCCAAAGTTGTAATTAGGCCCCAAGTCCCTGTCATATTTACAACCAGGATTGACTCCCTTTCTTTCTGAAGTAGATACATTTGTCTCTGTTGCTGTACGTTAGAAAAGATAAAGAAATTGTGACAGCACAACCACTTTTCTTAGGTGTGAGAAAGTGAGGTTTTGCCCGATTTAAACCGCTCCCGCCCTTAGATTTTTTGGTCACCTAGTTTTTGGACTTCTGCTGTGGGCCTCACTAACTGAGTCTCACTCACTAAACTCGGATACCACCTTTCAGTGATATTTCCCAATATAAGCAATGAAATAGGGCCTTGGAGTTTGGAGGGCAGGATACTCCATTATGAATGTGGTGGATATCCCGCCCACTGTATTACAAGTGCATTATATCCTATGGCACTTGTAATACAGCGGATGGGATAACAGCCACATTTGTGACAAGGTATTCTGTCTGCCAAACTCTAAATAAGGTTCTAAATCAGTGTATTTGTTGGTTAATGTCATTGAAACATGGTAACATCCTCAAGTATTTCGATTAATTTGCATGGTGTTAGGGGTTTATAGTTTTGCTTACAATTACTGAGTAACACCTTGACAAAGCCGGTTTTAATTAATGCACTACTCGTATGGTGTTAAGCTCATGGGTGGCATTGTGTTTTTAAGGTTCATTGTAGGGGCTCAAGGGTAAATTTAGTGGGTTACCATACCTGTGAGATCTTTTTTAACTGTGTGCCCCCTAATTCGACTCTTTAAAGAGTGTCACCGTAGGTATTCCCACCTTTCATTTCGTATATAATTGTTAATTTAAGGCAAACTATTCAGTACAGTGTGGAATAAATGCGATTCCAATTTTTTAAAAAAACACACTGGCACGACAGTCAATTATTAGGCGTTGTTTGATAGATTGCTGGAAACTTACACCTTTTAGTAATAAGCATTTTGAGTAAGTTTAACACTTTTTGCCTCTTCACAAAATCCAAGTGTAAGGTACTACTAAAAAAGAAAACAGAAAAAAAAATTGTAAATCCAGCACCACACATGGCCAACCAATGGTATTTCAACACCCATTATGGAAAATGACGGAGGGAACCGAAATTACAATAAAACCCCATAGGAAATAGTGTCAAATTATATTATTTTAATTAGTTAACAATATAAATAAATACAATTTAATGTTAAATATAAAAGTAATACATAATATTTAATTATAAAATTGTAATACCCTATTTTGAATTAAACAAATTATGTAACAACATTTTCATTAAAATGTATTTAAATTAATTTTATTAATTCTATACATCACTTTTAATAATTATTCAGGTGTAATATTCCTTTTTAGGTGGGAATTTATATGTACTATACTTTACCATAGGGAGAGAGATCTTCATTTGGTAAAGTAGAGAGGAAAAGTTAAAAGAAATAGTTTACTCGAAAAAAAATGTTACTTTTTAAAAAATGTTAAACAGGAATGTGAAAACATTTTATATATTTATTTTAAATGTAGAACAAAATAAACAGCACTATTAATTTTGAAAGACATTTTTAATTATTAGAAATCTTAAATCTTAAATTATCTTTGGGAAGTTTAGCCAAAAAAGAAATCCCACCTAAAGAAATAAAATATATTATGCATCAATAATGATTAAATGTGATGTATACAATTAAGGTAAATTAATTTACAATCATTATTTAACTTGCTAGTCAGGCATTGCTGATTGAAAACCGTATCAGAATAGAGCGCCCTGCACTTCCTGTCTGTATGGGGGTCAGTTACAACCGAAACGAGGACCCACGATTGTGAGCACTATGTAACGCACTGTACAGATCTAGAAAAAGATAACAAGAGTGGTGAGGGGAGAAGCTGGGGTGCTGAATCTGTGCTCAGTTTAGTATGGGTTAACTGCTTCTTCTCTTTTCTCCTTCTTAGCATTTGTTTTCTCTCAACTGGTACAAGGTGACCTTTACATTAAAATGCTATTGGCGTATAGGCCCTCGGGCCAATGTTGTACCAAGAATAAAACCTGAATAAAAATGTGTTTAAAAAGAAAATGACAACAAGGTTTCAGATATAAAATTTAATTTAACTAGTATTTGTTGATCAGTGACTGTATGACCTCTAAAAACAAGGCAACATTATTGCATTGTCAAGGTTCATCAGAAAAGCATAAACTTGCTTCTGGACACTTCAAAACCCCACGTTTTCATCCTCCAAGCAGAAGTCACATGCCTCAATTATATTAGAATGCCAAAGTCCTTTCTAAAGCAGGATTTAGTATTCATTTGATGCTGTTCACCCTTTCAAAGCTAAATATAACAAGCAGGAGTTTGCAATGAAGAAAGAATTAAAATCATATTAGGAAGTGTTATTCATTGTATTCCTTTTATTTATATGGTAATCAATGCAGCCCCTTTGATTATTCAAAGGGAACTTGGAGAAGGAGAGTGATATACAAGAGAAGGGTAGGTGATCAACCACGAGAGGTGATAAATAATCAGAGTATGAAGAAGCCACCAGTTGCGATGATGGCTAAAACCTGTCAAACTGGTGACAAGGTATTGGTAGAGAGTTCAATGAGGAAGAGTGGAAGATGTCGACACTTGCAACAATTCAAGTATAGTAAACTGGTAACCATTCACAAATTCTTTGTGGGATTTGTGCCCCTTCCTATAAGATCATCCTCTGGAATCTAATGTAAATGAGTAATTTGATACCACCAAATTGCTCAATATTCATGGTGTTGTACAACAGATGTGTTAGCATTTATGTATCGTGGGCCTCTTGTGGTATACCAACAGTAGTTTTTGGGTCTTATAATGGACCAGTCTAAAGGGCAGAATTATTTGAACAAACACTGAAGTACCAAATAAAGGCATGGTTAGGGTCAACACAAATTGGAACATGTGGGCCCTGGAGAGCAGACAGCCAGCCTGCCAGGTCAGTCACTGGTCTTGCAGGAGACAACCTGTCACATTTAGAGATCTGCACCTGGTGGGGATTTCTTTGATGATAGCGCATCCACCAAGATGGTGATACATGTTTGTCACTGCTAATACAGAGTGTTCCGCCAGGTATTTTTGCCTGCTTGATATTTGGTCTCCTTCATCAGAAGCCTTTTCCTGACAAAAATACCCAATGGCCCGGACGTGCCTGGAGTATTCACAGTGGCTCTGTGTGACCCACTGTGAGTTTTCCCAAATTCGGTCTGCCATGCTGTGCTAGGGAAAATCTACAAATGGGGCCGAGGACGCACAACATTGGAGGGCAGGAGGCAAGCTCAAGATAACCCCCAAAGTCTGGGATTCGTGACGTCAGCCATTTGCTGCAGACAATACAGTTCACACTTTTGAAAGAAAGGGTAATCCAAAAGAATAAAAATTATGCAGTAACAATTTAAAATATGAATTCCGGTAACGAGACAGCACATAAAAAGTTACTTTAAGTTACTACATATTTTTGTGTTCTTAATACAAAGTGCCAGAATACAATTCTTATAGTTCATGGTAGAATTAGGAAGCTAGCATAAAGTAAAAGCAAGAGGTGAACAGTTAGCACAATTCTTTCAAGAACAGGTGTTGTTAACAGAAGATGGTTTTTGGTTAAATCATCAGTGGCAGATATAGCGATTACTCTATTAAACGTTTCTCAAACTTATGCCAATCTGTGGCAGCTTGTGTGAAACTTAGGGAGTGCACATTTGCCAATAAACTGTACAGATCTCCTGGTAAAAGGCGGTGATCTCAATTTGTTCCATATGCAGTTCATGATAGCCGTCTAGGCATCTAGGATTATAGGACCTTAGATTAGAAGGATTTTTCAATCAGTTTGCACACATCGTGTGGTTGGTTGATGCTTGATGGAAAGAAAACCTCTGTTTCGACCTATATACTTTAGCAAACGACCAGTAGGGTTCTGTACTGCCACTGCTCCATCATTATAAATTGGCTATCTATATATATTTTATAGCATTATCATTTCGATCATCAAACATTCAATTCATTTCAAAACCTTTTTATTAATCATTATTTTTATGCATTTTTTATATATAAAAAGTATATCTATAAAAGATACAATCATTTGTGACATGCGTAATTTACAAACTATTCACAAGTTATTTTTTCTAAGTATCACAACATGATATTTGATATTAGACATCCCACAAAAAGAAGGAGAGGTAAAACTCAAACTCATCACTGATCACCCATGTACTTTCTCATTCAAACCTCGTTCTGACAGTTCTATACATACAACAAACAAGAGAAAAGAGTTTCAACCCTATGGAGGGACCCGGAATGTTTATGGAGGAACAGATTGATTTATTTCCACAAGACACCCAGCTCGATGAATTGGGCTCCCAGGGACCACTTCTACAGAGATTGCACTGGTCTACGCGTGTTTCAGTGGAAAACAACACCTTCTTCAGGAACCAAGACGAATTAAAACTCAGTACGAAGAAGTGGGAGGTCTCTTCATAGCTAAGAACAGATGGGTACGTCGAATCGAAAAACCGCCTAAAGATCTAGTTCCAGGATTCCCAAGAGCACTGTAGGTGCTTCTCATCAGGTGCACATAAGATTTTGCCGGTTGGATCTATTTAAATAAATTCCTTGTATACTAAACAATAGTGTGCCCAGACCATTTATCTTCTGCAGGCCGTAGAGTTTCCTTTGAAAAGCATTACTCGTATGCACGATATGCAGATTTAGATTCCATTCACGTCCATGATTCGAATGCGCATGGTTGCTGCTTGGGCACATGTCTGTTCATTATTTAATAACTAATGGCTCATACAGGTGATAATCTAGTATTGATTTATCACTGCCTGACAAGCACATGACTCAGAATGTATTGATTGTAAATATCAACAATGGATAGTGGCACCCTTAACAGAAAGTAATACATCTGTGTACAAATAATTCTAAAACCTGAATTGGTTAACTGAATGTTGTTGCCTTGGGTGCGGTGGAGCAGAGATCAGAGGCAAACCTACAGCAATGCAAAAGAAATTCAGGTCTCCAAGTAGAAATGCAGGCACTGTAAGGAGTCACGCAACTGTTTGGAACAGTCAACATTTTTGAAAGAGGGTTGTTTATGGAAACTAGTACAAATATTATTCCAAAAGGCGGAACTGGATCCAGTATCCCCCTTACCCTGACTAGAAGAAAGGGTCCCTACTTGGACAAAGGCATCTACCTCTGCCACTTTGAGACCCCTAGTTCTGGCATGGGTTAAATCCATTGTTCATCTGCTCACCATGCTAGCCTAAGCGGTACAAAAGGGGGTGGTGATGGACGGAGCATCAGAACCAATAAAACACTCACACCCAGTCAACAGATCTGGGTTTGATCCATCACCGTTCTTTAGCCCACTCTGCCACCCCAGTTCAGACATGGCCATATGCAAATCAGTCTGACCCTGTGCCTCATGGGAACAGTCCAGCCCGAACTGTCAAGCCATGCCTTCCCTGGACCGGAAACAAGCTTTCTAGGACCGGTTTCTGGCATTTCAGCCGTCTTCAGCCAGGCTTGCTTGAATCCAGTGGCAAAGTGAGCAAGGGACTCACGTCTGAGCATACCCTGCCAACTTATGGCGAACAAAGCGGTACAAAAAGGGGGTGGTGATGGACGGAGCATCAGAACCAATCAAACACTCACACCCATGCTAGCCTAGCCATATTCAAATTAGTCTGGACTCTGCTCCTCATGGGAACAGTCCAACCCAAATTGCCAAACAAGGTCCTCCCTGGAACAGAAACAAGAATCCATGGTGCGGTTTCAGGCTATCATCCCTCATTAGCCAGGCTAGTTTGAATCCAGTGGCACAGCGAGCAAGGGACCCATGTCTGGGCATACCTATCCCACTTGGGGCACAAAATACTGCGCAAAAAAACTGATGGGTGGACTGCTGATCAAATCAAATATTCAACCCCAGTCAAGTTGTCTGGGTTAAATCCATCGTTCTTTTGCTCACAATGCCACCCCAGCTTGGACCCAGCCATATGCAAATCAGTCTTGACCCTGCTACTCATGGGAACAGACCAGCCCGAATTGCCAAGCCAAGTCTTCTGTGGGCTGGAAACAAGCATCCTGGGACCAGTTTCAGATTATCACCCCTCATCAGCCAGGCAAGCCTGAATCCAGTGGCACAGCAAGCAAGGGACCCACATCTGGGCATACCCATCCCAATTTGGGCAAAGAATGCTGCGCAAACAAATGATGGACATGGGTCCAGTGCTCGCTATGCCGCCAGATTCTAACTAGACTGGCTGATGAGGGGAGACACTCCAAAACCGGCCCCAGGATGCTGGTTTCTGGCCCAGGGAGGACCTGGCCTGGCAGTTTGGGCTAGACTGTTCTCATGGGGAGCAGAGTCAAGACTGTTATACATATGGTTGGATCTAAACTGGAATGGCCTGGCAAGCAAAGAAATTATGGATTTAACCCAGATCTGTGACTGGGGGTGAATGTTTGATTTGTTGAGCATTCCGTCCATCATCTATTCTTATTGCAACTTTCTAAAAGTGTAATTTTCAGAATTGAAACTTAAATCCTCCTTCACCATGTTAAGATTTTAATTTTGTATTCCAGAAACACCAAATATGAACTGGTTAGCTCCTCCTATTTGGTAATTACACTTAGAAAATGAAATAAGGCAATTTCAATTTTGTTCCTATGCGAGAGATGGGCATTGCAGCAGTGAAAACGAATGCAAGAGTTTTTCATTACCAGGTCATGTTAGACTTAAAAGTACATGCCCTACTTTGTAAATACTTTGCTGTCTGGACAGTCCATTGCCTAACCTAGGGGTGACATATGTATTAAAAGGCAAGATTTAGGCCTGGCCAAAGATTTATTTTGCCAGGTTGAAATGGCAGTTTAAAACCGCACACACATACTCTGCAATGGCAGGCCTGAGACATGTTTAAAGGGCTAGTTAAGTGGGTGGCACAATCAGGGCTGCAGGCCCACTAGTAGCATTTAATTTACAGGCCCTGGGTACATATAGTACCACTTTACTAGGGGTTTATAAGTAAACTAAATATGCCAATAGGGTGGAATCCAATTCCATCATGTTTTAAGGAGAGCGCTCGTTAGCATTGGTAAAGTGCACAAAGAACTAAAGTCAACAAAAGCGAATTCAGCAAAAATAGGAGGAGGAAGGCAAAACGTTTGGGAATGACCATGCAGAAAGGGCTAGGTATCATTGTGATGGGAAGGTCACCAGGAAGATATGGTTTGGCAGCGGAATTTGATACATGTTTTAAAACAAAGGTATCCCATTAGCAGTCAGTGAAAATCTACAATGAGACTGTTGAATATGATTTGTTCTCTAGTACAATGCAACATTCACAAGTACGTCTGTTAAACTTTGGGCAAGATCTGCAGGATTATACCCCTCATACACTGGTCTCACCACAGCCACTTCTTGTGGAACTTTACATGCTTCATCTTATTTACATTCCATGCTTGTGCGATAGTCCATGAGCACTGCTCCTTTTTACGTTTTCACTTTTTTTGCACTTACTTTAGAACACTAACTGTGAGAAGTAATTAAAAAATGTATTTATTGATAGTTGTGTGTATAAATTTTGTCATAAAAAATCCTAAATGCAGATTGTTCAATCTATTTCTTAAAACTGCTGTTTCTTTTTTAAATGTACTAACTGTACATGTGTTTTTCAAACAAGATTTACAACACTCTAGAGCAATCGCATTCTGTATACACTATTGGATACCAAGAGAACCCTGTTCTTGCAATGACAAGTGAATTTCATGTGGCTTCAGAATCATCTATATAAAATGCCTATTATATGTCAAATATCATAAAAAAAGATTGAGAAATAGAGTTTCATTCAACCTTCTCAGATCATGGACTAAGCAGACTTATCCAATGCAAAGTTAGTGTGAACCTGTTTGTTAGGCCTGTGAACATTAGGATGGTCCTCCTGCAAACCTTTTGCCTTCACCCTAATTTTGCTGAAATTGTGTTTTTTGGCTTTAGGGCTTTGTGCAATTTACTACTGCTAACCTGTGCTAAAGTGCTTGTGCTCACTCCTTAAAACATGGTAAAATTGTCTTACACCTGATCCGTGTATTTATTTATTTATTTTTTATAGAATTTTATTATACTCCATCAACAAGTGTACAATTCAACATCTGGCCTACAACCCCGTCGGTGCCTGCAATTCAACAATGCAGGTGTGCAGTTAACATAATGATAGGGGTTAGGGGAATACACAGCAAGCCGCCTACAACACCATCGGGCCGGCAGCGTTAGGAGGAACATGTAACTGTAGCGGTAGAATTAGCATTGTACACACGGAGTACTAAACACAGTCAACCAACAAAGTCATGAATTGTGCTCGGCTCCACTGATTCACTGTATCCCAACAAGGTGTAGCTAATCTGATAGGATGTTGTGACCTATTGAGCCTGCATTAGTATATGGTTGTGGGCAGTACCTTCCAGTCTGCAGTGTGCACGGCTGAGCTAAGTGGGTTCGTCCGGGGATATTACTCCTCTTCAAGGGGTTACCGTGGTAATGTCCGTGTCAGCGGCGTGTTCTAGTAAGTAAGTCTGCAGAGGGCCCCATATATCTTTAAGGCGGGTTGATGGGGGTTGCAGATCTGCGTACAGGTGTGATTGCTCTCGACAATAAGTAAGGTCTCAGATCCACTCCTTAAATTTCGGCGCTCTACCCCTGCCCCATTTACAAGCAATTCTTCTCTTAGCGAGCAGTAGCGCCAATGATGTATACTTGGGCATTTTGGCAGCTATGGGTTCTGTGTACCCTAACAGGGCAGTAAGGGGGTCTGCAGGGATGTTTAGGCCTGTCATAAGGTCTAACGCAGGAAGTACTTCTACCCAAAACTGCTGTATTAAAGGGCAATCCCAGGCCAGGTGCCTAAAGTCGGGCCCTTCCCTGCCGCATCGGGCACAGTGGTCATTGTCCCAAATTTTGAGCCTGTACATCCGTGCCGGGGGATAATATAATCGATGGATATATTTGTAGTGTATAATTCTAAGCCTGCTGCTGGCAGAAATCTCCCCTGTCTGTTTGCAACAGTATGCCCACTGTTTTTCGGTGATAGGGTGACCCAGTTCGTCTTCCCATTTGGTTCGGGCTGAAGGTAGGTCATATTCTCTGTTGGTTTGTACAGTGCGATATAGAAGTGAGAGCATATGTGCGGGGGTATCCTGTTGCAACAAGACATGCAGCGCAGGCATCGTAGGTGGTTCGTGGGGAAAGTCGGGTGTGGCCGCCTTCACATTTCGCCGAAGTCTTATATAGTAGAAGCGGTCTAATGGGGTGGGGTTCACCTCTTTAAAGAATTCATCACTAGTACAACATTTCCCATTGGCATACAATTGCCCCCAGGTGTGAAGGGAGAGTTTTCTAAAGAGCCGACAGCAGCTGCCTTCATGTGTAACCAGGAGATCCTGATGTCCTATAAGGGGCAGGAGCGGAGAATACAATAGGGTGCATAGGGTAACCTTGGCCAGATCGCGCCATGCACTGACAGTGCACTGGACGGTGGTGGCTGCGAGATGTCTAGGGACCCCAGGGGTGCTGAGATAAGCAGTGCTGGGGGTGGGAGTCATGTATCCATCTTCTATCGCCAAGTGAGGCATGAAGGGGGGGTGGGGGGGGGGGGGTTTCATCCAGTGGGCAGCGAATTGTGCCTGAGCGCAGCTATAATATAACTCAATATCTGGTACCGAGAAACCACCCGCCCAGAAGGGTCACGTAAGTATTTCCCATTTGAGCCGAGCCCGTTTTCCACCCCATACATGTCGGATACACTGGGACTTAATAGCCGAGAATAAATGACGGCTAGGGGCAAAGGGGATATTGACAAATAAGTAAAGGAGCTTAGGTAGAATGATGATCTTGATGATTGCTGCTCTACCGGCCATGGATAGGGGCAGTGCAATCCATCCCGTAATGTAGTCTAACACCCGTCCATAGTTTGCCCTCATGAGCACCTCCCGGGTACGAGAGGCAGTGATCCCAAGATACTTGAGTGAGTCGGCACACCAGGTAAGGGGATAATCTGGTGCAAACCGCGTGGTGGAGTCTGTGAGGGGAAATATCTGCGACTTATTCCAGTTTAGGTTGATCCCTGACAGTTGGCCAAACAGAAGGAATAGGCATAAGATGGGATTTAAGCTAATGCTTGGGTGTCGCAGATAGAGAGTGAGGTCATCAGCATATAATGAGATGAGTATCTGTCTCTCTGGGTAGATGATAGCGTGTGTTCGATAATGTCTTATTTTCGCGGCAAGGGGTTCAACTGCCAAAGCAATAGGAGGAGGGGGAAAGGGGACAACCCTGTCGGGTGCCGCGTTCCAGTGGGAAGGAGGAAGAGCGTAGGCCATTGACCATCATGGAGTTTCGGAGTCCTGTGTATAACAAGTTAATCCAGGTCAGGAAAGGGGGGGGGGGGAATCCCATTTGCACCAGGACAAAGGATAAGTAGTCCCACTCCAGGGAGTCAAATGCCTTGGTGGCATCCAGGAATACGGCAGCCGCATCTTCTGCGGGATCTATCTCTTGTAGCAGCGCGAACAACGTGCGCAAGTTATGAGCCGTACTCCTGTGTGGGATGAAGCCAGATTGATCGGGAAGAACCAGTACTGGCATAAGGGGGCTGATACGATTTGCAACTAATTTGGCCAGGATTTTAGCGTCCACATTAATAAGGGAAAGGGGCCTGTATGACTCTAGGTGCGTGGGTTCTTTACCAGGTTTGGGTAAAGAAATAATGAGCGCCTCGTACAGGGTAGAATCCCGGTTTCTCGAGCCGCCTCGAACATGTGCCGCAGTACGGGGATGAGTAAGAGTCGATACATTTTATAAAACTCGGCCGGTAGGCAATCTGGCCCTGGAGCTTTGCCAGAGTGTAACTGCATAATAGCAGATATTATCTCCTCATCCTCGTGATGTGCGAGGAGGAACTCTCGTTCGCCATTTCCCAGCCAGGCTATGGCAGTGTCTTCAAAAAATGATTCAAAGTCTACTGGGGCATGGCGTGGGTAGCGTATAACGTTTTGTAGAAATGCTTAAACACGGCAAGGATGGCCGATGAGTCCCTATGCGCCCGTCCTCATCCTCTATTTCTAAGACAGTATTAGTAAAGCGTGGGGGTCGAATGGAGGAGGCCAGGGCCCGCCCCGGTCTTTCGCCCCCTCCGTACTGGCGAGCTGTGTGATATTTCCCTATGAATTTGCATTCTCGCTCAGTGGTTTCTTGATAATCTGTGAGCAGTGTACGTAATCGCACCAGTGCCGCCAGAGATGGTGTGGTCTGGATCTCTGACTCAATTTGTTTGATTTCTAGTTCTATCTTGCGGAGCGTATTGCGAATATCTTTTAATACCCCTCCACTCTTGGCTATGCAGATACCGCGTATGGAAGCTTTGAAAGCTTCCCATAGTGTAGAGTATTGGGGGACAGAGCCAGTGTTGTGAGGAAGTAGTCCGATATCTCTTGCTCCAACTCGGTCTTAAACACCGGGTCTAGCAGCAACAGTGGATTGAGCCGCCATGATAGGTAAGGGGACCCTCCCTGCGGCGGGGTAAGAGACACAGGAGAGTGATCCGAGTATATGTGGGGTAGATAAGATGTATGGTATGCCCATGTTGCCAGACCCCGGTCCAGCAGCCAATAATCTATGCGGACCAGGAAGCATGAGCGGGGGAGTAGCAAGAACCCTGACATGTCAGTGGGTGGCGAAGTCTCCATGGGTCCACTAGGTCGCCTCCTTTGACCATATTGTTAAGGGCCATTTGCGCAGTGGTGTGGTTGCGGGTGCAACCTGTCCATGCTGGGATTAAGTACCACGTTAAAATCGCCTCTCCATAATAAGTGTGTGGTGCCCAAATCTTGCATTTTCCCCCACAGCACCCGGAAAAACCCCGGGCATCCGAATTAGGACCATAGCACAACACCATAGTAATGGATTGCGCTGCGAGCCTTCCCCACATTATATTGAATCTGCCCTGTGGATCTGCATAAGAGCCCATGGGGGTGTACGGGAGAGTGCGTTTCAGCAAAATGGAGGTGCCCCATGCGTATGAGGAATAACACGAGAAGCCTCTATGATTGGCCCATCGGGTTGCAAACGTGGGGGGTACATTAGGAGATAGAGGAGTTTCCTGCAGCATCGCACAATGGACATTTTGACGATCCAAGTATGCTAGGATATGCCGGCGCTTACGGGGGTTACCCAAGCCTCTCACATTCCATGTTAAAAAATTAAACTGGAGTGCCTTGGGGTCGGACTCTGCCATTCAGATTAAAGATAAGGCGGTTGTAGGTCATTGTGGGCGTAACTGCGTGGTAATGTAGTCACAAGTGGAGCCATGACAGTGGTGTAGACAGTAAAAAGATAAAAAGCCCCACCCTCGTTCCCTCCCCCACCCACAGCAGCACACCCAACCAGCTGTGCGACGTCCCTCCCCCCTCCCTAGCAATCTCCCACAACCCAGTCCCAACAGGGGACAATGAAATGACATTACTTCCATGTTATTTCGAGTTCAAACAAAAGGGGTCACCAGATGGGCGGCGGCCAGAGGGCATCCAGGTGCTCCTCGCATGTGCGAGGGTGTTCGTGCATAGTATCGGAGGTCCATTTTGGCAGTGTATTTGATGCAGTTCAGAGGACTGATCGCGTCAGTTCAGTAGGGTAAAATCGGGATGCAAGAGGCAACGGGGCCGTGCAGGGCCATCCGCAGGGCACTATCTAGTAGCCTTTTACCGTGAGTCCCATCATTCAATGTCTGACGCGCCCCTACTGTTCTCCTCTTGCCGCACTGGGGACCGGCAGTGCTCGGGCATTTTGGGCAGATCCTTGATGAAGTCCTGAGCATGCTGTGGGATAGTGAAAAAATTCATTTTTCCTTGGGAAGTTACCCTCAGGCGGGCTGGGAATAGCATGGCGTAGGGGATGTTAAGCTGTTGTATCTTCTTCTTGACCTGGAGAAACTTGCGCCTCTGCTCCTGTACAGCCATAGTGAAGTCCGGATATATGGAGATCTCTGCTCCCTCACGTGTGAGATGGCCTTTCTCCCTAGACAGTCGAAGGACTGTGTCACGATCCCTGTAGTTCAGCACTTTGGCTATTATGGGTTGTGAGGGAGCTCCGGGCTCTGCTTCCTGAAGCCTGCCTTGAACCCTCAGAAGTCTGCATTGCTGCTTGAGCCCTGTTCCATTGCTGAAACCAGGACTACCAGAGAGACCGCAAGGGCTCCTGATAAGAGCCTCAGGGGCAGGAAAGACTCCAACCATCTTGAATCTGAATCTGTACCTGGACCAGACTGAGTCCTAAGTGGTGGCCCCTCCAGTCCTGGACCATTGGTGACAGTGCTAAAGGTACCCAGAGAGCCAAAACCCAAAACTTAGAAAATGTTTGGCAAAAATTTGCCCTCAGAAGCGAGAGGAGACTATTACCAACCTGCTTGTCTAGCTGCCCATCACCACACTTATTCAAGATCCCTCTAACCTTTTCATTTCTTCGAATACCCCAAACATTGATGTGTCTCTTAATGAGAAGATCAACAAACTAGAGAGATTAGAGAAGAAGCTGATACGCACCAGGCTGCACGGCCATTTTCTGACCAAATATTTACAGTCAAATGTCATACCGGTTGGTTTGCAGGTTAAAAACGAACCAGCGATCTTTGTGGATCAACCTAAGTTCAAGGAGGGCTTCAGCTTCGTGGCTAACAACTGTTCACGCCACTGGATGGTCCTGGGAGTTGAGACTGCCCTTGAACAGGTTGAATTATTGATGAAGGAGATTGCTGATTTAAAACGGGACATCTCTACAGATAATGCTCTAACGAATGCCAAGGAGGCTCTAGAACGCCTTGAGAAAACCATCAAGGAATTTGATGTCAACACACAAACCAAGAAACTGGACAAACTTTCTAAAGACGTCCGTTTCTATGATAAGAAATTGACCTATCCATACCTACAGGAAGATTACTACAAGCAAGACCAACAAGGTCGTTTCTTCAACAGAGGGAGAGGGGGCTTTCGAGGCACTCGCAGATTCACGAATTTCTCGGAGTCGTCTGGCTCCACGGGCAGTGAGGGAGAACAGGCAGGGAGCTACACAGGGTACCACCCTCAGGATACTGCCTATTATCCACCCTCTGGACCGGCTTTTTTAGAAGACCGACAATGGCGACCACCCAGGGGAAGAAATGCGAATTGGAATTGGAACAGGGGACGCGGACGCGGCCGCCCACAACAAGCTCAGGGCTGGGACAGAGTTCAGCAACAAGGGATGAATACTGCCGAGAAGCAGGTACACTTCCCTCAGGAACCACATGGGGAAATCCAAACGAGACGCCGAATCTATCGTTGGTAGGCACATCTAAAGATCCCATCATGAACCTGTCTGATCATATACTTACCGATGATGAACACCGTATTTTGAGTAAAGGCCTATCATATGTTCCTACGACCTATCCCAATAAATTCAACCTGCAGACTGAGTTATACCGGTTTTTTCGCAAAATACGGTTACGCTACTTCTTTCGTCAGGCTCCTGTGAGTACAACCACATCGTGTACTGGCCTACGCACTCCCTCCACATTCACACCTACCTCTCAGATGGTCTCACATCGAATTTTGACCTACGAAAGTACTGTACTTAAGGAGGCACTAGGAGTCTGCTCCACTAGAAAGTATGTCAAACATAATGTCACCTCTGCGGAACGAAAGGCCCTGGATGACTTGAGGAATAACCACTCTATTGTCATCAAACCCGCTGACAAGGGTGGAGCCATCGTATTACAGAGCGTGGAAAACTATAAGGAAGAACTTTACTCTCAATTGAATGATGGCATCAGCTATATCAGACTCAATCTAAATCCCACCAAAAAGATCAGTACCATGATCCTTCGAGTAACCCAAGATGGCCTTGCCCAAGGTTTCCTTTCGAACCTGGAGTTCCAATTTTTGAATCAGCCTCAGCCTCGTCTTCCGACAATCTACACCTTACCCAAGGTACATAAAAACCAGGAAAGGCCACCCGGCCGCCCCATAGTCTCGGGGTGTGGCTCAATTCTTGAGCCCCTGTGTAAATACATCGATTTTTTCTTGAAGCCTTTGTCAGAAAATACAGATTCGTACCTGCGGGACACGATGCAAGTTATTAATCTGGTTGATGGGATGCCCTTCGATCCAGCCACCCAAATTCTTGTGACACTGGACATTGTGTCCTTATATACAAGTATCCCTCAACAACATGCATTGGAGGTGACTTTGAAATATTTGGAGACAAGAACCCAACCGATGCAAGTTCCCTCGGATTTCATCATTAAATTGCTCAACATAGCAATGACACAGAATTTCTTTTTCTTTCAAAATGATTTCTTCATGCAAACGAAAGGCGTGGCGATGGGTGCCAGCTTTGCCCCAGACCTGGCCATTCTGTATATGGACAACTTCGAACAGACCTTTGTCAGCAACACCGCAAATCCGTTCAGGCAAAAAGTCAAGTATTGGAAACGATATATCGACGACGTCCTGATGATTTGGACAGGCAACGACCAGGAACTGGATGAGTTTTTCCTTTGGTTGAATGATAGATCGGTTGACATTCGGTTTACCATGACCAAGGACAAGTCTAGTATTGATTTCCTTGATATTACCATCAAGGCTATGGACAACTGTCTTTATACAACCTTGTTCCGTAAAACTACGGAAAGAAACACCTTATTGAGGTATGGAAGTCACCACCCCAGAGGACTACGCGATAACCTCCCTTTCGGCCAGTTCCTGAGGATCAGGAGGAACTGTTCCAGAAAAGATGATTTCTTCACGGAATCTAATGACCTCATCCTTAGATTGATCGAACGTGGCTATCCTCGGAGGCTTGTCAAGAGGGCCCGCAAGAGAGCCTGGTACAACCATAGAGACCTCCTCCTCACTCCTAAAGCACGGACGGATGATCCTAACAGACTAATATGTGTTACGACTTTTAACACCATGAGCAACGATATCCGCAAGATTGTCAATAAACATTGGCACTTGGTGTCAGCAGAACTACAGCTCACCGAACCCCCAATGCATGCCTTTAAGAAAGGCAAAAATGTCCGCGATCATGTGGTCAAGTCACTCTTGGAAACACAGCCTAGGCCAACAATTGAATCGCTATGGCATCTTCCAGCCCCTACGGGCCATGTCAAATGTGGACAGTGCAAAGCCTGCAATTTGACCATCGAAACAAAGACGTTCCAGCATAACAACTGCACGGTGGATTTAAAGACGCTCACCAATTGCAATACTAAGAACGTCATCTATGCGATAGTCTGCCCCTGCAATAAGATTTACATAGGCCAGACTACCCAGAAAGTGAAATGTAGGATACTACAACACTGCAGCAGGATAAGATGTAACACTCCTGGAGCACCCATGGTCGACCACTTTAACACATGTAACCATTCCCCCGAATCAATAAAATGGCTGGTAATTGAAGCCATAACACTGGGCGTTAGGGGCGGTGACCTCGGCTCAATCCTTAACATCAGGGAATGTAAGTGGATGGACCGCTTTGAATCTGTCCTCTGTGGCCTTAATGAACTTGATGCAACCTACACCCAATTATCTTTAATAAATAATGGTTGAGCATCACGATACTGAAGGCTATCCTTTTTAAACTGTCTAATTCATGGTCAACCCCACTACATAAAGTATTTGCTGTGGGTTTAGGTGATGCTATGTGTCCATTCAAAATTACATTTAAACCCATTATGCACTATAACTGTTGTGTCTTTTAGTGGTGTCATTTGCCTGTGCTACTCTGTATGTTGGGTAATCGGCAAAAATGTTTGTGAGCGCCAACAAGTAATGTATCAATTATGCTCAATGATATGGTTGCTTTCGTATTACTCACTGTAGTAACCATATTATCATATTTCCTCTTTTACTGTGGTTGTGGCACCTAGAACCAGCAAATGGTCCCTGCTTTACATCAGAACAGGTAGCAGTACACACCCCTGAATTCCCACCAATCAGGGCGCAATCCCTCCGGGTGTGCGCGCGTCTGTTGGGTATTTAACATGGTCATGTGACTCAGCTCAGGGTTAGCTGTCAGACCGACTCACGCGGCCCTTGAGGTATGTTGCTGCCTGCAGCCTCTGTGTTTTCGCTTCTCTCTCTCTCCCGTTTACGCATCAATGCGGCTGCAAGAACCCCCGGCTCTGTTCACATACGAACACGTGACCACACACACCCCTGAGTCTCCACCAATCATGGCGCAACTGTTCCGGTTGCGCGCGCGACTAGTCCGTATTTTTATAGTCATGTGACCAAGCCCAGGGTTAGCTGTCAGTATACTCGGCGCGGCCCTTGAGGTATGTTGGAGTCTGTTGACTCAGTGGCTCTCTCTGTTCCATTATCGCATTAGTGGGGTTTGCGACACACTGCGTAGAGATTGTCTCCCGTATGTTCTGTTAATGGCCAATGACGCGCTAGACATGCGCTGCGATTTAATTCTGATTTGTGTACTCACCTTTTCCCGCGTAATATAATTAATGGTTTAATTAACCTTATATGCGCTGCGTTCTCGGACATGATCCGAGTGTGGGAGAATAATTCTCCTTTCCTCACCCCCCCCTTTTTTACAGCTTTGGACACCATTGGATCCTTGTTTGTGCTGATTCTTTCAGCCTTTCCTTGACTCACTTATCGAGAATTGGAATACTACACCTTTGGTGAGTATTTTCTGCCACTCAGGTTTTACGGACACTCATTGTGATTTTAAAGTATGGTTTTAGTAGTATTCCTCGTCTCTTTTCCTTTTTCCCAGGAGCACTGACTGGCCCCTCCCCAACTTTCCAGCTTGATGCATGCTGCTGTTGCTGGTAATTTTTATCATTGTTCCTCTCTTAATTATAATGGTTTATAATAGACACACCTCACGTTTTTACATCTTTGATCCTTGCCCCTAGGTGTAAGCCCTTCCCCTGGTCCTGATGAAGACCCCAACTCCAAGCAAACCAATTTGCTGGTTCTAACAGGGGTCGAAACGTCGACTTACTTTTGTCTTCAATCAACACAGGAGACTGTCAGTGAATGTACAACTGCTGTCTTATTTTGTGTTGTCTGATTTAAGTTTTGTGGCCATTGAATTGGCAGGTTAGGTTCTTCAACGAATTGTGGATGTTCCTAAATTTTCGCAACCTCCCTCCCTCACAACGCCCTGCACTAATCCCAAAATCTTGCACCTATCACGTACCTTACACCTATGTATATTTAAAAATGTTGACATTGTGATGCTTTTGGCTTTGATTTAAATTGCTGATCTTCCTTTTGACTGAAAAATTGGATAATCAATTAAATGATGGTCATACATGCAGGAAATAGGTGGTGTCGTTAAATTTGTTCGAATTACTAACAAATGTATGTTCTTTTATCCTTCTAAATTTGTTTCCACTGTGACAATTTTTTGTGTACCTATCTATACCCGAGTCCAGTGGTCTACCGGGTTACCCCATTGATACATAACTCAAGGTGCATCGCTGGTCGCCTGACTTCGCTGCCGCTCTCACTATGTTCTTCTCTTTGCAGCAGCAAATACTATTCAGTGGTTCTTCGCCAGAGGGGTATCCGCCCACGTGGAACTCTCTTCAGCTACAACCTCCAGTCTTGTCCTGCTGGAGATTTTCAACTTTCAGAAGAGAGACTAAGTCCGAACATAGGAATCTTCACTGCGGAAAGTGCTGACCGAGCCCAATCCATTTCTTGTATCCAACTTGCGCTCAATCGCGGTCGGCCATATTTTTTTTTACTTTGACCCGGTCTCGTGTGACTAGATGTCAGTTGCTAGCGCTTTATTCTTTTAGGCACTAGTTTTTACCATAAACTTTTAAAATGGATTACTCCGGTTCTACTACTTGGATTTTTGTGGTTTTGGTGTCAATTTATTAAAATGTACTCCATTTTTAGGTCTCGCCTGACCCAGCGCATGCGCTGGTCTGGCGAGACTTTTTGAGAGGGCTCCAAAAAGTGCTACCAGGCCAGCCTAGACCTACAGTGCATGTGCGCAGCCGCGCGTGCCGCGCTTGACGAGAGTACTTTCGCTTTGATGTTTGATTGCAATTGCGGCCACTTGTTTTTTTAGCGCACACGCGCACACAACTAGAGGCTTGTTCCTAGAGCGGTGCGTAGTAATGGCAGCCTGTTGCATTGTTGCCACAGCGAGATGAGCTTCAAGTGTGCTCTCGCAATCTAGCTTAACTGTGTCCATTTCGCCTCTCTTTGGTGCGGCATGAACGAACCCTATGAAAGTATGTCATTAAGAAATAAAACTGACGCTAGACTTGTCAGCTTGGCGCTAGGTGTTTCTGCATGTAATCGTGCATATAAAATTGCATCTCGTAGATATGGGCAGCACACGGGTGAGGACAGGGAGTGACGCTGCAAGTGCGGTGAGTAAACAAACCCATCCTTTCTATATGTAGGACACATGCAGTTTGGCAGCGGGTATGTTTTTGGTAGTTTCGCGTATTTATGAAATGCATAAACAATGGCATTGAATGTGATTTTCCTGATATTTTATTTACAAGAGTGAAATGAGGAGTAGTAAGCTCATACACAGATTTAATGTGTGATTCCACTGAAAGGGCACAGTTTAAGGATGTACATTCTCAGCAGGGAGCTGAGCTGGAGCCTTTGTGCGGTGTGAGAGAAGCTGGAAGCTTGTAATGTTTATACATATCAAAACAGTCCTAATGACATGGTCTCTGTTATCTGATGCCCTTTACTTGGTGCAATTGTCTGACGATCCCACGGTCTAATTGCGTTGATTGGTGTGAGATACCTTAGTGCTTGAGTTTCAACCCAGGGCGCTGTGGCAGCCTTCGACCTCAACCCAAATCTGCGTGTTCCCACCCAGTACCCACAGGGACAGATTTTGAGTGTACTGTTAAATTTAGGATCCCTGGGCAAACCTTTCCTTATTATAGGCCCATTTAGAATTAGCTCCCAGTGGTACTCCTTTTATCCATCTCGGACAGGGAAAGGTTTTTGTCAGACAGCAGGGTTAAAGCCGCGACCTGGAGTTCACGCAATGATTTGTTCAACAGAAGTGTCGTCTCACTGAGGTATTTATTTACAATGAGAGGCCATACCAAATGGACTGTTCCCATGAGGCACAGGGTTAGACTGATTTGCATATGGCCATGTCTGAACTGGGGTGGCAGAGTGAGCTAAAGAATGATGATGGATTAAACCCAGATCAGTTGACTGGGGGTGAGTGCTTGTAATGTTCAACACTCCGTCCATCATCCCCTTTGGTTTTTCATTGTTCATACCAAATGGAGTGTGTATGTTGCTTACATTTTCTGGCTGTTATTGCTTTAGTTGTATTGCAGACAGGATATTCCTTTGTGCTGCCTCTCTCCCTCCATCAGACTGTGCTGCCTTTACCCGCTTCCTCCTGCCCTCCATCGGAATGCCTTTAGTCACCCTCCATTGGACCCTCATTCCCTTGGTCCGTGTTGCCTTTGCCCACTCCCTCCCACCCTCCTTCTCTGTGGCTTTTGACACCTTCTTCAGTATTTCTATCTTTGTTACTACTTCAAACACACTACATCAGACTTAAAGTTTCTTTTCGGAGTGTGTATGTCACTTATATTTTTCTGACTTTTTTTGTTTTAATTGTATTGCAGAAATGATATTTCTTCATGTTGCCCTCTCTCCCACTGTGTTGCCTTTGCACCCCCAACCTCCGTCCCTGTGACTTTCGACCCTTCCCTCCGTTTCTCTGTCTTTGTTACTGTTTCAAACACGCTACACAGTAGTTAAGAAAGTTTTTTTTCCAGAGTTCACCCTCACTTATATTTTCTGATTTTTTTGTTTTAGTAGTATTACAGACATATTCCTTCATTTTTTCCTCTCTCTCTCCATTTGTTTGTGTTGCCTTTACCCACCCTCTCTCACCCTCCATCTGTGAGCCTTTTCCCTCCTTCCTCCTCACTTTTACTCCTGTGGCTTTTGCCCAATGGCGGCCACCATAAATAAAAGGTGGTAGGGTGGGAGGGGGAGCGCAGGAGAGGTCGCCCGGGAGGTCGCTTGGGGGTTTTAGAACTAATAGATTATATTAAAAAATAAAAACATAGCTTCAGCCGACAGCCCCCTCCAGTGTTGCGCTGCCTCTCTTCTTCTTCCTTCAGCTTCAGCCTCTGGGATAGACTTCCATCCAATCCCCGTGCTTAGTGTTTAGCCATGCAGCAGTTGATGTAAGGATATTGTGCTGCAGGAAAACTCCTGAACACCGTACTGTTCAGAAATAAGATCTAGCTCCTTCTTTTATTTCTCTGTTGTACCGGCTCCACAAAGCGCAGAGATACTCCAACCGGAGTCGATTCCAGCGCTATACAAACCAGCAAATAAATAAATAAATAAATAAACTAAATGCTTATAAGGTCCCAAAAGTGAGACCTATTGGCTATGCCAATGCTTGTGTTTACATGTAGTAGGCTTCAAAAATTGTGTATTTAAAGAGCTGTTTTGGAATCTGACAAGATAGCTTTGTGGACGAGCGCAACCACTGCATAGTTCGTGATGTAAAATAAGCCTGTCATCCTTCCAAGGTTGAAATAATGAATATAATGAAATTACTTAAGAATAACCTCGGTTCTTTCAGGTTCTGTCCGGTTTTCGTCTGCTGTATCTAATATTAACACCCAGCCATCTGTGCATGCCCAAGTGTCCTCATCATGCACAGTATTACATCTAAAAACGCGTTAACATCTGTGTTGAGGCTTTAAAACCATAGGAAAGTAGCTGGGGCCCCTTGCTGTCAGTGAATCAAATTGGTGCTAAACTGAGGATTTACTTGGATGCTGTGCTAGCCCGGCGTCCTCAAGATTCACACTATGCAACCGCTTTTCCATGCCCCTATTTCTTGACAACATCTTCTGGGTTACTAAAAAGTTCAGGCAATCTCAGCAAATAAAAAGCATTTTTAGGTTGAGCATTCAAGATCTCTTGTATATACTTCAATATATTCTTTAGCAAAGGTTAGTAAAATACCAGATTCACTTTACCATTTTCTAGTTTCTAGTCCATGTTAAAGAACATTAGATGTTTCAGCGCCCAAGCTAATATGCTGCATAGCTAAATGCATATGAGGTTCCAAAGGCGAGACCGATTGCATTTGGAAATGCTTGTTTTAAGTTGGTGTGGAATTTTTCTTGTATTGTGTTTTCACTTTACAACGGTTTGTGTGCTGTATAAATACTTTACATATTGCCTCTAAATTAAGCCTGACTGCTTTTGTGCCAAGCTACCAGAGGGTTAAGCACAGGTTAATTTAGTGACTTTTATGGTTCACCCTAACAAGGATTGTGCGGTTGCTTGAGCAGGGTTAACACCCTAGTCAACTAACAACCCAATTTCTCACATTACCTATGCAACAGAGGCATAGATTCTTAGATATTTTGTGAATGTCTGACAATGGAAAAGCTTTTTAAAGACATTTTACTTTAGACAAAAATATAATTTTGGGAACTCATTCCAAAAAGGTTGTAATAATCCACCTTTTTTTGCATTGTGGAAACCTTACATTAAAGGGGACAATTAAACTAGACAAGAACGTGATAAATCCTACAGTGCTTTATGGTGAGGGGTTTTGTTATGTGTGACCTTTTGAGTAAAATATGTTCGAAGTTTACTACTACGTTTTAGTCTCTGTTGCCCTTGGACCATTATTTTGAGCGTAGACTTGCTAATGACGCCAGAGTTGTGGACTCCATGGTTTGGCAGATTTCCCAATGATCATTCATTAGAAACAAAGGCGGAGATTACAGGCCGTTCCAAGTGATAACACACAATATGAAACCTCACAATGTTTTCCGGGGAGGTGCAGAGAATAAACATCGCTTCTTGTGCTAAAACATAAAAGAAATCATGGTGACAGAGTTCACTGGCTGAAAACATACACCTGCATGGGGTACGTGATAGCTCCCCTCTCAGCCACCATGGGCCCATGCATCATTGCACACTGCCCGAATCAAACCTTGTCTGAAGGAAGAGGGCATCAAGTCAAGCATTAAACTCAATATGATAAAGAGACAAAACGTACTTGCTTGTTGTCACCCTCGTGTATCCTACACCGATCGGAAACTCCGTTCAGGTCCAGGTTCCTCCTCAGAGCTAGAATTGCGTGTGGATTCCATTCACAGGCGTGCACAAACGCTGCTCCCGCATGCACAAGAAACGGTAAAGTAAAATAGCCAATTCCTGAAGGTAGAGGCGAAAAAAAAAAAATAATCAAGAATTATATACCAGTGTACGTTCGCAATGTTCCTTGCCTGCATAAACTATCCTAATGGGGTCTCCTCTCCCTTCCCAACATTGAGAGCATTAGAAATATGATTTTACATTCATATGGCTCTAAGTTTGAAGCAACTTTAGAATGCGATTCATCTTCTTACATGCAGGGAACAGAAACGGGCAGGAGTAAATACAGCAGTCAACAGCTGCATGGCCCTACTGAAAACTCATAAGCATAGCAGTATTAGATACTGGAAAGCACAACTGAAAATACTCGTAATATCCAATGCATGAAGCTTCTCGTGAGGATGCAATTGAGGTCTTGCATTAAAAGGAGTAAGAGTGCACTTATTCTCAGTGTCTGTTGTAGAAAGTCTAACTCGCTGAATTTTCTTCAAAAGGTGCAAGCAAATATAAAAATGCAACTTCAAGTCAATTTCAGACCAAAAATTTATATCTGACAAAACAAACAATATATTTTAATCAAGTAAATAAGACGCAGATCTGCTTGCATATTTGGCTGCCACAGGGAAAAGCTGACAAGGTATTATTGCGAAGATCTAGTTTCTGAAGACAAATAATCAAATCAGCAAGCGGAAATCCCAATCACACATAACAAGAAAAGTCCTCCCAAAAAACTGAAGCTAAAAAACACATTTCAATAGGAAAAAGTAGCGGGAGGACTTATTAGGATGCTACTCAGATCTTAATTCTGAACAATAAGCCCTGCCCTAGAAATGTATAACTCTTAAGTGCTAGGAGCCTGCAATGGAGCCGAATTGAGGGGACATCTTAGAATGGATTCCCTCATAGCAGTAGAAAATCTTTTTTGCAACAGCTCATAGGGCTTCCCATTAGTACGCCCTTGCTCCCACTTAGGCTGGATCTTGTGCTGAGATCTCTTTCTGACCAAGTGGGGTTACGTCCCTACTTTATTGGCGGCGAATATGGTTCACCCCAGAGCTTATCTCCCATCGTAGAGGTCTGGAGGACATAGTCTATGTCTGGTTCCCTAGATATTGCTTGACTTCGGTATATTAGGATCACCCTATTGGAGGCTGGGCTTGCTAGCCTGTGGTGTTGTCCTGGTCCACTAAGGGCACTCTCAAAGTCATTGCTCAAGATGACATGCTATCGCAAAAGAGATTCTTTGCTACATAGCCAGCAGAATTATATATATATATATTTTTTTTTTTTACACAATGGCAGTCGGTAGTGTGTTTTTTGTTTTGATAAAACATTTCCATACAAAAAAAGTCATTCTCCTCAGGTCCTTCCTTGAATGTTTCGGGGTTATTCTTGAAGTAGGGGCCCAAAACACTTTTTCCACAATGCACTTGCCACAGGAAAAATTTAACAAAGATGCGGAAAAACACCCTGTGGTCCTGCCTGACCTCTGCAGAACTCCCACAAAAAAAACCTACGCCGTGACTGGCGATAGGTTGGGCACAGGGCCTGGTTGCAGTCCGGGCCCTGCACCTCCACCCACCGCTGCACACGATCAAAGGACGTCCTTTGAACAGATGATGCAACAGCGTATCCTTTAAAGAAGATCTAACCCTCAAATACTCATTGAAATGCAATGGATAAAATTGTGGGTGAACAGATAGGTTTATAATTTGGAAATAAGTCTCAAATGTACTTGCGTGCTCCATGCTCTACAGGTTCATTTCATAATACCTTTATATTGCTGCTTCTAGATATTAAATCTAAGATTAGCAAGACTATATTCTTGAGATTGTGTTCCTCACATCCATCTGTTCAAAGATTCAACAATATATTTAGAGATTTCACTCAGTAACGCACTCAAAACACATGAGGAGGTAAAATCAATTAGTCAATACAGGTGGAGAGGTTATATTTAACAGATCATAATTGCAGTTCAATTCACAAAGTGTGAATCAGATCGAAATGCACAGAACTAATCCTTCTCTCCATAATAGGCCTCCATTGGTGTTGAAAAAAACGTTTGTTTGGGTCACCACACTGGTGCATCATAAGCCGAGAGGGCAAACAACTTTGACAGGTAAGCTAATTCAAAAGGGCAGCTATGTAAGTCCTCATATTTTTTTTTTAAGTTGATTATGTCTCTCATTATGGTCTTAACTACATTTTTTAATGACCAGGTAATGACTGTTCTACTAAAGACCATTATAGATGGCGAGGCTCATCTCTCTAGCTCCATTGTGGCTACCATCTCTGTAAACAAGCCTGTAATGTCTTGGACCTGTGAATGTCACACACTTAGTTTTGGTCAGGCTAACTATCATGCTATTATTAGCAGAATATAACGGTTTTAAAATAGTTTGTGGCTCCTCTACAATCGCACCTTTGTGTACGACATTAAATTAACAATAAAATGGACAATATACACACTTGCTTCTCTCCTTCCATTGATTGAAACTTTCAGCTGTCAGATATCCACACTGTGGCCCAAGTATTAAAAGAGGCTTGCCTTTAACAATGATTGAGAGATTTGAATAATTATTAACTTTTTCCATACCATACATCTATCAGATGAAATGCCAATTTAAAATCAATTAAGGTACAACATAGAGGATGCAACTCGTTTTCCGTTGCGTTTCTGGTTCAATCAGAGGTGGGCGGCTGTGGATAGTAGAACCATTGCATCTCCATCCTGTTCGAACCAGTGGTAATATGGATCACGTCGCTCACTGCCCAAGTTGATAGCTCTAGTGAAGTCCTCTAGCAAGCAGGTTACATCCAGGAAATAACTGAACCAATATCAAGAGTGACTTACTACTAGGGTCTCCCTGTCACACTTTTTAAAGTCTGGAGCTAGAGTGCTACTCGTACAAGTTTCTGGTAGCACACTGGGTGAATAAATAGCCCAAACCACTGTTGGAAACAATGTCTTCCACCACCTACTGTATCAAGACATGAGTTTGTATTATACAATTACTACTAGCTGTTTTTCCCTTCATTTGGCAATCAACTTCCACGTTTTAAAAATAGTTTTGCATTCTAAAAATATTAACTAGGACTTCTCAATTTGCCAGGATAAGTCTTCCTTTTGCCATTTCTAATATTTATTTTAATTCCAAATTCAGCTTTTGATGCATTACGTTCTTTCTATGGAAGACTTTGTGTACAAAGAGTATATTATCTGAATTTTTCTAACTACCTCTCATTTCCTAATGCCGGATTTCCCCATCAAACTTGCTCCCTTTTGTAATCAGTGCTTTTCTAGGTTTAATGAGCAACACTTGGCTTTAATGAGCAACACTTGGCTTTAATGAGCAACACTTGGCTATTGAAAATAATTCTTTCTGAAGCCACTTCATCAAGGGTTAGATAATTTCCAAATGCAAAGTCAGCATTCAAATTCGCCTTCACTATCAGGATCCTTAATTTTCTGCCTGTGTGCTTATTTAATAACGATCCCAGTTTTACGAGAGGTTGTTTTAACCAATTAGCTTTTCACTCACCAGAGATTGTATCTGGGCAACTTATTTAATGATTAACATCAGACATACAAGAACCTTAAGTAATTACCTAACAAACAATTGTCACTTTCATATTGGTCAATAAATATATGTAGTTCAACTAATGCTCAATGACATACTCTCATGAATGAATGGTCCAGTAGTGTCAACCTGGGATATCCCCTACTACACGGCCCATTGAACTTTCTTAAGTTACGTAGTTCTATTAATGGCAATACTTTATATTCTTGACTATCACCCAATGGATTGATAAACGCTTGGTGCATGAATCAATTACTTTCATAATCAAACAGGAATTACATTTTCAACTTGAAATCACCACTCCAGGGCAGAGTTGCTCCTGGGCTTATTATGCATTTTATCAAATGATCTGTAAAGCACTATTACCAGTGATTCACATTTCATCACTATAAAAACACCCTCCATTTGTAAAGCATGAAAAATGTAAGCAGACTCAATCAATATCTTTATTCGAATGTCAAAGACAATCATAAAAGATACGCATAATATAAAATCACGTAATAGGCAATAAAATGGTAAAACAAAAATTGTGTAATCTAAAAATCCAAACTTTTGCAATAAAACACAGCTGCTTTAAGAAAACTAACCACTCACACACTACTCAGTACTGGGTAACAATTGTAAAAACCGAAGAGCAGCTCTGCAATATTTACATTTGTAAGTTTTAAAGAGATAATAAATAGTGAGATCAAATGGTTTAAACAGTTTGCAAAATACCACAAAGTACAATAGCGATTGGGAAGACGCAGTGTCAAACACACTCCTCCTCTTCCAAATTACCATAGTAACCCCTCCGAAAACATAACATGTACCATCGTGCCAGGTCAGAATTTAGACAATAAGACTCTAAGTAGTTACGCACATAAGGTTCAGGACCGGGGTTAATTTTATGGGGGAAGATAATTCCTCACTAATGGTTTGCTTGATTTGAGGCTATCCCTTTTAGCACAGCATCTTTTCAGAAATAGATGGTTCATGGCAGCCTTATTGGCCTTCTATATTGTTGAAGGATTATCAAAACAAGGCTGAAATTACTCAAGGTTGTAAGGTTCTGTTTGTCATAATTGAGCCAAGGGATGTCAGATGCCTGCAAAAGTGATTCTCCTCCATCTACAATACACTACATTCTCCATAGCCCAAAATTCCAAAGCCATAATTGGCAATGGGTACACAGTGTTTTGAATATATTCCAATAAGAGACAAAATCGTCTTTCCCCCAACTGACTTATATACATTAAATTAGGCGCGCAAGACGTGCTTAAATTTATTATTCCTAAAACTAAATGTCGTCTACCCAAGAGATATTGCTATCAAAAACTAATCCTCAATGGGGGAACCTACAGGCACTCTCTGAACTGTACTCATGGACACATAGGGTGCATAGGCGATAGTGCTTAGGGCCGCACACCATAGTGTGAGACTTGCTATAATTAGTTGAAGAGTCTAAATCATGCATAAACTCAGAAAAGGCTCGCAGGAAACCAATCAAAGCACTTGGGGTCCGTGCTAAAAGCTCAGCACCATCAGCATACAGCAGTACGGATACAGCAACGGAATTGGCATGGGGAACATCTTGAGTAACTGTGCTTGAAAAGAATTAAGTTTATTAATCTACAACATAAATAAAAGTGGGGCTAAAACACAACCTTGCCTAACACCATGCTGCAAGATAAAAGCCTAGGATAAATCACTGTTTGGACCCAACCCGAGTCTAAGGGTTAGATGATAGTGTAAATAGGCTAAAAATGAACAACTGCTAACTCAATCCCCAACTCCAATAAAATAGGCAACAATTTATTACGAATAACTTTATCAAAGGTGGACGATTAATCCATGAAGGCAAGGTCTAAGATGGGGGTGGCGGGGGGGGGGGGGGGTCTTTTTAGACACATATTTCCCCAACAGCATATTAAGATTTAATTAGTGCTCCATTGTTCCTAAGCTTTCCCCGAACCCGTATTGATAGGGAGATAAAATACTGCGGTTATTGCACCAAGACCCTTAGCCTATTAAAAATTACTCTACCCAGTATTTAAATGGTGGAGTCGATTAAGGATATGGGTCGATAACAATTTGGATCTTTGCAGCTGCCCTTGTTGAAAAGCGGGACTATAATAGAGTTAGACCAAGTTGGTGGAAGAGCCTTTACATCTAAGTTAATAAAAATGTTAGTAAGAAGAGGTGCCCAAAAATCTGTATTACATTTAAGAATATCAATAGGTGCTCCATCCGGTTGGGGAGCTTTGGGGGAGGAGCTGCTATTAAGAGTGATGATCACCTCATCTACAGCAAAAATAAGCTGATCGAAAATATCATCTAAAAATGGTAAATCATCAAAATCGGTACAATCAGAAGGGGAGTGACGCCTTATGTATTCTGAACTCATTAAACTCTAGCCAGAATTCACTCAAATTCTTGAGAGAAGCTGCACAAGATGGTCTGTCCCAATGAATGTTTTGTATTTCACGTTTCCTAATCCCCAAGGCCTCTTTATAATGTGCCCTAACTTGAGCAATTATAATGGGATTTCTAGGGATGGCTGTCAAGACTAGCCTTGGATTCCTATTCGCAAGGGTACAAGATCTGTCAAAACACCCTGAATGGTTGAGGAATTGGTTCTGGCAACCGGCTTAAGCAGCAAATTATGTATTAAATTGTTTATATCTTTGAATTGGCTGCATACGTTTTCCCCAGTGGGGATCTCCGACAGCACAATAAAATATCGGGGTTTGATTGGACTAAACAACTCAATCGCCCATGACCACATGCAGACCTAACTGCCCCAGAAATAAAGATATTAGATTTCCAGTAATTGGTCAAGCTATACTCTGTAGCAATATCACTCCAATCTTCCCCCAATATTTAATAAACTCTTTAGTTTCGGTCACAGGAGATGTTTTTGAGACCACATGCATTCCATCGTGAAGTCACTTCTAGTTTTTTTTAATGCCAACTCTGATTTAAGCGTCTAATTAGACACAACTAATCCGTGCTCAACTTATTTATAACTGTGAGCTACTTTTTTGTTAGTTTCTGTCCTCATCATCCTGATGATAATGATGATAATAAATAGGATGATAAATGCATGCTTGCATGGCGCAAACGCCCAAGGGCTTCTTAGCGCTCAAGCATTACTAGATACAGAACAGGTATATAAGCAGCTGCAACTAGTTAAATAAAAAGGTTTTCAGTGCTTTTCTAAAAATCCGAAGATTGTTCTTATAACAGAGATTGTTCCACAGACTAGGAGAGATGGCTGAAAAGGCTTTTCTGACAATTCTAGATGTTTTCATTCTATCAATATATAGCAGATGAGAATTGTCAGATCTAAATATTCTGTTAGCAGGTTTTTTTTGGGGCAGCAGACAACTGAAAAAGAATCGTTCCCATGCACTGCCCGATGACACATGCCCAATGTTTTAAATTGAATATGACAGGCAGCCAGAAGCTAGTGCACGTTTCTTTGAGGATGGGGAACTAAGTTAGACGTACCCAGTTCGAAGTTGCTCTAAAAGCAACATTTTGCACCTGCTGAAGATTTTTTTAATACTCTTATCTGGCAGTTCCAGGCAGCAAAAGCTGATGTAGCATAATCGAGAATTAACCACTGCCCAGCTACTATAGGTCTTCAGTCATTCGGTATAAAAAGAAGACTTTTTCTTAATAACTTTTGGTGTAAAAAGCTGGAAGACCACAACCAAATTTGTGTAATACAGCTGAGGTCCTTATCAATAAAAAAAATTAAAAAAACAGACTTTTATTTTTCTTCTTGGAGTTTTCTTTGAAGCGCCCATCGTGCTAGGTCGGCACACAATCTGGTATGCGCGCCGACCCAGCTACCTACCGGAGCAGACAGCTAAAGGGTTTTAACAGTTCTGTGTGTTTGTTTAAAATGCAAAAGGTGGCCCGTTGATGACATGCTAAAAAAGTGTTATAAAAGATTAAATGAATGAAGAGGAACATGTGAAAAAAAAAAACAAGAGCTATTGAAAATTAAATTATTGGTCTGTTTTGTTGAATCATCACAGAAATCAGGCAGCTAGAGCCTTTGTTTGGTTTACACTGTAAAGAGGCCCACTCTAGTTGTCCGGAAGGGACCAGTCCCTTTTAATACAATTTTTTTCTAAAAGTGGTATTTTCAGAATTATGATTAAAAATCCAACTTTACTAATAAAGAGGGTTTTTAACAAATCTTACGACACCAAACTCGACCTGCCTGCCTGGTCCCAAATGGAAGTTACACCTTATTAAATGCAATAAGTTAACTCCAATGTTTTACTACGGGAGGGGTAGGCCTTGCTGTATTGAAAAACTAATTCAATCGTTTTTCACTATCAGGACATATAAAACTTTGAAGTACATGCCCAAGCGTTTATCTTGCACCCTGCTCTTTGGGCTATCCAGGGCATATCCTAAGGGTGACTTACATGCATTAAAAAGGAAGGTTTATTTTGCCAGGTCGAAATAGCAGTTTAAAACTGCACACACAGGCTATAGAGGCAGACCTGGGACATGTTTATAATGCTTAAGTGGGTGGAACAATCAGATCTTCAGGCCCACTAGAGGCATTTAGTTTAAAGGCCCTGCCCACAGTCAGTGCCACTTTATGAGGGACTTAAGTAAATTAAATATGCCAATTGGGTATAAGCCAATTCTACCATGATTTATGGATATAGCGCAAGATCTTTATAACTAGTTAGCAGCGGTAAAGTGCACAGTCTTAGAAGCCCAAAAAAGCAGGCTCAGAATACAGGAGGGTGAAGGCAAAGTGATTGGGAAGGACTCTGCAGAAAGGGCCAAGCCCAACAGTACTCATGGCAGCAGTGCTGGAAAGTAGGGGGATACTGCCGGATCCTGGTTCTGGTAGCTATTTCTGGTCCAGATCTGGGATCTGACTGACCCAGTGAAACATGCTGAATTCATACTGGTGTAAATTTCTGACATTGGGACATAATTCAGCAGAGCCCACGTGTTGTCTGCATTCTGTTCAGAGCAGCGACCTACAGATAGTGACTGGGCTTTCTCTTATTTACTTCCAGCTGGGATCAAGTCAAAAGGCAGATTCAAAGAGCCATAATGCTTTCTTTTGTTCAAGTATCGCTCTTGCTGGGAGCTATCTGGAGCCTATTACACCTAGATGCCAATGTAAGGGCAGAAAACAAAGGCACACAGCTTATCGCTTTACACGTGTTTTAGAGAAACTATGACTTGGAGGCAGGGACTTGACTTTGTTCAAATTCCCCCCACCCCCATGTAAGACATGTGCATGCACTGTAAAAATGCTAGATTTATGTGTGGGAATGAGTAATTGCACAACTAAGAATTTAAATGGCACCTAATTTTTGTTATATTTAATTCTTTTATAGGGCCACTCATCCTAGTGTAAGGTGTCAGAGTGCTTTACATCACACACATAGGGGCAATAAATCATACAAGTGCATACATCAATGTACATGAATATTACATAAGACAATAACCATACTTGCAAACATTATGTAAAGAGTCAATTGATGGGAGAAACACAAAGTCAGGATATAAAACGTAAAGCAGTGATTGTGGTTATCTGAACTAACAAGACTTTGCTACTTCCCAAAGGAACCCTTTGGAATCTTAGCATAATAACAGATTGAGAAAAAAACTAAGACTTATGTGGTAAATGAATGATACAGAGTCCAGCTGTACAAGTAGAGTACTTCTTTATTTGTAGCTTGGTTCCAGAACAGGAGATCAGGAAAGTAGGAGAAGATAAATGGTACAAAGACAGCCCCCACCAGGAGCAGGCTCCTAGCAGCTCAGCCTGAGATGACCAACTGACAATTTCAGCACAGAGAGGCACTCGAGCATTCTATGATGTCATGGTACATTCCAACAGAGCAGCACAATGGGGAAAAGTACAGAAGTAGTTTACTACACATCCTCCTTCCTTGGGGAACAACAACAGAAAAAAAGATAAATACAAGTAAGATACGTCAGAAATGACATTAACATGAATTGAAAACATTGAGATGCAAATATCCAATGGTGTAGTACATCAGGTATCAAGAATAACACTGGCATGAAAAGAAATGCACTAAAATGCAAAACATCATTGAATACATTAAAACTACAAACGTCTTTACTACACGCCCCATCCCCCTCCCTTAGGAAAAAAGAGAAAACAAGACATGACATAGATGGAGAAAAAAAACAAATGCAACAGAGAAGGGTGGTCACACTCACAACCTCCCCGTAAACGGGTAGAAGTCACTCTAGATAACAAGAAAAGTGGAACCTCCCCAAGAAGAATACAACAGAGAGAAACCCTCTGGAAAAAACAAAAATTCCCCTGGATAGGGTAGAAGGCATGCTGACACCTAAAATCCGTTAAGAGTAACGGAAGAGATCTAAACACTAGAGAGAAGCTTCACACTCAAAGACCTACAAACGAGAAACTCTTGGCCACGAGTTCCATGCAGGTGAACTTCGACCGGAGCATAGTGCCAACATGAAAGGAAGCCCCATGGGTAGTAACCCTAGGAACTGACCAAACAACCACCACCAAAAATAGGGACCAACACAGGGTACTTACCCTTGGAAATAACACAACCTCCCATAGGTAGGGTACACCACAGGGTGGTCACCCTGGAAAACAACATAACCTCCCCTGATAAGGGTACACACCCCGGAAACAACACAACCTCCACTAAAAATATGGAACAATGCAGGGTACTAACCGTGGAAAATAACACAACCTCTACTAGGTAGGGTACACCACAGGCTAGTCACCCTGGAAAACAAAAACTACAACCTCCCCTAAATAGGGTACACCACAGAGTACTCACCCCGGAGAACAAAAACTACAACCTCCCCTAAATAGGGTACACCACAGGGTACTGACCCTGGAAAACTGAAAACTAAATTAGAGGCATTGACTACCCCCACAACCTCCCCAAAGAAATGGGTACACTCTACGTACGAAGACAAAATTGGGACACACACCGTCCAATGGTACACTATACTTATGAGCTGTACGGAATGCTCACTGTCTCACAACACACTTGAATTAAAAATAGAATTGGAGCACAGACTGTTCTCACAACCTCCCCATGCCTGGGTACAACACCCACATAGCCACCCCATAAACAGGTATACACTGCACTAGTAAACCGAAAAAAAGGGTGAACACTCCAAAAACAACCCCCAAATAGTGCAACCAGAACAAGAGACCATACCCCAAAGACACGCGCACCAAAAACATGCACTGAGATAGTAAGCAGCACAAACAAAGAAAAATGACTTGAGCTCCGGTGAGCGGTCTCTCTCCCGAGGTCTTTCCCAAATCTGTCCAAAAGCTGCAAGTAGCTGTCATAATCCGATGATCCGTTGCGGAGTGACTTCATCCCAGGAAAGTAAAACCCAGATGTGACGTGAACTGCAGATAAGTTCAAAATGGTTGACATGCCATTTTCCCACAAGGAACCGAAGTCTCCATTAAGAACCGGATGGCTGCCCCACGAGTGCACCAAAAGTCGAGTCAAGGTCCTTAGTTGATGGGTACCTGCAGTTGCACCCGTGAGAAACAGAACCAGAGACGCAGACAATGTGTACGAAGCGATGCTCCTTGCTGCGATTCCATTGCAACACTGCAGGGTTCCCAAAACGTTATTGGTGAGAACAACGTGGTTGGCAGAGGTCGTTGTATGGAGAAAGCTGCACCAGACTTGAAGGGACACACCAATCACAAGATGGCGGTGCGCTCAGGAGACGCACGCAGAGTGTCTCCAGGCGCGCTCTTGCTCCAAAACGTCTGGAGGCAGTAAAGAAGCAAACAACGAAGAGAAAGGTCATAGAGGGCTCGCGGGCTGATGTGTGTGAAGAGGTGAGAGGCACGCGCCCTGTATGAAGTTTTGAATGGCTGCATGGCGGTTTTCTCCTTAACCGTAATGTAGGCAAGACCACTTACTTTTTTTTTAATCATATTTTTATTAACATTTTCAATTTCAACAATATCTGCAATACCATATGATTTCATCATTACATACATAACATCTTCAAAATTTCAGCCATTTTTCGTACATCAAGGACATGATCACAATTAGGTCATAACATTTCGCAACCATATCTTTGTCCACATCAAAATACAAATTATTACTATCTCCTGTATACACCTTGGCTAGTCGGAGTCGTATAATATTGTTTCCTCCTGTTGGGGATCGCAAATGTTACCCCGATACTCGTTCCATTTCCCCCATATCCGAGTCCATTTTTTGGGGCATCTCCTATGGACGTATACTGATTTTTCCGTTACCATTAATTCGTCCATACCATTACACCATTTTCGTAGTGTAGGAACTTGCCTGGCTCCCCACAGCTGCGCAATATCCCTTTTCACTAATGCCATACCAAGCGTTACCCACGTTTGCGCTGCCTGATTGAGGTCTTTGGGCTCCCAGATCTTTAGTACGCATCGCTTTGGTTCAGGCGCCACCGTTATACCAGTGACTTGCGAGATTGTGCGCATGATTGCTTTCCAATAGTTATTAATTTCTACGCATTGCCATAGTATGTGCCAGAATGTGCCTGGTTGCCCACATTGTCTGATGCAAAGCAGTGTATCTGCTCTGTGCAATTTATATAGTAGTGTCCTGGTGTAGTATGTGCGATGCAGCATCTTCAGTTGTACTAATTTGAATCTAGCTGGGATCGCTACCTCCCTTGGGGAAGCCACCGCTGCCTGCCAGTCCGCCTCATCTCGCTCGCCCAAGTCCGTCTCCCATCTAGTTTTCAGGGTTTCTGTCGGGTCCGGTTGGTTATTTATAATTTTTTTGTAGGTTAGCGAGATGGCTTTTCCCATCATATGATCGGTAAGTAGTCTGTCCTAGAGGGGTGATGATTCTGGCAACTGCGTGCCTTGCGGGATTAGTGCAGTCAGTGCATGTCTTATTTGCAGGTATCTGTACGTCTGTCTGCTAAGCCATAGTTTTGTTGCAATTGTGTGAACGGGATACTCTTCCCCTTTTTCCACAAGTCCCCCACCTTCGAGATGCTTATCAGGTCCCATTGTCTGAACCCCATCGTGTTTCTTAGCCTACCTAGTTTTTTTGTGTCCCATAGTGGCGATGCCTGCATCACGACTCCCTCCCATCCCATGTCCCTCTGCAATTCGTGCCAGATCTTAATTGTATGCGCTGTAGGTCCTGTAAGATTTTTAGTTTTATTCCTGTTGTAGAGCTGTCTGTTCCCAGGAGATATCTATCCATGCGATACGCCGGGTCTTCCTGGTCAGCGTGAAGCCATTGATTTATTACCGCCAGTTGAGAGCCCAATAGTATACTTTGATGTGTGGGAGCGCTATTCCTCCATCATACCAGCCCTTCACCAGTTTGTGCATAGCAATACGTGTCGCCTTACCATCCCACAACAGCTTTTTTACTTCATTATTGACTGCTATGAAGTACGATGGAGGGACCAGAAATGGTGTATTTTGAAGGACATATAAAAACCTGGGGAGCGCCATCATTTTAAAGAAGGCTGCCCTGCCTAGCAAGGTGAGTGGCAGGGAACGCCAGCACTGTACATCCCCACGAAATCGCTCCAGAGGTTTCATGAGGTTTTCTGCAATGAAGTGTGTGTCCTGGCACGTTATATAAATGCCTAAATATTTAAACCCTTCGGTCGCTATCCTGATGTCACAATTATGCGGGAGTCGCGGCTGAGCGCCCGAGAGTATGTAGATGTGTGATTTTGTTCAATTTATAGTGTAGCCGGATACATGCCCATATGCTGCATAAAAATCCATAAGGCAATTAAGGGAGCGGGCCGGCGAGGCCAGGTAAAGCAGTATGTCATCAGCATATAGCGATATACGGTCCTCCCAACCCATTGCCCATCTAAGCCCACGGATTACTTGATCTTGCCGTATCCATGCCCCCAAGGGTTCTAACACTATTGCAAATAGGAGCGGTGATAATGGGCAGCCCTGCCGTGTTCCTTTTACCAGTGGGAAGGGGTCTGAGATTCGCCCATTGGCCACCACTTGTGCCAGCGGTTTTGTGTAGAGTAGTTCCACCTATTTTATGAATTTGGGTCCGAATCCCAAATGGTGAAGCACCGCGAACAAAAATGGCCATTCTACCATGTCGAATGCCATTCGTGCATCCAACGAAAAAATTATGGCGTCCTCTCCAATTAGGGATTTTCGTGCCATGACACTGTGCACTCGTCTCAGGTTCTGTGCCGTGTTCCGGTGCGGCATAAATCCCGATTGATCCGGGTGGATCACCATTCCCAAATAAGGCTGCAGCCGTGTTGCAAGCACCTTGGCTAATATCTTAGCTTCTGCATTAATCAGGGATATGGGCCTGTACGACATGCAACTGTGTGGTGGTTTGCCCGGCTTGTGGATCGCTACTATCGTTGCCAGGCGTTGGTCTCTAGGAAGTTCCCCTTCTCTAAGCTCTGTATACATGTTAAGCAGGTGGGGTGTCAGAACAGCAACTGCTATTCATGGTGTCATCATGACAGAGTACCTACGCGCAAACGCTGCACCCAGAGGCCTCTGGGTTCACAATGCTCCGAGAATTTTTCTACAAGATTTGGCCTTTAGAAAAGACTGGTCGGCCATCTCATGGAAGTGCACCAGGGATTACCTCGTCCTCATAATCAAAACCGCGACAAGACTAACTGAGGCACTCACGATCAAGATTCAACTGACTGAGGCAAAACTCAAAAATATGGTACACATCACAGTGTACAAGAAAAAACTAGAAGAGATCAACCGGGACATGAACGAGACGAAGGAATATCTGACACAAAACAAAATTCAAAAACTGAGTAAAGATCTGAAACGCTTTTCCACAGAGAAAATGCATCCATACAGTAGAGACGATTTTGTAGCACCCAACTATCAATCCGACAACGACTCCAGTGCCAACTCTTCCAACAACTCAGATTACAGTGGAGAAGATACCACCCAACAACGTAATTTTAGAGGCTCCAACCGACGTCAACAAAGACGAAGACCGAACACCTGGCGCAACCCAACATTTGGGGAACATCCACCACCTCTTTTCCATCCATTTGCTCAAAACTACCAAGGATGGATGAATCCGTATCAAACAATACCACCTCCATTAGGTCCCTATATGGGCCCCTTCCCTCAACAACCACCGCCTTTTTTAGGGAGAGGCCGGTCCAACCAGAGAGGGAGGAGGAGAGGTGTGACTTGGTTAGACCAAGAAAGGCAAATACTAACAAGGAGTATGTCCAACTTGAACAAAGACAAACCCAGCACGAGCACGACTCACTAATCTTCAACATCTCTGGCATTCCATTAACAGAAGAGCAAGAATCGGTACTAAACAAAGGCCTTGGCTTTGTCCCCACTCCACCACTGGACATTTTTAAACTACAGAGTGAAGTGGCCCATTTTTGCAGAACATTAAAACTTAAAGCTTTCTTTCAGGGCAAGGAAGATAATACTACCAAAGGAGACACCTCTTTGAGACCCAAGTCAACATTCTGTCCAGCACAACATCAAGTCCCAGTTGAGATTCAAACCTTCGAGCAAGCAGTCAGGAAGGAAATCAATCAACTTGGCGAGACAGCTACAAAACCATTTATGAATACAACAAACAAAGAGAAGAAGGCTTTGGAAGAACTGAAAGCGCACCCTGACATCATTATCAAACCCGCCGACAAAGGCGGAGGCATTGTCATCCTCAACAAAGAAGGTTACCATACACAATGTCAAGAGCTTCTATCCGACGATAAATTCTACAAGATAATAACAGAAGATCCCACACTCAGACTGCAGCGAACCATCAATCTAATGGTTGAGGAAGCAGAGACAAATAGGTGGATCTCTAAGAACGAGGCTTCCTTTCTACGTACCACTTCTCCACGTATACCATACTTTTATTCGCTGCCAAAAGTGCACAAGGCAAGAAAACCTCCACCTGGCCGCCCCATAGTGTCTGGGATCGGCTCAGTTCTGGAACCCCTCTCCCAGTTTGCTGACCAATTTCTCAAACCTATGGTTCAAAAGACACCCACCTACCTTAAAGATACACGCGATCTTCTGAATCATCTCACGGACAGAAGTTTCTCCAGTGAAACTATGCTGTTGGTAGGACTCGATATTGAAAGTCTTTATACGAGCCTACCTCAACAAGCCACCTTAGACACTCTAGAAGATCTATTGTTTCGAGACGAATGGCCATACCATACGCCTAGACACTTCGTCCTAGAATGCTGCAGACTGGCCCTAACTGAGAACTTTTTTGAATACGAGGATACTCTATACCAACAATGCCACGGTACTTCCATGGGAAGTACCTTTGCTCCCAGTGTGGCAGGGCTCTACGTGAGCAATTTTGAGAGTACATACATCCTTAATGATACCAATCCCTTCCTTCCAAGAATCCTTTTCTGGAAAAGGTATATAGATGATGTCATCATGATCTGGGAAGGTACCAAAACCAATTTACAAACATTTCATGACTGGATGAACATCCAAGACCCCTGTCTAAGGTTTACTTTTGAGGCACATAATGATCATTTGGACTTCCTAGACCTTACCATCTACGTTGAAAATGACACCATTAAAACCAAGACTTTCTTCAAGACAACAGCTAAGAATAGCCTGCTTTCTTTCAATAGCTTCCACCCGCGTCCTCTACGAGAGAATTTGCCCTACAGCCAATTCCTTCGCCTCAAAAGGAATTGTAGTGAACTAAGTGAGTATAAACAACAAGCTCAAGACCTTTCAAACAAACTCAAGAAAAGGAACTATCCAGAAAAAATTATCAAAAAATGTCAGAAACGAGCCCGGAACCAGCCTAGAGAAAGCCTCTTGGAACCAACACCACAAATCAAATCTACAGAAAAACTGACATGTGTCACCACCTACAGTCCTGTTACAAACTCTGTAAAGAAAATTATCAACAAAAATTGGCGCATCATTACGTCTGGAAATCTCACTTGGCCTAAACCCATGTTTGCCAATAGACGAACTCGAAACTACAAAGATATCCTGGTACACACACGTCCACCTGACGTAAAACCTAATCCAAGTCAGAGCACTCTGTGGTCCCTACCCCCAGTAACAGGCCACTTCCCATGTGGCAATTGCTCTGTGTGTTCCCTGACTGCAATCACTAAGAGTGTGATCCTATCACCCAAACTGACCTGGACGATGAGACAACATTCTAACTGCAACACGACACATGTAATCTACATGATTACCTGCCCATGTCATCTCCGATACATTGGAATGACCTGCCGGAAGATTAAGCAAAGAATATGCGAACATCGCAGCAACATCAAATGTGGTAGAGGAACTACCAAATTGAGCTCACACTACATTGAACATCCACACACAGTCAAAGAGCTCAGCTGGATAGTCCTTAAAACACTGGTATTAAAAACATCAAATGCAGAAAAATTACTCTTCCAGAAAGAACAGCGATGGGTCCATCGCCTCAAGACCAACACCATAGGACTGAATGATGATGTCCCATGGTTGAGCGTGTAGACAGAAATCTCCACCAGCCATATTTGTCTCCTTAATGTGACACCATCGAGCTCCTCATTGACACTTCAGCTCTTATCAATCACCATTTTGGCATGCCAACAACTGTACCTTCCTTATCTGTCAAGACACCTCGCACATAAGCCAGCAACAGACGAAATGAATCGTATGCGCTACTTAGTGCTTACACTCTATTTATGGCTAAACAAAAATCTCTCCAGGCGATGGCCCGCTCCAGCCCCTTTTCTAGATTATTAACTATTGAGGGCACACCAGCTCTTAGTAACCACCACTTTGGCATTGGAACAACCTTGCCCCCTTATCTGTCAAGAAACTTCACCCTAAACCACGCAACAGACGAAATCGAGCTGATACGCTGATTAGTACTCTGTTCACGGCAACCGTAGACAACAACCTAATAAAGTTTTCTAGGCTACAAACCGGCCCTCTATAGTCCTTTTACTGTCTCTATGTTATCAACTATTTAAGACACACCCCTATGCCTACGCACGCATACAGGAAACTAGAGTCAGCACAAGTCGTAGCGGACCATGCGGTACGGAGACCTCCACCTCTGCAGCCTTTGGAAGACACGTAACGTTAACCTGGGGTTTCCCCCTTGTAATGTTTGTTTTTCTTTTCTTTCACTGTCTAGTATTAACGCAGCCTTGTATCTTCGTACGGAGTTCGTACTTTGAAACATTCAGGTATTTTTCAGTGAATATTGCACGCTATCTCTATATTAGAGGCACAATTGATACATTTCTTCAAATAGCGCGCCCTACTTAATTCTCTCGCATGTTTACAACTTCAAATGTTAGACCGAAGGAACCTCTAATTCCCAATAGGTATGGCTAAACAGTTTACTTGCGAATTGAACACACGTACATTACGAGCAGTCTTCACCACCTTCGCTATATATATATTGATTCTACATGTATGTCTGAAGAATTGTTGTATTTTTGAATTATCCTTCACCAGTCGTTGTCTCCTAGGGGCATTGCTGTTTATTCTCTTAAGTAAGAGCGATGGTTCGCAACCTCACTTGCTGATCAAAATGTATACCAATAAGTATATAAAGACTTGCCATTTATATTTGCTTTTATATTCTCCCCCTTTTTTTAAAAAAACTCCTTTTGGCACCTTATCTACCCTCATTAAGGTTTTTTCTCTGTATATAGGTATTAGTCCTGTTGAAGTCCATCTGAATCTACCTTGGAACTTCTAATTGATGTACTTCCTCAATTCACATTATTCACCTGTGGTCCTGAAGAAAGCTCCCTGACCTTTGGGCTTTGAATGAGCTGAAACATGTCGACCAATCACCACGTTTAAAGTTGCAGAGGGTCCATTACTCACCCTACCTGCAACTTTATCTCTTTTTAACGTCTCCCCAGCACCTATCAGAATAAAGTTTTTTATAGGTAGCATGAGGAACAACTCCTTTTTATCACTCACTTGAGCACTCCTCACTTTTTTATTTTATCATTTTTTTCCCTGATCACTGCTGGAAAACTCAGTGGTTCCCTCCGGGCGGAGGATGCATGGAATCAACCCAATGATGATGCTATCACGTATTTAACGGCGGAGAATCAAGATATACCGCCCCAACATACTCTTGACGTGATTGAGGGTTTTTTACCTATACCAGAGACAACCACCTGAACCCTGGTGCCAGTAACTAGTGATCCCTCCTCCTTTGATTATCTATGACTAGCCGGAAGACGGTCGGATCACAGCTTCTCTTTCCCTACTCTGATTATATCATATGTAGCAGCGCACAGCTGTGGGAATTTTTTCCTATATTCCTGTATTAACCAGGAATAACCAGATCTAGGTTACCTATACCTCGATCTTACTGAATCCCTCCCCTTTACTGAAGATGGCAGAGAACTTAGGCTTAAGTTACTCTTTAGACGAAATCAACGCCATCCTTGCTGCCCCCTCATCTTTCTTACAAGATGGAGACCTAACGCAAACCCTAGCTCAGAACAGCGACTGGGAAACTTTATCAGAAGACAAGAAAGAACAGGTAAAAACTGCTATTCATGGTGTCATCATGACAGAGTACCTACGCGCAAACGCTGCACCCAGAGGCCTCTGGGTTCACAATGCTCCGAGAATTTTTCTACAAGATTTGGCCTTTAGAAAAGACTGGTCGGCCATCTCATGGAAGTGCACCAGGGATTACCTCGTCCTCATAATCAAAACCGCGACAAGACTAACTGAGGCACTCACGATCAAGATTCAACTGACTGAGGCAAAACTCAAAAATATGGTACACATCACAGTGTACAAGAAAAAACTAGAAGAGATCAACCGGGACATGAACGAGACGAAGGAATATCTGACACAAAACAAAATTCAAAAACTGAGTAAAGATCTGAAACGCTTTTCCACAGAGAAAATGCATCCATACAGTAGAGACGATTTTGTAGCACCCAACTATCAATCCGACAACGACTCCAGTGCCAACTCTTCCAACAACTCAGATTACAGTGGAGAAGATACCACCCAACAACGTAATTTTAGAGGCTCCAACCGACGTCAACAAAGACGAAGACCGAACACCTGGCGCAACCCAACATTTGGGGAACATCCACCACCTCTTTTCCATCCATTTGCTCAAAACTACCAAGGATGGATGAATCCGTATCAAACAATACCACCTCCATTAGGTCCCTATATGGGCCCCTTCCCTCAACAACCACCGCCTTTTTTAGGGAGAGGCCGGTCCAACCAGAGAGGGAGGAGGAGAGGTGTGACTTGGTTAGACCAAGAAAGGCAAATACTAACAAGGAGTATGTCCAACTTGAACAAAGACAAACCCAGCACGAGCACGACTCACTAATCTTCAACATCTCTGGCATTCCATTAACAGAAGAGCAAGAATCGGTACTAAACAAAGGCCTTGGCTTTGTCCCCACTCCACCACTGGACATTTTTAAACTACAGAGTGAAGTGGCCCATTTTTGCAGAACATTAAAACTTAAAGCTTTCTTTCAGGGCAAGGAAGATAATACTACCAAAGGAGACACCTCTTTGAGACCCAAGTCAACATTCTGTCCAGCACAACATCAAGTCCCAGTTGAGATTCAAACCTTCGAGCAAGCAGTCAGGAAGGAAATCAATCAACTTGGCGAGACAGCTACAAAACCATTTATGAATACAACAAACAAAGAGAAGAAGGCTTTGGAAGAACTGAAAGCGCACCCTGACATCATTATCAAACCCGCCGACAAAGGCGGAGGCATTGTCATCCTCAACAAAGAAGGTTACCATACACAATGTCAAGAGCTTCTATCCGACGATAAATTCTACAAGATAATAACAGAAGATCCCACACTCAGACTGCAGCGAACCATCAATCTAATGGTTGAGGAAGCAGAGACAAATAGGTGGATCTCTAAGAACGAGGCTTCCTTTCTACGTACCACTTCTCCACGTATACCATACTTTTATTCGCTGCCAAAAGTGCACAAGGCAAGAAAACCTCCACCTGGCCGCCCCATAGTGTCTGGGATCGGCTCAGTTCTGGAACCCCTCTCCCAGTTTGCTGACCAATTTCTCAAACCTATGGTTCAAAAGACACCCACCTACCTTAAAGATACACGCGATCTTCTGAATCATCTCACGGACAGAAGTTTCTCCAGTGAAACTATGCTGTTGGTAGGACTCGATATTGAAAGTCTTTATACGAGCCTACCTCAACAAGCCACCTTAGACACTCTAGAAGATCTATTGTTTCGAGACGAATGGCCATACCATACGCCTAGACACTTCGTCCTAGAATGCTGCAGACTGGCCCTAACTGAGAACTTTTTTGAATACGAGGATACTCTATACCAACAATGCCACGGTACTTCCATGGGAAGTACCTTTGCTCCCAGTGTGGCAGGGCTCTACGTGAGCAATTTTGAGAGTACATACATCCTTAATGATACCAATCCCTTCCTTCCAAGAATCCTTTTCTGGAAAAGGTATATAGATGATGTCATCATGATCTGGGAAGGTACCAAAACCAATTTACAAACATTTCATGACTGGATGAACATCCAAGACCCCTGTCTAAGGTTTACTTTTGAGGCACATAATGATCATTTGGACTTCCTAGACCTTACCATCTACGTTGAAAATGACACCATTAAAACCAAGACTTTCTTCAAGACAACAGCTAAGAATAGCCTGCTTTCTTTCAATAGCTTCCACCCGCGTCCTCTACGAGAGAATTTGCCCTACAGCCAATTCCTTCGCCTCAAAAGGAATTGTAGTGAACTAAGTGAGTATAAACAACAAGCTCAAGACCTTTCAAACAAACTCAAGAAAAGGAACTATCCAGAAAAAATTATCAAAAAATGTCAGAAACGAGCCCGGAACCAGCCTAGAGAAAGCCTCTTGGAACCAACACCACAAATCAAATCTACAGAAAAACTGACATGTGTCACCACCTACAGTCCTGTTACAAACTCTGTAAAGAAAATTATCAACAAAAATTGGCGCATCATTACGTCTGGAAATCTCACTTGGCCTAAACCCATGTTTGCCAATAGACGAACTCGAAACTACAAAGATATCCTGGTACACACACGTCCACCTGACGTAAAACCTAATCCAAGTCAGAGCACTCTGTGGTCCCTACCCCCAGTAACAGGCCACTTCCCATGTGGCAATTGCTCTGTGTGTTCCCTGACTGCAATCACTAAGAGTGTGATCCTATCACCCAAACTGACCTGGACGATGAGACAACATTCTAACTGCAACACGACACATGTAATCTACATGATTACCTGCCCATGTCATCTCCGATACATTGGAATGACCTGCCGGAAGATTAAGCAAAGAATATGCGAACATCGCAGCAACATCAAATGTGGTAGAGGAACTACCAAATTGAGCTCACACTACATTGAACATCCACACACAGTCAAAGAGCTCAGCTGGATAGTCCTTGAAACACTGGTATTAAAAACATCAAATGCAGAAAAATTACTCTTCCAGAAAGAACAGCGATGGGTCCATCGCCTCAAGACCAACACCATAGGACTGAATGATGATGTCCCATGGTTGAGCGTGTAGACAGAAATCTCCACCAGCCATATTTGTCTCCTTAATGTGACACCATCGAGCTCCTCATTGACACTTCAGCTCTTATCAATCACCATTTTGGCATGCCAACAACTGTACCTTCCTTATCTGTCAAGACACCTCGCACATAAGCCAGCAACAGACGAAATGAATCGTATGCGCTACTTAGTGCTTACACTCTATTTATGGCTAAACAAAAATCTCTCCAGGCGATGGCCCGCTCCAGCCCCTTTTCTAGATTATTAACTATTGAGGGCACACCAGCTCTTAGTAACCACCACTTTGGCATTGGAACAACCTTGCCCCCTTATCTGTCAAGAAACTTCACCCTAAACCACGCAACAGACGAAATCGAGCTGATACGCTGATTAGTACTCTGTTCACGGCAACCGTAGACAACAACCTAATAAAGTTTTCTAGGCTACAAACCGGCCCTCTATAGTCCTTTTACTGTCTCTATGTTATCAACTATTTAAGACACACCCCTATGCCTACGCACGCATACAGGAAACTAGAGTCAGCACAAGTCGTAGCGGACCATGCGGTACGGAGACCTCCACCTCTGCAGCCTTTGGAAGACACGTAACGTTAACCTGGGGTTTCCCCCTTGTAATGTTTGTTTTTCTTTTCTTTCACTGTCTAGTATTAACGCAGCCTTGTATCTTCGTACGGAGTTCGTACTTTGAAACATTCAGGTATTTTTCAGTGAATATTGCACGCTATCTCTATATTAGAGGCACAATTGATACATTTCTTCAAATAGCGCGCCCTACTTAATTCTCTCGCATGTTTACAACTTCAAATGTTAGACCGAAGGAACCTCTAATTCCCAATAGGTATGGCTAAACAGTTTACTTGCGAATTGAACACACGTACATTACGAGCAGTCTTCACCACCTTCGCTATATATATATTGATTCTACATGTATGTCTGAAGAATTGTTGTATTTTTGAATTATCCTTCACCAGTCGTTGTCTCCTAGGGGCATTGCTGTTTATTCTCTTAAGTAAGAGCGATGGTTCGCAACCTCACTTGCTGATCAAAATGTATACCAATAAGTATATAAAGACTTGCCATTTATATTTGCTTTTATATTCTCCCCCTTTTTTTAAAAAAACTCCTTTTGGCACCTTATCTACCCTCATTAAGGTTTTTTCTCTGTATATAGGTATTAGTCCTGTTGAAGTCCATCTGAATCTACCTTGGAACTTCTAATTGATGTACTTCCTCAATTCACATTATTCACCTGTGGTCCTGAAGAAAGCTCCCTGACCTTTGGGCTTTGAATGAGCTGAAACATGTCGACCAATCACCACGTTTAAAGTTGCAGAGGGTCCATTACTCACCCTACCTGCAACTTTATCTCTTTTTAACGTCTCCCCAGCACCTATCAGAATAAAGTTTTTTATAGGTAGCATGAGGAACAACTCCTTTTTATCACTCACTTGAGCACTCCTCACTTTTTTATTTTATCATTTTTTTCCCTGATCACTGCTGGAAAACTCAGTGGTTCCCTCCGGGCGGAGGATGCATGGAATCAACCCAATGATGATGCTATCACGTATTTAACGGCGGAGAATCAAGATATACCGCCCCAACATACTCTTGACGTGATTGAGGGTTTTTTACCTATACCAGAGACAACCACCTGAACCCTGGTGCCAGTAACTAGTGATCCCTCCTCCTTTGATTATCTGTGTCAGAACAGCAGTCATATGTCTAAAGAGCTCCACTGGAAATCCGTTAGGTCCCAGGGCTTTACCTGTGTGGAGTGCTAGTATTGCCTGAGTCATTTCATCTTGCGTGAGGCCCGCTTCTTGTGCGTGCACTGCTGTTCGGGTCAGCGTTGGCATTTTTATGTCAAGACCACTTACTTGTGATAAGAACTTCTACCCATTTACTTATAGTTTGCATGCAGCTCCTTGATGCTGTGTAAAAAGGTTGCTGTGCTGTTTTAGAACGATGCCATTTATGAACTGGAATTAATAAAATAATTCCCATTTCAAAAAGCAGTACCCTACTGACCTTACATACAATACAATCTGTGATCTGCATGTTAAAGGAAGTGCTTTGTAGGAGGCACATTAACCATCTATGCTACTTTAGAAGTCAAAAACGTGACTGGACAAAACACAAAACTCTCTCAGAAATGCATTAACCACTAGAGTTAGCTTACCGCTATTATAATCTCCTCAGAATTGCTATGCACACAAAGATCGCGGCAGCAGGTGTCTTAACCTTATAAGTTATTTTAAAATGTTTGTGGCCAAATAGGTAAGCTAGAAGAGATTTACTGTCAGTCACATACCCCCTTGTTACCAATTCCTTCGGAGCAGATTTATTTTTAAATAAATGTATAAAATGACTTACAGACTTTACTTTCCATGCTCCGCCCCTCGTGACTCTACCCCCTTTTCTCTATCACACCTTGACCCCGAATTCATGTGCTCCTGAGGTATATTGTTTCCAATTCCAGCACAGTGTGGCAGGAACCGTAACCTGCTGCATTTCCTTTCATATCTTAGGAAGACACAGATTCTCAGGAGAGCCAGATCAAATTTATTAAACTTATACCGTACTTCATTTTCTGAGATTACCGGACGAGACACATTCAACAACTGGATCCCATTCGATTTCATACTGTCCATCTCCGCAACGGCTGCGCTATTGTTATGGTCTTTTTAATATCGTCATCTATATCTGTAATTTTCTCCATAAAATAAGAGGAGAGTTTATGTCATAGGTCTTTTGTATAGTGCGTCCTGGTCAGGAAGCAATCAGGTTTAATAAGCCCACTTACAACTTGAAACGCTTTCTTGAGCAGTTTCCTGCCTCGCAAACCAGTAGGGTTTTTTGTAGGACCTTAACATTTTTCAATGTTGCCCTGTCACTTTCTTCATCATTTTTATTTCTTCATTTATTCTTTCTGCCTGCCTCATTTTTCTCCAACCTTTCACTTCTCACCAGCTTTGAGAACAAATGATTATTTTTTATGACGTTAACACAATTTCTTTTCAATTACTGGATATGTCTCACTAATGAGGTTAGCTAAACTAGGTTGAAATGTATCCTTCATAATATTGGCAACAGCAAGGGTGGAAAAGTCATTCCAACTTTTATTGAACACTGCTGTTGCTTTACCCATATCTATTTTACTCCAATCATTATGCATCATCACTTCCTTTTTTGCTCACAATAAGCTCGGAGTCACATTTATATTATCCTTAGGCCCAAAAACTTAAGTCTAAGATGTGACTCTTCTAATGCGAAGGACCATCTGCCCTGTGACTTGGGAACCTGTTGCTTTCTCAGAGGAGAGAAGGGAGTCTTGTCCCCCAGGAGCTGCCTGCCCAAGGAGGAAGAGTCCAGCTGTCGAGTTCAGGAGTGACGCAGCCCTGAGAAGCAGTTTTCTAAGGGAGTGTGCCCGGAGGGAGCAGGCGTGAACCCAGGGCCTCCTGAACTTCCTGTCCAACTAACGACTAGAGGCCTTATAACGATAATGGGCCGTCGGACCGCTGCCCGCTATCACGTCGGTCAAGACACCGAACGACAAACAGGGGGCAGTCCGACCGCCCAAATTATGATGCGACCGCCGGGTTGGCAGTCGGAAAAGTGCTTTTTAACACAGTGGATTGTGCTGCGGCCCTGTAAAAAGGGCCGCAGCACAAGCCGCAGTGTTAAAGAGCACTTTGTACACATCCATGCACTGTGTGCCATGCACCCTGTGGTGCATGGCACAATGGGAATGGATGTGCGTGTGGGCACTACATGTGCTCCCTAGGCCACTTTGCAGGGGCCCACGAGGGACAGGGGCACTGTTTGAGGCCCCCAAAGTCCATTTCCGACAGCCTTTTCATGGTATTGGGACAGACATGAAAAGGCGGTTGGAAAAGGACATCGTAATCCAGATGGTGGTGTCTGCCTTGGCATCCCCTTCATTAGGGAATGAGATTCTGACCGCCACCCCGTCAGGGTCAGTAGATCCTGTCGGAGGCGGCGGTCTGGCTCCTCTCCAACAAAGTTCTGACTGCCTGTATCATAATTTGGCAGTTGGACTGGAGGGCCAACGGTGAGCGGACAACCACTGACGAGCTGGTGGCAGTCTGCCGGACATCGTAATTAGGCCCAAAGTTTATTAGCAGTTCACCCCGGGCACCTGCATCTGCAACTACCACAGAGGAAGGAGGAGGAGGACCTGTGCTAACTCGGCCTTGGCCATACCGGAGGACCTCAACCCAGCGCTTGGGATGAGGGAAAGGATTCCTCACTGCGAGTGCTGGAGCCCCATGTTCAGAGTGCCTTTGCTGAGCTGCTGCAGGCTTAGCCTGACGACACGGAGAGAAGGAAGCGAAGCCGCCAAGAGGAAACACGGTGACCGTGAGAGAAGCTGCCTATCAGTCAAATGTCATGATTGACCTACGGGACATAGGTTATAGGGAAGCTGCTCCACTTTTGCCATAACTGAACCGGCGCTTAATTCTAATACTTTCTATTTCTCTGTGTAGTGATCCCCATAGACCCTTTAGATTGCATCCAACTAGTACTACTACTACTTTAAAGAAACTTATTTGCCTAGACATTCACTAATTGTGCCTATTGTATGATTGTTGACTTCTTTGTCTATACCCACTAAGCTTCCTCCCTGACACACCTTGGATTGCTTCTCCTCGCTACCCTGACAGTCAAGTGTGGATAGGGTGCACTTGGCTCATTTTATAGCGCCATATTAAGATGGACCCAGGACACCAGTAGTAAACAGCCCAAACCACCACGGGTGAGACCCAGTACCCATACATGCTCTGTAGCCCCAAACATGTACTGACAGGGTTGCGGATCTTTTTTTTTAATATATATAGAATTAAGTCCACAGCCTCTCTTGCGAGAGTGCAGACTTAGCAAGCCTAGTAACAAGTCCTGAGGCTCCTGTGTAGTTTGCGGATGTCTGAAGACTCTTCTTCATTTTAAAGGGGATTCTGATCTCTTTGTTCGCTGAGAGCTCAGGTGTCATTATGCCACAACAAAAAGTGGAATTTCTAAGGTATCAGAACATGCATCCACTACTTTTTAAGGAGCAAGTGTCCTGTTCAGGTGATGCTGCTACTCACAACTTCCAGAATGGCATAGTCTGCAGAGGGAGACCTTCCAGTACTACCTTCCACTGCTGCACATGAGCATGACAAAGATGTGCAGTGTCTTGAATAGACTGCAGCGGTGGGCAAAGAAATTGAGGACTTCAACTTCTGGGAGTTCTTTTCCCATCTGTCGTGAGACATTAAACTCAGGAATAGGGTTCTAAAGTCCTACCTGAAATCAATCACTTGCAGGTGTTGACGTCTTCTGATCTATTGCTCATTTCGTTTGTGAGAAAAGGCCTGGGCCCAAGGTATGAGATGACAAAGACAGCTTGTATCATGAACAGGTGTTCTATTAATGTATGGATATGTGGAGGACTTAATTATGCATAGTTTCAACTTGCTACTAGTCCCCAGGGAAATAAAATATATTGCAAAACCAGTGCCAGAAATTCCTCATGTGAAGAAAGCTAACCTAATCACTAATTATGCTGCGCTGGTGAGGATTTCCGCTGTTTTGTGACAGAAGTTGTGATTCGAGTGCTACACTGTATTAGTTAAGTTATAAGTAAGTAGAAATTAACTGTGATATTATGGTTATGGCAGATGGTACTGGTTTACTTCCCCCTTCAGCTAACTTTGCCTTTTTAGAAACGTTGTTAGACGTTTTGGAATCTTTGTATCTGAAGGGAGGTTCATTATTAGTTCCAGGAGAGCTGCATCTAGATCTGGACGATGACAAAAAGGCGCACCAGTTTCTTGAAGACATGGAGAGTCTTATGCACAAGCACAATGAGTGTGAATGTTAGAAATTGGGGTCTCTAGTTGGCAGAGGTAGGTACCTTTGTCCAAGTAGGAGCCCTTCTTCCTAGTCAGGGTAAGGGGGATACACTTCTAAAATAACCCCTGCTCAACCCCTTAGTAGCTTGTGGTACTGTGTAAAGCATTGGTTAACCCATACAGTAATACAGTGAAAACACTACAAATGGACACCACACCAGTTTAGAAAAATAAGTGATCTTTATCTAAACCAATACAAGACCAGAAACGACAAAAATCCACAATACAGTAATAAAAATATGACTTTCAAATCGTAGAAGCAGTTCTGTTCAAAGCAAATTGCAGATGCGACACTTCTCACACAAATTACTTTGGATGCGTCTAAAATACAAGCGAAAGGAGCCGCAGGGAAGGTAATGTGGTGGTTCCTTACACTCAGGGACGGTGATGTGTCGGTTCCTTACTCCGGAGGAGGTAATGCGTCGGTTATTTACCGGAGAGGAGGTGATGCGTCTGTTTCTTACTGCATGGGGGGGTGATGCGTCTGTTTCTTCCTGCATCCCCCAACGATGCGACAGAACGGACGCCTCAACACAATGCGTGACGATCAGGGACGATGCGTGGATTCTTGCAGCCACACAGCAGACTTGCATCGGAATCGGTGCGGTGATCTCGGACTTCAGTGCACTCGATGCGGCGACTTCTCAAGCCGGGGGCAGGCACTGCGTCGCGCTATTCCTCTTTGTGTTACTTTTCCAGCTGCCAGCGGCAAACAGCCTCCAGGGGTCCAAAGCAGCAGGAACCTCTTAGCAGGGCAAAACTCCCAGCAAAGAAGTTCAGGGGAGCTGGTGGTAAAGTCTTTGTGTCCCCGAGACTTCAGAACAGGAGGTAAACTCTATTTCAAGCCCTTGAAGAGCTTCCTCAAGCAGGGGACAAAGCACACAGCAAAGTCCTTGTCCTTTCCTTGGCAGAAACAGCCACTGCAGGCCAACCCCAGACAGCAAACAGCAAAGAGCCAGTACTCCTCCTCAGTTTCTCCAGCTCTTCTCCTTGGCAAAGGTTCCTCTTGATTTCCAGAAGTGATCTTTGAAGTCATTTCTATCCCTGAGACTTCCAACAGAAGGCAACCTCTACTTCAAGCCCTTGGAGAAAACTCTAACAGCAGGATGCTGAAGGTACAGTCTAGTCCTTTCCCTGCCCAAGAAAGAAGCAACCACAGCAGACCAACCCAAACAGCACAGGGACAGTATTCCTCCTCCAGCTATCCCGGTTCTTCTTCCTGGCAGGTTCCTTAGTTCAGAAGTAATCTAAAGTTCAGGGGTCTGGGCCCCACTTTTTATACAGTAAACTCCTTTGTTCTCTGGTGGCAGAGAAGCTCTTTGCCCAGCCAAAAAGATTATGTCCTCTCTGGTGCAGCTGCCCTGCAGAAGGTGGAGACAACATTGTGTAAGTCAGACAGGGCCTATTCTATTCAGGTGAAAAGGAAATCTCCTCCCAACACTCTAAATGCAGACTGGGCCTATTTAGGTGCAAGTGAGAACTCCTCCTCTACTCTGAATGCAGCCCAGGTCTAATCAGCCCAGCCCCGACTCATTCAAGAAAGGCAGGACACACGTCAACCCCCCCCCAACCTCCCCCCGGTGGCTGTCTAAGAGAATACACCTCCCCAGCCCCTGTTACTCCAAAGCCAAACAGTCAATACAGAAACCAGCAGAGGCACACAGGATGGCTAAGCAAGAAAATACCCACTTTCTAAAAGTGGTATTTTCAAACACAGAATCTAAAAATCATCCTTCCTAAAAGATGCATCTCTATATTCGGAGTTCAGGCATACTAAACTCCATCTTTCTATCTTGTCCCAATGGGAAGTTATATTGATAGGATGTTATAAATAAACTCCCATTCTATCCTATGGGACAGATAGCCTTTCCATAGTGAAAAACAAAATACACTGTATTTCACTATCAGGACATGTCACACACCTCAGTACATGTCCTACGTTCCACATACACTGCACCCTGCCCATGGAGCTTCTTTGGACCTGCCTTAAGGTGGTCTTATATGTAAGAAAAGGGAAGGTTAGGGCCTGGCAAGTGGTTGCACTTGCCAGGTCGTCATGGCAGTACCAAACTGCGCACTGCAGTGGCAGGTCTGATTTACCTCTGAAAGGCTACTTGTGTGGGAGGCACAATCAGAGCTGCAGGCCCACTAGTAGCATTTGATTTAAAGGCCCTGGGCACACACTGTGCACCAAACTAGAGACTCAGCAGTAAATCAAATAACCAATCATGGAAACACCAATCCATCGTAACAATTTACAGGGAGAGAATAAGCACTTTAGCACTGTTCAGCAGTCGTAAAGTGCCCAGAGTCATAAAACCAACAAATACAGGTTAGAACCACAAGGACAAAAAGTCTGGGGATAGACCCGCTAGACAAGCCAGGTCTAACAGTGAAGCTCTGCACCAAGCAGTCATCAGCCTTTGCCAATGTTCCACTTAAGGTAAAACAAAGGCCCACGCTCTCTCTAGAAACCTTTTACCAGCTAAAAACAGAATCTGCTAACTGACCCTCATTTCCTTAGCACCACCCAAACGGCAGTGCTCATAAAGGACTGACCAGCAATTCCCTTCAAAACATGCCACATAGAATGGAAGGGCATTCTTGTCTAGTTCCCTCCACACTGCAGTGTCTGAAGTTACACCTCCAGGGAGGATAGATCATCACCTCCATCTTGCTCAGTGTCAAAACCAGGGGTAATCCAAAATGGAGTCCACTAGTTATACCGGTGTTCCTAGATTTTTGCCCGGAGCTGAGCACTCAGAGCAGCACTTTTTCCCATTCAAAGTTTGTAGAAAGCTGGCTCTGTATATACTATACCACAGTGAGGTATAGTGTGCACAGAGTCCAGTGGAACTCCAATGGTAGGCAGAGGTAAAGTTAGATAGCACCTCACTCTCTGTTTGTGGTAGTGTGGTTCAGCAGTAAGGCAGTATCAGAGGACAGTGTCAAGCATTTGTTGTACACACTCTGTCAGCAAATGAATACACACACAAAGACAATTTCAAACCAATTGTTTTTGTATGAAAATATTCTTTTAGTTATTTTATTTTCTAGAACCAAGCAAGCCTGGCACGGGTGAGCAATAAATACTTTACAGTAGTAATACAGTTTGTAAACAGTTTAAATTGTAATTGTAAATGCACTTTGTTTTGCCTTACTGTATGGTTGCAGAGAAATGCAACACTTTGTAAATACAGTACATAGACTTGAATGGGTTTTTCAGTAAAATACCAGGTAAGTTACTTTTTCGATTACTTTTCTTACTCAGAGTAGTATACCTGGATACTACTCTGGGACATTTCCTGTAAACAGGCAAGTCAAATCGTTTTGTTTAAGTAGTACAATTTTAAAGAATTTCTTTAGGTTTTCAAACTCCACACGGTTTTAAGGTAAGTACTTAATTGTGGGAGTTGGTGTTTATGGTTAGACTCAGGGGTCCCCCAGGGTCTAGGATGCACTCATTTTACACCCTCAGCTGCACTAGGGCTGACTGGCATCAGTGTGGGTTTAATGTGCTGAGAAGTTTGATACCAAACTTCCCAGTATTCAGAGTAGCCATTATGGTGCTGTGGAGTTCAGAATGACAAACTCCCAGCACCATATACGGTTAATGGCAGCACTGCACTTAAAATGTCTATGAAAGGACTTTGACACTATAGGGGCACAGGGCTCATGCACCTGTACCCTCACCACTGGTATAGGGCACCCAGCTAGAGGGGTGACTGATCTATGCCAGGGCAGTGGGTTTTAGGCAGGGCACACGGGAATCTGTGCCATGTCGACTCTTCACTTTGTTCTGCACCAAAACACGCAGCCTGCAAAGGCAGTGTGTGTGTTTAAAGGTACAGGGCCTCTAAGGGTGGTACAATATGTGCTGCAGACCTTAGATGTCTTCACTGGTCACAGTGCCCTGGGTACCTGTGGTACCATTTACCAGGGGCTAACTTGTGGCCAGAGATGCCAATTAGGTTTGTGTTGGGGAAAGAATACAGGCCCTGGGAACCCGATTGGCAGGTACCCAGGGCACATCAAGTCAATATGCATCAGTAGTCTGGCAAAAAGTGGGGGGTTACTGCAACAGAAACCCAGCTTCTCACAAAGTTATAGCTACATACACGGACAATCAACATGGAGTCCTGCTACCAGGAACTGTACACCCAAAATACACTTGACATACCCAGAAAGGTTAGTGAAGGGGCTAGGCATGACAAATGATCAAAACTTTACAGGTGTGGGCATTGCACACTATTTTGGAACACAGAAAAAGATACGTTCAAATTCTAAGGTTTCAAAAATGATTTGTTGCCAGCACCACTCACTGTTCACTTGCCAGGGACAAAGATAGTGGTCTCATGTCGTCAAGGGGTATGCTTTTGCTGCTGTCCACTTAACCCCATAGACAGGCTCTGGGTCAAAGGGTCAATTTCAGGCCAAGGCCTCCATGCACATGCAGGATACCATGAAAACTGAGCCAAAAGAAAGTAAGGGTACCGCATTCACTTGTAGTTGAGTAGTACAGGATAGGGGCGAACGTCCGTGGCCTCAATAACTAGGCTTTGAAGTATCATTGCTATTTTATCCATGTGTCAACAGTGGACAGCAGTCTACACCCCAAGTTAATGTTCTTCACACCGTGCCATTTAGCGAACCAAGCGGAGTTACACAAATAATTACAAATTTTATTCTGCACTGAACATAATAGCCAATAGTGCATTTAAGCAATCTTGTGTGTAACGACCAGAGCTGCCTACTTTGGAACTGGAGAACCAGGTTCGAGGCTCGGTGTCGCCGCAACATTCCGATTCTGGGCAAATCAGTTAATCTTCCAGTGCCTACAAAAATGAATTTGTACTTATGTAATGTAACTGGGGCCATATTATACAAAGTGCCTTGGGCGCTCAGTTGGTGTTTGCGCCCACTTCCCCCCCCACCCCACCGGGGCACTTTGGTATTACAGAAGGGGTCGCAAACACTTGTGTGGCCCCTTCTGTAATACATATAGTTTCAGCACTATCATCAGAGGGCGAAGGAATCTCTTCGCATCTGCGCCCGTGCAGTATTACAGATGAGGGCACAGAGTGTCAAGAATTCCTGTCATGCAAGGGGAGGAAAACGGTAACCAGCGAAAACGGACTACATCTCCCAGGATGCTTAGCGGTTGAGAGGTTATGTAAACAGGAGAGCTGTTACATAACTCAAGGAAAACACGCCCTTATGTAAACAGGAGAGCTGTTACATAACTCAAGGAAAACACGCCCTTATGTAAACAGGAGAGCTGTTACATAACTCAAGGAAAACAACGCCCTATAAAGGGAGGAACCGGGAGGTACAACGCTGTCGGATATTGTGTTTACAACCGACGTACCTGCTTAGTGGAGCAGTGTTCCGGAGTGGTGCTCCAGTAAGGCAAGAACGGAGGTAGGTCGAGTCGTTACTCCCTGGGCCGTGTCTTGCCCCATCGTCACCTGTGAAGGTCCCGGAAGCTCTTCCGGATAACCATTGAGCTTCGCTTTTTGACTCAGCTGAGTCAAAGCGCAGTGGCGCTTTAGCTGGTTGGAGTCGTAACTCCCAGCCCGACCAGAGATACAGGGACTGCCAGCTGTAACGCACACCAGGAGGTGTTTGCCGCGTTACAGACTCGGAAGTCCACAGGATCGATCGAGCGGCTGCTCTCGGTTCAGTCTTCTTTGCTTGTGATTGGGGTATCGGTGACGCATCACCAGGAGGTGACTCCGCGTCCCGGTGCAGTCTGAGGAAGAGGTTGAGCGGCTGCTCCCTTCAGGTAGAGACCCCGGCTGGGTGTTTCCCTGACTCCTCGATTCTCCCCAACACTCTTCGTGCCCCTCACAGCCTACCGATTGGCATTGTCGGCCATTTCATTTCTGCCCTCTGTTGGCATACGCCGGGATCGGCGTATATGCAGAGGACGGTTAGGACCATCCGTGCTGTGGGCTGGTAACGTACTTAGCCTGGAGGATTCCAGTGACTATAACCTTTGTTTATTCCTTGTATTATTTTTGCCTTCATTAAAATAACTAAACCTTCACAAGTGGTTGCGTTCTCATTATCGTGTCTGTTAAACGATCCGGAGACGTTCAGGGCGTTACACAGAGGCAAAAAAGCCGTCAGGAGGCGCACTGCAGGGCCAACCTTGGACATGGGTGAGCTGGGCCCAGGGCGTCAAATATTTAGAGGGCCGCAGCAGGGAGCCGCCTGACTTAATGACATGCACACAGCAACTTGTTCCATCCAACTTGGTCTCACTCAGGTCCCGTTAAAGACTTTGTAATCCGCGCTTAACGTACCTCAGCATAATTGGTAGCACCCAATCATCCCTCTATCCGCCTCCCATCTTCCTCACACCTCTTGCCATCACACCGCAATAATCCCCCCCCCCCCCAACACCACCAAATGTTCTTACTGGCCTGGGCACTGTCCTGGTCAATTAGATTTAGAGCCGGTCCTGGCAAAGTGACATTGTACACTGTCAGTGCGCCTATGATGGGAGCCCAAGGCACCTCCTTGCAGGTGGGTGAAGTCACTCACTGCACTTGCCTGCAAGGGGATCTCTCACCCCTCTTAAAAGTGCAGGCAAGTTGCCACCTGCACAGTTAAACAAAGAGGGGCTGCTTCAAAGTTGCTCCGAATTTCACTAGAATGCGCTGCCCCCAGTGCAGCACGACTTTGCAGCTTCCCTGGGGGCAGCACATTCAATATAATATGATGCACTCTCCTTGTTTGCACAGTGCGCACCTTTTGAAAGGTGCACCCTGAGCAAAGAAGAAAACAGGTGCTGCATTGTGCAATACGGCTCCCGAGGCTGTATTACGCAAGCATCTCCAGGTGCAACGTGCAGTTGCGCCGGCTTCTAGCGCCCATGGCACTTTGGTATTACCAAAGGGGCCGCAGATCGGGTGACCAACCGTCCATAATTTTCACGGACAGTCAGTAAATTAGCCCTTAAGTCTGTTGTCAGTGATGAATGTCTTCACAGATAGCATTTGTGTGTAATTTCAGCCTCTCAGCTAAACTACAAAAGTGTATTTACACAATTTAGATTCCCCAACTACAGTGCAAATGTCAGGGAGTCTCCTGTACTCATTTCGGAGGGAGGGGCAGACAGCTGAAAAGAAATAAGCCCATGGTGTCTGCTTCCCCAAAGAAATGCAAATGTGTGAAAGGCTGCTTGGTAGGGGTCAATTGCTGCAATCCTTGGAGCTTTCAGATGACACGATATTTTGTTCTTGCGAGGTACAGTTAGTAGACAGAGTTCATGAACTCGAAAATCTATTGAAAGACTGAGAGATTAGGACAGAGCAAGCTGTGAAAGAGGAGTTCAAGCAACAGAGAAGCATAAAGCAAACTACCAGCTGATGTGCCAGGAGGCTCCCTTGGGAGTGACAGTTCACGCTTTATAAATGCCACATTTCAATGTCATGTGCTATTTACTTTCAACTGCTGTATTGCAGGCCGTGGGATAGCCACCTAGGAGTTTGGCAAAGAGAAAATGGTTCTCTAAGTATACATTTTCTACTTTATGAAATAGTACGCAAAAGTGTGCAATAGCACCGTAAACTGTAGGTTACTCAGTGAACGAAATTCCCGTTGCTGACTTCCGTGTATCCTACAGCACACAGGTCTGAATCCGGTCAGGGCTCGCTCAGCTATTCATCTTTCCAAGTCAGATTAACTGTTTACAACTCAGTTTGACAAAAAAGAAACCCTGTAAATAGAAAGTTATTATTGTTTTCAGTTTCTCTGGGACATAAAAAACATATTTTGGTTGTCTATTTACTTACTTATATACTATTGTGCGACCTCCTCGGATATGTGTGTAAAACATACTCTTTGCCCTGAATTTTTGTCCTGAATTGACCTTCTGTCCTGAATTTTGAACCTTTGTCCTGAATTTTTACACTCACCGTCCTAAATTTGCACCCATGCCAGTTGGTCACCCTAGCCGCAGATGCTTGTGTGGCCCCTTTTGTAATTTAGATAGCGCTGTCACACATACAGCGCCAGCGCTATCCTTAGAGGGCGTTCCCTCATTTGCATGGGGCATGGCCCCATGCAATGAGGGAATCTCTTAACTCTAAGCACACGCCATATTATCGAAGTGAGCGCAGGGGCAGTGCACCTTCCAAATGCTGTCCTGTAAAGGGATGACAGGGGGTCCCATGGACCCCCCAGACATCCCCTTGCAGGTGGGGCAGTCGGAGGAAGTTCTGCTGCTGTACTCTTGTTGATCGTGACCATCGTATCACGGTCCAGTAATAATGTTTTTAACAATATAGATACTCATCTTACGAATTTGATGATTCCATCGAGATCTAGATGTGTACTTGACTTCATGAAGACTTGATTGCATTCTCTCCCCAGTAACTAGATGGTGGAGAACTTGGAGGTAATATCTGTGGGTCGAGAAGGTAGAATCTAGAATTACCCGTAACTTATAATTGGATGGCTTCGTAACTTCTGCTTAGCCATTCTCCTAGATGGGAATATGACATTAAGAATATCATTTCTCTTTTATCCTCCTTTACTCATGGAGACACTCTGATCTTTGCATCCAGCGCCCTGAAGAAGTCCTGTATCAGGACGAAACGCGCCGGCTGTGTTGGGTTTCTATTTCTACATCACAAGAATATGGAATAAAGAGCTAAATCAAGGAACTTTCTTCTTTTTATCGACTGGATTTGGACTTTACAACTGTTCCAATTGATTGGTTTGTTGTGGCGTGGTGCACCTGTGCTTTTGTTTTAAATTATTGAGTTCCTGCAGGAACAAGCATTGTGGCGGTGGGTGCTATTCGGTGTGCACACATACCCTTGAAAGTATAGAAGGGATATAAATCTGGGAGCAACAATTGGTTAAGTGCTGGCAGTGAGAAAGCTCCACTGTTATCCTTAGGTCTGTTTTGGGGGCAGTCATTCACTGCACCCGCCAGCCAGTGCTTAATTTGAACCGGTGCTCAGCACCAGCAGCTAATTGTCGGCACCGGTGCTTATAGCACCAGTCGAAGACACACTTATTGTGAAGGCACATGATTTTCCCCAGACTCTCAGGATGTTGCGCTACGTCGAGACTCGAACCGGGTTCCCCAGCTCCGAAAGCGGCAGCTCTACCCATTAGGCCAAGTCCTCTCCGGGTTAATAAGTGTCGGACCTCTAGTCAGGAGGCAGTTTGCACCTGCACATTTCGCCTGTTAGTGCTGCCTCCTGAGGACGGCACTTTTTATTTTACAAATTAATCACTGCCGCCAGCAAGGGGATCTCCAATTCCTTATCAAGGTGCAGGGTGGTTACCGCCTGCACAGAGAAACACTGAGAAGCTTTTAAACAGCTGCTCTGTATTTCTCTTGAATGCGCTGCCCTGGGGGCAGCGCGAGTTCACGGCTGCCCAGAGGGCAGTGCATTCTTCCTGATTGGTCGCACTTTCCATGTTTGCCCCGAGAGCGACTGCTTTAAGGTGCGACGTGGCGCAAACATGGAAAGTGTGCCCGGTCTATGAAGGCTCTGATGCTCATGTAAGGCAGTCCAATAAGTTCGGGAAGAGCGCGCACTATATAAAACTGCAAAAAAAAAAAAGTATTATGTCCCAGGTGAACTGTATCAGCACGATCGCTTTAATGTACAGTTGCGATCCCAAGTAGGAATCAGATTAGATCGAACTGGAGTCTTAAGTGACGGAGCACTGCAACAGACGGGCCAGTGGAGTTAAAGATCACTATCTATCCATCTACCACAAGATGGCGCTTAGGTACCGCGGAATATGAATTAAAATGAACAATTGAAGCGCAGACGAGAAAAAACACAAGCACGTTGCGAGGAAGAGAAAGTACAAAGTCAAGCAGTCAGTTTTTATACTTTATTACAAAGACCAGAAAATGGTAATCAAGCCTGCGTAGAAAGGCTGAAAGCGATAAAACGATAAGGCAGAGGCCAACAAAACACTTTCTCGCACAGGTTCGGCTAACTGCCAGGTCATACAAATATAATGTCCAATAACTTAATACCGATGCCGATAACTGACCTCAAACGTCACCTAGCGGCTGTGCATCGTGTTGTAAAGTCAACAAGCGTGTTAGTTTGAAACGAGTTAACATGGATCCACTTAAGACTGGGACTCACAAAAATTAAAACAACTTGGAAATATGCAAGTTACCTGCATATAAATCCACGACAACTTCCCCCGAGCAGCACAGGGAGGCCACCCTGATCTTCTCGGTTACATTCCCACGAGAAAACATACACCTCCTCACGTCAAACGAGTAGCTGTGAAAGGAAGCAAAGTAAGTTAACTGCAACCATTTATAAGGAACAGTCGCTCACAGACCACCCCTTAACTTCCTTTCATTTTAAAATATGTAAAATATGACCTGACCCAGTGTTTTAAATGGGAAACAATAAGTGTAGGTACTCATTAAATAGAGCTAGGGGCGTGGCTAGTGGGCGTGGTTAGAGGCGGGACGAGACATGATGATACTAAGACATTTCTATTGAGTATTCATTTTGCCCTTTGATAGTAGATTCACACTTTCCATATATGCAGATTAACAGCTGCATATGATGATAAAGAGTGGTGTGAATATCTGCAGGGAGCAGGCCCTAAATCATAATAGAAGGAGCTTTTAAATGAATGCAGTCAAGCCACCAACAGCACTCTTCAGACTAATTATCAGTGTGCCTCAGAACAAAAGTAATTTTTTGGAATAGCAGCATTAATAATGAGTACTACGCTAGTTGCAGGACATATCAAAACATTTGAGAAAAGTATCAATATAAACAAAACTTGTTTGCTCATTACACAAAATAAAGACCTAACACGATATATTAAGATTTCCTTGTTTTGCAATATTTGCAGCTTCTCACTGTCATACTGTTTCTACTTAGTTACTTTTAGCAAAATACTTCCAATACACACAGAAACAAGTAGACCATGAACACACAAAAGCATTTCACGCATTTCTTTAAAACTACCTCCTGAGAGTGTCCCCATTCTCTTCCTCTCTGAGCTCGCTTTCTCTCTCACACTGAAACATACACAGAAGCAGGCAAGCTCGCTCTCTCTCTCTCTCTCTCTCTCTCTCTCTCTCTCTCTCTCTCTCTCTCTCCCTCCCTCTTCCTCTCGCTCCCTCTACCTCTTCCTATCCCAAAAAGGTTCACTTGGGATTGTTACAGGAAGCACAGTATGAATGTGATTGACAGAGAAGGGCCTTAATGAGCCCTTCTCTATCAAACACAGCAGGGAGTGAAAATTCCAAACAGGGACACCCTTTGCATAACGCACATGAGCCGCTGCTGAATGGTTCAGCAGTTACTCACCTACGAGCTAGAGCGGCGATTTGGCTGTCAGAGTGCCGTAGAGATCTGCTCCACTCGGACTGCCTCAAGCTCCGCAGCTCTAGCACCAATTAGCTTACCTTCACTGAGTACCGGTACTCTCCTTAGGAGTGGAGAAGTGCCGGTACTCTGATCAGTAAAAATAAGAAGTGCCGGTACTCAGTACCGGTGGGTACCGGCCCATTTAAAGCACTGACCTGACCCATACACTCCCTCTACCTAGCTCAGACTTCTGCAGGACGGTATGGGGCCCTATTACACATAAGGCTCACTTTCAGCAGCACGGTGCACCTTAAAACATGTGTGCTGTGCGCAAACGGGGAAAGAGCGCCTTATTACAATGAATGGGCTGCCCCCGGAGCAGCTGCGAAGTCGTGCTGCCCTGGGGGCATCGAATTAAAGTGAAAAATAGAGGAGCTTTGAAGCGGCCCCCCGTGTTTTACTGTGCAGGCGGCATTCTGCCTGCACTTTTAGGGGGGGGGGGGGGGGGGGGGCGAGAGATAGGGTGACCAACCGTCCGTAAATTTCACGGACAGTCCGTAATTTTGGCCGTCTGTCCGTTGTCCGTGAAGGATTGTTTAACGGACGCCATTTGTCCATAATTTTAACCGGGCACTGGTCGCACCACCCTAAAGCCGGCACAGCTTCCACCCACCTCCCTGCTTGACTCCGATGCTGCTGAGGTCGGGTGTAACAGACTCCGATGCAGCACCAAAGCTCAGATCCCCAGCAGCATTGGAGAGGCCCAGCGGGATGGCAACCCTCACACCTTCGGCCCTTGATGAGCTGCTAAGAGGTGCTTGAAGGTGACTGAGAGGGTGGGGCTGCAGCTTCAGGGGCATCTATTCAGATGCAAACAGCCCTGAATGCGTCATGTCTCTGCAATTTAGAGGGGCCTCACACATTCCCTTTCTGCCCAGGGCACCAAACATCCTAGAACCGGCCCCGATTACACCGAGGCAGCACGTGGTTCTCTGCACAGAGCTTAATTACTGTTACTAAATTCTAAGCAAACCTCGGTTCTTCAAACATGCAGTCTATAATGTAATAAAATAAAGAAATGGCACAATCACACCCACACTGATTAACAAAGTATGGAGGACAATCAGTTCTCTTGGAGCATCTCCTTTAAGTACTGTACATCACAGTGGGGGGGTGGCAAAACTAACATTTTGGCAAGCGAGCCTGTCTTCTCGTTGTCTTGTCCAGGAGGGGGTGAGGAGCCCTACCCCACCCTGGCAGAGACCAAGATGATAGTAGAATACTGCATACCCACCCCTGTGCCCACCCTGGTGGATCCGGTTCCCCCTCCTGTGATGGCTCCTACGCCCCCCCCCCCCCCCATGGCTCCTCTCCCCCCTGTGGTGCATCCTGTCTCTGCCCTGGGTGGCTCCTGTCCCAGTCCTGGAATGGCTCCTGCAGCGAGGGTGAAGTTCTTTATGGGCCTCGTCTCAAAGGCTCAGCACAAAATTAATATGAAAAGGTGGGCAAGTGAGTAAGTGAAGGGATAGTTGGATGGCTGGATGAATTAGTGAAAGGGTGAATGGATGAGTGAAAGAAAGATTGAATAGATGGATAATGAGATCCTGAGTGGATTAATGAGTGAGTGGAAGGATGGATGAGTGAAAATATAAATAGCTGGGTGGAAGGGTAGCTGGATGGGTAAAAGGGTGGATGAATGAGTGAAAGGATGGATGAGTGAAAGGATGGCTGGATTGATTAATTGATAAGTGCAAGGGTGAATGGATGGACGGATGAGTGAAAGGGTGGATGTAAGGATGGATGAGTGAGTGAAAGGGAGGGTATATGGACAAAAGGATGAATAGAGGAGTGAAAGGATAGATGGATGAGAGAAAGGATGGATGAGTGATAGGGTCAATGGATGAATTCATGAGTAGATGGATGGATGGAAGGAAGGATGGCTAAGTGAAAGGGTCGATGGAGAGAGAAAGGGAGGATGGATGGATGACTGAAAGGGTGGATGGGTGGAAGGATGAGTGAATGGCTGGATGGGTAGAATAGTGGATGGATAAGTGTACAGATGGATAGGGTGAAAGGGTGGATGGATGGATAAGTGAAAGGATGGATGAAGGGATGGATGAGTGAAATGATAGATGGAAGGATACATGATGGATAGGTTTGCAAATGGTTGAATATGTTTGGATATGGCTGGGCTTACTTATATACTTTTGCGCGACCTCCTCTGATGTGTCTGTAAAACGTACCTATTGTCCTGAAGTTTTGTCCTGAATTTTGACCCTTGGTCCTGAATTTTTACACTAACCGTCCTGAATTTGCACCAATTCCCGTTGGTCACCCTAGCGAGAGATCCCCTCCTAGCAGGCGGCTGCAGTGAGCGACTGCACCTGCCTGAAAGGGAATGTCTAGGGAATGGGGGGGGGGGTCCATAGGACCCTATTTCCCACCTCCGGGGGACTGCCATCAGGGGGCACACTGTCAGTGCAGCTCCTGACAACTTATTTGCCTCTGCACCGGTGCCTATAATACGGTGTGGGCGCAGAGACAAAGAGAGTCCCTCATTTGCATGGAGCCACGCTCTCATGCAAATGAGGGAGCACTCTCTGGTGATACCGCTGGCGCTATAAGTGCACCAGTGCTATATGTATTACAGAAAGGGCTACACAAGCGTCTGCAGCCTTTCTGTAATACCAAAGTGCCCTGGGGGCGCGCAAAACGGATGCACATGCCAGTTACACCCCCAGCGCACTTTCCATAATATGGCCCATGGTATTCAAGCTAGGGCGATATTAGAGCCAATTGTTTTTAGGGGGAGTAAACATTTTAAATGGTGAGGGTAGGGCCACGTAAGAGCCTGCAAAATTACTCATCGGGGGCAGCAGTTTAACACTGTTATTTTATACCTTGTAATACACTTGCGGCAGTCGACCTGGCAAGAAGTAGGATTTTGTGTAGCAATGGCAAATGGACTATTCTAAAAACACACTGGGGCCTGCTGAATAGGTCTCAGCATAATAATGGACTGCATCTACCAGCATGTATACCTTTACAGAATTTGCAGGTGAGGATGTTAGTTCACAAGACAACTCTGACATCAACGGCAGGATTCCCGGCATACAGGCACTATAAGCATACAGGATGCAGAGTCTGCAAACCTTGTTAATGCACAGTAAACCCGAGCCCCAGCGCCCATCATATATTCTTGCCTTTGGTATGCTTGGACACTCATACCCTCAAAACAGCCCACATTTGGAAATACGTTGGATGTACAACAAAAGGAAGCATCAAAACCACCGAGCACAATGCACGAGTGGCTATGGTGCTGCCACAGTAAAGAACATATACCCACACTTGCAACATAACCACGAACAATAGTAGGAGCAGCATATTAAACAGACACCGGTTGTAAAAATACATGTCAGCAGTGCATAAAGAACACCTTAATTCTGTGGAATATGTACAAATGTGCTCACCGATGGCATCATGTCAAGTGGTGGTGATATATCCAGTGGCGTAACGAAACTTGATGGGGCTCCCCTGCAAAGTGCATGTAGGGGCCTCCCCAAGCTCTGGACCCAGTCCGAATCTCTCAAGCCAGGGGCCTGGCAGTGCCGGAGGGGACTCCTCGAGCGCGGGGGCTTTTGTTACGCCACTGGTGATATCCTGAAATAAGACTTCTTAAGGGGATTCAGTAGCATAACAAATGTCTTGCAGAAAAGAATGGTAAATGCATAAGCTGGCTTCCAATAGGACCCTGATGGCCTCCATACTTCCTGCAGCTCAGCTCCCTGTTCCCCTCTCTCTTCAACTATGGGCACACAGCAAATGGGAGACCTAGGTGGGATCAAGAGATGTTCAGTGTTGAAACACTGGAGCAGAAAGACAGACTCCAGGCTCTCACTGCCTAAACTAGTAACTCTTGAACACTGAACCAAGTTCTAAATCTGTCACCTCACAAATATGCCTGCATTCGCCTGCTCCACATTATTGCTCATGTTTCTTTCCACCCTACTGGTTGTTTAGATGTTGGCTAAGCACAATTATCTGTGAAGCGTGGTTTCTTTTGTTCTGTGGAAGACTGCTCCATCTGCAAGTCTCTTTTCTCATTCCCTTCAGTTCTCTTTCCTCTGTCCTGCTTTTAGGTTAAACCTGTCCGAACCGCTTTGAGGTCATCAAAGTTAAACAAATAAACAAACAAGATAGTAGTAAGAACAGCTACAGTCAACCACAGTTCTTGAGCACTGACACTCTATGTCATTTACTAAAGCAATTCTAGGTTTCTCTCACTCATTATCACTCTTGGTATTACAAGGTGCGAGTGTGAGTGTCTATCTCTCGAAGTACGTTAGATGTCTTTCTCTCTCTCTTGCCCTCTCTCTGTCCCTCTAGCTATCTATGGGCTTCTCTCTTAGTCTCTTGCCTATGCAAAGAGCAAGAAGAAAACAATAGGAGTATGCATAAGAGAACTTCAGAAGGAATACATAATTTCCAACAGTCACATCATCCCCCCTTTTTCTCGCATCACGGATATCCCTTCGGCACTCCCTTTTGACTACTTTGCCACCTCTCAACCACATAGTGCAACCAAGTTTGGAGCAAATTAATCAGAGGAAGATTGAGAGGTTTTGGCAAAATGGGCAAACTATGGGTATAGAAGATTTTTCTAGGGATTGGGTGCTTTAACCATTTGAGGAATTTTCAGCTACTTTTGAGATCCCGAGAGGTCAATTTTTATTGCATTGGTCAGTAATAGCCCGGGTGCGCCTCCACTGGAACATGGGTATATAGGAGCCTCAACTGCAGAGCGCTTGTCAAATGTTGTGCACTACGCCTGGCCGCATCAATGTGGGACGTGTCTTTATCGGGCATTACAAAATGATATGGTATCACCCTTTGTAGGTCTTGAAGCGAAGTGGGAAGAGGAGTTGGGGCACCCAATTTCCAAAGAGGACTGGGTGAAAATTCTGGCGAGTTTGAATACTGTGTCTAGGAATGAGGTATTGAAATTGATTACATTCTTTTACTTGCATAGGGCGTATCTGAGTCTGGGGGAAATAGCTAGGATTGATCAGGGCACAGCTGTTGAAGGCCCTAGATATGGTGAACATGGAGCAGAAATTATACATATGATGTGGTTATGTCCATCATTGGTAGGAAATTGGAGGCAAGTAGTGTCCTGTATTAATGAGGTGGTTTAGAGAGCTTTTGAATGTGCGCCTTTGGTCTGTTTTCTAGGGGGATTTCCAAGACCTGCTAGGTGCAAAAACACAACAGGATTTATTGACATGACCCTGGTACTTGCCAGATGGGAGATAACCATGCATTGAAAGATGGCAAGGTGGCCCAACGTAGCGAAATGGAAAGAGGAGCCAATTCGGTGGGCAGGCTATAAGAGTGCAGTGTTGTATGGTGAAGTGAGGAAAGGAAGAGAAACTATTGACAGGGGACAAGCATGGGATCATTTATTAGAATGCATTAAAAATCCTGATCTGGTGGATAAATCTGGGGAAGAAATCGTGTAGAAGAAGAAAAATCTTCTTAACTTCAAAAATGAAAGACTAGGATTAGGGTACATGTGTTTACAAGTTTGAAATGTACTTTGTGAATCAGTATGTACACATGTGATGGGGACTGAACTGTTGTGGCGGTGGGCGGTTTAGTGGATTAGATATAATATTTTAAATGCTACTAAAACTCTGTTTAAACCATATACATATACACCGCACAATAGTTTAACCTCTGGCCGTCACCCTACACAAACACAGCACTACTATGTCACTTATCCATCTCCCCTATTAATTCTCTTCATCTCCTCAGGCCTTACCCTTCCACACAATAAGTGCTTGCTTTCTACTTGAGATTACTGGTGGTGGATATTATGGCTCAATTTTTGGGACCTGGACTTATATTTCATCATCAGACAGTGACAAAGCGCAAGACACAAAGTCAGAAAGGAAGAAAGCGAAAGCTAGAAAAAACAGTGAAAAAGGGTGAAAGCAGGGATGAAAAGGAATCCACAAGAGGGAGATAAATAGATATAAGTGGAGGGTAGTGGAACAAAGAGTCATACGGTGTAATCAGCTGTGATATTTCTCAACCCTGACATTTTGCACTGTTATAGAGTGCTGTTAAGCAAAACTTTGGGCACTGTGCTTATTCATGTTATAAATTAAACATTCTCACAGCCCTTTTCTCTCTCATGTCTTTACATGCCCTCACCCATCTCTCCTCAACCTTTTCCCTTCCCTCTTCAACACTTACCGCCCTGTCACTTTACGTTCCTTCTCAACATAGAACCAGGACACATGATCTCTGTTTTTCTGGGTCATTTCCAATACATTTCTTCCAAGCTAACTGGAACAGTAGATCTCTCAAGTGAAGTGCAAGTGTTTCTATGACTGACAGACCTCATAGAATGAGAAATGTGGTCAACCAAAATAGAGTGTAGGTTGTCAGATGGTCGCCATGCCAACTGCCAGGTGGCAGCTCAAAGCTGAGGAGTCTTGCTGGGGTCTCACAGCCAGTGTTACTCTCTGTCCACAATCAGTTTAGAGCTGCAGTCATGGCTCTTTGAGGCAACACAAATCCTCAGAGTGGGCACATCAGCTCATTGAGCCACCGGTACAATACACGTCTTATTACACTATGTGTTCTAGGTAGAAAATATTGTCTGGACTCTGAAGTGAGAAGAGTACAGTGCTTTTTTTTTGCTACAGCTGTGCTTCCCTGCAAAAAACACAAACCAATCAAGCTACTGCAGGGGCAGAGCTGGCTGGGGACGAGGATGGATGCAGTCTGCTGGTCTTGCAGACCAGCTCCTTGTTTTCTAGGAGGTGCACGTCCTCAAAGCGGCCTGTGGACGCCAAGTCAGGCATGTGCCTGGGGACATTTGCAGTGCTCCTCATCGATACACGTTTGGAGCCCCAACGGTGGTTTCATCCAGTGCACCCACCTATACCTTCCAGCCTGTAAACTGAACTGCGGATCGAAACTGCCCGAATCCATCAAACCCTGTGTAGTCCCTCCCCAGAGGGGGTATCTGGGCAGCCTTGGAAGCACAGAGGTCCCACTCTGCGGGACGGTACTGTGGGAGTGTGCCCACTACACTGAGGTTGCAGTTTAAATGAGACCATGCCTACTCCGAAGGAGCTCTACAACACACTTGTCTTGAGGTCCACTGTCACATCTCCATGCTCTCAGGGACCGCAGTTAACAGCACCTCCAATCTGTTCGGACGACAACACCACATCTGCGGGCCCCAAAGGGGCGCATTTTTGACTTTGGCTCTAACCTGGGCACTGTGAAGTAGAGGGAAGATTATCTTGTAGAGTATGGCCTGGAAATGTGTGGTTTTGCCTTTCTCTTTCCTGTCACCTCACTGTGATATGACAGCAGGGAAAGGACTTCTTTACACCACATAATGCTGGGTCTAAAGTGGGAGTAAAGTTCTACCTGTGGAGTGCAATGAATAATCTGAAACCAGGATACAGAATGTGCCTAGTTTAGGTCAAGCAACACCCTAAACCCAGAGCTGTGATATGAAACTCAAGTGACTGAAACCGTTGTGAGGCATTGAGAAGAAAATAGAAGACAATCAGCAGAGGCTCAGTTTGACCTGTGAGGAATGAAGTTCTTTAGTGCAGTGTTATTTATTAATTTCTGGTTCTGGTCTCTCTGATTTCCCCTTCCCTGGATTGGTCTTGAACGAGCAATAATGACAATAGTGTCACACCTGACTGATACAAACCCTCCTACAGATAATTTGCCAAATGTCACATTACTTTACTTTTTCCTTTATCTGGTTTGATGGTGCTTGTCCGTAGAGCCTGGAAATTTCCTGTTATGTACTACTTTGACTCATGGGTTGTCTTTTTAGGTTTCACTTGAGAAATGTATTGTTTTAATATAAATCCTAAAACTAGCTCACATCCCGCCCCCTTGCTTTCCTGACTTTTCATAGGCTCCTGTGCTTGCCACTTACTTATCCTCCATTTTTATTGGCTGTGGCATATTTTCCTGCATTTATCAATGCTTGTTCCTCGACTGCTTCTCATATCAGTTTCCTGTAGCCGAAATACCGGGTGGAACTATTTTTTCCTAACATTTTGCCTCTTTCTGCTTTTTTGTCTTGCAGCAGATTTATATAGTGCAACTTATCACCCAGAGAGATGAAGGATTTCCCCAGAATGACAGGACTCAAACCGGGATCCCAGCTCTCGAGTCAGCAGCTCTGGCTGCTGCGCCACATCCTCTCCACTCCAGTTATACTGGTCAGGGAGCTCTTTCCTTTGCCCCTTCGTCCCGGGTGGGGGGGGGGGGGAAATTCATAAAAACAGCTTATTATTCATTACATAGGCGAAACCGATGCATTACTAACGCTTGTATTAAATAGAGCGTCTCCATTTCTTTAAAATACATTATGCATCATATTAAAAAATAATGTATTCAATGTGCCCATTTGGTAAAAGAGTGCCCAATTTCAACTACACGCTAGTGACTAGTAATAACTGGCATAAACGTTTGTTTAAATCGCTAAAACATGGGAGCTCGAGACGTGTTTTCGATGCAAAGCTATGGTCCACAGTCAGGACGCAGAGGAGCATCGGTGCAGAGTCTCCAGGCGGCCTCTTGGTGAGTCCGAGTCACGTGTTGCACGATGCACACCTGTCATGCCCACACTCTGTAACCTCTGCTGGCTGAGGCACGCCAGCGCCATGCTCGGGCTGCTTGAGCACAGGTGGAGTGCATGGGCTTGCCGCGCCTCCAGATTAGCACATCTTGGACGATGAGCGCCGTGAACGCTCTCAGCCTGGCAGCTGCTCGGTACGATCTGCTCTTCCCTCCTGACACGGATCCTTACTGCACTTCTGCTGCCACAGACAGAGAGGCGTACCCTGGCTACGCAAGCCGAGCAGGAAGGTCAGTGACCCTCTGCTACCGATGGTCACTGCAGCACCCTTCTACACCCCAATCTTGGCACATACATACAATCGTAGTATTCTTTAACAGTGCAGCTAACATATAGTGTTTCGTGCGGTGGGTCACCTGCGCCTACTCTTATAAGAAGCCGGACCTGCTTTTCTTTTCACTTTGGTGTGGAATAACTGGTGTTAAAGTGGAGCGTTTCCTTCCAGTTAAAGTGTGCAGGGTGTGCCGTTTCGTGCAGCACCCAGTGTGGGAACCCATTTACTTGTCTTCCCGAACAGGATGTGCTGCCTCCCACTCATGCTTTGAAGGACAAAGGAACGCAATGCAATTGGTCAGGGACCTTTGGTAATTACAAGTTTTAAACACAGTGGTCCCTAAACAGGACAAGCATTTGCAATGCAATAGGTCTCGCATTTACGGGAGTTTTAGCTATTGGCATTGTAAATGACAGTGCCTTTTATTTATGTTTTGGTTTTTAAAACATAAAATAAAAGGCATTGTCATTTACAATGCCAATAGCTTCCTCGCGTAAATGCGAGACCTGTTGCATTTTCAATGCTTGTTAGATGAGCTTCAAAGACTTTTGAATGGAAGCATTAAAAGAAAACCTCTCATAACTGTACCAACAAATAGGTCCTTTTTCTCACCAGGCACATGGCATGCATGATTAGAAGCTGTGTAGAGATAGCGCTTCGCGGCACTGTGGTAAACACTAATGTACTGGAATCTTTATTTGAATCCCTTTCGGAGCAGTCAGTAAAAGGGGCAAATATAATTGAAAAATTGAGCAGTTAACATGCACCTTTTTGTTTCACTTTTCCAAAATTATCCTACATAAAATCCTACTGAGCAATGTGCTGGGGGTTACTCACTTGGTGCACATGGGGTCTAAGTTTATACTTCTTGACAGGGCTGTTTTAAATTACCAGTCCGGCCCTGGACGTGTTCCAGAGTCGAGTCAATGACAAAGAAGTGGTCCAAATGCTACGTTCAGAAGGGGGAGGGTGTGGCTTAACGGCCAGTGCAGCCGACTTGGGCGCTGAGAGATCCAGGTTTAAGTCTCGTTGTGTGATCAACATCCTGTGATTCTGGGCAAATCACTTCCCCCTGCCTACGGACAGCGCCTACAGACCCTCACGGGTTATTAGCGGCGCTATACAAATCCAAGTATTATATTAGAATTATTAAGAAGAGAAAGAGGCAGCCAAAAGACGACGATCAAATGTCCAAGCAAAATGGAAAAAGTGGCCTAGAAGGATACTAGATAAGAGAGGGGGGGGGGGAAGGAGTGGCCTGAACGCTACTCTTAAAAGCTGATGAAACACAACTAGTAGAAATGGACAAAGTATTGAGGAACTATATGCAGCCATTCCAGGCGTTCTTAATTTCCGGTACCGACGGGAATCTCTGTACGCAATTACGAGTTTGCAGACCAAGAATTACTTGGTATAATTCTGCATGGAAAGCTGCATGTTTAGAGCTACAGATCACATTTTTAATGAAACTGCAATACAGCAACAGCACCGGCCCTGATATAATATTAATGGCCGCCGAGCAGCACGGTAGCAGCAGAAAGCCTTTTAGGTTCTTACGCAACACGTAGCTAAATTAATTATTTGCAGGGAAAGGATCCCATTACCCCGGCAGCCTCCGAGGGATCAGGGAGAGCCGGACTTCGGAGGCGCTCATTAGCGACTCTCAAATGTCAAGACACCGGGAGGAAAGAAGAGGCCTGACAGGGAAGGAGACACAGCGACACAGATCTGGAAGGGAGGGGGCGCGAGAAAGACAGGGACAGCGAGGTACAATGATGGAAGAGGTGGCGACGGAGCGGGCACAAAGAGGGGAGAGGGCGCGAGGTAGACGGGGACTGCAGTTTAGACAGGGACAGCGAGGTACAATGATGGAAGAGGTGGCGACGCGAGAAAGGGAGCGGGCACAAAGAGGGGAGAGGGTGTGAGGTAGACGGGGACCACAGGTTAGAGATAGGAAATGATGGAAGGCTCGTGAGAGAGAGCAGGATAGAATGGGGAGAGCGGGAGAGACAAAGAGCAGTAAATTCAGACATAAGCGAAGAGAGAGAGAGAGAGCAGTAAATACAGACATAAGCGAAGAGAGAGAGAGAGCAGTAAATACAGACATAAGCGAAAGGGAATGGGGTCCTAAGAGAGACAGAGGCCTAGGAAAAGGAGGGGAGGCAGGTAGAGAACAAATGCGTATTACGAAGAAAACAAGACCAGCCCGGCTTCTAAAGTGCTCCGGACGAGAGCGTGGCACGCGCGCTTGGCGGGGGGAGCGCATTCCAGGCGGGGGAGCGGACCCTTTGAAGTATGATGCTGAGGGCGCCAGTGGGCTGAAGCACTTCCCCAAACGAATTGCATGGCGGCACGATGCACGTGAGTGTGCGCGTGCTCGCCATGCAATCCACTTTTGGGAGCACTTTGAAATGCCCCTCTTACTAGAGTCTCGCATAGCGATTGCGTAAACGCAATAGCTAGGCGAGACCTAAAAAAGGATGAATATAGACTCGGAGTCAGTGCTATATTTGCAGCTGTCCAACCGGACAGGAATACTTTTAATTTATAAAAATTGAACAAAATCAGTAAAGTGGGACACAAGCCTGCATCCTACTAAATGTGTAAAAAGGAAAAAAAATACAAAATACAAAGATGAGGAAGGCTCAGGCAGAGCGACTTGTTTGCATATTCCACATTCAAATAACACAAACAGGAATGCGATAAGACACTGTTACACATTAATAATACTTAATAGAGAAGCGTATATGGTGTACAATAAGTCGAGGAAGTTTCGATCCCTTTAACCATTTTGGGATCAACATCAGGACATTACATTACATGCCTGAATACAATCGCCTGCAATTATAGAATAAAAAGAGAAGGAAAGGAAAACCGAATTAGAATTGGGAATAAGAAACTTAGGAAAAAATGGCGTATCAAGACAAGCATCTGCGTGTGAAGAAGTGAATTATTCGGCGCAGTGTTACAGTCTAGAACGGTATCCATGGAGAATACGGGTGACAAAGTCAATGTGGGATAAGGGCCGAGGTGTCAAATACTAGAGGAATCGCCATGCGATGAGCATGCCAGCAACCGGTGAGAAAGAGGTCTATATTTCAATACGTGGACCAGAGTGGCAACGTCCAAGAACTATGCCATCATGCTGATCATATGAATCAGGCAGAGAAAAGTCAGTGCGGGGAGCCGCACGACTACATGCAAGGTAACAATACGAGGCTTAATCACTGATAGGGATGAGAGTGGCATTGGTAGTACCGTGCCGACTGTGCTAGAAGTGCCTAGGAGCTGATAAATGTTGGAACTGGCAGTGAGGAGTCGGTGCGGCTAGCCGCACGACTGCATGCAGAAGAACAGTGAGGATGTACCTATACCTATATCCAGGTTGGAGCCACTGATGAGGGCAGAAGCAGGGTGGGCGGGATCCTACCGACTGTGCCTGGAGTGCCAGAGGGCACCAAGGGCCCTGAATGGAGGTAAATTGAAACCTGAAAAGGAAACACACGCAAGGGAGCAGTGGTGTGGGTGACGCTGAAGGAGAGGGACGATAACCATACCTTGATTAGAACCGTAACTTGTACGATGAACCGCGTACACGGTAAAAACGGTCGGATTGCTGGAATAGGTCTTGATGGACCTGGGGAGGAAAAGCGAGTGGAAGAAGTTATGGTCCTTGAAGCACAGGGCTAAGAACAGGTGCCCGAGTGGAGCACTTTGAATATGGCATACCTTGTTAATACGAAACGCAGGAATCAAGGCGCCTTCATTTAGGGATCTCCTGAAGAGTGAATGGGTGTCTGGCAGTGCCCTGGTTCTATAGCGTAACTGGGCTGGAAGTGAACGGTCACACGACCGGCATGAAAAGTGTATGGTGTACTGTGAGTAATGCGGCGGCCATATTTAAAAGGTGAAAGGCAAAGGATGCCTCGTTAAAAATAACAAGTAGCAAGGAAAAAGCGAGCATAAAGAATTATTAAAAGAAACAAGTTGCATGAAAATGGAATATATGTTTTGTTTGCATTGAGCCCCAGTTCACAGATAATCCATAAAAGAAGTCTGAATATGTACATTGGCAAATATATAAGAATATGTACAGAGGGCTGACAAAGAGCACTATTTCCATGTGAGACACCCCCACATGTTGGACTACGTATTTTAACAATTGCATTAGATTGTAAACAGTGATGCGAACACACCATTTTGATAAATGCAAAGTATCACAGAGTGCTGCCAAATATTCAAAGAGAAATCAGGGATAGTTAGAAAGGAAGAGTTACAGGGCTAGAGGGTTCGGAGAAGGCCCTTACTCTAGAAAGTTTTGAAGGAATCAAGGCAGATCCATATCATGGAGAACAATTACAGTTGGTTTACAGCAGAGTGGTCCAATCCTCAAGTCGATTGAGACCAGTACGTATACTTTCAGTTTGTAGGATCCACTAAAGTTCTTCTTTGTTAAGGAGTTGCGATATGTCCACCCGGGTCCACGTATTGAAATATAGACCTTGCTCACCGGTTGCTGGCATGTTCACCGCATGGCGATTCCTCTAGTATTAGACACCTCGGCCCTTATCCCACATTGACTTGTCACCCGTATTCTCCATGGACACTGTTATAGACTGTGACACTGTGCCGAATAATTCACTTCTTCACATGCTGATGCTTGTCATGTCACGCCGTTTTTTCCGAAGTTACTTTATCCTGATTCTAATTACGTTTTCCTTTCCTTCTTTTTTTATTCTCCAATTGCAGGCGATTGTATTCAGGCATGTAATTTAATGTCCTGATGATGATCCCAAAATGGTTGAAAGGGATTGAAACGTTGTCGACTTATTGTACACCATATACATTTCTCTATTAAGTATTATTAATGAGTAACGGTGTCTTATCACATTCCGGTTTGTGTTATTTGAATGTGGAATATGCAAACAAGTCGCTCAGCCTGAGCCTTCCTTGTCTTTCTATTTTGTATTTTTGTTCCTTTTACACGTTTAGTAGGATACAAGCTTGTGTCCCACTTTACTGGTTTTGGTCAATTTCATAAATTAAAAGTATTCTTGTTCGGGTGGAGAGCCTCACACTGAAGCAGCTCCTCCTTCTTTATTTTTATTGCACTCTATTTCAGATGGCTTTGATTTGTAGCAACTTACCAAACCAGTATCAAGGACAGACCAAGTCACATCCAGCTGGCAGTGGCGTCTCTAGACATTATTTTAGGAGGGGCAGAGGGGCCCCTTTAACTTCCAACAGACTAGCATTAAGATTATAGGAAGTTTTTTTTATTTGGGGGGGGGGGGGGGTGGGGTGGAAAGTCTGAGAATGTTTATTTAGCACAACAGTAAGCAAAGCAGGATATCATGAGATAAAGTGACAAAGTGCCACCCCCACCACCCAAAAAAAAAAAACATGGAATTTGTATCAAACTTTACACATTGGCACCAATTGAGAACACATGGTAGAAACTCAAACAGTAAGCTCACTGAAGGTGAAAAAAGTTCTTGTAAGGAGGGTGCAAAAAAACTTCAAAAAGAAGCAAAAATGCAAACTTCAAAACTCTGAGCTGGCTACTTGTGAATCTTCAGGTGTGCTGCCAAGCACAAGTGAGAGACTGAATATGACAGAGGTGGCAAAGTTTATAGAGGTATGGTTAGCGGAGGCCATCATGGTAAAGCGAAGGCATGTGCGTGCTATTTCTCAGTCTTTTTTTCTACAGTCAGAAATTTCCACTATACCATTGCCATGTGTTATCCTTCATTCAAATATTTATATAAAGTAGTGTCACTTTTTAAGCAGACTGAATTGATCATTAATGTGGTCTGTGAAAGGGGCAAGGTCCTCCGAGTGTCTAAATCACTCCAGTTCTCACACCACTCTCTTCTGCAGTCTTGTTTTTAGGTATTTACACGCTTTCTCCTCATATCTTTCTGAAACACCCATTCTGCATATATCGCACCTCATCTCTCTCTCTTCTTCAGCACCTCTTTTCACTCTCTCCTTTCCACTCTACCAAACACACACACACAATGCACCCACTCCTCTGTAAGCACTGCATTTTCTTCATCTTTCGTTTTGTCAATATTTTGACAACTGTGTTCCTCCTTCACACACTTTGGCATATAATTACAATTGCCACATCTGACCATTGTGCTGTGCACTCTGCAGAGAGGCCAGGAATTGGATGAGCAAATATTTTGAACCCCTTTACGAGAGGCATACAGGCACTTTGAATGATTCGCCCTCCCTTCAACTTGAAATCCACATTTCTTAATTGCGGTCCATTATTAACACCCACCCAAAATCCAAACTCACAAAGGAACCTAGAAGCAATTATTTTCACAGTAAGCACTATACATGTCGAATATGTTGCATGAATAACTTAAGAAACACACCATTCTGGGAATGCAAGAGTACATTCAAACAGGTACCTCCCACATTGCAATTCCCAGGCTGAGAGGACAGTGTTAATATTTAGGTTTCGCCTGCACAGTGCTTGCGCTGTGCTTGTGAAATCTCTTGAATTTAATATACATCTTAGAAGCGGGCTCATAACAATTCCCATGGCCAAATTACTGTGTCTATCTGCTGTTGTGTGGAACTTTTTTTTCTTTGTATTCACTTTCCCTGGCTGCACACATTAAAACAGCTGTGTTACATTCCCGATCTTTTCATCGCGATGTCACCAAGGAGTATTCATTGGATCTCACTCTACATTTTATGTGGGCTTAAGTTCTTCAACTCGATTTTATGACTTTGTCTTGGGCAGTTTTATTACTGTGCCTGCACGAGACTGTGTGAAAATCTCACATCACCCTCTCCCCTTATTGGCAGAAATGGGCAACACTGCCATCTACTGGTTATTTGTTTAATTGAATTAAAAAATTGTTCTTGCATACATTTTCTCCTTATGTTTTATGTTGCTCGGGTACTGAACTGAGTACTGGTAGTCAACTCGGATATCTTTGTTTTTAGGTTTTGCCGGCAAAAACTGCTTTTCTTAAATCACAAGGGCGAAATCTAATGCATTTACCAATGGTGGTTTGTTTATGCCAATACATGCGTTTAAGCCACAATATCAAGCAAAAAAGATAAAATATCTGCTAAAAATACTCCATGGTCACATTTAATATGCCATGACACACTGGGCAAGTCATGTCCTTCAAGAGGAGCGTGAGGGTAATTTCCACCTCAACATATCATGGATATGGGACTGAAATTGCATATCTAATAGCAATGAGGTGTAGGTTTGGTTCAATGGCTAAGCAATTAGCACAGCTCTAATCATGGTCTCCTTATGCGAGAATAGGTTTGATCCTGGGTATACCACTTATCTCCCCATGGCACACCTCCAGCAACAGCCAATGAGACTTCGCATACCCAAAGGGGATTCTATTTGCATTTGCTCTACATAAAAAAAAAAGTTCTCGAGGGAACTGCCAAATGAGTCCCACATCACCAACCCTCACTCCCACGCTGAAAAATAATAATCTCTGGAAGAATTAGCAACTGCCAAGAGTAGCGAAGATGTACCCAAACACACTGGCCTAGCAGCTCTAGTATGCGAGATAGGATGTTGGAAAGCCTCTGCTCAAATGTTAGTTTTTGGCTGCATCCTACCACAATACAAGTAGAACCTTGGCCGCTGCACATCATCATCAAGCTAATACTCTTGGCATAGCAACGCTCTACAATGCGATGTAGGCATACATGCAAGAGCATACTGAAGGGCACTCCTGAAGTGTGGCTGCAATGGGAACTGGATTTATGATGCTTTGCCTGCGTTTATAATGGCCAATACACGCATGCGTACTCAGCTGAGCCTCCCATGCAGGTTGTATATTAGTGTCCTCAAGCATTTTTTTTCCATGAAGAAAATAATGGTTGTTATCAGAAAAGATGCTTATAAGAAATTACTTTTATCCAGGTTTTTTGTTTTTTTTGCAGAGTTTTATATGGCGCGAACTTGACCCGAATCCAATAAAGTATCAGAGCGCTTTACATAGCAGGATGTTTTTAGCGTCGTTACCGAGACTCGAACCCAGTTCCCCCAGGTCCGAGGTCGAGCGCCCTAACCGTTAGGTCAACTCTTATAGGTGTAGTGAAATATGGATTTGTGTCGTTTTCTGTGGCCCTCCGTCTTTCCACTTTCTAGCCAGGCTGCTTGGAGTGATGGGTGTTGCTGTACTTCGGATATTAGTGCAATTGTAAAATAATGCAACCCCATTTTATACAGTTTAAAAAAAAAATCCTTTCAAAAATACTTCTCAGAATGTTTTAATCTTCTTATCACCGTGTCCGACGCCTCTTAATTGCATTCTAACGTGAGGTGCGATCGCAAAAGTTTGTTATAGATCAGGCTCAAAGGGTGGGGCAATAGGTAAGCCCCCTATGTTGGCGGATGCTCTTTGCCGAGGCTCCGCACTGGCCTCAATCATCCCGCATAACACGGAGGAGGCGACCTCTTCTCAGGGAAAGACTGACCGTTTTACACACCCTGGCGGTGGACAATTTGCGCCAAAGGCAGGTGGGACTAGCCAGACACTGGTGGCCGGGGGGGCACCGCTGTCCCTTCATCGATAATCCTTCAAGCCATCAAAGACTAACAAGCGGCCCTAGAAACCAGGATTTATGGGGCTAGCATCGAGGTGTCCCATCTGAGAAAGGTTTGTGTCAAGTGGTAGATTGGGTAATTGCGGTTGAGACTCGCAGGTCTGAAGCGGAAGTTGAGTTGCGCTTCCTGAGTCAAGATTTGTCCTAACTCTGCAAAGTGGCCCGACAGCTAGAGTGCCGGGCTGAGGATGCAGAGGGGAGATATAGGCGCAAAGACGTGCGCTTGGCGGAAGTACCGGAGGAAGTGGAGGGCCCCTCCTGAACTTTTCTTTATGGAATGTTTCAATCCTGGATCCCGGCACAGGATATTTCAACTTACTTTCTGACTAAGAGAGCACACATGGCTCGGACTAAGAAACCCCTCCAGGTGCACCGCACACACGGTCACCCGAGGCTGCTGAACTACTTGGAAAGAGATGCCATCTTGAAGGCAGTCTGCACCCGACATTTACAGGCAGCCAAGAGGATTGTTCCAGACTACGCAGCCCGCGCTAATAGAAAGGATACTAAACATGTTAATAAATACCCACCACATGGCTGAGAATCTGATGTTCATCTCATGGAGCCTAAACAGGTTAGGCTGAAAGATTAAGAGAGGGTTTGTGGCACAATACATCTGTAGGCACTCACCCGATCGGATGTTGCTACAGGAAACCCACTTGATGGCTAAAAATTGTAAATGCCTCCAGGGCACCCAATATGTCTAATTAGAATATGTGGGGTTCACAGGGGGATCGAGATGAGTGGCCATTAAGTCCAAACAACCTCCCTTCCTCACGGAGAGGCAATGGGAAGACTGAAGGCGGTTATGTGGCGGTACAGGGAAAATGGGGTAGGGGAGACATTCTCACAGTAAACGTGCATGTACCTCCCAAATTACAGCATCGTGTCCTCGACAAGTTAGGTGTCTGCAGCTGAAATATATTTGATCAGTGGGGTCTTTAATAAGGTTATCCACTGAAAGCTTGATAGAATCTCTCCCTGTGACTGACATCACGAGCGCCACGGGTCTAGAGCCATTTACATATGCTCTGGAGATTCAGGCACACATAGGACAGACCGAATTCCTTCCTGTAAGGAGTTCATAAGCCCTGATCTCGCCTGGACTACCTGCTCGTTCTGGCCGACGAGGTTATATGGGAGATGGAATATCTGGACAGGAGAATTTCCGACTATTCTCTTGCACATTCTAATAGGAACCAGCAGTCGAGAAACCACAAACCCTTTGGGGCACTGAAAGATAAAAAGGTTGTCAAAACCCTGCAAGTTGACTCTTAATTGTACTTTGAGGGAATTGAAGGGGCCGTGGACTCCCCGATTATGCTCTGGGAGGCATACATGGCAGTTCTTAGGGAAAAAGTCCAATGTATAGTTTATAAAAAGAAGATCAGGGAACAACAGGTGCTAGTGCTGGACAAGCAAGTAATGAACATGGAAACAGCTTGGTTACAGACCGGCAGCTACTGGCGATCAGAGTTCAATACTGTAACCTTACTCAAAACGCAGCTCAACATTATTACCCCTCAGTGCAGAGGAAACTGCATGAAACCGGGGTAAAATGGACTTCCTCGTAGCATGGCTGGGACAAAGAGAGGAGATGTGCTTGGTGGTAGAGATGTATGCAGGGTATAGGGCCGGTTGTTGAAACAGACCGGGCTGTAGCACATGCATTTGCACAATACTTCTGTACCCTTTATGAGGCATAAAGAGAAGGCACAGAGCAGGATATGGAAGCAATCCTACACGAGTTGTAGGTTAGGGTCTTAAGAGAACCTAGATTGGAATGCTCTGAAGAAGATTTGATATGGAGTAGTATTCGGCACATATGGACTTGGGGAAAACACTAGGAGCGAACGGCTCCCTGTAGAACTGTATAAACGATTGGTGCCACGTCTTCCCCCACTCAAACTGTTTCTCACAGCCAAAGATGCGAGGAACCCCCACCTGACCCTAATATCATACCTTACTATCATAGTCGTGATTCCCGAAAAAGAATAACACATCTATGCCTCATATAGGCCTATTTCTCTCATGAACACCAAAAGACAAATAGTGGCCAGAATCTTGGCACCACGGGTAGCCAAGGTGATCAACTCCATCATACATAGAGACCAGCCAGAATGTATGCCGAGGAGGGCAACAAGGCTCAGACTCCGAACACTACATGTTTGGTTAGACTGAACCCAATCTGAGGGAGACCCCAAGGCCACATTGTTGCTAGATGCAAAGAAGGCTTTTGACTCGATTGACTGGGTGGACCTCCACTTGACAGTGAGACGATTCAAGTTTGGTCCCATTTTTTGCAAATGGGAGGCCCTGCTCTATAAAGCACTCAAGAAGCGGTGAGGGTGAATGAATTGCTCTCAGATACATTTCAGCTGGGGAGAAGCACTAGGCAGAGATGCCACTTTGTTCCCTTTCATTTGCACTGTGCCTGGAGCCGCTGTTGTGTTGGGTGCGCTGCAGGGCTGACCTAATGGGATTTCCTGAGGGGATGAGAGAACCGGAAAAAAAAAACAACAAAAAAATGATGCGAATGACTGTTTCATCTTACGAACCAGAAATGCCGATCCTGTCACTCTTCCGTAACAGTGAAATATATTTCGGCTAGCGCATCAACCGGATAAATCAACCGTTTATCAGATGGGGGACTGAGAGGGCTTGGTCAGACAGATCAGGGTTTTCTGTGTGTCTCGAGTGGGCTTCAGGTCTCTGAGAATCGAGATAACAGCTTATGGAGATAGGTTCCTGGAGTAAAACGTGGGCAGGGTCCTAGGCAAATTTCAGGAAGAGGAAAAAAGGTGGTGTGAACTACCCTTATCGATTATGGATAGGAGCTCTATTTTTAAGAAATATACTTTGATAGGATAAAATATTTCAGCTGTTTCTATGGGATAGATGCACCCCAAGGATAGCGTGGCAAACTCCCTATCAATTAAACTACAAGAGCATCTCCCTCACCAACATTAGGGTATATTACAGGGCATAGCCACTTCAGATCATTGTGGGTTAGTGCCAGGATGCGGATATTATTTAGAGTTTTATAATGCAGAAATGTGATTTTTTTTTTGTTCATACTTATTCTCACACCATGCTGACATAGCAGTTTTTTAGGTCTCGCCTGACTCTGCGCATGCGCTAGTCTGGCGAGACTTATTGAGAGGGCTCCAAAAAGTGCTACAAGGCCAGCCTAGAGCTACAGTGCATGTGCGCGGGCGCGCGTGCCGATGATTACTTTCACTTTTGCGGCCGCACAGCCGCTTTGATGTTTGATCGTTATTGCGATCGCTTTCACTTTTACGGCCGCTTTGCATAGCCAATAGGTCTCGCTTTTGGGACCTTATAAGTATTTAGCTATGCAACTGTTGCATGGCTAAACACTTATAAGGTCCCAAAGGCGAGACCTATTGGCTATGCCAATGCTTGTATTATTTTCTATGGTGAAATTGGCCTAAACAAAAAAAAACAAAACAAAAAAAACAACCTCAAATTTGGGGTTGGGGCAGTTCTTTTTGAGTCTCTACTAGAAATCTTGTCCGATTCGATGCACATTTTGAACTTACTCTACTTTCCACATTCTGTGCATTGCTGCATCAATCTTAAACTTTGAGATCCTTCATAGAAATTGATGTGTGTCTTCCGATTGATTTATTTAATCTCCTATATTTTTACCATTCTGTATTGTACTTTACGATTTTAATAAACCTTCATGGTTTCCTCAAGAACGGATATTGAACTCAGTTTTTGAGTGTCTTCATTAATTTCAGAAATTTTGAAATGCTGTTTGGATCTCGTCTTTAGGGACATATGACCTCATTTATTGTGGAGGACAACACACTCCCCCCCCCCCCCCCCCGACTCCTAGTCTGGGCCCTATGAGTAACACAGATTATCTAGGAGATGGCTCCCACACATCCAAACACGCGCATCCCCTATTTATAGGAAGACAGACTTTTCGATACTGCAGCATGAAATGTGGTACTCGCCGCATATCGCTCCAATGCCAAGTCAGGGATAGTATGTGCTATATAAATATAATTTACAAACAAGCTCATGTTTAAGACTATCTTTCTAAGTGATGCACGTCCTTTCCATGTGATCTATGAAGTCATGGAACGGTTGCTATCGTTCTGCATATAGCCTTTCTATGAAAGCACAATATGTGGGAGCATATACGTGAAAGTGTCTTGTTCAGCATTCCCCCTCCCCCCCGATCTAAAGCATGATTTTCCAGAAAACACTGACCGAATCCCATTTTCCATGTGCTCCACCCAGCTGTCGTGTCCTAGTAGCATAGACACTGTTGGGGTTCGAAAGCCATCGGTGGAAATATGTCCTTGCTTAGCTAAGCGTTGAGCTCCAAGTGTCGTTGCCACAGTCTCCCAGAGCTCTGAACCTGTAAGAAACCAAGGAGACCCAATTCATTAACTAACATGGAACAGGTCAGGTATGTGCCTGTTTACACTTACAAATCACAAAACCAGCATCCTACCCAAGTCCTCCCACATGGGAGCAGTGAAGCAGTCTTTACTGAGAAGCACCAGGTCTCCATGAAGTTGCCATGAGTGGGGCAAATCCCTCTCCAGCTCACGTCCCCAGGCAATCCCATACCGCTCGACAAGGTCATGAAGCTCCTGACGCAACTTCTGCGCTGGTGACTGGACTCGAGCCCGCTTCGAAAAAACAGGATTCTAAAAGGAAAGGAGGAGTGGAGTGAATGCTCTAACTGACCTGCAACAGGCCAGCCAGACAGAAGCATTTCTTGTATCCAGCCCAAAAACTACTTGCTGGGCACTAGTCCTTGCTTCCCCCTAGCAAGTGGCACGTTTGCATTGTAACATGTGTTGGGTGAACACTTATGTCAGAACATAATATTGACTAAAGACCTTAAAGAGAGCTTCCCTACCACCGCCCCCACCAATAAAGGAATTTTTGTGAAAATGAGTGACAAATTGTTCATTATAAATTACACCATTCCAATAACACCTGTACAATTAGTGGCAAATGGAGCATTTTAAAACATACTCAGAAAGTAACACTGGTTAGAACACAAGATATAAATATTATTTCAAAGAAATGTTTGGTGATCTTGGAAAAAAAAGTGACCATCACCTCTCTTACAAAATGTTGAGACCATTAATGGCAAATGGTGCATTTTCGTGACTCATGTGGTCAGAAAGCACCACTGGGAAAAGAGAATATCTGGTAAGGAAAATGTAGGATTCCAGTACAGGTTGTTTTCAAACTATTCTATATCAAAGAAATAGGGAGGGTTCCCCGCAGTCTACCCCCTTGTTTCGGGGCATGCGTTATACTCTACTGGCTCTATCCTTAAAGACCTTCTCCTATCAGAAAAGCTCTTCATATTCCTGTAGAAGGTAGCGCCTCCCCTCAAAACAATGAATACATTTTCAATGACGCGTCTGCTGCGTGCCACAGCGAATGTGTATGAAGCCAGCACTCCTTTAGGCGCACACACAAAACAGATTCAAATATCATTTTAGATTCAGTCCAATCAACATTATGTAGAACACCAATGTTAAAATATAACGGTCTGCAAGAAATAAGATCAAATGGTATGAGGGTTTCAACATTTATGGAGAAGCACATAGTAACCAATGATATAAAGAATGTTGAATAAACATGTAAGCCTGGAATGAAAAGGTTTATGAAAAATGTCCTGTATCTAAAAGCTTGAAGTCTACAGTACGTGCCAAAGCCCTCAATTTAATGTTGTGTTATGTATTTCCACAACAGACGAGTGTCTCCATGTCACGGTAGATTTATCCAGTGCAGGCTTCTTAAAAACAAGCACCGGCAAAGCCTCTAGTGCCTATTGGTTTCGTCAAAGGTTGTAGCCATGCTATACAGCATCCCCAATGCTGTGCAGTGTGGTAAAAACTGGGGGGACGGAGGGGGGGGGGGGGGGGGGGGACGTACAATGTGGCCGGCCGTGTAATTTCGTTTCTGTGTGTACCAAGCATGTGTTTGCCACAAAATGGCGCATGGGATTGAAAAGATAAAAAAAAAAAAAAAAGAGCCTGGAAGCAATGCAGGTCGGGGAGTGAAACATGGAGGGGTGTTGGAATCATGGAGGACTGGGGTGAGGACGAAACAGCAAGGTGAGGAAGCAATATTGGGGTACTTGGGGGTGTGGGGGGAGCCAACACTGACGGGTGCAGGGAGGGAAGCAAATGAAGAGAGAGGAACGTGGAGTGGAGGGACGCAAACAGACAAAAGGGTGCAATGTCTAGCAGGGGTGAAGCAGTAAGGCCAGAAAGAATCAAAGGGAGAGCAGCACACGAGGGTGAGCGCAAGGAAAGGAGGGGGGGGGGGGGGAGAGGAGGACAGAGAAGCCCACGGGCAGAGAAAGGGCAATATAAGCGAGGCAGAGCAGTGGAGTATACAAGGGAAACAGCAGGACAACACATACACTCTTGTGGAGTACTTAAAAAAGAACAAGCATTGAAAATGCAATAGGCCTCGCCTTTGATTAAGTTAAAGCCATTTGCTTTGTTAATGGTATTGTATAGCAAAGCAAATGGCTTTAACTTAATAAAAGGAGAGACCTATTGCATTTTCAATGCTTGTTTTTTACTGCTGTGCACGGGGGTGAGGGACCAACCCATTTGTCAAGCATGCACCAGGACCTGTGACACCTCTGCTATTCGTTTGCGAGGGTCCGAGGGAAGCCTGTCCGCTGGAGCGTAGCTGTCATTGGTGTAGCAGGTGCAGTGGCACCAGGTCCCAGAGCACCGACGGCCAACTGAACCCTGATTATTGCCAGAGGGTCCACTTCCTTTCTTACACAAGGCTACGCCCCACCGCCCGTCCCACTGCTGTCTGCTCTACTGGTTGCGGTCCTGTGTGGGTAGATATTGTCCTATTGCGGTCTCTGCTGTACATAAAGTGCGGGTTTTGTCGATGCGTGGTATGTTACAGCCTTCGGCCGTCGCAGCTCGCTGAGTGCTGTTGGTGAACACCCCGAGTGCTGGAGGTCACCCTCTCGGCAGTGGGTCTGTTCATGTAGCAGATGGAGCACCCCCTTGAAGGTCGCGCTGAAGAACTCCCCCCCCCCCCCCTCCCTGCTCCGAGGAGAGTACACCTTGAAGAGGAGCCCTCTCCGGTCCAAGGACTGCTGCACTCACTCAGCACATCTGCGGGGACCGGAAATATGCCGCAGGGGCGGAATGTGAGCCGGGCTCGCGCTCTTCCCTGGAATCCTGCAGAGTAAACCCTGTCCAATGTGACCCCCGTGCTGGCGGCGGGAAGTCCCCAGGTGCGCTCTCCCAAGCTCAATCATCGCAGGACTACTGAAGAACCAGATCATAGCTAGCCTTGTGACCTCAGAAGGGCACTATAGAGAAAGCAAATGGGTCACTTCCACCATGATGTCAGCTGGGGTTTGGAGGTCTTCTGTGGCATAATTTACCGGCTGGTTCCTCAACTTCACAGGGTCACAGGACCCTGTTCTAGAAGTGTGTATTTTTTTTGAGCTAACACAGTAGGCAATGTTACATCGATTAAACACGTTTCTATGTATTTTCTAGCGCAAAATCATCTTGTCTGCATAATTTCCTGTACCCCTTTATAGCGGTACAGGTAAAAATGTTGGTTTATCTTTGTGTGTGTCTTGGTTTCCCATATCAAGGTTGGCTCACAGCAGAATTATTCCACGCATTCAGGCTGCACCGCTGCAAAGATGCCCTTCATTGACAATTATAAAACAGACATGACTGGTACGACATTGCCAAGTGGTAGTGGCTAGAAGTCCAGGACTGGTTAGAATTGTGAGGCGTGTCAGCTAGGCCGCAGTGACTATCACTACGGGAACACATGTGCCATGCCTGTTGCTGATGGTATATGGTCTCCCATTTTACCATAGCAACAGGAGTTACCAGATAAATTGGCATTACAAGTGGTGCTCAAAAATGGCACCATGTGCATGGTGGAAGGCGAAAATCATGTGGGATTCTGGAAGCAGTCCCCGATTCATGCAGCGTTATCCCCTTCATCAGGATTGCTTTGCAATGACTGCTAATACTAAACCTGGGCTTGCTGCACCACGTGTCTGACAGGAGCGCTGGAGGGGAGGGTGCAGGAGGTGCTGCAGCACCCTGATAACCTTTGGGGAGTTAAGCTGAATAATCGACCATGAGGAGTCGATTGATTGATATGTTTTTCTTGTAACACTTTGTTTGTTACAGGGCTGTGGGTCAAGTGTCAGCCAGCTTCTTATCAAAAAATGCTTCCAATACTTTTGAGTCCCCTGGCTACAAGATGAGCGAATTTTATTCAAGGACACTCTTGTCTGGCACAAGATAGTGTGAAATGGAATTGTTACAGTGTGGAGAACCGTTTCAACGCGCATGCAAAGAAAACCAATGGCTCAGGTTTCAATACTTCAAAATATATCAGCAGTGTGGAAAGTACAAGTGACACATATGGTAACATCAAATCACAGCAAGCAAAAACGGTGCCGCTTAACCACCAGCAGACTCCTGGGGCAAGCTGCACAGATCTCAATGTGCAAACTCAATCCTTAAAAGCGTCAGCATGCTTCATGCCCCATTGTATCTCATAAATGCTAAATCTTTCCATTAGTGTCCAGGGGAACAGTTACTTCTTCTACTGGGTTTCACCTCCTTATTTAGCCAGGGGTATAAATGAGCACCATTGTGTTGCTTTTCAGTTTGCCATTCAGGCCCTTTTATGCAGTTTCTTTGAGTGAGTTTTTTCAGCTAAGGTTTTTATTCATCTTTCATTCTGTTGACAAGACAAGAAGAACGGTGACACAGGCCCTCGTCAGCAGCAGGTTGGACTACGGCAACGCACTCTACGCAGGAATCCCGGCCAAACACCTGCGACGACTGCAACGCATCCAAAACGCCTCCGCCCGACTGATCCTCAACGTCCCCCGTCACAGCCTCCTCACCCCCTACCTGAGAGACCTACACTGGCTCCCCGTCGACAAGAGGATCACCTTCAAGATGCTCACCCACGCTCACAAAGCACTCCACAACACTGGACCAACCTACCTAAACAGCAGACTCCGCTTCCACACCCCCACCCGTCAGCTCCACTCCGCCAGCCACGCCCTCCCCCGCATCCAACGAACAACCTCCGGCGGCAGATCCTTCTCCTTCCTCGCCGCCAATACTTGGAACACCCTCCCTACCCACCTACGACAGACCCAAGACCTGCTCACCTTCAGAAGACTCCTCACGACCTGGCTCTTCGAGCAGTAGCGCCCCCCCCCCTTCCCCCCCTCTCAGCACCAGGAGACCCTCACGGGTAAGTAGCGCGCTTTATAAGTTGATTGACAACATTGATGAGTGCATGCGACAGGCGCATTAACTGATGACACGCCTGAACCATTAGGTGGCCCTCAGCTGAGATGTGAGCATCATCTGCTGGTTATAAAAATCCACCTTTGAAGTGCTTGAGTTCTATGTTGTAATCATAACTTCAGGGATGGAGCACTTACCAAAATCAGTGCTTACCAATCTAGACTTAAAACATGCCATATTCTTTAGGGTTAATTAACGTAAATACGTTTGAAATCATGCCAGCAAATAACAATGAGGTGACCAGAAGTACACAATTTTACAATGAATATAGACGTAGTTAAAGTCAAGTATATTTGATAGCTCACACAGCTACATTGTGAGATGAATATTCATGTGTATTCGTTCACTCAGAAAGGGGATGTTTCGGAGGGTTAGTGAGTGGCAGAATGGGTGAAGCTCTGGAGTCTGCATCCGACTTCTAGTCACCTTGGTGTGCAGATATTCACCCGGACTAGGATGCTGTTGAGGCAGGAAGTACAGGTTCTGCTCAGCATTCGCTTGATGCTGTAGGGGTCCGCCATGCAGTGACTTTACCTGTGTTTTGCAGTGTTAAGTTTAGGGCTGTCCGATTGCTTCATGTCTGATGTGTAAACAAAAGGAATGGAATTGAGGTATTCCGTGCACGTGGATTAAGAATCTGGCAAACCTACTAATAGAGCATGGCATGGCACAGGGCACACAGCTGCTTATTCCCACCGGCCTCTGCCACTGTGTTTCAGATGCTCGGCCTTTCCCCGCAGTTTCAAGTAGGCCAGCTCTGCAGCGCAGCATCGAGGGGTTTTATCTCATTCCAGATCAGAACTATAGAGCATGCTGTTGGAGAGGGCTAGATAGCCGTGCCCGAGAAGCATCCAATAGAATTGCCTCATTTCTTTTTCACATTCCCCAATGGTAACAGTACAAAGGAAGAGAGGGAGACAGGCGCGGTGCGTCCATTGGGGCGTGGGGGCGTAGCCCGCCCGCGCCTCGCGCCCGCAGCTCTCCCTCTCCTCTGTGAAGCCCGCGCCTCGCGCACGCAGCTCTCCCTCCTCTGTGAATGTCAGTCAGCATGACGTCGGACCGTGGGCGGTCCGGCGTCATGTTGATTGACATCATTGTCAGACGCCTTTGGGAAAGGCAGCACAAGTGCGCATGGAGCTTAATTTTTACTCCGTGCCCAGTCATGCGTACTTGTGTTTTTGCTGCCTTGCGCATGCCCATTAGGAGCCCCTCGGTCTCCTAATGGGCAGGCGGCGGGCGAGGAGTAGGCGGTGCCGTCAGCCAATCCTGGCGCTGCTGCAACGCCAGGATTGGCTGAGGGCCGGGTTGCCAGTCACTTGCGTCACGGTGTTCCAGACCGTTTGAAGGAGCAGAGAGGCGCCAACGCGGGCCAGGAGAAGACGAGGCGGTCACCGGTCAGGTAAGTGTTTTTTAATTTATTTTAGGGTGGTTAAGGTTTCCTGACTGTGACCCGGGCCGTCGCTGGTGTATGTCACGTGGTTCTGTGCACGTTTGAACTATTAGCAGTGGTCATTCTGCCTTTGTGCATGTGGTGTAATTTAACATTTCCAAAACCTGTTTTACGGGTTTACTTTTCAACTGTATTTACCAAAGGCGCATGCTATCTGCTTTCAAAGGTGTTTTGTTACCAATTGTGTTAACCATAGGACTTAGCCACTGCCTGTAATCTAACGTTTTGTGTCTTGTACAACCAAAGCTGGGTGGCTTCAAACTTGTCCAGATATCACCCGATACTCAGTTATACATCATGTTCATCAAATAAGATTGGCTACGTGTTTCACAATTAGCATTTGGTGTTTTAAATAAACCACAACATGCAACACTTATGGACAAAGCCAATAATCATACATTTCACTGGTAGATGCAAGTCATTTGTGTGGATCCCATAAATGGCCCAATGGGGCAGGTCGGTGCAATCACTGTGGGTGCCAGAATTATGGGTCCTTCCGTTGCAGTGCTGTCCACACACTGATGGCCATCGGGCAATTCACAAATGTGAATTACTCGTGTAAACCGTAAATTATGCGGGTACTGAGTTGCAAAATGAGACACGTCTGAGGTTAGCTTGCAAAAAAATACAAAGCTGTGTACGTATGTTATGCAAAGTTTGCATAATTTCTGGTGAAGTTGCCCATGGATGAGTAAATGTAGTTAACCCAATAGAGGGGCCAGTTCTCTGTAAGTATTCATAAATAATTTTATGAATAGGCCCCGAACTGTTCAGCTCTCTAACTAAAATTGCAAAGAGGGGACAGTCATTTCTATTTGCATTAATTGTGTATGAATATTCTATGAAAATGTCTAATTATTTTATTTACAAAGAACTATAACTATTTATGCCAAGTATGCCTAGCAATAGTGGTGATGATGTGAATCTCACGTGACAGGTCACCTGATAAAGAGAGATCTTGAATTAGGGGAATATTGGACAGGTGGGTCTTGAGCCTCATTCTGAATGAGAGGATATCTGGTGACAATCTTAATTAGATAGGCCGGGAATTCCAGGTAGTGGGAGCGGCACCTGGAAAAGATTGTCTTTGAGCCAGGTAAGTATTGCATTTCTGGTGTTTGATAGTGAGCGAGTGTGGGATATTCTGGAGTCACCAGATATTTCTAGTAAACTTTTGCAGCTTTGTGGCTTCTAATGCAGACGAACAGTTGAATTACTTTATTAACCTTCTTGCTTTGTCAAATTTGCTTGAAAATGCACCATTTGCCTGCTCTTTTTAAAAACAATTCTTGGGGGAGATTCTCCCCCCCCCCCCCCCCCCCCCGAGCCCCCCTTTGGTTGTTCAGGCTTGCTCACTACGCTCGCTTGCCGATGTGCACTTCCCCGCAAATTTTACGCCCTACCACTTTCGGATGTCACCAGCCGCGCCTGGAGGTAGAGAGTGGGAGAGAAAGAAAGAGAGAGAGAACAAGAGTGTGGGAGAGAGGCCGGCTCCTGAGAAGCAATCTTCGGTTTACACCGACCTGTGGGCCGCTCTAACTCCAAGAGGTAAACAGTAGAAATTTAGAGAAGAAAGGTTCACGCGACAGTGGCAGTTCGTGTTCATAAACCAAAGCTCCCCAGGCCTGTCATTAACACACACTATCAGAAGTTGTGGGAAATGATTAGGGCAGGCAACATCGCTGATGGACGTGCTGTGTAACTCACAACACCCTGCCACACCTGGTTTAGCAATATATCGTGAAAATCCACCACAAAAATGCACCACTACGCTACCGTTCTTCCAGACTCTCTCTTGCGCTAGGCTTTGATTTATTTGGTACACTTACACTTACTCTTCAAGTAGCACTAGGATTATTCACTAGTTTCAGTGGCCTCGTGCGGGTGACCAGCAAACCCCATTCGCAAAAATTGTTCCGGCACCACTGGGATCTATAGTTGGGAGGGGGGGGGGGGGGGTGTTGTTTGCCACTACAGAAGTGACAAGGACCGCAACGAAGAGCGCCTGATCTGTTTTCCTTATTTTTTCTAGAAATAGGTAACTTGGTGCTCCGTATCTGGCCACATGACATTTTCTTTGGCATGCCCTCCCAACATTAGCACCTTTATTTATGAAGCTTTTTTTTTTTTAGGCAGCACAGTGACGGCAGGTCTCAAAAGAGTTATATAGTAAGGGGACAACCGGAAAACCTTAATAATTAGGCCAGCTCTTTGTTTCTGTGTGAAGTTGAACAGAAAAGGAGGTTGTGGAAGGACAGAACTCAGCGGAAATAAAACACATATGAAACAGCAATGAAAGAAGGGAGTGCATTACCAGGTAGCAGTTATCGCTGCTTAATTTGTGACGGTGTTTGCAAGTGTGGGCTCAGACACTCGCTGTTAGAGATCAGAATTTATATTTCAACATTACACTTTTACTCACATCAAGCGAGAGAAAGGGAAAGAAAGAGATAAGTAAAGACTAAGAGAAGAATTAGAAAGCTGAAATGAAAACAAAGCTGTAAGAGTGGAACAAAGACAGGAAGCGTAGGCGGTGGGAGAAAGAGGCATGAGCGGCAATCAAGACCAAACAACCTTGGTGTTTAAATCCCAGCATTCGGCGGCGCCAGCAGCGGGCTTCCAAGAATAACTTTCGCCTGTTACAATTATTTATTCTTTTTCATTTTATTTAATTTACAAATTGATCCCTGGGAGTCAAATTATTGTCAGGTCTATGTACTAAAAAAAGGGTTCACACTGACACTTATCAGAGCACTTGGAGGCACAGGCACCGAGAAAAGTACGGCTATAGCACCGAGAAAAATGTGGATATACCATCATTGGATCCGCACGTACAGTCACTGGCTTCATTTAAGAAGAAGAAAAAAAAAAAAAAGTAAAAAGAATGATCTTATTGCTGCAATGAAACACAAATGTGACAACAGGTCTGGGAACGGCAGGTGACAGGACGTGACAGAGACACGGGAGGAGCATTCATTTGTTGGGATTTGTCACCAGCAGACCAAGCATTAGGCGCGTTTTAAGAAGTTGTTTAAAATTTACTAGTGGGCCATTTCGTTCCAGGAAGAAATGCTGCAGTGTGAAGGGGCACGTTTTGTTTACGCCATGAAGAGATCAGGTGTTTATGGAGCTGGTCGGGCAGTGGTTGCTGGAATAGCGGCTACGTGTGAATTTGAGGGCTTGGTAGGCCAAATGCCGGAAGGCCAATTAACGGGCTATACACACACAACAAAGGCTACAGACTGTCGATCAGCAAAAATCAAACTATAGGCTGGGAATTGTAATAATACAATGAGCTGAGCAGTCTATGGCCAGTGAAGAAGCAGCTTCTGATGAGTCAAAATGAAGCACGTGGAATGTCAGGCAAGAGTAAATATACGGTGAATCAAAATAACACGAGAAAAGAGACATGAAAAAGTACTGTGGTTGTGACAGTATTATCACATCATAATAAAAGATGTTCAGCAATAGTAAAGCTTGGCAAAGAGTTTAAAAGGAACGAGTACTAAGTATAAGTATACAAAATAAAAAACAATACAAGTGCGGCCCATCATGGGATAAGAACGGCTCTTTACAGGGCAGACAGAAGATGTGCACGCGGAAACTGCCTTTACTGGCGGCGGGAAAAAAAAGTGTATCACGCCGCCAGTAAAGCATCCAATCCCCACGTGCACATCTTCGGTCTCGTTTTTTCTCCCCGCGTGCACGCTGGAATCGTATCGATTCCAAAAGGCCGCTACATGGCAGAGCAGCGCATGCGCTGCTTTCGCCAGGCCGAGACCTAAAAAAGTAGCAATTTTCAAGTGTGCAGTAGAAGGACTCAAGTAAAGCGTCAATGCTCCAAGGGTGTGAAAAAATGAGGAAGTAAAGACCAAAAAGCTAACATATAAGAAAAAAGCAAAGGAAAGTGACAAATAAGACATAGGATGTGCTGTCTAGTGGGCAAGACCTAAAATGCACATTGAATCCTGGAACTTGTAGTTGTACTTTTAGCATTCTAAGCATTGGTTCAAATTTCAGCACGCATGTTGCTGTTGGCTAAAATGTCTGCATTGAGAAATTGTGTCAAACATGATACTGACCCCCTAAGCAGCTATGTTTGTTTGTTTTGGACCAATTAATTGAATGTGTTGGGGAGCAGTTTCCAAGGTGTTGGCTTTTGCAAATCCTAAAGCAGGTGGAATACCATGTTAGCCAAGATAAAAGAACATTTTTTACTTAAAAAAATAACTTCAACTTGCAGTGATGATACACTTATTTAGCGGACTTATATTAGTAGTTATTAGTTTTCAAATAGCAGCACAGACTAACAGCCTGCAATATAACCCAACCTATTTTCCATTTAGCCAATGGTGCTCATATTCACATGACCAACAACATTCATCAGCTACTGTCTGATTGCCACAGTCTTTCATGGTGTATGGTGTTTTGTCTGTGTACTGGCATACTGCATTTCACCGATGCAGCAAATAAGTCAACACAAGAAGGATTGGGTTTTTTTTTTTTTGGTCTGACAGGACAGCGTTGTTGTCACTTGACCTTATGTGACTGAAAAGAAAAAAAAGAAAAAAAAGGTTTCAGTTGTACTACAGATGGGGAGTGTGAGTATGCCCCGAAGCTGGTTCACCTGAGAGCAGCTTTTGATTTGTAAAAACCTGTGAGCTGCCACAGAAAGAGTTTCATCCTCCAAGCATCTGTGACACTTTGGTTATCCAGCTGCGTACACCTGGCTCTTAATCATCTAAAGTTATTGTGCGTTGATCACAAACATGCCACTGTGATAGACTGCCCTTTAAAACACACAAATGATTATTAGAGTCCATCGACAAAGTTTGTGTTCCCCGTTACCCTATGGACTGTGGCTTGCCACAATTAGCTTCTAGACTCGCCATCAGATTCCCTTGTTTTGGCAGGTTCCATTTCAAGCTGGCTGACAGTATTTATGGGGGGAGGTGAACGAATATTCAGTGCCACTAAATCATCAATAAGGTTCCGAGATCCCAAGACTATTTCGATGTAATCCGAGTCAAAATCTTGAGAAGAATAACTAATGTTTTTTAGGGTTATCAGAGTGAAAGAGGGATCAACATCTCCGTATTTCCCTTGTCCAGTGAAATACTTTATCGATTAGGGATGCACCATTCACCTGAGTTCCTTTGGAAAACTTGGCAAAATTGTGCATAAATACAGAATGATTAAAAGCAATTGGCCCAGTCAAAGTTGCCTGTGTGGTCTGATGGGATTGGAAGGTGACTCCCTTACAGCAGAAGTATTGGTGTCCGGAGCCGACCCAAAGCCACAGTATTTCCTTACAGTTTTGTAAAATGGATTCTCTCTCATTTATTGCCATGCGAGTTACCCATCTCGTAAATTGGATTGATTCTCTGCCGCCAGGGTGATTCAGGGTCGAGCATGCATACATACTTGGTAAGAAACTGTCGCCTGCCCGGAGGGATTTGGTTTCTCATTGGTTCAAAATTCCCACCTTCTCCATCGGATGGCCTTAGCTACACGTTTCTTTGTGCTAATTGATGCTTGGGAGACTGGTATTTGCATGTTAACTTTCGCAGCCAGAGCGCTACCAAGGAAATCAATTCAGCAGGGATAGCCGATTTTGTTGTCTCTATGTTGGTACACGACTTACTTTATCAACACTTTCTTTTATGCTAATTTCCTCAGCAGACCTATCAGGAGCCAAGATGTTCAAATCTGTTACTGGTAGGTACTGCTGTTGTATGGATAGACAAGTGACAGAAAGTTTGGTTTTCAGGGGGACAGTGCACTTGTGCCACGGTGGTGTTTTCAGATATTAGAGCAATTGATTTCCCCCCGTGTTGCTCGGTTTGTTTTCTCTCTGTTCTTAATGAACAGACTAGCTAAAGGCTTGTCACTAGCTGCTAGGGATTTAGAATTCTGGGGGTTCAGTATGGTTTCAACTTCTTCAAATATAACATCGATCTCACTTAAAGTACACAACTCAAATGTCACCGGCTCGCAAGTTGCATTATTTTTGGTTTAAAGCCGCATAGGGGTTATCTGCAGCCTTGCGTTTCCCCATATTCTTTAATTACAGAGCTGGATTTAGTGAATCAATAAACAAAAAGAAGTGCTTGTATATTTAAACGATTAACACCCATGCTCTCATTTAGGGGCCCGTAATAAAGGCACAAGAGGGGGGCCTGGCCTGGTATCGGACAGGCATGCTCTTGGCCTGGGCGCGTTCCGCGCCGGAGAGCAATGAGAGCAGTTTTATATTCCCGGCACGGATGCACTGCCTCTTGGCAGGAGCAGAATCGTGGGCAATCCTATGACTAAGGCAGGTCTATACGTCCCATAGGCTACGAGTGTAGGTTTAGGCTTCCGCGCGGATCCCAGTCTCCTGGCAGGAGCAGAATCCTTGGTAATGAAGTCCCTCAACTGAAGTAGGTCAGGGTGTTGCAGCGCCGCGGGCTAGGAGTGTAGTTTTAGGTGCACGGCGTCGATTCCCCATCTCCTCATGGTGCCAGAGATTCTGTTTTGGAAACTGAACTATGCCTGGGATCACAGAACGTCAGTATATAGGGAAGTAATCGCTGTACTACATCAGTCCATATGGGCCCACACCCTTACTAGCTCATAGTGCCATACCTGCCCTCCTAACCTTCCCATAGTAACAGGTAAGTTGGCACCCCAGAACACAACACTAGTCCCCTCAGGGAACTACGGTAACAGATCATCACCTTTCGTTCTCTCACTCATACAGGTCTATAATAAAGAGCCAAGGGACACAAGGAAAGTGCACAATATTTATTGAATCCATCATGCTCTATCATGTACTAGCTGTGCTGCAATTAGGATACATATGCAACTAAGCAGCGTGATTAGCATTATCAGTAGACTGTACATAATGAAAAGCCCTACCCTGGCGAAGGATATATTTGCCTAAGCCTAACCTCACTACATGAGCACAATTATATATCACAGATCTCTGGGATTAGAGCAGTGCCACATTCATGGCATTTGCCGTTAGCTGGTCTACATTTCAGATTGCGCAAGGCTGGCATGCTCGTTCCAGGGTCTGTTCTCTGCAAGAAATTCTCCTTGTAAAATGGCAATTCTTGGCTTATACAATAAGAAATGCCATGCTAGAAAACAGCAGCTGGGTCTCTTTATTATGTGTATATGTTAGAATGTGCCAGTGAACCATCCACAGCAAAAAACAGGGCACAGTGTTGTTGACTTTGTGCAAAATGTTCAGACTGAATTCTAGCAGAAAAGCTAAACAGAAAACATGTGCAGCCTATTTCTAAAATAATAATGTGGCACAAAAACAAAAACGTGCTACTTTAGAACATGTGCAAAGCAAAAGCAGACTGCAACCGACAGGCTAACATAAGGGTGAACTACGGTGGGCCATATAGGGAACTCACAGCACTGGCAGGAGCAGAATCCTGGGCAATGAAGTCCCCCAGGCGATGCCAAGTCTAGGTCTCCCTCGGAGTGTAATTTTTACACCTGAAGCTGATCTCCCACCTCCTGGTTGAAGCAGAATCCTGAGCAATAAAGTGCCCCAGGTAAAGGCAGGTCTAGGCGTCAATAGGATTTTACCAGTGTATTGGAATCACGCTGTGTTACAGCCTGGAGATAGGTAATTTGTTACATGAAGTCTCACAAGATTACTGTTGCAGGCAAAGGTTTTTGGTGATGGCTGTCTCCTGCGAAAAACCCTCCAAGGGGTGGGAAGGTTGAAGATTTACATTGTGACGAACCTTGTTAGGCCCTTTAAAGAAGGGTTGCATATTGTTTTGTCAAATTTTGTACATTTATGTAATTTTATAACTGTATTTATGATGGTTTTTGCAAGCTTTCGTGCACCTTGGCGTTTAACACATGCAAGAGGAGACGCATCTAATGGCCCTGGTTTAAATGGAGCCGGTGGACATATTTTTTCTAAACTCAGATTTATAATACAGTCGAAGTACTGACTCGCTGCAAGGTTAAATACAGTTCGTATTCGATATTTGATTGACATACCACAAGACTATAGGGCGATCCATTGGTGATGTTAATATTGTTTTAAACCATATTAGCCTTGAAGAAATTCCATAAAGCAAAGAAGCATGTTAACGGATTCATTGCATCGGAGGGTTTTTTAGAAAGAATATTGAATAAAGTATGGTTGATGCATTGTCCACTTGGAGAGGACATTACAGTTACTGGACCTCCACCTTGTTATTTTTTGTGTGGAATATCATATTATTAAAAAAAAAAATATATATATATATATATATATATATATATATATATATATATATATATATATATATATATATTTATATATTTATATTATCTACTGGCAGTTGCCAGTAGATAGTTATAGTTAGGACCGTGTTTCCATAGGAACTCTCAAAATTCTATTTTGAATAACTTTGGCGCCGGTTGACGAATCTTCGCGAAATTTTCAAAACTAATGGGGCGCTCCGCTCAGCTCCTACCCTGAAAGTCTCGGGGTGATTCGTCAAGCGGGGGCCGAGAAAAAAGGGGGGTCCCAAAACGCGTTTTCCCCATGCATTTTCCCATAGGACCTTTAGTCGAAGGTACAGCCCGAACGGCTGAACAGAATTACTTGAAATTTGACAGAGAGGTAGTCCTCAGGTCAGGGATGTGCCTTTTGCATATATGGAGTCAATCTGTTCAGTAGTTCCTGAGAAAATTGCAGTTAAAGCACATAAATATCTATAGCAGTGCACCGTGCGCGCACCCTAACGTGCGCAAGCGTAATTCTGATTGATGGTTACATGTCAGTTAACGTTCGAAATCAGGAAGTGTCGGCCCCCATTTTGTTTGTTTTCAGTGCGAGAGTGAAAAAGGAAGGTGGCGAACGTGAAAAGGGGGCACGGTAGAGAGTTCCTGACCCCCTAGCCTTTGTCAGGGGGTCCCTGAAGGACCCCGAAGGCAAAAAAAAACATTAATTTTTTTATTTTTTTTTATCGCGGGGGTGCACGGTGAAAAACCATTAAAAAAAAAAATGTAATACGTAGTTTATTGTAAAATAAATATATAAAAAAAAATACATACATAACTTAGCATTTAAAAAAAACGTACAAATTCACTGAAAAAACCATAGGTTTCACACACGTTATAGTTAGGTGGATATTTCACTCATAAAAAACCAATGAAATTCCCCCGTTATAGTTAGTTCAGATAAGTATAACTCGCGCGACCGCAACTCTATCACAAGGATGATGTCATGAGTGATGCCACTGACCATGTCATGAGCAGGATTGCGGGCGCGCAAGTTATAGTTATCTGAACTAACTATAACGGGGGAATTTCATTGGTTTTTTACGAGTGAAATATCCACCTAACTATAACATGTGTGAAACCTATGGTTTTTTAAGGGAACACACGAACACACACACAAACACACACACAAACACACACACAAACACACACACAAACACACACACAAACACATATATATATATATATATATATATATATAGATAGATACATATACTTTTTCTGTCCCCAGCGGGATTCTGAACACTACTACAGCCCAAACCACTGGATGTAATTGCACCAAATTTGGAAGAAAGCTAGTTCTTGGCCAAGAAAGTGTGAACTTTGCGACTTGATGTAAATCTGTTCAGTAGTTTTTTTGAGTAATTACAGGAAAACCAAATTTTTATATCTGGGGATGCAGAGCCTCCACTGGTTCCAGAGATCTCATGCTGAGATATGATTGGCTGCCAACACTTCAACCAGTAAGTGTTAGCAGCTATTTTGGTACTCGTACTAGCAGAGTCCAAAAAAAAAAAAAGTTAAGGGGGCAGGGTAGGAATAACCTGACCCCCTTGCTCTGGTGCTGGAGACCCCAAGGGACCTAGCCAGGGCAAAAAACCAACAACAAAAAAAAAAAAATAGTTCAGCTGAAAATCGTGGGTAGATCCGCGAATCCGGGTGGGCCAGGTCCTGGGTGCAACATTTCAGGAATTCAAAGGGAGTGGGGGCATGCGACCTCCTCCGTGCACTTAAGAGCCCCTGGACCACCACCTCTCCGGGGCTTGGGCATTGAGTAGGAAGGGGGGGCCTCAAAGATTTCCCCTCCCAGGGACCACCCCCGCCATGAGTATGAAAGAGATAGGGGGGCCGCTTGGTCCCCCTCCTGGGCCATGTGGAGAGGTGTGGCTCACTGGTTAGAGGCGGCAGACCCGTAAGCGGAGAATCGGCCAGGGACCAGGGTTCAATTCCCGACGCGGCAGGGTCGTGGACCAGGGTCAAAACGGACTCGAGAATTATCGCCTCGGTACCTACTCTAACCAGGAACACACTCGGCAACTCTGGGCATTAAGCTTGCCTCATCTCTACAACGGCCCCCCACAGATGCCGGGGATGCCTGGTTTCACCTTGGAGATACCCAGAAAGGGACCATCTCACAGGGATAGCCAGGACGGGTTCCCCAGCGGTCTATAGCGCCGGGACACTTCCGAGTAGCTGTGCGCTGAATAAATTAACATAACATGTAAGGCCCCGGGGACTACTACTTCCCCGGGGCTTTCTTTTTAGAAGTAGGGGGGGGGGGCAGCACAACCCACCTCCTGGTCTGTTTTTGCCTCCGGGGACAACCACCTCCTTAGAGCAGGCCATAAATGGCCCTGGGGAACACCACCCACAGTGCTAGCACCCCATCTCCCAAGGTGCCCACCCTCGGGAAAAAGTTTGCTTTCACTTGGCTGGAGCTTTGACAGCTCCCACCAAGCAAAAGCAAACTATAAGTCTGCTCTAAGCGGGCGGGAGCAGAAAAACCGCTCCCACTCACTGGGAGCGGACAGCAGGCAGGAAAACAAATTAAAAATTGCTACCAGACAAAGGGAGGAGGAGTTTTTGCTGCTCTCTATTTGTGGGAGCAATGCCAGCTCCCTCTGGAGGCAGGGAGCCAGCAGGGACCGCAGGGGGCATCAAGGCTCCCACACGGTCCCCAACGCTGGAGAATGGGTGCCCTGGGTGGGCTCCAGGGCACCCACCATGGAAAGGCCAACCCCTGTCCCCCAATGATTTTTGGTTGGGCCTCTGGAATGGGGTCCCCAGGCCCAAAAATCGGTCTGGGGAGGGGGGGGGGGGTTCATGCGACCCCTCCCTAATTGGTTATTGTCAGGCCACGGGGGATGGGGCCACATGGCCCCATCCCCTTGGAAAAATGTAAATCCAGAGACCATGGGTCTCTCTTTTAAATACTCTGAGTATGCAAATGCCCGAAACCACCTACAAGCTCTGCTCTTCGACCCGGCCCGGTTTTCCCAACTAGTATGCAAAGGTCTTCCCGCCTTTCCCCACTAGACATTTACCTAACGAGGTGGAACAAACTAAGTAACCAGTAGAAAGTACTACAGTTGGATAGACATTTTTGCCAGAACTATGGACTCTTCTTGGAAAAAATGAGGTTCCATTCTGGCCCGGATGCTCATTTTACAGAAATTAAACCTAAACTGGAAGCACTAACAAATATAAACACATCAGGTGTCCCAGTTAAAGCTCCACTTCTGTGAAACATAAATGATCCTAACTTCTTGGGCTTCACAGGCTTAACAAAAGAAGGGTGTTTCCTCTTGTATTCCATATTAAAAAAAACCAATCTGAAATCCTTAATGGAGGGGAATGTATTGTTGATCTATTATAGAGCAATCTGATCTTTAGTGACAATGCCGAGTAGTTTATTTCTGGTAATGAGAGCAGAATCCATGGTTCTCCCTTTTAATTGCCCGGAGTATGAAAATGCCCAAAATCATCTGCAAGGTCCGCCTGTTTGGCCCTGCCTTGTTTTTCTTAGGAGTATGCAAAGGTCTTCCCGCTTTTTCCCCATGTTGACAGACAACGTACGCAAAGGCCTCCGAGCACCTTTCGACCCATTTTGGGTGACATGTTCTTGATGCAGAGGAATTTTGGAGGACATCTCCAGCAAACAAAGAAGCACTTACTTCATATAGTTGGAAGGAAGTACCCTTGTTCGGAGAAGATTCCCCTCTTTGTAGTTTTGTCCTGTTCTGTAGACAAGGATTTAGGTTATCGCAGATCTGTGGATCAAGATGTTCCAGGAACAATCACATTGCTGAAATGACATGCACAGAAGGTTACTGGAGACATTTCCTCATGGTCCATTATGCAGCTGTAGAGTAGAATATGCACTAGTTATTACCCAGTGAGGTAGCACTTACTAAATAAGCAGTAGAAAATACTCCAATTGGGTAGACATTTTGTGCAAAACTATGCACTCGTTTGATAAAGGGGGAGGTAATGTTTGGTTCTGGCCCAGTCACTCACACAGCTACTGACATACCCATACAGACACTCAGAAACCCCATCACAAACCTATTCAGCCACTCTCACAGACCCACACAGCTACTCACACATGCACTCGCACACCCATTCAGCCACTCACACACCCACTCACACATACATACATACATACATACATAGAGCCACTCACACACTGACCTATACAGTACCTCACACACTCACTCTGAAAGGTTACAGGTTACAGTTAATAAAAAAATTATTTTTTTTAAACTGAGAAATTCACTAAAAAGGTTAAAGGGACAGTACATTTAGGAAATAGAATTGAAAAGAATCTTAGAAATTTATTGGAGAAAATAAAGGTTACAGGGACATTCTAGTTAAGGTCAGATTTCACTTGTACAAAACCAGTGAAATTCAGCAGGTATAGTTATCTGAGCTAACTATAACTAACGCTCCTCACATTACACTGCTGATGGCCTCACATACTACATTATTCATGACATCATCCACAGAACTACTCACTCCCACACAACCCCTCATACACCCACTAAAAAACCTACACACCCACCCACTCACAGACACATACGCCCACTCAGACACATACAACCAATCACACACCCACTTGTACACCCAACCAATCACACATGCACACCCCGCAATGCAATGCTTTAGACCTCACATATTACATCAGTCATGACCTGGTCAGTGACATCACTGGTGACATCATCCAGTGAGAGTAAGTGGGTCACTTGCTCGCTGTGCCACTGGATTCAAGCTAGCCTGGTTGATGAGGGGTGAAAAGCTGAAACCGTTCCCAGGATGCTTGTTTCCGGTCCAGGGAGAACCTGGCCTGGCAGTTCGGGCTGGACTGTCCCCATGAGAAACAGGATCAAGACTGATTTGCATATGGCTGGGTCCAAACTGGGTGGCATAGTGAGCAAAAGAATGATGGATTAAACTCAGATCTGTGACTGGGGGTGAGTGGTTGAAAAGTTTCAGCACTCCATCTCGTGTTTGCAGTGGGTCTGTGACTGGGTCTGTGAGTGGTGCTATGGGTCGGAGAGTGGCTGTGAGAGTGCTGTGTGTGCCTGCGAGTGACGTTATGGATTTTGGGCATTTGGATACTTAGGGTATTTAAAAGAGTGAACCATTGGCTCTGCTCTCACCAGGAGATGCAAGAAAGAAACCACTCATCACAGTCACTACAGATCCGATTGCGCTCCATTAGCTCATTGATGCATTCACCTCCATTAAGGATTTCAGATTGTTTTTCAACATGGAATACAAGAGGAAATTTGATTGGTCTTCACCGAGCTCATTAAGTTATGAACGTTTGTGCTTTACTGAAGTGGAGCTTCCAATGGGACACCTGCTATGTTTAGGTTTGTAAGCGCTTCCCATTGAGGTTTAATTTCTGTGAAATGCGCACCTGGACCAGACTAGAACCTAATTTTTTTCCCAGAAGAGTCCCCAGTTTTGCCAAAAGTGTCTACCCAACTGAAGTACTTTCATCTGGTTAATTAGTATGTGCTACCTCGTTGGGTAAATGTGTTGTGCGTATTATGTACTACAGCAGTGTAAAGGACCACGAGGTAATGCTTCAGGTGACCTTGTGTTTATGTAATTTCAGCAATCTGATTGTTTCTCGAACGTCTTCAGCTACAAGTCTGTGATAACATGAAACCACATCAAGAGAAGACAACGAGACTACAAATACATGAATTTCCAACAAGCAGGGGTCCTTCCTCTTAACTAAATGAAGTAAGTGCTTCTTTGTTTGGTGGAGATGTCCTCGTATTTCTCTCTATCAAATGCGCGTCACCAAAATCATCTGGAAATGTGATGGTGGCCTTTGGTTAGGCTGCCCAACGTGGGTAATGGTGCGAAGACCTTTGTTTACTACGATTGAAAACAGGGAGGGGTCCCTTGGGGTCTGTCCCTGTCTCCCGGGGTGCCCTGGAGTCCACATAGGGCACCCAATGTGCTATGGGACCACAGGGGAAGCCTCTAGGCCCCCCACGGTCCCAGCAAGCTCCCAGCCTCCTGTGCGAGCCAGCATTGCTCTTGCACACGGGGAGCTGCTGAAAATGCAGCTCCGTGCGGGCGAGAGCAATTCTTTCATCTCTTGTGTGCTCTATAAATTCCCTGTAACATAACATAACATAACATATAGCTATGAACAAACACCCTGAAATGACATGTGTGGTCAGGCAGCAGAGATACCTTGTCACCAGTGTAACAGATCTACAGCAGGAAGCAGTATAAGAAGTTATTATATTTATAGGTTACAGAAATGTTTGCATGAACATGCACCATCAGGAGCTGACATTCTTGGTCTCCAGCTACCCTTTAACACTTAACGCAACTCTGGGCACATAGTCCACTCACTCACTCACACCACTTTTAAAAGTAGCATAGAGGACTCCAGCACCAAACAAGGAAAAAACAAATCTGTAACCACCTCTGCAAAGGTAGGCTTATAGAGAATTCTTTGGTACGAAGGAACAACTATGAAGCGGTTAGAAGACATCTGGTAGTGCTTTATCTACCAGTGCATGAGACTCTGTCTCTGGATTGGAGTATAATAATTGTTGCGAGTGGAGCTGAATTGCAGGGGTGTGACCGGTCTGTAATGCAAAGTGAGCTCATAGAGATAAGGAAAGTGGATTCTGACCGGATCAAAATAAATCTTTCTTGAGAAAAGCAAGAACTACGAGCCAATGAGGAAGACATAAGAAGAGCTGTACTCTCTAGTAGAGGGGACTATGTGTTTGGACTGAAATACATCAGTGATGCTAGCAGAATGGCAAACCCAGCACTGTGTTCCACTACTGAGGCCAGCTGACAGGTGAGCAAAGCACAAAGGGGAGGGGCCTGCAATGCCGGGTATAGGAGAAAAGTGAAAGTGGTAAACCAGTATTCTGTCCAGAAAGCAATTGGCAACGTTTCACCTGACACTAGGCCAGCAATCTATGTCTCAATTTACCTCTGCTCAGAAGCTACCTATTCAGGGTCTACTTTAAAATACATTAAATACCATCAATGCTATCAATGTTAAAATGTAATGAGTTACCGTCCGAACTGAGTGAAAAGTGCAGTTCGCTTTGGCGGGGATGAGGAGGTGGTTGTCGATACAAGGAGCAGGTCGGATGTTGCAGACGGTTGCTGCTGTAGCACCAAGAGCTAGTTGTTGCTGGAGATTTGGATTGGTGATGGACGCGGGCCGTCGGTCAACATTGATGCTCGCTTTGAAGCGCGATTCCCGCTGGAGCTTGAAATTGGCAGTCATCGTGGGCAATCAACTCTTGACACGCAGAAGTAATCTTCTCGGTCGCACAGGGCCAAAAACCTTTGCATCTTCACCTTTTCTTCATGAAGAGTATACTCGGATGCCAGCCAAGTGTCCAATTCCTGGGGGGTACATCTTGAGGATCAGGACTCACTCTAGAAGGCTCTGGATAGTCCAGTTGGTGCTGGTCAGATGTAGGGAGGCCTATGGAAGCTTGCTGTGTTCCTTAAGCTCAAAAAGGAAGTCAGCCAACTGAGCCTTGGAGTCTCTTCTGGACAGCCTGGGTTCAAGGAAAGTAGGTCTTCCTTCTTCAGACTTCATGGCAGTCCTCATTCTGAATCTTCCACAGGTACAAAAGTTCCGATGATGGGTTCTGAAGATGCCACTTTTCCTGTGGGTTGTAAATGCACCCTTTTATCTAACCTTAACCCTTGCGTGGGTTTGGCTAAAATAATAGAGGGCAGGCAGGCCTACATGAGAGCTGTATTTGTCAGTGGAAGGGCAGGCAGCCTTTAGTAGTCGGAAATTGGATGGGCAAGTTCTTAGGCAATGCTTTTAAGCTCAGGAACGCGGAGTACAATACCCAAAGGCATCCTGCCCAGGAAAGCAACATCCTGCCCCACACCCAAGGCCCTTCTGTTTCTATATCTAGAAGGAATACACAGAACACCACAGGAAAGCCATTCAAAGTCATGTGATTCAGGAACTTTTGGTCATTTTGTTTAGGCAGAAAAATGACAAATTTCTGTAAGTGGCATTTTCAGAGTAGTAACTGAAAATCCGACTTTACCATTATAGATTTTAAATTACAATACATTTGAATGTAATTAGCATTTCTCTGTCAGGTCCCAAACTGTAATTAGCACCTATTAAGTGTAATAGGATAACCAAGTCTGTGGGAGAAATAACCTTTACAGCGGTGCAAAATGACTTCAGGAGTTTTTCCCTGCCAGGACATGTATAACATGAAACCCACATGTCCTATTATTCAAATACAATGTAACTGTATTAAGCCTACTTAAGTCAGGTCTTACAAGTATTAAAACAAAGAGTATTTAGGTCTAGCAAATGGTTTATTTTGCAACGTTGAAATGACAGTTTAAAACTGCACTACGGGTTGCGATGGCAGGCTTGAGTTATGTTTAAATGGCTACTTTAATGGACTGCACAATGAGGGCTGCAGCCCACTATCAGCATTGAATTTACAGGCTTGGGTACATGTAGTTCCTTCTACAAGGGACATATAAGTAAATTACAGGTGCCAATTAGGTGTAGGCCAATGTTACCAGGTTTTAGGGAGATACCACAAGCACTTATCACTGGTTAGCATGGGTCAAGAGCACAGTGTCCAAATTAGGGGTGGGCGTTATATTCCACTTTGCTGGAGGAATTGTGATAAGTTGGCCTGGTATATGCTGTGCACTAGTTATAGTGGGCACCTTGCACCAGTCCAAACAACCCCTTATTGAGGATAGGTTAAAGACAAAATTTATTGAAAGCTATCCTAGTGGTAGCCATGGAGAGCAGCCTTCGGGCTAGGTCTTGAAGGAATGTAAAGCAGCTTGTTTTACCAGTTTATAATCTCTTGAATGGCTAAATGAAAGGAATCCACACCAGGTGTGTAGATATATAGAATATATGTATTTATTACTAAACACACCCTACTAGTCTCTTTGAGACTAAAGGTCAAAACACATAAGTTACACTTCATTAATCAGAGTAAAATAGCACAAATAAACGTTAGGCCCTAGAGGCGAGCCAAACCATAAACTAAAATAGTGGTATAAGAACCACGACTTAACTAGACACAAGGCCTAGAGCCTGTAGAATCGCTGGGACCTCAAGGAGCCACCCAAGGTAGTGACACAGGGGACCCACGAGGGGCCGTGTGCAGTGTGAGAACACAGCCACGAGCTCCCGTTAGCTTCTATGGGGAGAGTCGCGGTTAGATTTTTAAAGATTAGGGACACTTAGAAATGAGTCAGAACCAATCCCTTTTGGACTTAGGAAGTTCTAGGGTCAACACCCACGGGAGCACCGGAGTACTCTAGTTACCTCACCCAGGGAAGCCGGGTGCATAGGTGTCAAATGGTGTCGGGTCGCGTCGTTTTCAATGGAAGCTGACAAAGAAGTGCTGCTGCCGGGAAGACGCGAAGTGTCCGAAGAGATCCAAGCCTGGAGCAAAGATGTGAAGAACCTGAAAGCAGAGGGGACAGAGTCTGGGTCACTTGCCAGTAGCAAGGGGCACAATAGACGAATGCCCACCGATGTCGGGGATTTCAGGTGAAGAAGGTGAAGCTGGACTGTTCAGCTACGAGCACCAGGAGGCGTTGAGGACGACCAGGAGCTGGATTCGAGCTGTTCCACAAAGGATGTCTAGTGCTGCAGCATCGGTGCCCGGATTGGACACAACAAGCCTTGGCAACAGCAACCCACGCAGAAAGGAGAAAGATGCTTCGGTGCAGACCAGCAAGGTCTGAGGGACTCACCACGTGGTGAGGAGTCAGGGCATGTCTGGAGCAACCAGGGAAGTCCAAGGAAAATAAGAGTTGCCTTCAAAGGGACCCACCAGTCGAAGGACCAGAGATCGCGAAGGAGCCTCGAGCGGAAATGCAAGAAGCGGGCTCACGGAACACTCGTGGAGTGTAAGCCCACAATCTTCGGTGCAAAAGGTGCTCGGGGCTTGGGCTACAAGTAATCCAAAGCACAACTTCAAGAGACGTCGAGAAGTCAATGCACTTGTAAATGTGCCAGGTGTCCAGGAGGTCCGGTTCCACGTCACTCACGAGGGCTGCGGGTCTCAGCTTTGCTGGGGACTCGGGTCAGCCTCTGAGAAGTCTGGAAATCTTCTTCCTGGGCTGCAGATACTTCGGAGTCCGTCGGGAGCTTCAGAGCCGCAATTGCTTCGTGGGTGCCTGCCAAGCAGGGGAGTCACTCCTTGACCCCAAGGGAGATTTCTTCAGTCCTCTAGTCTTGAGTAGTGCGTCGAAGTTCCAGGATTCAGTTGCAGAGTTTCGTCCATAGATATCTAAAGTCCTGTTGCCAGGGGTTCCTACTTTATACCCAAGGAAGGGGTTGGACTAACTCAGGGGACCCACCTATGGGAAGGTTTTGGAAAGTGGGGTGGCTACACCCATTTCCTTTGTCCACTTTTGCGCCAGACCAGGGGATGGTAGCCCCTGAACCGGTTTGAGCTGGACTATGCACAGGGACAACAAATGTGCCCCCAGTGCAGGACTTCTAAGCACTCGGAGAGTGCACCCACCCAGCCCCAATACACTAAAACCTGTCTGGGAGGGGGTGACTCCTCCCCGTGACAGGAAACCTATTGCCCAGGCCTACCCTGCCGGAGTTTCGGTCAGGGGCAGGAGGCCAGACTCGTGTCTGTGGCTGCAGCATCCATTTTGTGATGCCAGGGCTCTTTTAAGTTGGTACCGGGTTTACCGGTGCGGTCATGTCTCTCCAGTTACTGGTGTGGGGGTATGATTCCAAAGGTGTTTGACACTAAACATGACATGTTTCTGTGCAGTCAGTCCAAAGTTAGCATTTACCGTTTGGTTATAATGCACTTAAGAGTATATGGTCAGGCTGCATCACAGACAACCCCGGAGAAGAGATTTCCGAAGGCTGCAGAGGGGCTCTGCTCATGCATGGGCACCCTCTCACACAAAACCAAGCACCCTGCCTTCAGGATTGATAAGGCCTGCCATTGGGGTGACCGATAGGTGAGATAAAGTGAACCTATATCTCAGTAAGGGGTGCATGCACCACCCTACCCAGACTGCAGTAGCAGACCTGTGGTGTCATTTTGGAGGGCTTTCCAGGGTTGGCATAATACATGCTTCAGCCCGAGGTAGGCCTCTGGAGTACCTATGCCCTGGGTACATAGTATACCATATACTAGGGACTTATAAGGGCACCTCAGAATCCAATCTGTTATGTACCTTAAGTACATGGAATCAATTTAGAGAGGAAGCAGCTAGGCTGGGGTCCTGAATAGCAGTGCCCCGGCCAGACTAAAGTCGAAAAACAGTGTTACAGCAGCATAAAGTGGGGGTAACCATAAGAAGCAGATCCTACTCTCCTACAGGAATCTGCAGAATTATGGCCACTCTGCGTTACACTTGCAATGTGGCATTCCAGTAAAATTCCGCCAAATGCTGCGTGGCAGAGTTTGTTCTCATGCATGGCTTGAATACAGTAAGTTGGCGAGCGAGATTTGGCTTTCCCCAAGCACGATTTTCAGTCACTCGGAGGGCACCAGACTAGATTTTTCCAAAACTGGCATTTGCTGGTGGTCACGAACATTCTCGGTCAGAAAGCTGCCGCTCGAGTAGAAAATCTACTCTAGCAGCAGCAAAATCAACTCGAAGAGCAGCGTCATACACTGTCGCGCAACTTGGTGCTGTTCAGGCTGATTTTGTAGTGTGGAACGAGTTGCCTCAGCTAAGCCACAACACGTTTCTTTCTACAACTTTGTGGAATGCCGCAGAGTAAAACTCTTCTAGTTCCACCCAGGCCTAGTTCTAATGCCAATAAAAATAGGGGGTAAAGGCAAAAAGTAGCAGGGAATACTAGGATGCCTGGTCTAACAAGACACGTGAACACACATAAAAGGATGAGAACATGCTATGAAACCAATTGTTTCCCATCAAACTGAGAGCTTGTATACTTATATTTTGTTGCATATTTTTGGGTCTCAGAAAAGATTCTGTGCTCACCTTAGGTATTAAATCAATTTGGCTGGATATAACGCAGACCACCTACCTAGGTGCTGATGATTATCACTATATGCAATGAAGCAAATGTGAAGTGAAGATGATGATGAAGGGGATGGACAACAAGAGTCAACATATTCAGAGGCACACTTTTGACAAAACTGATAAGACATGAACGAAGTTTCATTAATTCAGCAACTCTGGGTGCCCCAAAGAGAATAATATAATGAGCTATTGATACAGTATCATGAATGAGAGATAGACTGCACACCTTCCCTTTTGGTCATTTTTCAAACAGTTTTAAGTGGTGATCAAGGCAAGTCTTTGCGTGCATGCTCTGTAGTGTCAGGACGATTTATTTAATTAGTAGTTTGTAATTATTTTTTACTTGCTTTGGAGTAATTACTCAGGTAAAATGGTACTCTATGCTTTACGATAGTTGCATGACAGTTTTAAACAAGCATTGGCATAGCCAATATGTCTCGCTTTTGGGACCTTATAAGTATATTTTCTTTTGCTATAATGGCGGCACGTAAAGCGCGGGTGCCACGATTATAGCAAAAGTAAAGAAATAGACAAAAACATCTATTTCTTTACTTTTGCCATAATCGCGGCACCCGCGTTTTACGTGCCGCGATTATAGCAAAAGTGAACATACTTATAAGGTCCCAAAAGCGAGACCTATTGTCTATGCCAATGCTTGTTTATTTTTGCTATAATCCCGCTGGGGAGGGGGCCTGTGAGATTCCCTTGCGGGAGCGTGCGACCATATGGCGCAACCATATTGCGCCGCGCGCTCCCGCAAATAAAATCGCCAGACGTGCACGTTTTTGCCCCCCAAGCTGTGCCAATGGCATTAGGTCTCTCTCCTATGCAGCGCATGCGCGCTGTGTAGGCGAGACCTAAAAAGGTGGCACATGTGGGTTTACAAATGACATTTTCTCACAGGCCTATGGCTGAGACACTGTTAGGGTCGATTTCTTCACTTTACAACAATAAGTCTCTCGGGTGGTCGTAGGACAAAGTTAGAGGTGAATTAAAGCAGACACTTGTAGCACGATTGAGGTGGGTGTTTGATTTATGTTTGGCACGTATTCTGCTTTTCACATACATTGTTCGATTTAAACACAGTGTTTTTACTTTTTGCTTCATTCATTTTATGGTGTAAAGGCACACTTTTATGGCATGGTGATTTTCATACTTGATGGTTATTTGATAACTGGCACGTATGTTTCTGACACAGCAGATGTCCAAGCCAAGTATGCACAGCATTTTACATGATTTTGGAAATGTTTAAAATGTAAACATGGTTTCTGAAGGGCTTTTTTTTTAAATTTCAGTTACCCCTGACAAAGGGCTTTAAGCCCGAAATGCTTTGGGTGGACACTGAATTTGGTTACTTAAAGTTATATGTGATATACCAAGCTGTTGGAAAAAGCCCGGATGGGCATTCTTGGAGCACTAAAAGGCTTCAAATCTCATTGCCTGCATCTGAACTTTAAAACTATGGCATAGGGGGGAGGAGCCTAGCGCGCAACCAAGATGGCCGCGTAGGTGCGAGGCTCCCGAGGACCTCCGCGACCTCCTGAATTAATCCTGGCGATATCCTGTCCTTGTTGAGGGGACTGTGTCGGCGAACCCGAGCTGAGGCGCCGCCCGTTCTTTGGGCTCGAATCGGACCCCGAACACCGGTGGGAGCGTCGATTGAAGGTTGCGGCCTTCTCCTCGCCGGCCCCCCGGATTGGAGTAGTGGGGCGATCCGGGGACGAAGTGAATAACAACGGCGAGCGGGGCTGAGCGACTCGCATACCCCGCACTTTCACTTTCGCTTTTGCGCCCTCCTTGCCTCAGGCGGGGTCGGGCTGCGGAGCGGGGTGCGGTGGTGTTGCCTTGTCCAGGTGCCCGGCTGACCCGCCGGCGGTGGGTTGACCCGCTGCCCGGTGGTCGCCCCCGTCCCCCCACCTGGCACCCGTGATTTGGTGTGGCGGCCCGATTGGAGATCTTGGCACGACGGTGTAAGGGCCAGCATGTCCACCAAACAAGATGGCGACCGGGCGAAGATGAAGACAACCCGCCGTGGCACGGCGCACCAGGCCAATAGTATGGATCGCTATACGTTCCAGAAGGGTTCTCCGGAGACAGCGCGGTCCTCCCTGGTGGGCCCGACGGAGGCACCTGCCCAACCGGTGGATCTGACCCTCCGGGACGTCATGGGCGCCATCGCAGAGATGAAGGCCTCGGTGGACCAGCGTTTCGATACCTTGGCGCAAAAAATTGACTCGGTCCTGGTGGATGTGGGCCTTGTGAGGGCAGACTTGTCAAAAACGAACGACCGAGTTGACTCCCTGGCCCACACCACAACGAGCCTCACGACGGACGTGGTGGCCCTCCAGAAGGAGGTGCGCCGGCTTGGCCAGGCGAGCGCCCTGATGGACCGGCGACTGGAGGATTCCGAGGGTCGGGCCCGGAGGAACAATGTTCGCATTATTGGAGTGCCGGAGGGCCGAGAGGCGGAGGCGGCAGATCTCTTTGTGGAAGAACTGATCCTGACCCATCTCCAGCCCCGGGGGCTGAGTAAGCTTTTTGCGGTGGAGCGTGCCCACCGGGTCCCTGGGGGCCGCCCTAAGACCGGTGCCCCGCCGCGGCCTATTATTGCCCGGATTTTTAATTTCCGGGACAGAGACGCCGTCCTCCAGACCTCCAGGCAACAGGGACCGGTCAGGCTGGACAACATGGATGTACACTTCTACCCAGACTTTACTCCGGCGGTCCAGAAGCAGCGACAGAGCTTTCTCGGTATTAAACGTCGCCTAAGGGACCTAAACCTCAAGTACTCAATGCTCTTTCCGGCTAAGCTGAGGGTGGAGGTGGATGGCCGTACGCACTTCTTCGACCGGCCCGAGGCGGCTGGAGACTGGTTAGATACTTTGCCTGGAGATCGGGGTGGGGGGGGCGCGGCTGGCGGGGAGGGCCCGCCGGATCAGAATTGAGGGGTGACTGTAGAGGCCTTGCTCGGGATATTACTCCTTTAACATATATTGCTTTCGTATGTTCCCCTCCCATGGAGGTCGGGTGGGGTCTGCTGGGGGCTTCCCTCCTCCTCTGGGGGACTAGTTAGTACTTAGCTATGGGGCGACAGGCACACTGCACTTTGGGGGGGCTGTCTGGGCTCATGCAGGGGTGCAGGGAGGGGGGAGTTCTGTTGGGACCGGGGGGTGGGGGGGGTGTGTTGTTTGTTAACACCGCAAGGCAAACCCGCAACTGTTTTGTTGTTTTTAAGATGCTCGGTGGGGGGCGACCGATTGTTTTGACGTATCATGGGGGGTAGGGATTTGATTGTGTTGTCATGGAATGTTAACGGCCTGGGGGATAGGATTAAACGTGGTGTGGTCCTGCAGTATTTAAAACGTATCTCACCGGATGTTGTCTTCTTGCAGGAGACACACCTTATAGGTAACACCTTTCATGCAATGAATCGGCGGGGATATCGTTTGGTGGCCCACTCCGGCTTCACTTCGGGCTCGCGGGGGGTGGGTATTATGGTCAAGAACTCGCTCCCGTTGGAGATTGATGAGGTGCGCCATGATGAGAGGGGACGTTACACTGTTCTGGTGGGACGAATGGAGGGTAGAGTGTTTATCTTTATATCAGTGTACGTCCCGCCTGGGTTACAAGCCACTACATTTGCGGACCTGGGGCGCCTCCTTCTGGACCTTCCGGGTGGCCTGTTGGTGGTTGGAGGGGACTTTAACGCGGTTGCCTCTGGGTCTATGGATCGCCATCCCCCTAGGGACCTCCCCCGGGCACAGGCGTGGCTGCCCGGCCTGTTAGACACGCTGGGCCTGGTGGATTGCTGGCGCTTAAAGCATCCCGTATTGCAACAGTACACCTTCCACTCGGGGGCCCATGGTAGCCTCTCGCGGCTTGATTACATCCTTGTCCCGGCGGCCCATGCAGGGAGGGTGGGGGAGGTGCGCCATTTGGCACGGGGTATCTCAGACCACTCCCCATTGTTGTTGCATTTCGATGTCTTCCCGAGGGGGGATGGCAGAGTGGCCCCGATCAATGCATGGTATTTGCGCGACCCCACCATTCGTGCCGACTTGATCAAATCCTTACAGCGCTATTTCGATGAGAATGTGGGGTCGGTCCCGTCTGCCATCTCCCTGTGGGAGGCTTTCAAGGTGGTTCTTAGAGGGGAGGCCCTCTCCTTTATTTCCAATGCCCGGCGGCGCGAGCGGGAGGAGGTGACCCGGGTTGAGGCCGAGATTGCAGAACTGGAGGGTGACCTGGGGAGCGGGGTAACAGACGCCAAGTTGCATGTTTTGCATTTAAAGCAGGCGGCCTATCGAGCCCTCGTCACGGAGGCGGCCAGGGGCCTCAGTAGAGAGCAGCAGGGGCGATTGTATGATGTGGGTGACAAGGCTGGCAAATTGATTGCGTGGTTGGACAAGAGGGAGAGAGCGAGCCGCGTGGTGCCTTTGATTGAGAGCGTGGATGGTGTGTGCGTCACCGAGCCGGAAGCCATTGTCTCCTGCTTCGCGGATTATTTCCGCGAAGTCTACTCCCCGGTTTCTCCCTGCTCGGAGGAAGATTCCCATGCCTTGCTTCGGGACATCGCACTGCCCTCCCTTACGGTGGAGGACAGGGATTCGCTGGACGCCCCTCCCACCTCGGACGAAATTGCCTCGGCTATTCGCTCGGTTGCATCCGGCAAGGCCATGGGCCCCAATGGTATTCCCATTGAGCTATACAAGTTGCGCCCGGATGTGTTGGCGCCCCACCTGCGCGCGATGTTCCTTGCGGCCCACTCGCGGGGCTCCCTCCCGCCGGACCAGCGTCTGGCTACAATTGTGGTGATCCACAAGGAGGGGAAGCCCCGTGAACGGGTCACATCCTATAGGCCGATTTCGCTTTTGAACGCGGAGCCCAAAATCCTCGCCAAGGTGTTGGCCAACCGGTTGGTTGGCGTGGTGGGCGATTTGGTCCACCAAGACCAATCGGGCTTTATACCACACCGCAACACGGCGCTTAATCTGCGGCGCTTGCACGGGGTGCTCGCGCGTGTCCCGTTTGTGCGGGAGCCGGCCATCTTGGCGTCCTTGGACGCCACCATGGCGTTTGATACGCTCGAATGGCCATATATTTGGGCGATGCTGGCGAAGTTTGGGTTCGGCCCGGGTTTCGTCAGCTGGGTCAAATTGCTATATTCGGGCCCGTTGGCGCAGGTGGTGGTGAATGGGCGAGTATCTGCCCCGTTCGCGCTGGGGCGGGGCACGCGACAGGGTTGTCCCCTGTCGCCTCTCCTGTTCGCCTTGGCCATGGAGCCCCTGGCGGAGTGGCTGCGGTGGCACCCTTCTATCCGTGGTCTCCGCTGGACCCCCGAGCATGAGGACCGCGTGTCTCTCTATGCTGACGATATCCTTTTGTATCTCGCCTCCCCGCGCAAGTCACTGATCGTCCTGGTTGATGTTTTGCGCTCCTTCGGTCGCAACTCAGGCCTGGTCATCAACTGGGCGAAATCCTGTGTCTATGTGCTCTTCGGGGAGGCCCCGATCCTGCCACGGGACTGTCCGATCCAGATTGCCTCCCAGGGTTTCCGGTACCTGGGTATATATATCACTCTTGACCCGGAGGCCCGCTATGAGCGGAACTTGCTGCCCCCCCTCCAGCGTCTGAGGGAGGACGTGGTGCGCTGGCGGCGTCTGCCGCTCTCGCCGCTCGGCCGAGCGGCTTTATTTAAAATGATGTCCCTGCCGCGCTTCCTCTACGCCCTCCAGAATACCATGGACTTGGTTCCGGCACGCTACTTTCGCGAGGTGGAGGGCCTCCAGCGGCGCCTGTTCTGGGACGGGAGGCCGCGTATTGCTCTGGCTAAATTGACGCTCCCGTGGTACGACGGAGGGGTCGCCCTCCCGGACATCAAACGGTATTACTGGGCCTCCCAACTAGCTGCAATTAATCATGGCCTTTACGGGCCCGCCTTGAACCCGGCATTCGAGATGGACAGGACGCTTCTGCCCGGTGGCGATTATAATCGAGCGCTCTACTCTGGCGCGCCCGACTCCCGTTTGACGGGACCGACGCGTGTCATGGTGCGTGTCTGGCACGCGGCTAATGCAGCTATGGGGTGGAAGGACCGTTTGACCCGAGCGTCTCCGCTGTATGCATCTGAGAGGTTGGGCTCCCTGTGGACGTCGAAGGGCTTCGAGAAGTGGGACACGATCGGAATCAGCACGGTGGGAGATCTCTGGACGAGGGGGGGATTCAAAACTTTTGAGACGCTGCAGGCGGAGTTTCAGCTGCAGGGCAGTGAGTACTTTCGATACATACAGGTCCGCCATGCGCTGGGCTCCGTCTTTCCGGATGTTGCATCCATTCCGGAGTCTTCCCCCCTGGAGGACAGAGTGCTAGATGGCCATGTCCCGGACAGCACGATCTCCCTCATATACAAAAAATTGATTAACGATAGATCGTGTCTGCTGACTAGTCTCCGCAAGGCTTGGGTTGCCGACGGGCTGGAGCTGGACGACGAGGATTGGATTTCCGCGGTGGCCTCTCCGAAAGAGGTGGCCATCCCGGCTCGCCTTCGTTTCGTCCAGCTCAAGATCCTTCACCGGGTCTACGTGACGGGGCCAAGGCTTTTACGTATGGGTTTTGCCGGTGATGGAATGTGTAAGCGTGGCTGTGGTGCGTTGGCGACTTTCATGCATATACTGTGGGAGTGCCCGAAGGTGGAGCGATTCTGGCGTGGTGTGCATGAGGTTCTACGAATGGTTACGCGTGTCACGCTGCTGCCTGAAGCGAGGAGATGCTTGCTGAATGTCTGGGAACCAAATGACTACTCGGTCCCGCAGGCGCGGTGGGTGACTCTGGGATACATGATAGCCAAGCGTGATATTGCCCAATTGTGGGGATCCCAGAGGCCCCCTGCGGTGTCGGCCTGGAAAGAGCATATGGATTGGTGTATGTTTCGTGAAAAGGTGGTGTATGTGGCGAGGGGTAAGCCTGGGGCGTGGATGAAACTCTGGGGCCCCTGGAACGCCTACCGCGGGGGTATTTGTGAGCCGCCGCTGCTACCGGCGGCCTCGCCGGCTCCGTCTCCCTAGATGGCGCCCCTCCCTTGGCCGCGGGCGCGCGGTCCCCCAGTCCCTGATCTACTCCCGTCCCCCTCTTCAGAATTTTGCTGCTGGTGTGGATCCCCCACTTATGGAGCACGTGTTGTCACTTTGTATCGAGGGTTGCCTTGCGGTTGTGGTTTGTTTATGTTGTTTTGTATTAATAAAATGGAACCGTACTGTGGGCATGGAGCTTGGAGACCTGCACCATTGATCACTCCTGTTTTCTTACTGTGCACCGCTGAGAAAATTTTTTGCTGTATGTATGTAATATGCTTTTGATGCTCTAGCGGCCGGCCGTGTGGTTGTAGGCCCATACCTGTAACTTCTATAAACTGCAATAAACGGTTTCAAAAAAAAAAAAAAAAAAAAAAAAAAAAACTATGGCATAAAAACTGATCATAATGATGATTACGAAGGATTACTACAGTGTTTATTGTGACGACTGATTAGCAGTGCAGCTTTAAAACTGGCGCGCGATGACGCACTAGGCCTTTTTCGCTATTGATACAATATGTTATGCCCTGGTATCTTCCTCAGTAAATTTTAGTAGGTTGGACTCCTGAAATGTAAAAGGGGGGAAATCTGGAGGTGCAATGTTTATCACACCACTTGTGATTGTGACTACTGCACAAGCAGGGGTCTATGCAGGGTGCACAGTTTAAGAATGCACCTGTAAACGAGGAATGAGTAGTAGTGCTCTCCTCTGTTGCACGGCACAAGAATAATTCCACTGCTTTCTATGCGATACTAGGCTAAAAACTGTATTGTACCAGTACAACATGCTTATTTTGAAAGCTCAACCTCTAAATCACTCCATTTGTAAACTAAAACTGGTTGGAAGGAAATACACTTAGACACATGGCTCTCTTGTATCACATATGGGCAGATCTGCTACAGGCCTCATCTATAATCCAGGCTCAGTATGAGTCCATTGAAAGTAATCACCCCACCCCCCATTTGGACAGGCATGTAATGCTTCCTTGACATCTAATGACATGGGATCTCGGTCCCCATGCCTCCCGCCTATGCCCGCTCAGGTCCACATGCCTTCTTGACATCATCTAATGGTATTCACAGAAAGGAAATTTGTAATGCAGCCTATTATGGCAGATCGCTGACCCCACCTCCTCCCCTGCCCTCCCCCCAATGCCTGCTTAGGTCCACAGAACCTCCGAATAGATGACACTATACGTTAACCATCAAGGTGGACAGTAAAATACCAGGACTCCATAGGTTGACTTTCAGAGCTGATCAGGGCTGCCAGCGGACTACTAACCAACAACTGGGTGTCTATCTCTCACACCTACGGATTCATAACACCGCAAAGCACTGCATTCCATAATAAGCACATATCAGTTGTCATCACAAACATAGAAATGCTTTCCACAATAAATCAAAACAAGGACACCCTTCCAAAAAACGCACCTCACCCGTTTAGTATGCTACCCGTGCGGGCAAGCACTTCAGTGCCCCACACATGGCTAGTAAGATCTAAATATATGTTACAGTACATTATGATCAATACCTTGATCTGTGTGACAGCACAAGTACTTCCAGGAGCTACGCTATCTTGGAGTTCCAGCAAGATTGACTCAGTCAGTTTCTCTTCCAGCACAGGAACAGCCACCATGCCACCCGGTTGTTTCTGCACCCTGTAATTGCTCGCCAGGACACCACATCCCTCCAAATATTCCCTGAAGAGAGAACGAGAGAATAGTTTTCAGAACCCTATATTCTTTAAACATGCCACAGTGGTCTATTATTATCTATTAGCAGTTTACAAAATCAACTATATTTTATAAGCATGTGAGAGAGTGACTGCTTAACGAGTATCTCATATAACTTCTTTTAAAGACTATTTGACCAAACAACTTCACCAACCTCATTATCAAGGGAGTTGCTAGAAAACGAAAGTACCTCTTACTTAGGACAGCTCTCTAATCATACCCAGCACGCTAAGTGAGCTACCTGACCCTCCTTAAAAGAGTTCCTTTCATCCATTCCTTCTGCTCATTCAATCTATCCTTCTAACTATTCACCCATCTAACTGTACATCCCTTCAACTTTCCATCTACTCACCGCTAGATCTATACTGTTTTTCCATCCATCATTTCAAATATACATCCATCCTTTCAACAATCGACCCATCAGTATAATCATGCTTTGTCTTTCACCTATTTATTCACTCTTCTTCATCTGCCGTCTTGAGTAAGGTCAAAAGATAGATATCACGCACACCAATTGTTTGTCAAAGTCTCGTTGAATCTTTTGCAGGTAATTTGCGTGCTGCTAGAGGAGCGACCCCTGAACCTAGGTCAGGGGTCGCTCCTCGTTTTTTACTTTGGTTCGTTTTTCACATTCATTAATAAACAGTAGCACAACAACTAACACACTTCGCGTCTCTAAGATGGTCGCCGCACTTTGAGACCTCTTTTTCTGTCAATCACTTATTTCTCTATTTAACATGGCGACCTTTGTAATCCACGGCCTTCCGGATCGGCACACTTTCACCATGCCCGTTTAACCAACGAATCGAGGTAACTTTCCTCTCTAACTTTGGTTCTTTTGATCTTGTTTCGGTTATTAGCTTGATTATAGCGCTCGAGCACTTTCTTTACGTGCTGAACCCACCTCAGCGTTTTATACGCACAACTTCACACGCGTATTTTTAACTATTAATACTTCACTCGTGCACTAGTATTTGATCCCGGTTCATTCCGCACTACCTGCATAACGCTTGATTATTTCGTTTATGTGTTGAACTCACTGTAGCATCACATAATTTCACACGCAGTGTTTTTTACCATCTAATTTCACTCGCGCTCTATTTTTTAAAGTTCACCATCACTATGTTTCACTTCGCCTTATTATTTACCGCAGCACTGCTACCTTTCAGGATACTCTTTTGAGTAACGCCATATAATTACGTGTTTCCATATTTTAATTTTGATCTTTTATGGAAGGGATATGTCATACACTCATTTGCATGGTTTGTTTAATTATTGAATCTTTAAGGGGGCTAGCAACATGATCTCCTATTTCTGTTATAGGATTCCTCCTGACGAAGGGTTTTTACCCGAAATGCATAGAGGATATCCGTTGATATCGTTGTGACTCAACACATGAAGTTTACAATATGGCAAACATATTTTTCATCATGAATAAATGAACCTTTGATTCAATTTATGCTTGTGAAGACTGGTAACTTCGTTACCTCATAGCGCTGTGCGCATAGAGGGACACCACCCCGGATGGGGCAGTGCAACTAACATTGTCTTGAGTAAGGTGAAAGCTTTACATGTGGACACAATAACATAAGTACCTTGAAAAGGTTTCAGTGAAAGCCCAACTCGTTTTTAGAAAGCAGGAGGATATTTATGAGATTAGCACGCAAGATCACTGGCACACACTCCATGTTCCCTAACAGATTGTAACCGGATTATAAATGGGTGCAGGAAAATTAAATTAGCTTAGAACAAACAGAGGACTTAAAAGCACAATGATAAAAGCACACACTCCACTTAAATTACATTTATCGCAAATACACATGCATTCACAAGCAGGTGAATGCTTCATTTGTTATGCATTGTTGGAAGTGCAATAAAGAATGTGCAGAGGATTAGGTCAGATTTGGGGGTTATGGGATCACAGGTCCTTGAGTGTTTTTCCATCTTAAATCTATAAACCTACAAGTCAATTATTATTCACTGTTTGAAATAATGTATTGTGAAAGATGTGTATAAAAAGAGCTGCCCGTGAAGCACCAATTTGAGAGAGACCAGCAGCCTGCCTGCGTGCGAAGGAGGGACTTTCTCCCTGTCACGACAGTCAGTAAAGAACTGTCTTTGCATTGCCAAGAGCAGTTTGTGTCATTTTTTTCATTGTGATGGTCATCCTACAACAGTTGGCGAACAAGCCTAGAAGATCCCTTTTTGCCCCCACTGACTGCTGATACCGGAAGATTGCGCACTTTTTGGTGGGGTAAGCAGACACAGACTTCCTCTGAAGTTCTACCTGTGAACAGGGGTTGGGGAAGATTTTGGAGGACAGAGCGGAATACAATCCTGGTTTAAATACGGATGTGTTTTTTCTTGGTAATGCTAAAGATGGTTGTAAGAAACAGAAGGGTACCGCATGCGAAATTGTGTATTGTTAACGTGTTGCACAACAGTTAAGGTGTCTACAAAACTAGTTAACCTGGGATCCCCAATATAAAGTAACCAATGTGTGTTCCACTGCTTGACACAGAGGGACAGCTGAAAAGCTGGTGTCGCTAAACTTTACCTGCAGGTACAATCTGAACACTCAAATTACTGCACTGGGACCTAATGTCCAGAAGTCACTCTAGGGTCTCAAAGACGCATGGTTCAAAGGGAATCTCCTCTCAAGTTCGGAGGAAGGGGCCAGGAGTTGCTAGTTGCATTTACCAGGTAGAAGAGGAAACATCGATTATCGTTTTGAAGAAGTAGAAGCAATCATATATTTTATGCCAAAGGTGAGTGTGCGTGTATGAATGAAACATGGTCACAGTAGGAGGTTTGTTGTGTAATATTGTATAATTGGAAGAGACTAAAGATGGCATTTTAATGTGCATGGCATAATTGATAGAGACAGAACTGCATGTTGTGATGTGCACCACATAAACGGTAAGACTAAGAGCTGATGTTTTAATTTGCATCGCATAATTGCTAAAACATAATTGGAAGTTTTAATGTGCTTTGCATACTTGGTGAGACAAAACCTGATGTTTTAATGTACATCTAAAACTTGGTAAAACAAAACTGAAATTTTGATGCACCTCGCATACTTTGTAAGACAAAAACGGATGTTCTAAATGTGTATCACATAATTTAGAATTTTCCCGTTGGTTTGTTCTTTTGTTAAATACTTGTAAGTCATTTAAAAAGAGTAATAATATTTGTCCAGATAGATAAAAAATTAGATTGCAAAAAAGCACTAGAAACACGAATGATCATGGACACTCCCTTAGCGCATATGCAAAAAACTTTTCCACATGATCTGAGAAAATTACAACAATATAACTTGAAGTGTTTTAAAGCCACCCAAAACATACATGTCCCTGGCCAAAAGAGGGTATGTTTAATGACACAACAATGGTACAACACATCTGAGAAGTAGCCATTGGCTACTAGATCCAACACCTCTAACTCCCCTAAATCTAAGATTTAAGGGATCCTCCTGACACCAGAACATCAGATCTGAACAACTTGAATCAAGGAAGGACCAAGAAGAGACTTGTGTCGCTGACAACAGGACTTTGCCGACAGCACCAAAGCAAAAGAGGGATACTTTTATTTATTAAGGAGTTTTATATAGCACTAGCCTGACCCGAGGGTATCGGAGCACTTCACAACAGTTTTTGAGCAAGATTCCTACAATAAGCAGTATTAAGCATATAAGTTCGCCAGTCCAAGTGTACGGAGCAGCATTGAGGTAGTCCACGAGTCCTGAGATAACCTCAGAGTGCACGTTGTCTTGGGGTTGAACCAATTAAGGAGGGGGGAGGGGCAGCTGGGAGTCGAACAGCAGGGAGGAGGTAAATCTTAGAGCAACAATGTCAGGAGGAGACGACGAGCAGGGGATTGCGATTGAGGATAAGGACTTTACAGGGAATACTGTGTAATCTGCATCCAATGTCAGCAGCTGTAAATCTGTTCTGTTTTTGCTTTTTGTTTTGTTGCAGTAAAGTGTAAGCGGTAAAAACAGCATCCCCGCATCTCCCGCTCAGCCCAACGGACAGCCGGGACAACTCGGCACTGTGACTCCACAGGCTAGGTAAAATTAAACGGACTGTTGTGGCCTGGTCGAGGGGCCCGCATGACCGTAGCCCATTAAGAGTTCCACGTAACTCAACTTGCAAGTGACCGATTGGCGCTTGTGGTTTTTACCATTGACCGCAATGTTATATTTTCTATTTATAATTCTGCACCGATTCAAAATAGCCTCTAAAATCCATAACTCTAGTTATATGTATGCTATTCTTTTTGTTTCAATGACTAAATTAAGATAAAAACACACTTTGTTTATAAATTGCGTTAATTATCATTCACGTTGGTGCTCTGAAATGCTTAATACATGTTCATCTAGTAAAGCCTGACGACTTCTTTTTGCCACTCTACCAGGACTGAGCGAAGGATTTATTAGTGTGAATCCAAGGACCATCTTTGAAGTAGTGTGATAGTATAACATGATGATGTCTAATCCCCCCACACAATAGTCCACCTTCCTACATCCATGATTTAATTTGCTTGAATTCAGATTATGAATAAGGGATGCTGTAAAAAGCTTCAGAAGTCCAACGGCATACAAGGCAGGACAATGCCTGGAGAGTTCGAAGTCAGGCCGCCTTGCGTATGCCTCTGATAATTCATGGTCAATGTCCAACTATTCAGAACTGGCCACTGGAGAAGGAGCAAGCTATAGCCATATTGCATTCACTGTACTGATTGGCTTCAAAGTCTGCCTTGGAGGACCAGGAAAATGTGAATGTTTCTGGAACCTTTATCAGGGCCACCGCCTTAGAATCTGGCATGTTTTCATTGGAGCAGTATTGGGTCAATTACACAATTCAGAATGCACCTTTGATATGCCTCGGTGGGACTGAGTGTTGGCTGTGGAATGGTCTCTGCTGCACCACTGCTTGACAGTTGGTGAGTCACTGCTCAGTCACTCAAGGAACACTTTAGGGCATGTAGCGCATTGTCACGGTGGACTGAAACCTACATCAGACTGCTTTTTTTCTTCTTTTTTTCTTAGCATTTAAACAACACACACATGGGCAATACATAGTCAGCTATTTTGAATAGGGTCAAGCAGCTGCATTAGTCATTGGTAGAACAATGTTGTAATGCCATGTATCCTACATGTGGACCAAGACTTGAAACATTATTCGAAAACATTTTTTCGAGGAGGAAGATATAACACAAATAAGTCATCACATAAAGTGGAGGGGAGGGACAAAACGAGGGAAAAGGGAAGAGATTGTGGAGTATTGCAGAGTTGAGAGATATATAGGGAAGTGTGGTTGTATAGCATATCAGTGCAATGGTGGTGTGTTCCTAGACGTAAGGAGTGAGCCCTGCATAGGCCGGTGATGTGCAGCTGGGGAGGCTGACACACAGGAAGAGACAGTGAGGCTATTAGCGGCCTGTTATATGCAAGGGGTTAGTGAAGAGATTGGGCTGGGAGGGGGTTAGTGACGAGCCTGTGGCCAAGTGGGGGGACGGGACTGGAGAGTTGGGTTGAAAGGTAAGAATGAGACGGAAGGAGCAGCAGCTCTGGGGCAGATAACTGGCCCATTAGCTTAATCCCTCATTAGCCTGGCCCTCAGGTGCAACAGCATACAGAGCCCTGAACCCCCTCCAGAAGCATGTAGAAAGTAATAGCAGGGCATTGCTAAACGTTCGAGCATCACACCTCTGCTCCTCACCTTGTTGATATTCTCGATGGAGCAAAGCCTGCTTCTATTTGTGACCGCACAGCAGTAAGGATAGTTGGAAGTAAGCCAATCACTGCCTCATGGGCCAAAGAAACAAAAGCTGCTATGCAATGATGGTGATTATGGTTTGATTTTCATAGGTATGGCCGCTGAGATGGCATGCTGCAATGTTCTTCGCTAGCTCAATGAGAGACGTGAAGCAGGTCTGCGTATTTAACTTTCATTTTTTGCATATTATAAAATTTGTATCCTCCTCTTCCCCCGCACACTGGCAGCAACTGTGATCTTCTGGGCAGCAGCACTTAGCGTGGGTTCACAGTGCAGGAAGGGAAGGTCATTTGATTTTTGGCCAGAGACTCAACGTTAAAAAGGACTCCTCACAAATTCCATACTTCCTTGTTCTGGTCATGCTGAAGGAACAGCCAAGCAGGTGCATGGAAGGACTCTGCAGACGAAAGAACAGCCATGGCCAATCATTCACCGAAGAGCACACAGTCGATGGGACTACCGTTTTAATTTCTTTTAAATGTGGTCTGCGCATTCACATATAGGAAATGGGAGATGCAGGCAGGCCTACCTGGAAATTACACACGAGGCAAGGTTAGTGCCAACATCTTAGCTAGCTGCAATGCTGGTTTTTAGGTCGAGCCTAGAGGCGGCGCACATGCGCTGCTCTGCGAGGCATGCTGTACTGGAGTATGCACTTGAAGCCCAGCCCACCCTCCGTCCATATTTGTAATTTGCTCGAGTCATTGTCCTTCATAAATGCTGGCTTCTGATTCGTAAATAGGCTTGTTAGTCCCTCCTTGGTACTGCCTTGTCTGCATTTGTAACCTCCCATAATGACTGGACCTTTTACTTAGCTTGTTACACTGTCTGCGTTATAAGTCGGTGAGCACCATTTTGTTTATTGACTAATGGAGACAATGGCGGCCACTTCTTGTATTTGCAGCGCGCCCACACAAGACAATGGCGGCTGCTTTTTGCATGGAGCGCTATGCCGCTCTAACTTCAAAAGTGGCCACACCCTACCCCCACAGCACAATGGCGATGCTTTTTTTTTTTTTTAAACTACTTTTAGCATGAACGCGGCGTCCGCTTCAGGGACACGCCGCTTTCTTTCAGCTTTTTTCATTTCTATTAAAACTTGAATGCTGAGCACGGCGCCCACTTCATGGACACCGCACTCTGCAAAACAATAGGTCTCGCTTTTGCCAAATTTTGACCTATTGTTATTGTAAATGACAATGCCTTTTAATATTATAAAAGGCATTGCCATTTACAATACCAATAGCTCAAAATATCGCAATTGCATTGTAAATGCTTGTTAATTCCCTGTTTCTGCAGCCACACTCTTTGTGCAGGGGCCCACACCGCCCCAGTCTCACTATGTCCACCACACACAACAGCTTCCTAGAAGAGATTCCTTTGTCGCTCTCTGTTTGACGCTTCCTGAGGTGATGCTGCAGGTGCAAAGGGGATAAATGTTATCGCATATAAGAACTGACATTTCAAACAAAGAATTACTGTTCAGACGATTGATCCAAAATGGAAATGACACTTTAAACAAAGCAATGAGTGAATGGCATTTCCAGCCAGCAATGACTGAAGATGCTGGTCCAAAGCCCCTTTCTGCGTTTTTTTTTTTTTTATGTATTATAACAATAGTTCAGGCACATAGCCATCTATAGACAGCACTAAAATGGAATCTGTGCTGCTCCTTGGATTAGTAGAATAGCTATTTGGTTAGATAAAATGTTTAAAAGGCACATTTTGGAAAGAAATGAAAAAGCTGCTAGTAACACCTTTTCGGATAGATAAAACCTGTATACACAGTTATAAGCAATTTTACCATTTAAAATATATATATTTATTTTTAATGCTGGTGCCCGAGAGAGAAAACCGCAATGGCTATAAATACATGGTCCTTGATCACATAAAGTAAAAAGAATTAAACAGTATATACACTGCAGCTCTGCTGGGAGAAAAACATTTTCTTAGACAATCGCGTGTCGCCAGTGCTATATTTGAGTCGGTGGTTCCTGGTGGGGCCTACCAATACTTATTTTTGTTGACTGGCACTTATTTTTCTTCAAACATTAAACTAGCGTAAGTGAAAGAAAAACACACCAAGGGGAAAGAAGGACACAGGGAAAGACGGAAAAAGCACTACAAAGGGAGAAAGCAGGAACCTGCAAGAATGAGATAAAGGGGCAGGAAGTGCCTGGTAGTGCATTAAAGAGGCAAGAGGAGGATTCCAGAATATGCAACCTTGATATTCTGCGCGCCTACATGTAATAGCACCAGCTGGAGGCTTTTGAGCACAGCTTTGGGCACCAGCATTCTTTCACGAATTAAGCATTGAATGTGGCAGATGGGATATGTTATACAGTGTCAAAACCATTTTTTTTAAAAAATATATTCACAAGATGCTGATGGTGGCTACAAGACGACTATGGCGATTCCACTGGATGAAAACGTAAGAAGCAGCTATCACTCCTAGCTAATGAAGACATCTAACCCATTCAGAGATACTGTAGTAAAAAAGTCCCTTGGCAGATAAGAGAACCACAAGCAGAGCTTACATCAAAAAAACCTAGCACACATGCAATCTAGAGATGGTCCAAAGTCCTGATCACTCAATTTAACCTTACTATAGGGAAACTTGCAGCGATCAGAATTCTCTTCTAACCAGAAAATCCAACAGCACAGGAGACGCAAACACTAGGTAACTTTGTGGGAAAACCCATTACTTTGGAGTACTAAACCCATGGTCTTCATTTACACAGGTTTTGAAGGATAGGTGCAAGATTCCACCGTCATGAGGTGGACCCCTTCCTCCTCCCTGTTAGAAGAAAACACTCAACCTCGAGAGAAGGCATTGCTATTTGGAGGCTACGTAAAAATGACAGAAGTGGACCTATATTAGAATCATACAGCGTAAAAAGTCAGAGAATATTGCTGGCTTCGGACAAGGTAGAAGTCATTCTTAACCACAGTTACTAGGGACAAAACCAGTGCTTAATTTGTAAAAGAGTAAGGTGCTGATTACGATCCGGTAAAAACCGGGTACGAACCGTCGGTCGGAGCGTATTCTCCGTCCGACTCGTACTCTGTTGTAAAACATTACGAACATGGAATTACGATTCGCACGGAAACACCATTTCCGTACGAATCGTAAAAAACACCGACCGACGAAAATATGCATACGAATGTGATCCGGGAATGCTGCGACGTGACGTCGGGACGCTTCCAGGCAGCGTTTCACGACCCAGGAAGTACGATTCGAACCGACAGCAGTCCGGACGGCGATATTTTTACGGCACCCAAAAAGTGCCGGAAAAGCGAAGTACGGCGCGAAACGACCAGAGTAGGTGGCCCGGTAAGCGCCGTACCCCCCCCAGCCCCCGCATGTATGCGCCGTACCCCCCCGCCCCCGCATGTACGCGCCGTACCCCCCCAGCCCCCGCATGTACGCGCCGTACCCCCCCCAGCCCCCGCATGTACGCGTCGAACCCCCCCGTGTATGTACACCAGAGTACGTTCGAGTCGTACCCCCACCCGTGTATGTACACCCGAGTACGTGTCGAACCCCCCGTGTATGTACACCCGAGTACGTTCGAGTCGTACCCCCACCCGTGTATGTACACCCGAGTACGTGTCGAACCCCCGTGTATGTACACCCGAGTACGTTCGAGTCGTACCCCCACCCGTGTATGTACACCCGAGTACGTGTCGAACCCCCCCCGTGTATGTACACCCGAGTACGTTCGAGTCGTACCCCCACCCGTGTATGTACACCCGAGTACGTGTCGAACCCCCCCGTGTATGTACACCCGAGTACGTTCGAGTCGTACCCCCACCCGTGTATGTACGGTGCGTACCCCCAGCCCGTACATACACGGGTGGGGGTACGGCACGTACCGGGCACCTGTTTGGACGTCTCCATGGTTGTTATAGGAGTTCGGTGCGGACGGTCTTTTAACCATACGGTTGGACATTCGGACGGATCGTGATTCCCCGGTCGGACTTCGCTTTTCACGTTTGTACGGTAAATCGTCCGAGGACGTGTCGGACACTTTTTCCGACCCGAGGACGTGTGGGGAATTATTCCCAATGCGACTCGTATGGGCTTTTTACCATGCGAATCGTGATTGCCAGTTTGTACGGCACTTGTACGATTCGTACGGTAAAAAGTCCGGATACGAGTCGTACGGGAATTTTTTTTACCGGATCGTAATTGGCACCTAAGTGTTGGTCAGTCAGTCAATATATCTTTATTTCGGCAAAAGCCATAAAAGAGACATCAATATACAAAATCCATTATATATAAAGGTAAGAGTTTGGAGAGTTAAAAAAAACAAGTTTAAAATATTTACAAGTTTTAAGAATAAGATAAGAAATTAATTCGCTTTCAAAAGATTTGCCCTGATGCACCACATGCGATATAAAAATCTGGATACTGCATAGACAATAGGAAGATCAGTGTTTGTTTTTAGCAGTCTATAAACTTCCACACAACGTGAAGAGCCCAAGTTCCTACATAAATTTATGAGCTCACTCCGTCGGATTTTACAATAGCCTTCACAAAAAAACAGAACATGTAAATCAGTTTCTTCATTAGCTAAACATGCGGGGCAACCCTTATCTGAACCGTTGGACCATTTATTCGTCACAGCATGGAGCGGGAGACATCCATGGCGGAACTGCAGAAAAAGTTTCCTGGCGAGAGTGGGTTGAATCACATCAAGGACTGGTTCCAGGGCATATATACATTTAAACTCTAGAAATGTGAACGACATGGGGCCAGATCTGGTACCTGTATTCAGATCATTCATGTGTACCTCCCAGTACCTTTCAATCAGTCTTTTACGTGTGACATTAAAACAAGTACACTTGGATTATCCCATAAATCGCCAAGCCCCATGAGAATTAGATATTTTTTAATGTATGCAAGCCACGGGTATCTCCCACTCCCGGGGATGCTAAGGATCTCAATCAGCTCATTTTTAAATGACACTAGTTCCGGGGTAGTCCAAATCCTTCTCCAATAAAGGAGAGGCCTACAACCAGCCTCTTTAGTGATAGGTCTTACGCCAAGATCTAGGCGCAAGGGAGTCAAAGGAGTGCTTTGTGGTAGCCCAGCTAACCGCCTGAGAAACTTGTTCTCGGTGATTGAAATAGAGTTAGTTGTAGAATGTCCCCAAATCTCGGCACCATATAGGGTAGCACTTCTTATCTGGGTTGTATAAATTTCTATCACGGGACTTAATGGTTTGCAATGTGTGTTCTTGAAAAATTTAGCTAGACCCCCAGAAATTTGGATCAATTTAAGATTGGCCTTGGTTAATTGGGTGGCCCAGAGCATGTTTTCATTTAAGGTCACCCCCAGATACTCAAATTCCTGAACTCTCTCTAAGGGAACTCCTTTCAGGTGAGGACCGGGATGGGTGGATTTTCGTGGATTAAAGACCATATATTTAGTCTTTTGTACATTAATCTCCAAACCCCGATCCTTGCAAAAGCTCAAAAACCCCTCCAAAATCCTCTGGAGCCCCATAGGGGATATAGAGAGAAGGAGTGTGTCGTCTGCAAACATCAACGCCGGTACAAGACCCTGCGCCAGCTTAGGTGCATCAATGTCCTCACATTGGCGCAGGGCGTGCACCAGACCGTTGATGTATATGCAGAAAAGTGTGGGAGCTATGACACACCCCTGTCTCACTCCCCTATTTACTGGGATAGAGTTAGTAAGATCCCCATTTTTCCCATATCTCACTCTTGCATAGTTCCCTTCATGGAGGCGTTTTATTGTCTCAAGGAGGTAGGGGGGGGGGGCGTTTGTGTCCAAGGTTTTGCTCATAAGCCGCAGCCGAATCTATCTAATGTCTTGGTGGGGAATGCCAATGCTGTGGTAGTCTTAATTCCACCTCATACCACTTTCATCCATCACCAGACACTGCCTGCCCTTTTATTTCACTCTTTTAGGTGCTTTTTCATTCTTGCTTTTGGTCTTTGAAAGGTTTGAGCTTTGTTCTCCTCCCATTTTCCCCCGTTGTGTTTTTTCCTCTCTCTCTCTCTGGGCCAAAGACTGATGAGATAAATAAGTGCTGATCCTCAAAAGTAAGTGCCAGTGGGCCACACCTGCAACCACCGGCTCAAATTAAGCACTAAGCAAAACTCTGAACCAAAGTATTCCATTCAAAGGTTCTGCAGTTAATCATCAGGCAAATGGTTGTTAATCTTGTGTAATATTGTATAAGGAGGTTTTGTGTGTACAAATCTGCCCATAACAATAAATCAGTCTTTTATCTCCTAATGTGTGCAACCCTGAGAGTTTACAGTAGGCCAAAACTGAGCGTGTCCATACTGCACCTGTACAGCTGTGAAAATGATGCCTTTGTTAAGACTGCAGTAATACCACCGACCTCCTCTGGCTTTCCATCCATCATGGACAACAAAACCTGAAAGAATAAAACCATATATAATTATTTGGACTTTAGGGGAGAATCTCCAGAGCACATCCAACATGATGTGATTGCTAAATGACTTGTCAGCCACATCAGAATCTGAAATGGCTTTCTGTAAGCTACGACCTCTTCCCTAGTGAACTATTGCAGTGAGATGCAGAGGGTAGTTAATAAAGTTTAAGTTTATTCAGTTCAATGCAAAAACCCATGACCGGGAACCTCCGTCATACGCAGATTTCCGCCGCAACTGGCTCTTTTGCTGGGAGACCTGCAGTTGCCGTTCCACTACCCGAGTGTGGAACCATAGTTAAATAATAACATATGCTTCTACACAACTAATGACGGTATCGAGGAGACTGCATGCTCCGCCCTCACAAGAAGCAAGGGAACCAACTATATCACAACATTTCCCCCTTCAACAGACATAAGGGTGAAGAAAGGAAAAAATAACCTGTTATGTAATACATACATTTGTACAATACAGTGTGGAGTATGCAGATGTAACAAACTTTGTTCTACAACTTACAAAGTAAAAATAAAAGGTTATTCCAATATGTAATGATTACATTTGCAAGGTAATTTCCTAGAGCGAACATTCTCTCTGCTGACTGTTACCTCACCACGGGTAGTCACAGGGGACACAGCATCTTGGAGTGTCCTGGAATCACCTTCAGACATTGTGGTACCAGCATCAGAATTAGAAACTACAGTATCTTGTAACCAATTAGAAGATGGACTCTGATCAGCAATTAAAAGTAGAATGTTTCTTGAGGATGTCTGCCTGTGAACCAGTGAGTAGGACCAAACTCCTCTTGCTCCACCAACCCCTGTTTTCTAATAGGGCAGAACCTTTGCTCACCTGAATGACAAGTGCAGGTGAAGAGTACCTAAAAAGTTCCTTTCATTACTCTTTTGGGGTTTTTGATTAGAACCCAATAACCCACCTTTAAAGACTCATTTTTAAAATGCTTACCAGAGTCTAAAGTGAGACTTCATAAGGTTTTGTTTAACCTCAACCCTAGATCTAATGGAAACCAGAGATTCAATTTCTTGACAACTTTTGATAGAGAGCCAATTAGGACACAAATTGGAGTGCACTTTCCTTCCTCTAAGCAAACTCAAAAGGTGCGACCCCAGTGGTGCTGTGAGGTGTGATACCATATGACCAAATCTTATTCTTTAAGAATTCTTGAACATTCAAACCTGAGGACACTGCGGTCTGCACCCCCTTCTTTACCTTTTGGTTTCCCCTTTCAACTAGGCCATTGGAGGAGGGCGAGTACAGAGCCACTTTAAAATGTTGAACATCATTGTGCTTTAAATCCCTACACATTTGTTGTGAAATGAAATGGGACCCATTGTCTGACAATTGTCTTTGGTGGTGCCTCCAATTTGAAGACCTGTCCTAAACATTTTAATCGATACCAAAGGGGATGCTGGACGGAGCGTTTGAGCTAATCAAACACTCACCCCCAGTCAACTGATCTGGGTTTAATCCATCATCATTCTTTAGCTCACTCCACCACCCCAGTTCAGACATGGCCATATGCAAATCAGTCTGACCCTGTGCCTCATGGGAACAGACCAGCCCGAACTAAATATTTTATGGCATTATCAGTAGTGGGACCATCACAAAACCAGTAAAACATCTATTTTGAAAAATAATCTACTATTAAAATCAAAACATTGTTCTCAACAGGCAAGACATCATAAGGACCAGAAAAGTCTAAACCAACCTTTTCCCAGGTACCTTTTGGAAATGGTACAAGATGCAGAGGAGTGTTAAAGATTTTCCAACGTTTGTCAGAGAGCAGGCATTCCACACAACTTTCAATGGTTGATCTGACTTGTCTGTCAAGAGAAGGGTACCAATAGAATTGTTTAAGGAGCCAACATGTTTTGGTGACCCCCAAGTGACCATGATGAGCTGCCTGAATGATTTCTTTATGCAGACTTTCTGGAGGGATGAAAAGATCGGGACGCATCACCATCTCATCAACAACCAACAGTTCATGCGCCACAAAAGAGAAATTCTTAAATTTCACAAGAAAGAGTTCTGCTCTCTGACCACCCTTTATTAATTAATTTGTTGACCTTATCTTGGTTAGGATCTCTAGAACATGCCTCTCTCCAGGTCCCTTCAGAAATGGGGGCACTCTCCAGAACAGCATCCACTGCCACAACAACACACTCTGTATCATTCTCTTCACACTCTAGAGACATACAGGATAAGCAGTCTGCTCAAAAGTTCTTCCCACCGGGTAGGTGTTTGATGACAAATTGATACTCTTGAAATGTGGAGAGTAAACGTACTAACCTGATAGAAGCCCGATTAGTTCCTCCGCCATTGAGAATGTACATTAGTGGTTTGTGATCAGTAAATACTTCAAATTCACGACCCCAAATGTATGACCTGAACTTTTGTATTGCTCAGACACAAGCAAGTGCTTATCGTTTGATAGTGCTGTATCGTTTTTCAGCAGGTTGTAGTGATCTGGAAGCAAATGCAACAGTGTGTTCCTTGCCAAACGCCCACTGAACAAGTACAGCACCAAGTCCCGACAAGGGTTGCAAGGCTGGTGCCGGCTCAATGATGATTTTGACCTTGTCAAATGTGCTCTGCAATTCTTGACTCCATATGAATTTAGTACCTTTTCTACGCAACGCTCTCAAAAGGGTCTACTATTCTAGCATACCCATGCACAAATCAAGCAGAATATTCGGTCACCCCTAAAAATGAACGTAAAGCATCCTTATCTTTAGGTGAAACAGCTTCACAAATTGCTTTAAGGAAAACTTAGGTTTGATGTTTTCTGGGGACAAATGTGTGTCCTAAATAGTCCAGTTCTTAAACACCAAACGTACATTTCTCATGTCTAATGATCACACCAAGCATTGCATAATTTTGAGAGAACTTTGAGCAATGTGTCGTTGTGTGCCTCACGACTGCTAGCGTGCACCATAATGTCATCCTGGTAAGCTCGAGCTTGAGGAATGTCTTCGAAAAGAAGATCCATGAGCCTCTGGAAAACGCTAGCAGCGGAGGCCAAACCAAATGGAAGCCTGAAGTACTTGAATGCCCCAAACGTAGTCACAAAGGTTGTAAGTTACTGGAATTCAACACTAAGGGAAATTTGGTGATAGGCTGGCCTCAAACCTATTAAAGAGAATAATTTGGGGCCCTCCAGACCAGCCAACAGTTCATGAATTCTGGGGAGGGGATTACAATCCACAAGGATATTACTATTTAAGTAGCACAAGGTCTCACCTCCCCAGACTTTTTATATACAACTACAATGGGAAATATCCAAGATGAAGAATCACATGGAACGATACTTCCCTCTGAACAAAGATTCTTCAGAACTTTTGTTAAATCATCTTTCACACTCAGAGGCAAAGGTCGAACCTTATGCTCCACAGGTTGAGCATTTGCTTTTAACCGAATTTGTTGCTCAAAACCTAGCACAGTACCTATTTTGTCAGACGAAAAACTGTGGGAAATTGGCTAATGATGGCTTCAATATCCTGGAAAAGAAGGTTTGTTAGAGTCTACTTTAACAACTACAGTAAAATTGTCACCTTATGGAAGAGCACCTTGCACAACAGGATTATCAAAACTGGCTTTTAGATAATTTCATATTTTTGCTAGATCTTGCCAGCCTCCAATGTTGCTCCCTTTGAATGCTACAAACACTTTAGTAATGGTATGTCAGTGTAGACATGCTACTTTTGATCTAAAATAACTGAGCATGCCAATTTCTGTTTCTCCAAAGGCTTTGGGATTGACATCAGTCTGAGAAAGCATTACATAAACCTTTGATTTCTCCTGAAACATAATATCAGATAAAATTATAAGGGGCGATCCAGAGTCAGCCATAACTTGAAGTGGTACACCCCCAATTATGGCATCACACCAGGGCCCCTTTGCGTTACGCACTCCACTGATTTTGTTACGTTTAATTGTTAAAACCAGATTACCAAGCTTCTCAGAACAAATGTGGGCATCTTCAGTGATGTCAATACTGTTAATCTTGGTTGATCTTCTAGTACTCTGGCAAGTAGCCTGAAAATGTCCCATTTTTTTGGATGACATGCATCTTTTTCCAATGGCGGGACAGTAGAGAGTATTGCCAATATGAGATTTTGAATCGCATCTCATTTTAGAGATTTCTTAAATTGAGTTTTTCCAGGATTGTTGCCAACAGATCTAGAACTGATGGCATCTTCAGCGTGTAAGTTGACTGAGTTGACAGATTGTCCTTCATGAATGGGTCTAGTCGAAACCATTGAACGTTCTATTACTTTTGTCAAATCAATAATTTTGGACAAAGTGGGGTTTCTACAACTTAAAGTCTCTCTTGAATTTTTGGAGAATAACATGCAAAGACAAATTGATCTTGAATAGAGATATCCACACTTGCTCCAAATTCACAAGTTGAAGCTGGGATCCTTAGTGCTGTTACATATTCCTCAACAGGTTCATCAGCACTTTGTTTCCTTTTAAAGAAATTGTGACATTCAAGCATAATGCTTAGTTCTTCATCATATTGCTTGCCCATATGTGCCAACGCTTCCTTGTAGGAATCCCAGTCATCTCCTGATCGCCCTTGTGGTATAAAGCATGGAACGGTGTCAAAAACTTGCTGGGCTGCTAGTCCGATGCACCTGTACAGGACGGGTGCTTTGCGTGTGGGAGGAAAACGTGTAGCATCAATTTGACACCAAATAGTAGTCAAATATTCTTACCCACTGGCACCACTTGGATTCCTAGGTGACTGTATAAAGATGGTGACAATGTGATCTGTTGTGTTGAGGCCATAATTTAGGTAAAGATTATCCTCACTTGAAGAAAATGAAATGGGATACTGAATAGCAACAGGGTAATTGTGGGAAGGATGTGGTTAGCAATTAAATATCAAAACGATTATAATAGGACTCAACACAAGCATCTTATAGGCCCTACAGCACATACAATTAAGATCTGGCACGCAGTACAGAAGGAGATGCGATGGGACGGAGTCATCACGCAGGCGACGCCACTCTGGGACACCAATAAACTGGGCAGGCTACGGAACACGAAGGGGTTTAACAAATGGGATTTGATCGGTATCTCAAAGGTAGGGGATGTGTGGAAAAAGGGGAGCCCCGTCCCGTTTGAGCATTTGCAGCGGAGCTATGGGATGGCGGACACTGAGGCGTTTCGCTACTTACAGATAAGGCATGCCCTTACGGCGCTTATACCACAAGGCACTAAACTCCCAGAGTCCACACCCCTTGAGGATAGGCTCCTTACTGATCATATGACGAAGAAGGCTATCTCACTCACATATAAAAAACTCGTAAACAACCAACCAGACCCGACACAAGCCCTCAAAACTAAATGGGAGGCCGACGTGGGGGAGCTGGATGAGACTGATTGGCAGGACGCGCTGGCATCGCCACGAGAAGTGGCGATCTCATCCAGATTTAAATTAATACAACTTAAGATACTACACCGTACCTATTATACCAGGACACTACTACATAAACTACACAGAGCCGACACACCACTTTGCGTCAGACAGTGTGGAGAGCCAGGCACTTTCTGGCACATAATATGGCAATGTGTACACATCCAGAAATATTGGAAAGCAGTCATGCGTACAATTGCGCAAGTCACAGGGGCAACATTAGTCCCTGAACCCAGGGGGTGCATCTTGAATATCTGGGAAGAAGCGGATATTACGCAGACAGTGCAAACATGGGTAGCGTTGGGGATGGCTTTGGCGAAAAGAGACATTGCGCAACAGTGGGGAGCCAGGCAGGCTCCGACCCTCCAAAAATGGTGTAACGGTATGGACGACCTAATGGTGACGGAGAAATCGGTCTATGTGCACAGAAGATGCCCCAAGAAATGGACTAAGATATGGGGGAAGTGGAATGACTATCGAGGGAACATTTGTGAACCCCCGCAGGATGAATCCCTATCGGATGATTCAGACTAACTGGGGGTGTATGAGGTGGCATGACACGAGATGCTTGACACGGTGGAGGAGGAGGGTGTTGGGGTCCTGAGGAGACAGAATGGGACCTTTGGCGCTCGGCAGCGGCTGACACGAGCAAACTGTAATGTACTTGATAATGCACGATATGGTATTGCAGTATTGGTTACAAATGCAAATGTTAATAAAAAGAGTTTTAAAAAAAAATATCAAAACGATGAAGAAGACAAGAAAACAAACAAAATTATTCAAAAGGGCCAATTGACCAGTAAGTACTGTTTTGGATCCCAAAGAGGTTCCAGTGTATTGCATAGAAAAAAACAACAACATTGCATTCAAACCTTGACCTACAAACGGCTACTTGTAATGAGGGCAAGTGCTGCCAAGCTGTTCCGCGACCAAGTGAGCTTAGAGCCGATGCACAAGTGCAGTGTTGACAGCTTGTGATGAAGACAAAAACCGGCAGGCTGCACTGCAGTCACATGAGATGAAAAGGGCACACGATGACGTTGAATGGGCTGCAAACTCCCCCAACAACCTCCCCCCCAATTATGGATACCCATCCATGTAAGACTCCAACGCTGGGACCTTGGTCAATATATCTTGAATTTCCCAAAATATTTTGTTCAGCCCCCTCACACCCCCAACCCAATTAAACTGTTCCTTTTTCCCTAGCATTTTCTTTAGAGGATCCATGAGAGTGGCATACCCACTTACAAACCTGTAATAGTCACTCAATCCCAAAAAGTATTTCAACTTGTCCTTATTGCTAGGGGAAGGCACATCCCAACGCCTTTACAAGATCCTCCTTAGTTTTAACAGCCTCAGCCGTGATATAATGACCAAGATACTCCACAAATTGTTGGGTAAAATTCTTTCACATTTCTCCCTTGACACAGCCATACCACATTTGCTTAAAATGTAAAGAACTTTGTCCAGAATGTAATTGTGTTCCACAACATCTTTGGCAAATAGAAGTATGTCATCCTGGAAAGCCAACACAGAAGGCATATCCTTGAACAGAGTGAACATGAGTTTTTGAAATACGCAGGCTGCTGATTCTAAACCAAAACGGCAATCGTAAGTACTTGTAGGCACCAACCAGGGCGATAAAAGAGGCTAAAGCTTCCGACTCCGCCTTGAGAGTTACCTCTTGATATTTAGCCTTAAGGTCAATGTTGCTAAAAACCTTTGCATCCTCTAATGTGGACAGTGATTCATTTATCTTAGGTAGTGGGTGACAGACTACAATGATATTTTTATTGCGTGAATTCAAGTCAGCACAAATATTTATCTGACTTCATTTTTTAAGCTATAAAAACCTAGTATACAGAACACAAAAATATCGAACTACCTTACATAATATTACTGAGGATTTAACACTACTCCAGTCCCGCCTGAATAATGCAGACTTGCTCTACCTTTGGGCCCCAATCTTTCTATTCCAAAGACTTCAGAAACTTCAAAAGTGCAGCAGTCAGACAACTCTACCTGTACTTATTTTAAGCTCTCAAAGTGCTTCTCTGCCTACACAAGGACAGACGCTCCACATTCAATGAACTCTGAATTGGCCAATGGGACATCTACAGAACTGTTCCATCCTTCATTGAAATAAATTTTTAAAGATAATTGCAGACACTTTAGAATGGCACGCATCCTCTGTTGGACATCTCACCCTACAAAAAACCTCCTTCTCCACACAGGCGGCAAACTATGGAGTTCTGTCTTGGCAAAGACTAGAAACATCCAAGACCACCTAAAATTCAGTAAGATGTAAAAGATGTAGCGGTTCCTCAAAAGCTGACCCAGGAACATATTAAATCAAGAAGTAGATTCAGTTTCCCAGATATGAAAGTCAGGAATCTGGGGGTACATTTCACTTCATGCATCAAGCACTCCTACATGTTCAGCACAACATTACCAATCCAATCAAGCTTTATTCGACATGTAATCATAAAAGCACATTACAAACAACATTTAAAATTACACACTTAAAAAGGTCTTGACTGGGTTATACATAATCTGGTGAAAAAATTAATTAAAACTAGGATCTAGACAAGTAGAAAAAATACAAATTTCATATTACTCGCTTCCTTTCACTAAAAATATGTTTCAAATAAATCTAAAACAGTTTAGTATAGAATCAGTCACATTCTTAGTTTGAACTAAACAAACTGGACATTTTGCTCAAAATTAATTTACCCAGATATTGATTTCAGCCTTATTATCCACACCCATCCTAGGTATTTAGCAACCGCCATTGTAATGAATGGCAAAGTACTGGTGCATATAAGCCTTTCAGCTTCAGCACTCCTGTTTGTGCCAAGTAGTTTGCACATAGGGCTTAGCCAAACCCGCCTTGGGGTGGCATAAGCGTTACAGGCAAAGAGCATATGGGCGACTGTTTCTATGTGGATCCCACAAGCCAGGCATATGTTATCGCTTGGTGGAGACCACCTGGAAGTAAGAGATCTTAGGGGCAGTCACCCGCCCTCAGCTGAAAATACAATTTCCTGTCCCTTGGTTTAGTAATGCTGTCCCAGTATGTTTCGAGTCTGGGGATGAATTTTGATTCCAGAAAGATTCCCGCCAATGAAGATGAGTCAGTATTAATCAGAACATTATGGGTGACCCTTTCCCAATACTTCTCTTTTAAGATCTTTTTAGAGGGTAAAGAGGCCCCTGTTGGATTCTCCCATAGCGTTTTCATACCTAAACCCACTAGACTATTTCTAACTCCCCTTAGCCAGACGATTTTATGGAAGCCATCAGATTTTATTACATCGAGGAAACCCGCAGCGTATGATGACAGTTTAGGTGTTGTCCACAACCTGCGCCAGTATAAAATAGGGCACAGTTTGGCAACATCTGAAATAGGGTTTCCACCAAGATCATACCTGAACGGCCTTAAGGGAGTGCTTTGGGGGAGGTTAGTAATACTACGCAGGAACTTATTTTCAGAAACACTTAAGCTAGCGAAGTTCTCGAACCCCAACATTACAAGAACAATCCTCGGGTTAACAAGAACGACAGCATAACACTTTCCATTTGCAAACTATGCCCTTTCAACCTAAAAACATTCTAAGCTTATGCATCTGTCTCTCGCACATCTTTGCTCCAAATCTGCTCATTTGCAGGTACATGTTACACTGTGGTCACAACACCAAAACACAAGGCAAAAAAGGCTAAACTGCAAATCCACATCTTTCTAACCAAGCACAACCTAAGAAATAGTGCACCAAGGAAAGTGCCTCTGCTCCTGCACAAGGGATGAATCTCATAATTGCAACTAGAATAAAACCTTTATTAATACATATATGGCCATTTCCAGAGACTAGAACAAGCCCTCTGAACGGTGCTGACCGGCCACCTCAAGGACAATTTACGGTTAGACAAGCCTTTACATTCATTGTTCCTGTAAGGCTTTTCAAGGGGTTGTGGCCTTCTTTGTCTGCCTAGTGACATTGCTTACACAAGAATCAGGACTAAATTGGTCTTCTTGCTAGTGATGTTGTGCATTTGCAACACAATACAGAGTACAACAAAAGTCACGGAATGTGAACTTCATTTACAAGGCAATGAGGTGAAAATAAGAAAGTGACATAACAGAAGCTATTCACTGCTTCCGAAACAAACTGTGCATCCAATTAGAACGTATGTCTTAATGGTGGTTTGTATTACTTTCTTAGTGCTGCAAGTCAATATACAATATGCATCACTAAATAAAATCTATATTTAACATAACAATAAATTAGATTAGCGCTACACCTTTCCATCAGGTATCAGAAAAGGAAATACATTTTTTTTTAAAATATATAAAAAGGCGATTAATCACTATATCCAATCCACATAATATGCACTGACTTGACTAATGGTAACACTTATTTATTTTAGTCCAAAATAACTTTGGGAAGCGCTACATAAAATACAAGTCGTCACACTATCACAACCCCTTTCAGAGGGCCACAAAAAAGAACAAAAATTAACACTCCCTGGAAAACAAAATACAGTATTTACCAGAACAGAGCGAGAAACACAGAGAAAGGAAACATAATGACCTGTCACCCCCTCTTTCGAAGCACATCTTTAGGCTAGAAGTTGGCACATTTAGTTCGATAGCTTATAGAACCACTGGGAAGCGCCCCGAGTTTAAACTAGTGCAGCACAAGTTGCACGAGTCCCTCAAGCAGCCAAGTGCATTTACAGTAAACACCGGCCTGTCAGTCCATAAATCAGGCCCAGAAACAGCCAACACGCTGAATCTCAGACTAGCCAGTCTGGCACGACCGTGTAACACTATGCCGCATAACGCCTGGACGCAATTTAAAAAGTCCAAAGTGAAAAATCATAGAAAAACGTAGCGCACAGACTGAATCTCCAACTCGTTCCTTATTTTTTGTTCTGCCTCTTTAACGTGTTTTACGCTAAAAATGCAGCGAGTTGCTTTCTGCATTATTGGCTGTGTAGCTGCAGCAAAACACAGGAGGCTTGGGGATAATTTCTGCTGTGCTGTGCACTAATCGGTTGCAGCCCTCCCAACGTAACAAAATCCTTCCTGGTTCTTTCGACTTGCCTGGTCTGTCGCGCGTGTCTGCAGGATGCTGTCCCTCCGTAACAGTTCGATGCTTCTGGTAGTCCTTTATCTGTGTCCGTTAATATTGACACGGCCGACACTGAAAAAAAATGTTCGACCTACTTAGAACACAGGCCAAAGTATGATGTATCACACAAAACAATTATGACGAAAAAACTAAAACACTATCAAAAGGATGAGAAACATTTCGCTATTTCACATCAAATTGTTGCCAGATTTATGCTCAATTTAGTAAAATACCTACTGATCCAGATCTAGAATGACTAAAGCTTCCCATTCCAAGATGGCCGATGTCGCTTTCCTATACTTTAAAGGGTGAAACTGTTCCCATGGCAACAGTGGGACCGCCGCGACTTGGAACATTGCTTGGGCGGAAGCGGAAGATCTGTTGGCTTCACATGTTCTAGAAATCGCCGGATGTATGGTGGTGATTTTTCACAGTCGGACCGGAAGTTGAGGTGCTGCTGCTGTTGTGAAGATGGCGGGGATGGCTGGTATGGCGGGTATGGTTGCGAGAGATCCAGCGGTGGATCGATCACTGCGCTCTGTCTTTGGTAAGTATTGAGCTAGAGGATGTGGCCGAGGCACACTAGAGGGAAGGCGTCAGCGGTGAAGTGCAGTTTGAAGGCCTGTGATTAAATTGAACACGAAACCACTACATATGATAGACAACCTTCTGTAGTTCATGAGCAATATGTTATCATTAGTCTTTTACCCAGAAGTATGTGCCCGCGTAGCACATGCTTATTTAGGGTGTCGCGCTCCTGTTCATAGCTACTATGTTTTGGTTTGCCTATGTGTGACATGTCCACATTTTTATTTTAGTTATTTTTGGCATTTCAGTAGCTTATGTGTGACACTTTGACTCATTTGCACAAAGTAAAAAACAGCAGTTATGAGTATGTAATGCAGTCAATTTCCGAAAAATCCCTTTGTGCAAAATAAAAGGCTTTACAACTCAGAAATGATCCTTAAGTATACAGGCATTACCAGTGTGAGTTGGGAGTTCCTAGATAGTTTGGCCTATTGCCTATGATGGAGAAAGACCATCTGTCTCTTCACTAGTTCACCTGTCTAAAACACTTCAAGTTACAGAGTTAACTAGCTCCACATTCAGAGAATCGATGTTGTAAGCACCATCAAACATAAACATCTTAGAGCTAGCTACTGAGCGTATTACTTTAACAATAAGAAAATAATAACACTGCTTTGACAAAACATTTAGTACATTTGTATCCTGAGTTTGGAAAGATAAAAAATTTAAGGCTTAAAGTTACAACTACACCTAACAACCAACCAAACAAAAAAAAGTTCATATTTTCCAACAACAGTAGGCAAAAAAAAAAATAATAATTATGTTACAGCTGCAACTGGTTAGAAATATCACTGTGACTCCTAAATCAAAGGATACATTACAGAATATTTCTCAGAAGAATGCATTTCAATCCCGGCTCAACCACTAACTAATACAGTTAACACCATGTGCATGGCATCTATCACCACACAACTCTTGTTCACATATAGTAAGTCATGCAATCCACAGGCCTATCCTTTGTTGAGTGTAATTTCAAACAGACTCAAAACATGTCCAGTAGCAAGCGAAAAGGCATGCGCCTACGAGAGTGGGATATATAGCTAGCCTGAGTTGTAGAGCATTGCATTTAAGGTACCAGTAATGTTTTCAAGCCATGGTGTGTACAAAACCAGGCACCTCCCACAAATGTGACTTTATGCAGCATCCATTGATTTTTCTATACCAGTGGCAGGATGTAAGTTCAAAGAAAAATGCGACAGACAGGGCACACTTCATATAGGTGGAATCACTGCTCTGCGAAAATAAATATACAGCTCTTTATAAACCTGCATGTCTGAGACAAAATAATGCTAAATCACACAGCAATGAAAGAAAGCAAGGAAGCTAGTGCTATGCATGACCGCTATTATAAAAATGTTTTATTAATGAGAAACAGACATCAGCAATACAATGACATATCAGAGGGAGTAACACATTAGGCATCATCGGTACAGTAGGTGAATCACAGTATACAGGTATAGAAAGTGGAAGGTCTAGGGTGAGGGGCGGTCATCAACAATAGGAGTCAGGGGAGGTTGACAGATATCTTCTCGATAGGAGTTCCATTAGCCCCAAACTCGAGACAATTTTTTGGTATATCCACGAGACACGTACACAGCTTTTTCTCTGAACATTGCCCAATCCAAGTCTTTTTCCCAATCCCGGACTATAGGTGGGAGCGACACCCCCCATCGCTGGGCAATATTTTTCTTGGCTAGCATTAGTCCCAACGTAACCCATTGTGGCAAGCAGACGTTTAAATCGGTCCTTTCCCAGATGTTTTACAGACACCTACGGGCTTCCACACGGAGCTGTACGTATAAAACAGTATTGATGATATCATGAATGTCGCGCCAGTAGGGTTGGATCAATTCACATTCCCAGACTATATGGAAAAAGGTTCCCAACTGGCCGCATCCCCGTCTACAAGCACCCCCGTTTGTCCTCCCCATCCGTACCAGTTGAGGCTCCGTTACATATATTATGTGAAGAAATTTTAGTTGAACAAGTTGGAGACGAGCCGGTATCGCCACCACTCTTGGGAGAGGAGATAGCCTCCTGCCACTCCTCGTTGTCTATCTCTATGCCATCTCCAGTCCACTTCTCTCGGAGGGCCTGGAGAGGATCCAAGATGTTATTGACCAGTTTTTTTTATATATCGGTGCAATGGTGCTGTCAGGGATATGGCCATCTAGTAGTCTTATCTTCCAGTGGGGACGATTCCGGCAGTGTGGCCCGGACTCTAAGTGTGTGCGAAGTGCGTGTCGAACCTGCATGTAGCGGAAGCGCTCTGACTCGGCCAGTTTGTACTGTTGTTGCAATGTGGCGAATGACTTAATGTCTGATTTTACCCACAGATCCCCTGTACGTGTAATACCTATGAGATCCCATTTGTCAAAACCCTTAATTCTCCACAGATTGCCCAGTTGTTCGGAATCCCATAGCGGTGTTGCGAGTGTTAGTTTACGTCTCCAACCAAGGCGTTTGGTGGCCGCATGCCGAACGTGCACTGCATGTTTAGTGGGGCCCGTAAGCGGATAGCGCCGGGGCTTAGAGTAAAGGGCTCTACTGAAGGTCCCTCCGGAGAGAAGCCATCTATCCATGTTCTAGCCTGGGTCACTAGGTTAGGCATAAGTGCAGTGATTAATGGAGGACAGGTGAGACGCCAAATAGTACAATTTAATATCGGGGAGGCTGATGCCCCCATCATACCAGTTCAGGGAAAGCTTGCCAAGGGCGATGTGATGCTTGCCATTCCACAATAGATCCCTTTGAAGGCTTTCGATTTCCCTGAAATAGGACGCGGGCACCGAGTCCATGGAATTCTGGAGTGCGTACAAGAACCGGGGTAAAGACATCATCTTGAAGAGGGCAGCCTTCCCTAGTAAGGAAGGGGAGCGACTTCCATCTGTCTATATCTTTACGCAGCCGGAGCAAAGGAGGCTGGAGGTTGTGAGAATAACGGAGAGAGGGATCCAGCGAGAGGAAGATACCCAGATATTTAAAGCCAGCGGTACACATTTGTATGGGACACCCACGCGGCGGGATTGGCGACTCACCTACTACCACGAACAGGAGGGATTTGCTCCAGTTGATGGAGTAGCCGGAGTATCTTCCAAAAATCGTGAGGATATCTAAAACCACTATCAAAGAACTTCTCAGAGAGGTCAAGTACAGAAGGATATCGTCAGCGTAAAGGGACATTCCCAGTCCTGAAACCAACGCATGCCCCTAATCATAGGGTCCCTACGTATCCAGGCTGCCAGTGGCTCCAGCGCCAGAGCGAACAGGAGAGGGGACAGGGGGCAGCCCTGGCGGGTCCCTCTACTCAGCTCAAAGGTGGCCGATTTTCTGTTGTTTACCACTACTTGGGCCATAGATCGAGCATACAGTAACTGCACCCATTGTATGTATTTCGGGCCAAACCACATTTTTCTCAGATCCTGCCCAGAAATATGGCCATTCGATGGTGTCGAACATCATGGCAGCGTCTAAACAGACTGTAGCCGCCGGTTCCAAAATGGAGGCCGTCCTGCCCAAAACCCTGTGAACCCTACGCAAGTTCAGTGCGGTATTGCGGTCAGGAATAAAGCCGGATTGGTCTGGGTGTACCAAGGCCTCAACCACCATCAAAAGCAGAATGGCAAGGAGCTTGGCAAGGAGCTTAGCCAGGATCTTAGGCTCTGCGTTCAACAGGGATATCGGCCGATAAGACCCGCAATCGGTTTTCGGCTTCCCCTCCATCCCCTCCGTGTGGATGGTGACTATAGTGGCTGTCTGTTGGTTCAGAGCCGGAGTCCCACGTGTCTCAATTCCTCATACATCGTTCTTAACTACGGGGCCAATCTGTCCGGTTTAAGTTTGTACAGTTCAATCGGCAACCCATGACAGCTATTATAGATGTTTTTACTTAAATGACATAATTCAGGTTCATACAGGTATTGGTCAAATTATGTCCCTGTAGATGACATGAAGAGGGAGAAATAATACGAAATTTGCCCCCAGGAGCAGCTCCCTGCTTTAGGCAAGCAGGCACATTAGTCTTCGTTTGCTGCACAGGCTAAATTTGGCACAGAGTTTATGATTCTGCAAAGTCAGTGATACTCAAAGTATGGCCCGGTGTGCATGTGGCCCACCTGACCTTCACAAGCGACACCTTGAAAAACAACCGCACTGGGCTGCATTTTACTTGAGTGAACTAACATTTAACAATATGATAACCATGGAAGTGTTTATTTACAAGTTAACTGAAGTAAAAGAAGCAGCAAATAAGGTATGCTTCAGCACATAACTTTAGAAACGTTTTCATTTTTCAGACATCTAGCAACAGATGTTTGAAAATATGACCATCTCTTCAAAATATAAAAAAGTGCATTCGATTAATAAGAAGTGTTTCACCTTAGTTCATCAGATTATATCGGGAAATAGAAAAGATTTTTAAAAAAGTGATAATTCTAAAAAATGAAATAAGAAACATTCATGCCTACTCCCACCCTACAACAATACCAATAGTGAATTTAGAGACAAGTCGGTTGTCATGTCGAACCCTCTGGGTGGCCTAGGTTGTTTTTGAACATGGACAACATTATAGTTTTTTAAATCAAACACAAGAAAAGTTTTTGTGAACGCATCTATTTCAAAGTGCTCTTACATGCGATACTGAGGAAATGGGAGGTAAAGTGAAATAAAACAATTGTCAAGGATTACCCAATTTGGCCAGGTAGGAAGCCGGTACAGATTGCAGGTTTTCTAGTTTCACATTGTGCAGTTCTATTACCTTCTCGTCCATCTTCCGCTCACAGTCCTCAAATATGAGTTTATCTCTTAACCATGCATGTAATGATCACCTAGCTTGATTTTACTTTCTCAATCCAATATGGCACCCATCAAATGGAGCGTTAAATACGTCATATCCTGTCCAGGACTTTCTGTTTCTCTTTTATACAGCGGATGGATTGCCATCTTGACTACAGGTATGTGGTATGTTTTTTATTTCTATGAACTTTTGATATCCTTTTATTTTGACCTGCTTTATCTGTATTTTTTAATATATTGTTTGATTGTTGCACGTATGTTGGGCATGCGTGATCACAGGTGCATCTGGTGCTTGCAGGGCAGCCTGTGACGGCCTCAGGGATGTTTTTTGGTTTATTTTCTTTTTCCCTTTCATTCATGGATGTGAATAAGTGTGCGGTGCACTCCTACATGATTCACAACTTCGGGCAAATTAAAACAGCAGTCGGGTGGCGTCTGCCTGTTTTTAACATGGGACCCAGGTTCCTTACAGTGAGCGCTTCCGCCTGTTCCTTGGTAGGCTGGTAGCGTGTTGCTGGGGAGCAGCGTCGCCTAGGCAACCAGCTGGCTTTATCAGGATATGGTTTCCTGTGCTGGGCTGGTTTTGGAAGTGATACTGCCACGCTGTATTAGCTGCAGTCCTGCTTCTGGCGATATGGATGATGTCCCCTCCGTGACTGGGCCATCTCCGGGGGTTGCTGTAAGCCCAGATCCCCTGGCTATTTTTGCAACAGCTGTGAAGGCTGGGTTTCAGGCCCAGGAGGGATCCTTCTTTGGAGGATGATGATGAGGACCTCAAGGGCCATTTTGTTCATGGTGCAGATATGGCTGAAATAGTGCAGCATGTGCATGATAATTTGGGATTTGCTTCTTCTGCTCAGACACCGACTTATGATTACTTTTTTCCTCAAAATATGCACGCAGAATATTTGCCCTTGCATGTTTCCAATCATCACGTGCTTACTAATGAATTAATGGAAGGATGTTGAGAAGTAGTCTTTTCCTCGCTTTCTTTTGTAACGTTACCCTCTGGATAAGTTTGGGGAGGAGTTCCCAGCCTTTTTGAAGTTTGACAACATTATGGCTTGATTATCCTACCAGGGTAACGTGGTTTCAGAATATGCATTGCCATCTGACACAGTGGACAAGAAGGTGGAAGGGGCAGTGAAAAGGGCCTATGTGTCTTCAAACATTGCGGTCTGTGTTAATTCCCAATGCACCTATGCCATTCATTCTTAAAGACTTCCATTCTTTGGCGGAGAAGGTTGATGAAGGTGTATATTTTCTCAGCTTCTTGGCATTAATAGAGCAGCACGTTCATTTTCTGTCAGACATCCCTTTTCATAACCTGTGTACTGCAGCGGCTGCTTCGAGCTCTGTCATTGCGGACAGTCGCAAAATCTGAATGCACTCTTGGAAGTCAGAAGGCAGTCCTTTTGAAGCTGCCTTTACTGGTGCAAAGGTTTTTGTAAGTGATTTGGAAGAACTGATTCAAACATTAGCAGAGAATAGAAACTTGGTCACTCCTGTTTGGCCAGTCGCCAAGGACAGGTTTTCGCTACAAACAGGCATTTTCCACCTGGGAATAAGACTCCCCAACACCAGCCCTTTCGAGGCAGGGGTCGTGGTCATGGCACCTCTATTGCTAACCAATCCCTGTACCCATCAGTTGGCACATCTTCTCCAACTCCTCCTAATGCAATGACTGCTCCAGGTTTCGTCCAGTGGGGTGGTGGGTCATCTGCAGTACCTCCAGGACCCTGGGCCGTCCAAGTGGTCTTAGATGGCTCCAGGGTAGATCTCGGCGACACTCCTGCTTGCCAGATTTTTGAGACTCCTGCTCCTCGCTCCCTGGAGAAGTTGGCTGCCCTGTTCCAAGAGGTTCAGTTGCTGCTCCAAAAGGCTGCCATCAGTCCGATTCTTTATCGGGAGGGTTTCCATGGCTATTATTCCCTACTTGTTCTGGTTAAGAAGGCGTCAGGATTTCCGTCCTGTGTAGGACATCAAGGGGGTCAATCCGTACATTCCTCATGTGCCATTCAAGATTGTGTCTCTCCAACTAAATCGGCCTCTTTTGCGGAAGAGTGATTTCCTGACCTCCATTGACCCCATGGATTCCTACCTCTACGTCTCTGTACATCCGTCTCACCAGACGTTCCTCCGGTTCACTGTCCGGGGCAACCACTACCAGTTTCGGGTTATGCCCTTTGGGCAGGCTTCAACGCCAAGGGTGTTCACAAAGCTCTTGGCGCCATTGGTGGGCATTTTGCATTCTGAAGGTGTACAACTCTTCCCTTACTTAGACGACTGGCTAATTGCCTCTTGTTCTTTTGACAAACCCAGTTGGAGGTTCACAAAGTAACCACACTGTTGCCGGAGTACGATTCCTTGATAAGTTGGAAGAAATCCCAGGTCAAGCTGTCTTTGGATCTTCTCTTCATCGGGCCCGATTCAGGATGGACTTGGGGGCGGTCTTTGTGTCAGAGGTGCTTTGTGTTCGCCTCCCCTCCTATTTGTCTACTCTCCTTCTTTACCCCTTGGCATCTGCAGTCATGGGGAGATGGCATCTACTTTGGCCCTTCTCCGTTGGGGTAGGTTACACCTGTATCTCCTGAGTCATTTGAACCCAGATTTAGGAGTACGAGACGCTGATTCCAGTGAGGACTCCGATCCGCTTCTGTGGTGGTTGGATCCTGCTCCTTTGAACATGGGTGTGTGTTTGGGTCCTCTTCCTTTTCTGGTTTTCATGACCAATGCCAGTGGGATGGGATAGGGTGCACATATGGGGGATTCCGTTGTGCCTGGGAAGTAGAATCAGAGGCTCTTCATTCTTCAAATTGGAAGAAACTGGGGGTGGTTCTGAAGGCCTTTCTGTGTTTACTTCGCCTGTTGCTACACAATGTGATGTGTGTACAGATGGGCAATCAGATTGTCTGCTATTTGAATCATCAGGGTGGCATGTGTCCCTTTCTGTTTCTCCTTTCTCAGATGATTTGCCTTTGGGAAGAATCTCCTCTCCTGGCTCTCTCTGCGGTCTATTTTCCGGGAAATGAGAATGTGCCTGCGGGTGCTCTAAGTCAGAGGTTTCGATCTGACGCTTTTTCAGTCCATTCTTCATTTTTTTCACCCGTGGCTGGATTTTTCGCGATTGAGGAGAATACCTTCCATCCCCATTTGCAGGCTAGTCCCGTCTTCGAGAGCTTGGGTGGTGGATGCCTTGGCTGTGCCCTGACCCAGAGGTCTAAAATATTGTTTTCAACCAATCCCCTTCTTCCTCGGATGGTTTAGAAGGTTGTACAGGACCAGGCGGCGAATCTGTTGATTGCCCCTGCCTGGACGAGGAGCACTTGTTTCCTTTGTCTTCTCAATCTGTTGGTCTGGCCCCATTGGGTTTTGCAAATTCATCCATCCCGCTGCGTGGGAAGCTTCTTCCACTGGGCACCCTTCGCAAGTTGAGGCTTGTGGTCTGGCATTTGAGAGACACTCCCTCTTAGAAGAGGGTGTCTTTGGATGTCGCTGAGCTGATCCAGAAGTCCCAGCTGGAGTTTACTCCAAAGGCTTCTAGCCATCACTGGTGGAATTTTTCCGTCTGGTGTGAGGACAGGGGTTTATTATCTTCCTCTGGTGATCCAGATGCAGCACTGGAGTTCCTTCAGGATGGGTTTCAGCTGGTTTTGGCTGTGTCTACCCTCCGTAGTCAGAGGGTGGCTATTGAAGCTTTTCGTAGAGCCAGTGTTCTCTCTATTACCCCTCTGGTGGCTCGCTTGCCGCAGAGTTGTTTTTTCAGACGTCCTGTTGTTGATTCCCTAGTGCCTTTTTGGATCTTGCCTGTGGTTCTTCTGTGATTGCAGGGTACTTCATGTATACCCTTCAAATCTTCTTATTTTAAGTTTCTTTCAGCCGATGTTGTGTTTCTGTTGGCCATTTCTCCTGGGAGACGTGTGTGGCAGATTGGGGCTTCGTTGTCCTCCCCTTCGTTCCTTCCATTTGTTTTCCGGACAAGATGGTGCTGCGCCCTAGACCAGACTTTCTCCCGTAGATAGTTTTCTCTTTTCATTTGGATTCAGATATTGTCTTGCCTTTCTTTTGTCCTTTTCCTGTGTCAGAAGATGAGGAGGGCTTGCATACTCTTGTCCATCGTGCACTTTCAGTTTATTTGCAACACACTTCGTTGTTTCACAGGTCTGATGCATTGTTTGTTACCCATGGTCTGGCCAACAGGGGTCTTAAGCCTTTTCTTTATACCATATCCCGTTGGAATAAACTGGCCATTTTTCATTCCTATTCTTTGGCTGGCCAGCCTGTTCCAGAGTCTATCCCTGGGCAGTCTACTAGAAGTGTGTTTCTGCTTCTTGGGCAGCATAAGGGTACCTCAATTTGTGACATTTGCTTTGCTGCCACGTGCGCTTTACCTCACACTTTAATAACCCATTACTGATTGCAACTGAGTGGGGATGTATCCTCTAAATTTAGTTCTGCTGGTTTGAGTTCTGTGGTTCGGGTCCTCCGTCAGTATGGTTTAATTGGGTAATTGCTTAAAATACACTTGTTTTTTACTATACTAGTGGTGTTTGCTTTTGAAATCCGTTCCTTGGCTTGGGTACATAGTCATATGTAAGGACTATGAGAGAAAGAGACACGAGGAGGTAATGCCCGGTTACTTAACGGTAATTTTGATTACGCCATATCTTCCTTGTCACAGTCCTGAGTGCCTACCCACATCTCCCAGATGTGAAACTGATTTCTTTCTGTCCTCACTTATTTTCGGAAGTCTGATTTGTACACTCCATTTGATGGGGGCCATATTGTATTAGGGAAGTAAAATCAAGTTTGGTGATCATTATCGGCATGGTGAAAAGAGAAACTCATACGTAAGGACTGTGACAAGGAAGACATGAACTCAGAGTAGTTAAATTACCGGTAAGTAACCCAGAATTTGTTTCCAATTATTAATGAAGTTATTTCTTTTTTACACTTGACTCTCCCAAGGTAGTGCTATCACGTAGATAAGGGTTTCCCTAAGATGCGGAAGAGAGATAGCGATTCAAACCTACTGTAACACAGTATTGTCCAATTTATGACTCTTTTAGAGATATGGTGCTTAATTTAGAGGGTAGTATAGAATGAAAACTCTGTAATTAGCTCCATGACTCACTGACTACACCATGTACATGCTTCGCTTCCACAACACCAACCTTGCCTCTTCCCCCACTCCCCCTTCACCAAAGACCCACTCCCACCTTGCTGGAATCAACGCGGCTCTCGGCCACACCCAAGACCGTACACTTACACACAGGAGTACCAACTAAAATTAGTGGTGCATCTTGCATTGCACCATATGAGAGCAAAACCGCATTCCAAAATTTGACCTCATCCAGTCCAACCACAGGTTACATCATGCGTTAAGGCACCTCCTTAACATCAATTTGCAAAGAAAACCCATTTCAATGAAGAAATGAGACCCATTCAGTACTCTGGTTCTTGATCAATCAAAGTTAAAGGGTTTTATTATAAAAATTTAAAAAAATAACAGATCCAGAGTTAATGCCATAAAGTCTCTTGGTTGTATAGTTATTCAGACTCTGTCAAATCAGCAACTATTTTAAGTCCCAAATGAGCAGCAAAAGGAATTCTGTTAGTATCCCTAGCAGAACAGCAAAGTTTTCTGGCTCGCCGCTAAAACGAAGGGGTTCTAATGAACAATTCTTGCATAAGATATTGGACAAACTGTAAACTCATCTTGGTGTGAGCAAAAGCAGCATTTCTTAGGCAAATCAGAATAGAAGAAAACTACATATAGTTTCCGAAATGCATAAGCTCCTTCCCATTTCTAAAATGTATACAGCACTCTATGCGCTAGTACTATCAGAAAGTGTTCTGACTAATATTAAGCATTTAAACCATAGAACTTTCAGCAAATGAATGGACTAGGAATCCCAACAGAAGGGATCTTGATAATGTTTACATTTATAAATATGACACATAAAAAGTTAATCAAAAGCAGTGTAATCATAACAGTGACAATAAACTACTACACGGAAGGTTGACTGTGCTCTACATAGCCCATGGAGAGAAGGTGTATGCAGGGGGTCAGAAGCAGGAGTGATGACGGAGATAATGTATTAAAAGGGGTTCCCCAGCAGAGATTTGCATTGGAGCGGAACAGGGAAATAGACCCCAAATGAAAAAGAAAATCCTATCTCCAAAATAGGCTCAGAAATAGTCACCAATCTATATAGGCCACATGAAACAGTTCAAACTTGTACAAAGGAATTTACAGAAATAATATTTATCTTTTAGATTATTCTTTTTTGTTCATTAACACAGTATATTTCTAAAATATGTATTTAAGGAACCAAATATATTTTCAACCGCATCCTAAACCTCCCACCTGTCGCAAAATTCACTTTGTCACTAATAATGGCACATACAATTCATACCCAGTTGTTGCATACAACCATTCACTCTATAAAAACAAAACATACATAGAGCCTTCATATGGAACATCCATAAATTAATTCTTTTAAATTGACATCATTGAAGCAGACTGGTAAGACAAAAATTGTATCAATAATTCATCGGTTATGCCAATTTGATATATAGTTTATAGTCCTTTGTTACTCCTTTGGCTGTACGTATATTGATTCTTTGAGTTAAATCTGCTTTTGGTTGGTGTCCTCAACGCTCACTTGCTAGTGCCGATGCACGTTTCGGTTCTGGTGGAACTTTGACCACCCACCTTCTTTAGGGCATGCATTGGTAGTTATAAAATACACTCCATGATAATAAGGAAAGGAGCGAGGAGAACAAGGTGCCTTGATAATGATTCAATCTACAATGGAAAAAAAACATTCTTTGAAGATATAAAAATGCCTCAAAATGCAACCACATCTCCGCGTGCAGACTCGAGCAAAACTACTCAAAGTTTTTTTTAATCCAGATGACTACCCGCATGTACCATACATTCTTTATGTAACCATAGCAAACTGTATGAGCGTGCCACCTTATAGCCCTTCAACACTACCTTAACAGAATTGCCTTATAGCCCTTCACCTATATGTGCACATGCCTATTAAAACCATATGCACCTCCCTGCTGATGTAGGAGTTCATATGAATAGTAACCATAGTGTATAAACACATAGAATAGTAGGAAAATGCACCTCATAGTTCACAGATATACTAAGTCCGATATAGGGAAAAATGCAACCTATATAGCCCAAGCTGTAAGGTTCCTGCTGTCCAATAATTTGAGGAATATCTGCAAAGAGAAACCAGTCACTAAATGCATGGATGTTCCATGCAAAGGCTTCATGTATGTTTCGTTTTTATAGTGTGAATGGTCCTGTGCAACAACTGGGTATGAATGGTATGCGCTGTTTTAGTGACTGAAAGTGATAATTGTGTGATGGGTGGGAGGTTTAGGATGCTGTTTAAAATGTATTCGTTTCATTAAATACATATTTTGAAAATGTACCGTGTTAATGAACAAAAAAGGAAAAAAATATAGATAAAGAGCTCGGCGGTGGAGGCGACGTCCAGGGCCTGGAATCACGCAGAGGTTTACCTACGTGCCACTGGAACATTATTTTGCCCGCGATCAAAGTCGGGCTTGCCGTTTTGTGTACCCTGCACCCACCTGCCCTGGCAGACCGTGAGGGCCCAGATGGGAGTCATGCCAGAAGATCGGTGAGTCGACCCAGTGGTGCATGAGGGGCTTTGCCCTTCGGCTAGACGAGGAGGAGGTCCCGGGAGTAACGAGGTGGCCAGAGTCTGCACTGCCATCCGCAGGGGGAGGATCAAGATAGCACTAACCAGGCCCTGAGGTCCCTTGAGAGTGGCGAGAGCGAGGTGCCCAGGATCTCTGCTGGGGTGTACCTGCATTTGAGTCGACATAGGGAACGGCTCCCCTCCTGCCGCATCAGGGGCCAGATAATCTGTGGTCAAGCGAGTGCCTTCTTGGGACATGGGGATCTCCCAGTGTTGGCTGTCCGCCCCTGCAGAATTTGTGGGTCTCGGGTAGGAGGTGGTGGGGGCTCGGCCCGAAGCGACGAGAGCGGACTGAACGGGCTGATAGCTGTGCTTCAAGACCAAGGTGGGCTCCTAGAATTGAGCTTGTGCGCCATGGCCTTAGCAAGTGTTAAAGGTAAAACGCTGAAGGAGCTCCTCCAGAAGCAATCCGGATCTACGCAATCGGCCGGTGAGAAGCTCGCCGGAGCGGCTGAAGGTGATTAAGCCCCGGCCACCAACGCTTTTATGTTAGAGCTTTTTGCTGCCATCAAGGAGGACATTCAGGACCTTTAGGGCCAACTCGCGGCAGACCCCCGTGAGGTCCGACGAGATGTGGATGAAATTGGGGAGTGAGTAGCCACTCTTGAAGAGCACGACGTTAGCCGGGAAGAAGAACTCCACCAGCTCCAGCAAGATATGTTACGCCTCCAGGAACAGCATATTGCTCTTCAGGCGCATGCTGAAGACTTTGAGATTCGCGCTCAGCGGAATAATGTCCAGATTAGAGGCGTGCCATGGCGTGAAGAGAAGGATGATGTCCGGGCCTACGTTGGGGCGCTGTTTCAACAGATCCTGGGTGAGGGCGAGGCAGTCGACATCTGAATGGACCGGGCGCATAGAGTGGGTCTCCCCCGTGGAAACAAAGCTCCGCCACCCGACATTCTCGTGTGCGTCCACGATTTTCAATTAAAAGAGCGCATGATACGGAAGGCTATAGAGGCTCATCTGATACAGTTCAGGGGTCAAACACCGGCCATCTTTCAGGACTTAGCCGCCTCCCCTCTCCTCAAGAGACGTGAATTTAAGGTGGTGTGACGGAGCGGGAGCAGCGGAGCTCAAAGACGTTAGGGAATGGTGGATACACGTACCGTTTTCACCCCCTCTTGTCCCCCCACAGCAGGGAGAGTGGCTTCCTTCACCTGAACTTACGAGGCGAATATACCCGGAAGGAGAGGAGCCCTTTAACTGGATTCCCGACGAGACCTCGGAAACGCCCCTGAGTGACGTCACGGCGCAGGCAACGTCAAAAGGAAGCGAGACACAGCAATGGACGGATGGCGATTCCCGGAGGAGCAGCGGTGACGAAAGGAGAGCAGGAGAAGAGGCGAGCGGAGGCAGAGGAGGAGGGGAGGAAGATGGACGAGGAAGCATAGAACCAGACGGAGGACGGCCAGGAGGCACAGGATCCCGCGAAGCGCCCCGCCACGCTCCCAGGGGAGGAGCGTGGCTAGGACAGGTACGGGATCGAGTAGTGGGTTGGATAGCCCGAGGGGAGAAGCCGACTACTTAGACTGTATGGTCCTTGTTCCCCCCCCCCCCCCCTTCTTTTGGTTTAAATGCACAATTCACACCCTTGTTGCCTACACGAGTGAAACACGCTTTTACACCATTTAGGGGTTTTTCCTCACACCCGGTCCTGGTCTTAGGGAGACATAGCTCTGAACGGTAACCTGACACGACCTTTTGTTTGTTTCGTTTATTCTGGGGCCGAACCTTCCCGAGGGGAGATTCCTTCCGCGCACCGACAGCGACCCAAAGCCCAAGAGGACAGAGAAGCAGTCTGGAGGGGGACCATATCTGGAGCCGGACAAGGGAAACGGCGTCCAAAGAAAGAGAAAGACTGGCAAAACGTTTAAGAAAGAGCTATATATCAATAAAACCTCACTTACCAAATACCCGAGTCCCGCCTATCCCTGACCAGTCGTCACAACTGGTGTCAGAAGTGGGATATTTACCATCCTACTCTATCTGCAACAAGATGGAGGCCCTTATTCAACACTTGGTTCAGGGACAAGAAAAGCTCGGCTGGGCAGTCGAGCGACAGAAGACATCGGCCCAAGCCCACCGGGAATCATTCCACAATACTATGGCGGCACACATGGAGGCCCTTCAAAAAGCCCCCCCGAGTCAGGGATGCCAGTACCCGTGGAACAAAGAACGCACGGTCCTCTCCCCTCAGGCATTGCTCTTCAGAAGTATATTACCGGAGAAGACCCTGATGCCTTCTTGACTAACTTTGAAAGGGCAGCAAGGGCATGTGGCTGGCCCGCAGACAAATGGCCCTTCTTCTTAGCACCCCTGTTGTCGGCAGAAGCCCAATTTGCCTATCAAGTTGCCAACCCGACTGGGGCCACTCCTTCCGCTGTGATCAAGGAAGTCATCCTTGAACATCTCTGTCTGGATGCCGAGGCCTATAAAGTACGCTTTAGGAAAGAGAGAGGGGTGGTAGGAGAAAACCCAAAAACTCTATACTTCCACTTAAAAATGGCCGCGGAGAAGTGGTTGAAACCGGACTCTAGCACGAAGGAAGAAATAATGGCCCGAATTTGCTTGGAAAAGTTCCTGGAGGTCTTGCCCTATGGAACACAAAGATGGCTGAAGCAACACCCCAACCTATCGGTGGCACAAACTATTGAGATGGCTACCCAGTTTAACAGAGCCCAACCCCGCTATGCTGCTGGGGAGTGTGAGAAACCCCACAAAGTCGTCCCGCTGAACCGCACAGAAAAAAAAGGCAAGGTATTCCCCGAGGTGGTGCGGCCCAAACCCGGCAGACTGGACTTGTCTTCTATGAGGGGACCGCAATGTTACGACTGCGGCGAATGGGGACATATTGCCCGCCTTTGTCCCAGGAAGGGGACTGAGGAGCCCATGGAAGTTGGATATTTACCAAAGACAGTGTTGTATTCTGCTGAATTGGGTACCTCCTACTTTATACGTGTAAAAATAAATCGGACAGTGATAAAGGCCCTATTAGATTCAGGCTGCAGACAATCAGTAGTGAGGAAAACCCTGGTACTCCCCCCCCCCCCCCCCCAACAGTACCTTCCCCACCAAACCGTACAAATTAGATGCATCCATGGGGACGTGAAGCCATACCCCCCTGGCCAGGGTCCCGATAACACCCCTCAACCATTCTACCCAGGTGGTAAGAGTAGGGGTAGTTGATACGTTGCCGGAGGAAGTAATTCTAGGGGTGGACAATCCAGGCTTCTTGTCACTATTCAGGGACGAATTAAGGGGAAAAAAGGAAGGTATTAAAACACCCGCTTCTGCTCTGGTCGGTTCTGATCCATGGATCATAGACCGTAGTTTTCGCTTTGCCCAATCCAACGACCGAACACTGTTTAACGCATCGGAACAGGCCCACCAGAACCAAACGAGAGTAGGAGAAGTATATCCCCGGTTTCTCATCCACAACGACCTGTTATACAGAGAAGGGAAAAAGGGTGAGCCACTACAGTTACTGGTCCCTCAGCCCTTTAGAGATCAGGTTCTGTTTTTCTCCCACACACATTTGACTGCAGGGCATGCCGGAAGGGAGAAAACTACCAATAGCGTATTAAGGTACTTCTATTGGCCAGGCATCTATCGTGACATTGAACAGTATTGCCACACGTGCGAGACCTGCCAAAAGAAGAACGCCTACCGACCCCCTCCAGCCCCACTACACCCGTTGCCTATTATAGGAGTCCCGTTTGAAAGAATAGGTATGGACCTGATAGGACCCCTTCCCCGTACTCGAAAAGGACATTTACATGCCCTAGTGATAGTGGACTATGCCACCCGTTTTGTAGAAGCCTTCCTGCTCCCACCACCAAAAACGTAGCAGAAAAACTGATAGAACTGTTCTCACGAGTCGGTTTTCCCAAAGAGGTGATAACGGACCAAGGCACTCCGTTTACGTCGCGGTTAATGAGAGAGGTATGTCGCACCCTGGACATCCCCCAGTTGCGCACTTCAGTGTACCATCCCCAAACGGACGGACTCGTCGAAAGGTACAATCGTACCTTAAAGAACACATTAAAAAAAATGCTAGCAGTCGAGGGGCGAGAATGGGACCGACTACTTCCCTTGGCGTTGTATGTACTGCGGTCCCAAGTCCAGAGCAGCTTAGGCTGCTCTGCTTTCGAGTTATTGTACGGAAGACAACCCCGATCCTTGCTGGAAATGACGAAGGACGCATGGGAAACAGAGGAAAGACAGGACCACTGCACCCTGTTAGATTACACAAATCAGTTGAAATCCAAGATTGGCAAGCTGAGGGATCTGGCCTACTCTAATTTGGAGAGAAGCCAAGAAAAGCAGAAAAAATACTACGACCAGGGAACGAAATTACGAAGACTACAGAAGGGGGACTGGGCACTGGTTCTTCTTCCCTCTTCCAGCAGCAAATTCAAGAAGGAGTGGCAGGGCCCCTTTCAAGTACGAAAAGTTATAGGCGAAACCACCTATGGGATGCAAATGTCTCACAACAAGATACAGAGCTATCACATTAATTTGCTAAAAAAAAAATGGGTCGGTCCACTACCCAGAGCAGCCCACTTTTTAGTACCTACAGGTAACCATCCTAGTTCCACCATCAGAGAGTTGGTTGTTAACCCTGAGCTCACGGAGACCCAGATACAAGATTTGACGGAAACCCTGAAGCCCTTCGTGAAGATGTTCTCCGATAGACCGGGACGGACGCAGTTGATAGAACATGGCATCCAGACCGTCCCAGGGAAGGTTGTTTGACAAAAACCATACCGGATCCCGGCCGCCAGGAGAGAGGCTATCCAAAGAGAAGTAATCGAAATGTTGCAACTAGGAGTGATCAGGCCCTCCACAAGCGAAAGGATGTCCCCCATCGTGATGATACCGAAGCCGGATGGGTCCATGCGCTTCTGTATGGACTTCCGAGCGTTAAACGAGATCTCCACATTCGACGCGTACCCAATACCGAGGGTAGACTAACTAATAGAAAAAATAGGAGACGCTAGCTACATTACAACCTTCGACCTAACAAAGGGTTACTGGTAAGTGCCCTTAAGAGAAGCCGACCATAAGAAAACCGCCTTCTCCACGGACCAAGGTTTGTTCGAATTCACGGTATTACCCTTCGGCCTCCATGGGGCACCAGCGACTTTTCAGCGGTAGATGAATACCCTTCTCCAGCCATATCCCTCCTTTAGTTCAGCATACCTAGACGACATCGTGGTATACAGTGCGACCTGGGCCGAGCATCTAAAACACGTGACGATCGTCCTGAATGCCCTTCGACAAGCCTGTTTGCATATTAATGCAAAAAAATCAAAGGCCGCCTTTCAAAGGGTCAGATATTTGGGATACGTACTAGGAGACGGCGTCATCGCACCCCAGGCCGAAAAGGTCAAAGCCATCACAGAGACCCTTTTCCAAACACAAAAAAACAGCTTAGGGGATTCTTGGGACTGATCGGCTATTACCGTAGGTTCATTCCCCAGTTTGCAGACGTAGCCTCCCCCTTGACAGACCTTCTACAAAAAAGCAGCCCAAACAGTAGGTTAACCGCCCCCACCAAGAAGGCTGTTCAGGCATTCCAGGACTTAAAAACAGCAATAACCACCACGCCAGTGCTGATCTCTCCCGATTTTGACAAACCCTTCATTGTAGCCACTGATGCCTCCGACACCGGGATGGGGGCGGTCTTGTCACAGATAGGGGTGGACGGGCTAGAACATCCCTTACTATATGTAAGTAGAAAACTGTTTCCCAGGGAAGTCAAGTATCCCACCATTGAGCGAGCATGTTTAGCCATTAAATGGGCTATTGAAAAACTACATTACTACCTAGAAGGCAAGCCGTTTATTCTGTACACTGACCACGCTCCCCTGAAATGGATGTACAAAAACAAAAGTCAGAATCCTCGGATTCTTCGATGGTTTTTGTCATTGCAACCTTTCGCCTTTGAAGTACGGCACAGGAAGGGGAGGGATAATGAAAATGCGGACTTTCTGTCTCGGTCCTCTCCTCTCCCCGAACGGGAGAAGCCGGGGGGGAGGTGTGTGACGGAGCGGGAGCAGCGGAGCTCATCGACGTTAGGGAAAGGTGGATACACGTACCGTTTTCACCCCCTCTTGTCCCCCCACAGCAGGGAGAGTGGCTTCCTTCACCTGAACTTACGAGGCGAATATACCCGGAAGGAGAGGAGCCCTTTAACTGGATTCCCGACGAGACCTCGGAAACGCCCTGAGTGACGTCACGGTGCAGGCAACGTCAAAAGTAAGCGAGACACAGCAATGGACGGACGGCGATTCCCGGAGGAGCAGCGGTGACGAAAGGAGAGCAGGAGAAAAGGCGAGCGGAGGCAGAGGAGGAGCGGAGAGAAGAGGTCGTGAGGAAGACAGACGAGGAAGCAGATAACCAGACGGCGGACGGCCAGGAGGCCCAGGATCCTGCGAAGCGCCCCGCCACGCTCCCAGGGGAGGAGCGTGGCTAGGACAGGTACGGGATCGAGTAGTGGGTTGGATAGCCCGAGGGGAGAAGCCGACTACTTAGACTGTATGGTCCTTGTTCCCCCCCCCCCCCCTCCCTTCTTTTGGTTTAAATGCACAATTCACACCCTTGTTGCATACACGAGTGAAACGCACTTTTACACCATTTAGGGGTTTTTCCTCACACCCGGTCCTGGTCTTAGGGAGACATAGCTCTGAACGGTAACCTGACACGACCCTTTGTTTGTTTCCTTTCTTCTGGGGCCGAACCTTCCAGAGGGGAGATTGCTTCCGCGCACCGACAGCGACCCAAAGTCCAAGAGGACAGAGAAGCAGTCCAGAGGGGGACCATATCTGGAGCCGGACAAGGGAAACGGCGTCCAAAGAAAGAGAAAGACTGGCAAAACGTTTAAGAAAGAGCTATATATCAATAAAACCTCACTAACCAAATACCAGAGTCCCGCCTATCCCTGACCAGTCGTCACAGGTGGTTACCACACACCTGCGTGATCAAGGCATCCCTTACTCTTGGGGACACCCCATTCGAATCATTTTCAAGCTACGAGGAAAGTTGTAGCAGATGCGCTCGCTGACGAAGGCGTTCAAGGTCCTCGGTCTAAATGATGAGCACACGACAGAGCACGCAAAAGGGCCTGTAGGCCGGGGTACCAACCGCCCGTCAAGATGGCAACGCATTGGAAAGGCTACTTCTGTCCGGAAACCTGATCAGGCCACTTTCACAGCCGTCAGGCGTTCGGCCTCCCCTTGAGGCCTTCAATGGAGAGCAAGGGGATGGTCACTTAGAAGGGATCTGGGGGGGCGGGGTGGGCGGTCCTGAACAGACTCTCGACAACCTCTCCGCGGGCGGGTAGGCACGACCTGGGCCTGTAATGGGCCGGACGGCTGCTTGAGCCTGGCCTCCTTGGATTCTTTCCTTTTATGTGACGAACTTTGGTCATGTTACTGTTGTCGTACTTGTTCTGAATAAGGTTTTTTCTTTAGGGGTTGCATTTGATGGGGCTTTCTGTTGGGGACTACCGCACCAGTTGACACTTATCTCCCTAGGATGAAGGGGGGTCACGTCTCCCATCGCAGACCTAGTAAGCGGTGGGTATCTACACCACTTAGCCCTTCACTACACTTATCCGATGGGAAGGGACCTTAAGGTAGTTAGCCTTAATGTGCGGGGTCTCAGCAACCCGGTGAAGAGAGCGGCAGTGCTATCCCTACTTGAGAATGCTGAAGGGGATATCTGTCCCCTTCAAGAGACGCACCTCCTTTCCAAAGATTCCCTACGTATGCGTAGTAGGTGCTTCCCACAACAATTTTGGTCGGCAGGCCGTTTTAAAAAGAATGGCGTAGCCATCCTGATAGGGGTGCACTTTCCAGGGAAGGTTATAGCCACTGTGGCGGAGATAAAGGGGCGCCTATTGGCGATTACAGTGCAGGTGGGAGACGCGTGCCTTACTGTAGCGTCACTAAATGCTCCAAATACACCACAGGAATCCTTCATCCGCACAGCGCTCACAGAGGTCCTCTCGTCTCCGGATGTGGAGATATTGGTAGGAGGTGACCTCAATTTGGTAATGAACACAGAGTTGGATCGGTCAGGCCACCGAACACACCACACAGGAACATTCTCATCCATGGGCAAGGACTGGTCAGGGGACAATGGGCTACACGATTTTTAGCGTGTGCAGCACCCGGTGGAATGGGTTTACATTTATTATTCAGCGGCCTCTAAAACATACGCTAGGCTTGACCACTTCCTGGCCTCTACATCCCTGTTACCTCACCTGCACACGGGTACGATAGAGCCTCGCTCCCTCTCGGATCACGCCCTTATTACAGTTTGCGTCCCTGTACAACGCTCACGGGCCCTTCCCTCTGGGTGGCGCCTATGAGAGACTCTCTTACACTCTGAGGACACGGTACAACGCATCAGGCAGACAATAAAAGACTATCTAGAGCTCAACGATGTGGGTTCCATGACGTTGTCAGCAGTAAGGGAAGCCCTGAAATTAGTAACTAGGGGGAATTTATTGCTATATCAGCAGCACATAACACACTCCGTAAGGAGAAGGGCAGCGAACTCGAGAAAGAAGTTGGGGAACTAGAGTAGATCCATAAGCACACGGGAGCACCAAGGGTGTGGAGGGAGTTGGAGAATCGTAGGTGTCTGCTGAAGCATCTCGACATCGATAGAGCCGAATACGCACTTCTCCGCCTCCGCTACAAATTCTACCTGAGCAGTGATAAGTGCGGTAAGCTTTTGGCCCATAGGTTGCGTGCTAAAACGCAAACGACTTTGATCCAGTCGATCAGGGACCAAACTGGGGAGGAGCAGTGCGCGGATGCGCATATTGTTGAAGCATTTGGCACATTTTACAGCACTCTTTACACAGGGCAAGACCTGCCGGTGCAGGCACCGGGTGATTATCTCTTTACGTGCGAAAACTCCCCTCTTCTTAAGACAGTGGCAGAGGAGCTTGATTCCGCTATCCATATAGAGGAGGTGATTACAGCCATCTCTAGATTGAAATTGGCAAAGTCTCCGGGCCCTGATGGGTTTTCGGCCTCCTAATACAAGGCCTTCTGCAGGGAGCTGGCTCCCTTTTTAACCAAACTGTTCAACTCTTTTTTTAGAAGCCGGAGAGGTGACGCCCTCCATGTCTGAGGCGGCGATCTCTGTAATCCTGAAGCCCGGGAAGGAGCCCCGAGAGTGTGGTTCCTACCGACTTATTTCTCTCCTTAATGTAGATGCAAAAATATTCGCATGCATATTGGCGGCGCGATTAAATCAGTACATGGCAGAACACTCATTTAACCTGATCAATCTGGTTTTATACCCACATGGCAGGGGAGGTGACAGCACAAAGCTACTTTTCCATCAGCCTTTCATACAAGTGTTGTGCAAAGATATGAGGGAAGTTACCTGTCCCAAGTTTCTACAGAGCCCTAAACTGCTCCCTCCAAAGAAGACGTCTCCTGATCTGAAAGCGGCGCAGTGACGGTGATGGGTTAGCACGTCCCTGGTCCAGGGATAAGAACATAGATTGAGGTTAAGAACTGGTTCGGTAGTGGGTGGGGTTGGGAGGTTGAGTGGGGTTGGGACTCTGTTTGGCTATTGTTTCTCTTTTATTACTATTTGGTTTTGGTTTCCTTTGCTCCTAGCTCGAAAATTAGGAAGTGGCAAATTTCTTCTACTGTAATTTCACTTATCATGCGGCCGGCCTCCGGGTTGTGGCATGATCGCTGTGTATGGTTGCTGATGACTTGCTCTGCCGGCCACTGGATGTAGGCAGTAAGCTGTGTACTTTTAACATGACTTCCTCTCAATAAACACGATTTAATACTAAAAAATAGATAAAAATTATTGACATAAATTCTTTTGTATAAGTTTGAACTGTTTCTTGTGATTTTTATAGATTGGTGGCTCTATTTCTGAGCATGTGTTGGAAGTGGGTTTTTCGTTTTCTTTTGTGAATGACAGAGATGGAATCCATCTTGTCTAAGATGGCGTTTAACATGAAGATGTGGCATAACTAAAGCACATTAAATACACTTCTACGCATCATATAACATGTGTGTAAACTGTAATCCTGTTAATTCAGCCCCCGGAAAGCAACCGAATAACCAATGTTGCCATAACCACATGATCATAACAAGCCCATGTCTTGTCCATGGTAGCCTCACCTCTCCTTGACCCCAGGGTGAAGCTCTTTCACTGCCTGAACACACAGGCTCACCGTTGTAGTGGTAGTTAATACCTATAAGAGAGCTGAATGCTTATCTTTAAGTGTAGTATAGGTTTTTAGTTGTGCCTTGTAGTTGTTGTGTCGCGCCTGCTCTAAAATAGTACTCAGACACAGTTGCTGTGGTTAATTATGTCTGTCTACATAAGCCAGGGGCATGCCTTTTATTGGAGACCTAACGTCACCTGCAATGACCATATAACACTCCTCCAAAGGGTCCAATTCAAACCAGAATTCTCTAATACATATTGCGCTTGCGCAGTACTATATTCCTTTCCAATATGCAATGAAATGAAAATAAATGACTATTTGCGAACAACATTCCAAGTCCTTGAAACCCCTCCAAACACTGATTGTTCAGCACCGTGCTGCAGGATGTGCTTGGTGGTTGCATCGATGATTACCCCCTATTGACTTTGAGTTCCGAACCTGGGATTGCTGCTGTTGATGGACCTCCCCTTGGGTTGGTGCCTCCAGGCTGGGAGAAATCAGCTGTCTATGTGCGTGCTGGAACGTATCAGCTTGGGACTGACTCCCTTGTGCAGCTTCTAAGCATATATCTTCATCAGGTAACTCTTCAGTTCTTTTGGAGTTGTTGAGCTTATCCAATCCTGGGGGATTGCTACCTTTTACCCAGGACTTTTAAAGAACGCAGTGTTCTGGGTGATATCCTCAGCCCTTCTCCTGGCGGTCACCCTGGTGCCCCATGTCTGGATGACTCTCATCGAGGTTCTTTCAAAGTGGAGTCAGAACTTACTCTCCAGCTGCTGTTCTTTGACTAGCACCAAATCCCTAATTCCATACCTCTTACCTAGTTTATCTGTGCCGGCTTGATTTAGTGTTCTACTTCTCGTAGTATTGATATACCTAATCAAACAGTGGTTCTGACAGACATTTCATATGGTGTGGGATTGTGTCCACCACACCTCATCTCATGTAGGCCTGACTGTGGGCGTGGCCATGTCAGGAGTCTTTTATATTCTCAAAATGGTATGGTCCACTTCTGACCTTCTGTAGGGTGCGCGTGAATCACATGACTTAGCCTTTTGCTTGGGGGGCCTCTGGGGTGTGATCTTTTCATGTTTTACACATAGTGATCTGCAATAGTCTGCTTTTTATTGCCACTGGAACTGGGGAATTATTGTCTCTCCGAATCTCACAGATGGAACCATGAGTGGCTATGATCATTTAAAACTTATGAATCACTTCAGTGGTAGCCATGATTGATTCAGTCACCACTTCAGGTTACTCAGTGATTGTCTATCACCGCGAAGATGTAGCGTCCTTCCGGCCTGGGGAGCAAGACTTTGCTCCTAATCAGACTCTTGATCTTGATTATTCCTTGGTGGGAACTGTGTACGAGGTGGACTACCCTTGTGGTCAGCCACTGAGGTATTACCAACCAGGCCCCTCTCATGATGTATTTTTCTTCAAAAACATCTAGCTCATGTGAACACAATCACGCGCATTGTCAACAACTGCCACAACCACGCGCATTGTTTACAGCTTCCATTTTCTACCAGACACTTCGTGCGCGCGCGCCGCGCTCTCCCTCTGTTGCCACACGCATTCAGCTCACCAGGCTGCACACCCCCTCACTCTCCATATGGTCACACACCTTTCCTTTGATCTCCGCCGCGCGTTCTCACAGGCTCCTCTCCGCCCACGCGTCTCTCCTCTTCCATGTAGTTCCCCTCCGCCTTTTCTTTCTCGCATCTTTTTCTGCTTTTCGCTTTGTGCGACTGACTACTTGACCTCGTGCCTATGAGTTTTGCATGCGTCTATTATATTTATTTACTTTGAATGTTTTTTTTAAATTTAACTTTACGCACCCAAAAACGTTTGTTTCCTTTCCTTCTTACATTATTATGCAAAAAAAAAAACTCTCCACAAACAGCACTTTTATCCTGTCTCGCCTCTCTGTGTTTTGCCGTCTGCCCTCGTCTGCAATAGTTTCCAGCCTCTGTGTTCTGCTTTACGCATCCAAACACGTATGCTTTTGTCTGAGTTTCCTGCTTACATTCTCATGCAAAACAAACAAAAAGTCACTCTCTCTACAAACATCACTTTTATCCTTTTATTCTATTTTGCCGCACACAATGCCCTACACACATTAGACCACACAAAATGCCACCTCACACACTGCCCTACACACATTAGACCCCCCCCAAACTGCCACCTCACACACTACCCTACACACATTAGACCCCACAAAATGCCAACTCACACACTGCCCTACACACATTAGCCCACTCACACTCTGCACCCCCTCACCCTCAAATAAATAAGAATACAGTTTACTTCCAAGGCACTGCAGTCATTTACGTGAGCCACTGTCAGATTGTGTATTTTTTTCAGTACTAATACAGCCTTTAAAGAAAATAAAAATACAGTTTACTGACAAGTCACTTACCAACACTGCCCCCTCTCACGCAGACCACACACAATGACCCCTCACACAGACCACACACACTGCCCCCTCTCACACAGACCACAAACACTGCCCCCTCACACATACCACTCACACTTACCCCTCCACACAGACCACTCACACTTACCCCTCCACACAGACCACACACACTGCCCCCTCACACAGACTACACACACTTGCCTCCTCACACAGACCACACACACTGCCCCCTCTCACACAGACTACACACACTGCCCCCCTCTCACACAAACCACACACACTGACCCCTTGACACACTGCCGCCACATACACTGCTCTCACACATTACCCACTCGCAGTACTTTAGGTCACACACACTGCACCCTTACACCCCGCACACACCCACAGCCTGCACCATTACATACTCACACTGTGCCCTCATACAATTCCCCCTAACACACTGCCCTCTTACACACTGCCACCTAGTTCGTACGATGTCAGTAGGTGCCTTTTCTAAATTTTAACAAAAACAAAAACGTTACAGGATCAAAGCGTTTCTAAACCGCATCAGTAGATTATTTTTTTTTTTCGTCGGTTAATTTCTATTGGTGCTAGGTGTTTTGTGCTTAAATTAGAATTATTGGTTAACTTTATTTAACAAATAAACAAAGTTCACGTGGACGTTGCGGTCTGAAAATGTTGTGGCGCGCGCCGCGCTCTCCCACTGTTGCCACATGCATTCAAATCACCAGGCTGAACACCCCCTACTCTCCATATGGTCGCAAACCTTTTCTTTGATCTCCGAAGCGCGTTCTCACAGGCTCCTCTCCGCCCACGCGTCTCTCCCCTTCCGTGTAGTTCCGCCCCGCCTTCTCTTTCTTGCAACTTTTCCGGAATATCGGCTCTGTGTGACTTACTACTTGACCTCCTGCCTCTGTGCTTTGCATTCATCTCTTCTATTTATTTACTTTTGAATGTGTGTTTCATTATTTTACTTTACGCACCCAAACACGTATGCTTTTGTATGACTTTCATTCTTTGCTTTCCTGCTTACATTCCGATGAAGATCACTCTCCACTAACAGCACTTTTATTTTGTTGCGCCTCTCTGTGTCTTGAGGTCTGCCCTTGCAAGTCGCCTGCAACTGGTCCTTCACGTACACTGGCCCCTCGCACACAGACCACACACACTTTCTAAAACGCATCAGTAGATTTTTGGGTTTTTTCAACGGTTAATGTCTATTGGTGCTAGGTGTTTTGTGCTTAAATTAGAATTATTGTATAACTTTAGTTAACAAAGGAACAAAGTTCACACTGCCCCCCTTTCACACAGACCACAAACTCTGCCCCCCTCTCACACATACCACACATCTATCTAACTATCTATCTATCACCCACACTCTATCTATCGCCAACGCTCTAGCTATCTATCGCCAACGCTCTATCTATCTATCACCATCACTCTAAATACTTATCTATCTATCACACAAAATCTATCTATCTATTGCCCTCACTCTATCTATCGCACTCACTCGATCTATCTATTGCCCTCACTCTATCTATCGCACTCACTCGATCTATCTATTGCCCTCACTCTATCTATCGCCCTCACTCTCTATCTATCACTCTATCTAGCTATCGCCATCACTCTATCGATCGCCATCACTCTATCGCCCTCCCTCCCTCTATCTATCGCCCTCCCTCCCTCTATCACCCTCCCTCTACCTCCCTCCCTCTATCTATCACCCTCCCTCTATCTATTGCACTCACTCCATCTATTGCATCACCACAGCATCACTCAGCACCACCACAGCATCACTCAGGGGCACAACAACATCACTATGCGCTACAACAGCATCACTGAACGCCAAGCTTTATTACAAATTTCACAAAAAGATGTTAATATTTCACTTCTGTTCTTGGATTTTCGTCACAATAGAATACACTAAACATAATCTTCACAAAAGTTATTTACTAAATTTTAAGCTATTGCCATTATAAATTACACTAACTTTTAAGTATTAATTATTTAAAAAAATTAAAAGCCATTGTTATTTGTAATATCAATACATCTAAGTCACGTAAATACAACACATATTGCCTTACAAATGCTATAGGTGTCACATTTGCGAAATTTACAACTATTGGAATTGTAAATGACAAAGCTATTAATTTAGCTATTTTCAAAACCAACACATAAATAAAAAATTTGGCATTTACAATACCAATAACTCAAACTTTCCTAATGCGAGACCTATTGCATTGCAAATGCTTGTTTCTGGTGGCAGGCCAGTTATAAAGTGAAAGTCCTCTGACGTCTGAGTTCCCGCCATGCATTCAACATAAAACGAGTATTTCTGTACATGTAGTATACGTTTTTCAATTGGTGCCAGTAATTTGAACGCTTACCCTTGAAACAAAGGGATGAGGCGATTGTGGTCAGCGTGGGCAAGTGGGTGTCCATAGAGAGACAGGTAAAAGTGCTTGTGAATGGCAGTGGCCTCTTCCTCAGTGTGAAAAGGAAGAGGTGTGGTGCAGCGGCCAGGGCGGCTGACTCCGGAACCCAGGGGCTCACGGTTCGGGCGCCGGCGGCAGATCAGCCCAGCGCCATGTGACTCTGGGCAATAGCTCGCTTAATCTTCCCGACGGCCCTCAGCGCCTTGTCACCCTCTGGTAATTGTTTGCGCTTTACAAACACTGGATAATACAACTGCCCAGTGGATGTGGGAGCTTGGCTCATTCATCGCATGCTTCTATCTGGGAATGAATGGTACCTAACCCTGTGTGACTGCCATCCATCCCCAGCTTTTGAAGTCTTTTATGGTTGAATTAGGCCAATGTAGTATCCGGTGACTGGACATTTCTTAGTGTTTTTAGACAGACATCTCCTGTTCATTTTCCCAGACCCAGGGTAATGATGCTTTTGTTAGCTCGCATAGACGTGTCTTAAGGGTTGTCAGGCTCTTTATAAATGGCTGCAGTAATTCACCATCCAATGATAGTTCCTGATGGATGTCACAGAAGATGGGGCATTTGCTGACTGGATGTCCCTCATCTTGGCCAGGTCTGTGGCCATGCTGTCTGTCGAAAACTGGTACTGGAAAAAATTATGCTGCTCTTTAGGAATTTGCATTTCTCCCTGTGGAGAGTTAGACCAAAGTCTTTAAGTCTCTGGAACACTCCTCTAAGGCGGGCAAAAGGTTATTCGAGAGTTAAAGCATGAACTAAGATGTCATCGCTCACATTGAGTTACTGTTTTAATGCTGTCAGTATTTCCCTGATGGTGTCCTGGAAAATGCCTGACACATTGGCAATCCCAAAATGTAGTCTTTTATGCATGCAGAGGTCTATGTGCATCAAAAGAGTGGTGATGTAGCGGCACTCCAGTTCCAACATGATTTTAAAACACCCTGACTGGAGATGCATGTTGGAGAACCAGAACTATCTTTTGATCTCGCTCACCAGGTTGTCTACTGAGGCTTATGTGCCTCTCCCCTTTGTTTGCCAGATTTGGGAGGCAAATATCAATGCACAGTCTAACCTCGCCTAGTTTGTTGGGCTTAACCTGCTTAATTATTTCATTATGCTGCTTAACATTCTTAAAGTTACATAAAAAAACTGCTACACATATGGTCCATCAGCCAGTACTGTACTAGGCCACAGCAATGAACTAATCCACCACCACGTGAAAAGGCATAGGATAACCGAAGAGGTCTGTAACATGCTACTGGCCAACAGAGGACTTTAATTTAGTTCACCACTGAAAGTTCCGACAAGCAACATACTGTGGCCATTTATTTGCATCTCACAAGGAAGGGGTGATATTAACTTAGACCCTCCCATCAGTTCCTCCACCATTTCTACCTCCAGCTATGCTTGCTTAAGACCATAAACTTCACAGAAATATTGCAGAATGGACAAACCAATGCAGCAATCGGCTAAGTAGACTATGATCATAAGCTAAACCATAAAGGGACCTGCAGAGTTACTAAAAGCTGCCACCTTACATAAGAGGATAAACAGTGTGTCTTTCTTTCACGCTTCTCCAACTTTCATAGAGGTAGAAATCGCTATATAAATGTTGCAGTATAGCACAATGACACATGACTGAGCCTGTGCTCAAGTACCGGAGACAACATCACAAACAGTGTTCCTTCAATTTGCTTATACTTTACTCTGCACCTAGCCTCTGGGGGGTGTGTGTCATGACACATTCTTCCTCATATTGACAGTGTGTGTCACTACATCCCTTCCCACTTTAGAATATATTCCAACCTCAAGGGTCAACAGTTAACATGTTGCGTTATATGAGCAGGAGTAATGGTAAGTCCTAACTTCTCTGATTTGGCCTTAGTTTTGGTTTCAGATCATGCCTCTCACTGGACCCTCCTCATCCTGCTGTCAGGTAGTCAACCAGGCTTCAACATGTTTCTGTTGGTCTATATTAGATTGGTACTTTGGACATTTGAGTGGGGTGTCATGGACCTGTCTCATTAGTTTCCCCTCCCATTGATGAGCTTCCAGGCTCACTCTTTGTGTCATTGAGTTGTTGTGGTTTTCCGCCTCGCTGGCACTAACCTAGGTCATTCTTTTGATCAATTACATATTTTTAGTCCTTTTTTGGCTTCTATCATTGTTCCCTTTTACTCCTATGAAATTTGAATACTGTTTCATAGCGCATGGGAAACTTCCATCCCGGGTAGGGTTTACTTACTAGAAACTGGTCGCCTATCTGTGTTCTGGTTGTAGTTTCTCATTTTTGCTGATTTGCTTGGTCTTTGGTGTCTTTTCTACTCCTTTGGCAGGCATCCTCATCAAACAGTGCAGGTTGCCACTGTGGGGCAATTGCAAGGGTGTCTCCTACCAGTCTTCCAATTGATAAGATCACTGGAGTACATTGGTACAGTGAGAGGTGTTGCAGGAATTCTTCAGGTAACAGTAGGAAGCACTCAACGTCTTCTTTCCGCTGAATCACAATCTAAAGCACTTTATTGACCTTATGAAGCACTCCACTCCCCCCTCCCCCCCCCCCCCCCCATTGGCTTGATGTGATCATAGGGTGATATTTTTCCAGTGGGTTGTCCTCAGCTGTTGCAGGTAATTTTGAAAATCACTTTTTTGAGTGAGTGGGTTGCTGTCAGTCTTTATTTCTTGATGAATACCAAATGTTGCAATGCAATAGTTTTCTCCTATCTCAGGTTTTATATGTTCAGCCAAAGTGGTTCTTGCTAACTCCACAGCTGGGAACTTAATGCATGAGTCAATGAGGACATTGTTCCTTGGCGAGGACTGGAGCTGGCCTTTCATCTCCACTTAGGAGCTGGCTCAGTCTGCACTCTTGTACAACCTTTTTAAACCAGCTTGTACATCTTTGGGATCCACAGTTTCTCACGTAGTGTGGCTTCAGTCTTGCAATGTTCTGGTGACCTTGGGGTGACCAAGCAACAACCCTCTCCTGAAGTGCCTTAAGGACAACATTTTTGGGTCCTCGACAGCAGAGGGACTTATCCTGCTCTTTTTAGGTTTGCTATAACACTTACTTCTGATTCGGACTGCTTCTATCGCCACCCCCTCCGCCCTCTCCCCAACAGCTTCCATGGGGCGACCCGAGTCGGTTCTGGTACTTCGTCTATGACAATCTAGTTTTAAAATACCTTTTCAACGAGTTGATGCCGGTGAAATGGTACTCTTGTGTCCCTCACAGCTTGACAACCATATCCTTGAAGCATCCTAACCCTTGAAAGAAGTACTGGAACTGCTATAGGGTGCCATTAATGTGACATTCACTCGCTTGTCCTTCAAAGAATATCAGTCTTACATTTTCAGCTGTATTGCAGATAATAAGGATCCAGTGCCTTCAAGGATGGTGTGGAACTTGGTTGACATCTGTCCTTCCAAAAGTTCTGGCAAGAGGAATGAGCGGACCCTCTTCATAGTCCTAAATTCTAGTGAGACTAGAAAGTAAACTGGATATGGGTGTCCGCTAGATGAACTCTCCATAGTCCGTATTGTTGACTGACACTCCCAAATGAGAGTGCTTCGCATATTGGCTGTGGCATTTTGCATGTTTTCCGGTGGTCGGCGCAGGCAATAAGGGAATACCTCTTGTTCATTGTCAAAGTTTCTGCCTGCAGTGACATGCATGGCGTCTGAGGTTGGTGAGCAGGCCATGTGGCAATACTTTGCTGCATCAATGGATGAAGGAGGTTCCATTCAAGTTTCCATATTTGCCTATGTTGGGTTTTGGGACAGGAGGCTGGGTTTGTGAAAACAAAGCGACTGCACCGAAATATTGAGGCATGGGGTTGATTTTAATGTCCTCTAATGCATTGCCGTGAAGCGCCCTTTTGTTTGTAAAAGCCTCTTTGCGTTTATCTGCTCCTTCTATTTCACTCTATACAACACTTTCACAAAGGAGCTCTGAAGACATTTCTGTCAGCGCTGCACAAGCATTGGCATAGCCAATAGGTCTCGCTTTTGGGACCTTATAAGTATTTAGTTATGCAGCACAATATCCTTGTGCAACAACAACTGTTGCATGGCAAAACACTTATAAGGTCCCAAAGGTGAGACCTATTGGCTATGCCAATGCTTCTTCTTAATACTTGTATGTTGTATTTTTGTCGTTTTGGTCTTGTTAAGTTTAGATAGTTTATTTTTCTAGACCGATGTGGGGTCCATTTGTGGTGTTATTGTGTTACTGTGAGTGTTGGTACAAATACTTTACACATTGCCTTTGGGATAAGCCGGTCTGCTCGTGCCAAGCTACCAAGGGGGTGAGCAGGGGTTATCTAGAGTGTATCCCCCTCACCCGGAGCAAGGGTCCCTATTTGGACAAAGGTACCTCTGCCAACTAGAGACCCCCATTTCTAACAAATGTGTGTATATATATATGTGCATTAATGCCGATATAAAATTACATCTGAGAAGGAAACAAACTGATGCACAAAGAATGTGAAAGGGGCAGTTACATAATTTGCAAATTTTTGCACATTTGATCTATTTTGCACAAATGATTTGGTTACATATTTATTGAAAATGTTTACAAGTGACCATGCCCTACATTGTAGTTTTAAGTGGTTTTATATTTATATAAAAAAATATATTTTTATACAGAAAATGTTCCTAACAATATTTCTATGTATTTATCATATTTATATTATCCACTGATAATGTATTTTTCAATACTGCATTTTACGCAGTATAAAATAATAGCTCACAAGTGCAATCAAGTTTGTTTTACCCTATGAATGTTATAACATCTACCTCGTAACAACATATGATGTGAGAAGCGAAGTATCTCTACTATGTTTATTTGGTGATGGTCACGTGATTTATGATGCAATTGGTAAAAACAATGGCGGATGCAATACTCTGTGTGTGATCAAGGGCACTCAGTGCTCGAAACGCGTCGCAGAGGGAGAGTCGAATGAAATAAAAATCTTCCTGCCTGAGTCGTGAGGGTCCGTTTCTCCTTTTCTTTCGCGTTGGGATAGCTGTGAAAGCAGAAACTACGTGATGGTGTGGAGAGTGCACTATTTATATATATATTCACTGAAAAAACCATAGGTTTCACACATGTTATAGTTAGCGGAAATTTTACTGATAAAAAACCAATGAAATTCCCCCGTTATAGTTAGTGCAGGCAACTATAACTCACGCGACCGCAATCCTCTGCTGATGCTAATACTGTTTTGCCCATGTCTTCTTCCATACATATTTAGCTATACATATATTACAAATATTTTTTTTTCATAAAGACACATATGTCATCAGCAGAAGACTGCGGTCGCGTGAGTTATAGTTGCCTGCACTAACTATAACGGGGGAATTTCATTGGTTTTTTATCAGTAAAATTACCGCTAACTATAACATGTGTGAAACCTATGGTTTTTTCAGTGAATTTGCAAGGTTTTTTAAATGCTAATTCCTAACTATAACGTGTGTGAAACCTATGGTTTTTTCAGTGAATTTGTACGGTTTTTTAAATGCTAAGTTACTTTACGCCATTCGTGGCGTGCGCGCCCACTTAACGCAGTTCGTTCCGTGCCGCACCGCGGCAGTTCGTTACGCACCGCGCGCCCCCTTTACGCAGTTAGGGCCATGTACGCACGATGCGCTTCGCGCACCGTGCGCACATGGAGGACATAGGATGCACTTCGTTTTGAAAGGTAATATTTTAATTTTTCGGATATTTTATAAGCCATGCACAAATGGTGCCCTTCGGGCACCATTTACACACGGGGTGGAGAGAGTGTGGATAATTTGTTTTTTTATTATTTTTTTTAAAAAATATTTTAGATTATCTCACAGGTAATAAGCCATGCACAATTGATGCCCTGCGGGCACCAATTGCGCACGGGATGGAGAGAGTGTGGAATTTTTTTTTTTTTTTTTAATTTTTTACCGTACGCGTACGGTAAGCGTAATCGGCGAAATTACCAAAAAAATAAAAATTCCGTTTTTGGCCTTGGGGGATCTATGGGGACTCCCCCAACATGGCTATGTGTGTGGGAGCTGTCTAAACAGCCCCTTTACATGTTTTTGGGCTTTATATTTTAAAAATCACTCTCAGTGCGAGAGAGAAAATGGCGGCCGCCGCTTCCTGGTTTCGGCCGATTCGAATGTTTACTAAGATCTAAGAGCCAATCAGAATCGCGCTCGCGCACGCCACCGTACGCGTACGGTAAGCGTACCGTAAGCGCACCGTAAGCTGGCTCAGATATATATATTGATTTAAAGGCTATTTTCTCAGAATCTACTGAACAGATTTACACCAAACCTACAAAAGGCACTTCCTTGACCTGAGGACTACCTCTCTGCCAAATTTCTAGTAATTCTGTTCAGCCGTTCGGGCTGTAGCCCTGTCTAAAGGTCCTATGGAAAAATGCATGGGAAAAACGCGTTTTGGGACCCCCCTTTTATCTCAGCCCCCGCTTGACGAATCCCCCCGAGACTTTCAGGGTAGGAGCGGAGCGTAGCGCCCCACCTATTTTGAAAAATTCGCGAGGATTCGTCGACCGGCGCCAAAGTTATTCAAAATAGAATGTTGCGGATTTCCTATGGAAACGTTGTCCTAACTATAACTACCTACTGGCGACTGCCAGTAGGTAATATATATATATTCACTGAAAAAACCATAGGTTTCACACATGTTATAGTTAGCTGGACATTTTACTGATAAAAAACCAATGAAATTCCCCCGTTATAGTTACTGTAGGCAACTATAACTCACGCGACCGTAATCCTCTGCTGATGCTAATACTGCATTTAGACACTTATTTGCCCAGGTCTTCTTCCATTAAATTTTAGCTATACATATATTACAAATATTTTTTTTTCATAAAGACACATATGTCATCAGCAGAGGATTACGGTCGCGTGAGTTATAGTTGCCTACAGTAACTATAACGGGGGAATTTCATTGGTTTTTTATCAGTAAAATGGCCAGCTAACTATAACATGTGTGAAACCTATGTTTTTTTCAGTGAATTTGTACGGTTTTTTAAATGCTAAGTTACTTTATGCCATTTGTGGCGTGCGCGCCCACTTAACGCAGTTCGTTCCGTGCGCGCACGGTGCGCTTCGCGCACCGTGCGCGCACAGTGAGCACGCGGTGCGCTTCGCGCACTGCGTGCCCACGTTACGCTAGATGGGCCATGAACGCACGATGCGCTTCGCGCACCGTGCGCACATGGAGGACATATGATGAGCATCGTTGTGACAGGTAAAATATATGTTTTGTTCACTGATCATAAGCCATGTACAAATGGTGCCCTTCAGGCACCATTTGCACACGGGGTGGTGAAAAGGTGGATATTTTTTTTTTATTATTTATTACCGTACGCGTACAGTAAGCGTAATCGGCGAAATTTTCGAAAAAATTAAAATTCCCTTTTTTCACTTGGGGGTTCGTTGGGGACTCCCTCGACATGGCTAGGTGCTTGGGAGCTGTCTAAACAGCCCCTTTACATGTTTTTGCACTTTGTTTTTCAACCCCCTGTCAGAGTGCGAGAGAGAAAATGGCGGCCGCCGCTTCCTGGTTTCGACCGATTCGAATGTTTACTAAGATCTAACGGCCAATCAGAATCGCGCACGTCACCGTACGCGTACGGTAAGCGCACCGTAAGCGCACCGTAAGCTGGCTCAGATATATATATTGATTTAAAGGCTATTTTCTCAGAAACTACTGAACAGATTTACACCAAACCTACAAAAGGCACTTCCTTGACCTGAGGACTACCTCTCTGCCAAATTTCATTAAATTCTGTTCAGCCGTTCGGGCTGTAGCTCTGTCTAAAGGTCCTATGGAAAAATGCATGGGAAAAACGCGTTTTGGGACCCCCCTTTTATCTCAGCCCCCGCTTGACGATTCCCCCCGAGACTTTCAGGGAGCGGAGCGTAGCGCCCCACCTATTTTGAAAAATTCGCGAGGATTCGTCGACCGGCGCCAAAGTTATTCAAAATAGAATGTTGCGGATTTCCTATGGAAACAGGGTCCTAACTATAACTATATACTGGCGACCGCCAGTAGATAATATATATATATATACGTGTAATTGGCTACAATGTAAAGGCAAATTAGGTTTTTTGTTTTTTTAAATTGGTGCTGCCTTACCATTGAAAAGCTCTCTTAGTTCACTGCACTACTGAGTGTAGGGTTTTGAATCCCCATTTCTTACTCCCTCAAAAACATTGGAAATTGATATCAAGAGAGCGCCTGGTAATGGAGCCATTTTACATTTTCAATGTACACTTGTTTTACTGCCTTGTAGAGATAGTCTGAAGAGGGTTTCCCTCTTTCCCCTGCTGCCATTAATTTTTCATAATCCTGTAGTAAAGCAGCAGAACAAAGTTTCTGATGCTGAGTAAGGTGTAGCGGCCTCCATTTGCAGCAGGAGTGCTCGATTTTAGTTCAGAACATATCCTGTTAGCAGGGTCTGATTAAAAAAAAAGTGTGTATGCGCACTTGAAGTAGTAGTCCTTGAGTACTCTTTTCCACACTCTTACATTCATTTGTGAATCTGCTGTGAAACGTACAACTACCTTTTAGCAAAATTCAAAGAGGACACTTTTCTGTTTGTATAACTTGCATATGACTGTTCGCATCTTAGATGTTTTGGGGGCAAGTCACAAAGGCATATAAGAACTGAAAGAGTACTACTGGAGCACTAATTTACAAACTCTAAAATGCCTTTGTGAATAAAACCCATTATTTTGAGAATTAAGATTAAATGGATTACTCTTGCCATTAAAATCACTATGTCTAATGTAATTTTTGAATTTTGTCACTTAGCTTGCATTATAATTAGGGCAGGCACTTGCCTGCTTTATGTATGGCAAGACTAATTCTTTGTATAAATGGGCTCTCTTTCAGTGGGAAATATTCCATATGAAGCGACAGAAGAACAGCTGAAGGACATTTTCTCTGAAGTTGGTCCTGTTGTCAGTTTTAGGTGAGCTCTTTTTGTATGTATTTCTGTTCATTGACTTTTGCAGCCCGTTGCAGAGCTATACCATTAACTTAGTAATTCTGGGACAGGGTTATGCCCACTTCTCATAGGAAGTGGTTGTATATGGGGCGTAGTGACCCCAAGGATAAGTAGCTCATTGGCTACTACCCTACACTCCTCTAACACCTCTAAATTCGGTATTTAGCGGAGCCCCTGGCACCAGAAAAGCAGATCCTGCAGACCTGAAAGAAGATGAACGTGGAAAGTTGCAAAATCAGAACAGCCAGCAACTGACTTGGCGCCAACACTGCCTGCTGACTTCGACAGTTGCACCAAAAGACGTCTTGCCGTGCAGATGCTCCATCTCCAAATCCTGGGAGACCCTCCAGTGCTTTAGCCAGGAACCAAGAATTTCTGTGGAACAGCAGAACTATTCCCCTGCATCCTGCAGGTACCAAAGACTGAGCTGTGAGGCTCCAAGACGGCTGATACCCGACGCCAGAAAGCACCTCTGCACCCGAGCTGCCTAGATAGATCTGAAGAGGGCCAGCTGTGCCAATGTTCTCCCCAGAACCTGCATACTCAAAGTCCACTTTGGGTTTCCATACTGTGGCCTTCTCAAATATGCCTGTTGCCTCTGTTCTCAGGCCCACTCAACCACTTCTGCTCCTAGTGACGAAAACCCAGTGCATAAGGACACCTCTGGATCTGTTGCCCCTGGCTTGTAGAGAAGAGTACCAATGGTGTCCCTACATCCCGAGTATCATGAGGCCTGAGCCCCCCTGTTGGTTCACCCCGACTGACTTCCTAGTCAAAACCTGCAGCCTCTTTGACAGAAGACTGATACCCATTGACTTCCATTGGGCACCCGACTCTGTATTGCACCCCTTCACCCTGCCGGGCTAGTGCCGCTGGTGGTGTCTAGCTCCTGGGTACTCACAAACATTTTCTCAGGGGCCGCAAAGTTTGGTCTTTGGTGTGACCGTGGCCCGCACTGATTCCAGTGGGGGAGGGGGAAGTAAAGTGGGTGTAGGGGAAGCGTGTATATCTACTGGCTGAATTCAATTGCACAGTGTGAAACCAGAAAACCTGGGATGCATCCCGACTTCTCCACTTGACCAAAATGTGTGCACTGGGCAATTGTTTTATTTCAATATCCCTCCTTTTTCTTCATTATCACATATAAGAGGAGTTCAAAATACAGGACTTGAAGATGCATGCTGTACAAAACCATCTCCTGTGCTTGGCTGTAATCACTAATGGCATGGTTGTCCGGGTGGGGGTGGGATGTGGGGTGAATGGGTGGGAAGCATGAACGTATCTAAATTCATATTTTAAACCATCACTTTATAAAATACTTCTGAATGCACTGCTATAATTTGATTTACTAAGGTGAAATGGTTCTACAGATCAATGAAAAACACCATTTGCTGTCTTTAAAAATGAAGGTGTTCCTAAAGTTAAGGGCCTAGACACTTCCTTTTGTTTAACTGTAATTAACCTTTAAATAAGTGCATGCTGTATATTTAACAATTTTTAGGTCTCGCCTGAGACAGCGCTTTAGCGCTGCTCTGGCGAGACTTATAGTAAGCGAGTTTTGGAAGTGCAAACAGTGCTTTTCAGGCCTCCAAATACAGTGCATGTGCCCCGGGCGCGCGCACCATTTGGCAGCCTGAAAAGCACTGCCTGATCACTTGCTTTGATGTCCTCAGTGAGCCGCGCGGCCACTGAGGACATCAAAGTGCACACCATTTGCCACCCCCTTGTTTTTTCCTTTGATCCCTATCTTTCCCTTCCTCAATCTCACCCTCTCCCTGCCTTTTACAACTGCGGCCCACACCACTGTGCCCGCCCCCACTCCCTCCTCGTCCGCTTCAGTGCGCTCTTGTTCTCTGTCTCCCAAACATCATCCAGCAAGATGCCATGGCTGGTTTCACTTTCTTTGTTTAATCACTGTGGCCTTTTATTTACCCCTCCCACCTGCCAAACAGCATCCAGCAGCATTCACCATGGCTTTTTATTTATGTAATGGAGCGCCCGTAATGCTAGTTCATGATAAGCAGTGACCATGTGCGTGATGTGCGTGTAAGAGAGAGAACAAGGTGGGGTTGGTATCCGAGCAAAGAAGTATTTCCGTTTATTCGCTCGGGTGTGGCATAAAGTCCACATTTTACTTCTAGCACAGATTATCTGATGCACTCATTCGCCAGCAACCACGTATTCATTATCAATTTAATATCAACAAGTTTTGTAAAGTGCGTCTAATCGCCCCCAAGGGTAACCAGGCGCTGAGGCTGCTGCGGTGGGGGTTTCAGTTGAACAGTCAGGTCTCGAGTCTTTTCCAGTCCTGAGCTTTCGTTTAATAATGTGATGCATTGTGGGAGCCGTAGTCCTGCCTCACTGGAGATGCACCAGTGGGATTAACAGATCTGCTAACAGTGATTTATAAAGTGAAAGGGCTGGGGCACGAGCCCCAGTGTTGCAGTTACTGGCGGCCTCGTGGGGCAGCACGTGGTGCACTAGTTAAAAGCCAGGCGCTTAACAGTGGTGGTGTAAGCGCACCAGCTAATGGCACCAAGCTGTAGGCTGAGAATGTGATCTGAAATAGCGGACTCTATTCTGCCTTTCTGTGTGTCTCTAGACCCATGTTGTGCTGGTAAATGGTATTATATTCAGTGTTTAACCCATTAGCAGTGAGATGCTTGTATTTCATGTACTGCTGCATGCCTCACACTGCTGCACGCCTCACACTGCTGCACGCCTCACACTGCTGCACGCCTCACACTGCTGCACGCCTCACACTGCTGCACGCCTCACACTGCTGCACGCCTCACACTGCTGCACGCCTCACACTGCTGCACGCCGCACACTGCTACACAAAACACTGCTGCACGCCACACACTGCTGCACGCTGCACAATGCTACACGAAACACTGCTGCACGGCACACACTGCTGCACGGCACACACTGCTGCACGCCACACACTGCTGCATTACTCACTGCTGCATGCCACACACTGCTGCACGCCACACACTGCTGCACGCCACACACTGCTGCACACCTCACACTGCTGCACGCCACACACTGCTGCACGCCACACACTGCTGCACGCCACACACTGCTGCACGCCGCACACTTCTGCAAGCCACACACTACTGCACGCTGCACACTGCTGTATGCTGCACACTGCTACACGAAACATTGCTGTACACCACACACTACTACTGCTGCACGCCGCACACTACCGCACGCCACACACTGCTTCGCACACTGCTGCATTACACAGCTGCACGCCTCCCACTGCTGCACGCCTCCCACTGCTGCACGCCTCCCACTGCTGCACGCCTCCCACTGCTGCACGCCTCCCACTGCTGCACGCCTCCCACTGCTGCACGCCGCACAATGCTACACGAAAAACACTGCTGCACGCCACACACTGCTGCATGGCACACACTGCTGCACACTGCTGCATTACTCACTGCTGCATGTTGCACAACACTGTTGCACGACACTGCTGCACGCCTCACACTGCTGCACGCCTCACACTGCTGCACGCCGCACACTGTTGCACGCCGCACACTGCTGCACGCCTCACACTGCTGCACGCCTCACACTGCTGCACGCCGCACACTACTGCACGAAACAATGCTGCACGCCACACACTGCTGCACGAAACACTGCTGCACGCCACACACTGCTGCACGACACTGCTGCACACTGCCGCACGACACTGCTGCATGCTGCCCGACACTGCTGCATGCTGCCCGACACTGCTGCATGCTGCCCGACACTGCTGCATGCTGCCCGACACTGCTGCATGCTGCCCGACACTGCTGCACGCCGCACACTGCTGCACACCGCTGCACGCCACTCAGTGCTGCATGCCTCACACTGCTACACAAAACATTGCTGCACGCCACACACTGCTACTGCTGCACGCCGCACACTACCGCACGCCACACACTGCTTTGCACACTGCTGCATTACACTGCTGCACGCCTCACACTGCTGCACGCCTCACACTGCTGCACGCCTCACACTGCTGCACGCCTCACACTGCTGCACGCCTCCCACTGCTGCACGCCTCCCACTGCTGCACGCCTCCCACTGCTGCACGCCTCCCACTGCTGCACGGCACACACTGTTGCACGGCACACACTGTTGCACGGCACACACTGTTGCACGGCACACACTGCTGCACGCCGCACACTGCTGCACGTCGCACACTGCTGCACGCCACACACTGCTGCACGCCACACACTGCTGCACGCCTCCCACTGCTGCACGCCTCCCACTGCTGCACGCCTCCCACTGCTGCACGCCTCCCACTGCTGCACGCCTCCCACTGCTGCACGCCTCACACTGCTGCACGCCTCACACTGCTGCACGCCTCACACTGCTGCACGCCTCACACTGCTGCACGCCTCACACTGCTGCACGCCTCACACTGCTGCACGCCTCACACTGCTGCACGCCTCACACTACTGCACGCCACACACTGCTGCACGACACTGCTGCACACTGCTGCTGCACACTGCTGGACGACACTGCTGCACACTGCTGCACGACACTGCTGCACGCTGCACGACACTGCTGCACGCTGCACGACACTGCTGCACGCTGCTGCTGCACGACACTGCTGCACACCGCACACTGCTGCACGCCACACAGTGCTGCATGCCTCACACTGCTACACGAAACACTGCTGTACGCCACACACTGCTGTACGCCACACACTGCTGTACTCCACACACTGCTGCACTCCACACACTGCTGCACTCCACACACTGCTGCACTCCACACACTGCTGCACTCCACACACTGCTTTTAGGCGAGTTTATGCTACTGACATTGTAAATGACAATGCCTTTTATTTGTTTTAAAACCAAAACATAAATAAAAGGCATTGCAATTTTGCAATGCCAATAGCTCAAACTCTTATAAATGCGAGACCTATTGCATTGCAAATGCTTGTTTTTAATGTTAGTGCTTAGCAGAGTAAACGGCAGCCCAATGTAAAGTTCAGGGGGGCCACCCTTTGAGTATCACTTGTCTAGCTGGTGCTACCTTGGACCTTGCCTGACACTAAACTGAAGTCCAGGAGTTTGGTCTAGTAAGTCGCTTCACTGTACCTGAATGCCGTACTTGTTTTTCCTCCCATAGAATAACATTGCAGCCTCTGAAAATTGCTTTTAAATGCAAAAGTATTTCTCTTCAAAAACATATTTACCCTATCTTATTGATTCGGGTGCCTACATATATATAAAGATACGTATTAATTTTACAAAATTGGTGTGGATCGCCTCGAGTTGTGTGCATCATTTATTTACTATTGTTGGCATTTGCAGATTGTCTTGCACTCCTCTCTGATAAGCCTTAAGGCTGCTTGACCACACTACCTCTTAGAGAGTACCTTGGAATTGCTAGTGCAAGCCCCTGTCAATTCATAAGGAAACCCCTGGACTCCTTGCATGATGTATCTCATTTTGATATTTCATATGAGATGCCAGCTTCCTACGGACACTAATTATGGAATGTTAGATCGGTGCGAGTGAGTAAGATAAGAGGAATATCATTGTTGAACAAAGGGAGAGAGAAAGTCAACAGGATTAGTAGTATAAAACAGAGGTTCTGCAATTGCATCCTGGGCTTAACAGACTGCTAGGGGTTGGTAATGAGAGTAATGAATGTCACAAGACTGAAATTATCTGTTAGAGGTCAGAGGCGAGCTATTCTAGTACCCTGGCTGTGTTTCCCCTAGGATAGAAGGATTTTATGCATTTTAGGGTGGTCTGCATTGTCGAAGACTGCAGTAAAATTGATCTGATGTAATAAAGCTTCAGATATATTCCTTGCCTGTCATGAATTGAAGTTGGCGGAAACCAGCTTAAGTTGGCTCAAGTAGGAGAGGTGAGAGGGGAAGTGATTGAACACTAGCTGTTTGAGACTTTTGAAACAAAAATGAAACTTAACATATAGCGTTTATTGAAGATTGGCAAAGAGGTATCTGAAATCATGCTTTCCAGCAGATGTTGTAGAATTGTGGAATTAAAGCTGCCTGGTCAAGAGCCAGAGAGGAATAGTTGGAGAGAGTTGAATGTCCAGTTATAACAAAGGACGAAAGCGCGAATGGTTTGATCAGTTAAGGGAAGAAGGGACAATGAAAAGATAACATGTAGGTAATAGAAAGGTCAGATGGGTTAAATGATGGATTGGCTGATCAGAGTATGGGTGTTAGTTCAGCGGCTAGTGAGAACAGTTTGAAAGGATAGAGCAAGTAGTGGTGAGGCATTTGAGCATTAAATTGGACCAGTCATATAGATTGTATTTGTTTCTCACACTCACTAGAGCCTCAAGACCCTAGTTCACAAGCATTCTTTCTGTTCTGCTCACTTAGCAGCTCTGACTTTAGTGGCCACAGGGGCATTTCCAAGCCCTGTTGTTTAATCCTAAATATTGTAATCTTCCAGTATCATAATTGTGAAAAATACCTACTACTGCCATCAGAGATACAAAACTCACTTAAAAGTGTATGTTGCTGAGGTTACAGAACCAGTCTGCAGGTGGTTAGGAGAAATATCACTGAACTGCTGTGTAATTTTAAGGATGCCGTTTCAGGTGATTCATTAAAAGCAAGAGTTCTGTGATCTCATCCCACCAGCTTGCTGTGAGCTGCACAGGCCAACTGTGTTGTGGATAAGCGATTTAATGGCGCGTGATGCTTTCTATACACCTCTTTGAAGTGTTTAGCCTATTCTATATCGGGGAGGTGACTTTGTGAACATTTTGAGTTTTATCCTTCCAAATACACAAGTGTGAGAAAGTGGCTCTGTATATACTGTTCCTTAATAGGTACAGGGTGTACAGAGTCCACAGTCTCCAAGGGTTTGGAAGAGGCTAAAGTTAGATATAACCTTACTCTCTAAAGTGGTAGCTTGGTCAAGCAGTAAGGCAACATCAGAGGACAGTGTAAAGCATTTGTTGTAAACACTCAGTCAGCAAATAGTCTCACACACTCAATAACTGAACTCTAGGCCAAAGATGTATATATACAAAAATATATGCTTGTTTTATTTTTGAACCAACAATAGGTATTAAAATATACTTTCTCAGAATGAGATGCTTTATATAAATGCTTTTGCAATATGCAATTGACTTTTGTAAACAGTTACAAGTGGTTGCAATAGGCAACTCTATTTTAAACACAATAATGCATTGAATTCAATGTAAGTTTCAAGTTATTTGTAACGGATTACTTTTGGAATTCCAGGACTGGATCCTAGATTCAGTCCTGGGTCAGTACTTAGAATCAAGTGATGAAAGTCGACTTAATTATTGTGATGATTTTTAAATCAATTTTAGCTATTTTAGAAGTTGACACTTAGAAAATATTTCAGAGAAAACAGTCAATGATTCCCTATGGAAGAAAATTCAAGTTGCAGGTACAGTATGTTCTCGTTATTTTTGTAATCCAGTACTGGGTACCTAGACTCAGTACTGGGACCTTTATCCAAAACAGGTAAGTAATTACGTTTTCAGATATTATACGATTTTTAAGGAATATTTAAAGATTGCAGAAATTGACACTTAGAAGAAATTTCACAGAAAAACAGTCAATGGTTTCCTATGGAAGAAAATTGGGTTACTTGTAAGTACAGTTGTAGGTATTTTTCAGAGTCAGTGCTGGGCACCAAGATCCAGCACTGGGAGCTCACCTAAGAGCAGGTGAGTGTTTTCGTTACTTGGCTGATTTTTGGTGAATATTTTAAGATTTGAAAAGTCCACACTTACAAGAAATTTCAGGAAAAAGCCAGTCAATGTTACCCTATGAAGAAAATAGAGTTATCGCTTTAAAGGTAAGTACTCGACTGGCAGAGTTGAGGTTCTGGGCATAGGCTGAGGGGTCCCCCAGGGTCAGGTAGGTACAGATAGTTCACCCTCAGCGACACTAGGGCGGCCGGGTACAGAGAGAGTTAGGCCCAATGTTATCCTATGAGGGATAGGGGGGCCTTGGTTGGTGGCTGCTGACTAGCAAGCCACGCGGCTGTGGGAGCTGGGCTCCTGGTCACTTACTCAGGGCAAGTGGGGAGGTAGTTAGGTGTAGAGGTTGCACTGCCAGGGCCACTCGGGCGGCTGGGTGCATGGTGCTTTTGAGCCTTCGGGCGCTCAATTGAGTTCAATGGGAAATCTCCGGTTTAGAAAAAGACTGCAAGCTCGGGGACGAGGATTCTTCAAGTGCCACAACCACTTTGAGAGGTAAGTTGGGTAGTTGGAGGATAGGTAGGTACCCCGGGAGTGGGCACAGGGGGCCGCGGGGCGCCACGTGCAGGGGTGCCTTTTGGTGTCGGGAAATCTTACCCTCTGTTGATCGCGGTAGGGGGGGCACCTTGTTCTGAGGCTGCAGGCTTCTTCAGGAGGGTCGAGGGAGGTCCTTGGGTGCCGGACTCGGGGTCACAGTCGCCGTGGGGTCATCCTCGTGGTCTTTGTTCACTCCGGCACTGGCCAGGCTTGGCTGGTGCAAAGTGTGCTGGGTTTGCGGTTCCGGGCTGCTGCCAGGGATTAGAAATAGGTTTTGAGTAGAGCCTCTACTCATGGGAGTCCCAAGGGGCTTGGAGCCAAAAGGTAGCCAGGTCCTCCGGGGTTTGTGAGGTTGCTGGCCACAAGAGATGCCGGGTTGGAGCAGGTTCGAGGGTCGACAGGCCGGTAGGGATGGGGCCAAAGCAGTTGGTGTCTTCCTCTTCTTAGCAGCTGCAGGGCATGTCTTCTTTCTTCTTGCTCTTCTTTGTAGTTTGGAATCTGGAATCTGGGGAAGGAAGGTTCAGGGTGCCCCTAAATACTAGATTTAGGGGCGTTACAGGTAGGTGAAGGGCAGGGACCAATGGGTCCCTGTCCTGTGGTGGGTACACCCCCTGTCCTGCCTATCTCCTGTGGGAGGGGGCCAGCAGCCTAGTCCTGATAGGGTAGGGCTCCCCATATTCAAGATGGCGAGAGCCCGGAGATGTGCTTCACCTCGCTTCCCCCACCTGAGGGGTGGGGTTGGCAGGCTGGCACATCCCCTGTCCTTATTTGGGGTTTCCGGCCAAAGCTTCCCGCCAGAGTGGGGGGGTTGCAGTAGCCTGGGGAAGCTCACAGAGGCGGCATGCCTTTGAAGCTTCTCCCTGCCCATCCTGGGGGAGGAGATTTAGCACCCCGCCCAGGATGTGCATTGTTGCAGGCCCGGGAGAGCAGGGGCTCTCCTACCCAGGGATCCAGCAACATGTCTGCTGTGTGGCAGCCTAGGCAGCCTCAGAGCAGACGTGGATTGTAGGTTAGGTTTAAGGGGGCATCTCTAAGATGCCCTCTGGGGTGCTTGGTACATTAAATCCCACACTGGCATCAGTGTGGGTTTAATGTGCTAAGAAGTTTGATACCAAACTTCTCAGTCTTCAGTGTTGCCATTATGGTGCTGTGGAGCTTGCGTTTGACGAGCTCTCAGCACCATGTACTCTTAAATGGCAGCAGTGCCCAGGAATGGACCTGGGTACTGTAGGGGCACAGGGCTCCTGCTCCTGTGCCCACACCATTGGCATAAGGCACCCAGCTAGAGGGGTGGCTGATGTATGCCATGGCAGTGTAGGTGATGGGCATGGCACACAGGGATGTGTGTCATGTCGACTTTGTTATTGTCTTGCACCCAAACACTCAGCCTGCAAAGGCAGTGTGTGTGTGTATGTAAGGGTACAGGGCCTCTAAGGGTGGCACAATGAGTGCTGCAGCCCTTAGAGGCCTTCCCTTGTCACAAGGCCCTGGGTACCTAGGGTACCATTTACCAGGGACTGACATGTGGCCAGGGTTTGCCAATTTGGGTTTTGTTTGTTTTAGGGAAGGAACATAGGCCCTGGGCACCTGATTGGCAGGAGTCCAGGGCACACTCAATCAAAGTACATTCAGCAATTCAGCAAAAAGTGGGGGCATACCATGCAAGAAAGATGGCACTTTCTCACAACAAGCCCTCCTCATGTTTGACAGAACATTGCTGATGTTTTTGATTTTGTGTGAGACCACATTTGTTGCTCTGAGGCAGCCTCTCTGTTAAGGTAAGTACTCCACGGAACACCCGCATGAATAGTGGATATTTCTTCCTTTATTCCAAAAGGTATGGCGCCCTCTATCCTCCGCTGTATCTCCTTGCTTTTCGGGTTGAACTGACCTCTTACAGTTTTTAAAGAATCATGAAATCTGAACGAGATGACTACCACAAGGACTTGCTTATATTACAACCGTACATCTTTTTTTCCATAAAAACAATACCACAACAAAAAAAATCCTTAAATGTTACATAGCATAAACCCATGAAATGCATTTAAAAATCACAATAAAAATATATACTGCAAACTCGTTTAAATATTTTTGCATTTTTTTAGAACAAGTGATAACCTACTACATAATTTAAATTCACTTTAATATTTTGCCATTTAGAAACGCCACCACTATGAGTGGTAACGTTACTATCATCCATGACATAATCTGTATTCAAACCAGTGTTCTCCTTCTCCTCCCTACCATCGTACATACTGAACACATTCCTCTCCATGTTCTTTCCCAACACTTTCTCTCTAATTCTGTTTTCAACTACATTGCCATTCATCAATAAGTCAAGAGCACACACCTGCAATAACATACCTTTTCTTTCCAACTTATTCTCAAATTCCCCTGTGCCAATCCTCCACCATCACATTCCCCTTAGACGACCATCTACCATCCTCTAGCTTGATAGAACTTCTAGCAACATAAACAACTTTGAAGGGTCCCACAAACTTAAAGTTTAACTTGGATCCCCTCTACCACGTATCTTCCAACATTAACCCAACATCCCACTTTCAACTCTTTTGACCACAATCTGTTTTGCATCAAAATCCTTGTACGAAGCTGTCTTTTTATGTAGTGTACCAAAAAGAGGTACACTATCTAGAAAGTCCAGACAACCCTTATTGATTTACAGGGCTTAAAATGAATAATCCCAAATGCTCTCTTTGTTGGTAGTGTGGGCAAACCGTTTAGGCTCATCAGAGCATAGTTTAAGCATTTGTTGAACACTCAGAGGCAATAAATGACACACACACAAGAGGAAACTCGAGAACAATTTTAGAAAAATAACAAGTTTTTTCATGTTTATGTTAACACCAAGAATTTTCTAATTGGGCAAGTACTTTTCGAGATGTACATTTGTACCACAAATGCGTTTTTACACAGTAATGCTTTCTATGGAGAAATAAACATATACTGGATACAGGTACTTGTAGTCGTATTTTGGGGGGGGGGTACCCGTTAGGACTTGAGGTGCTAGGGGCCAAGGTCCAAAGAACCAGCAGCAGTTTGTGTTTAACTGCCCTGAAGCATCCGGGTGCAGAGGTGCAGGACGGGGTGGTAGCCTTGCTCACTACATCATTGGCAAAGAGGGGGCCACCCAAAAACAAGCTGCAGAGGGGGACTTTGGGACAAGTCTGAGAGCTCCCAACTGGTGGCTCAGTTTGTAAGGGTCTTTGTAGCAGAGAGGCACAGCCGGTGTTCATGGACCTGGTCCGGGGAGCTCATGTGCAGAGGTGTGAGAAAGTGCCATCTTTCTTGCATGGTATGCCCCCACTTTTTGCAGAATTGCTGATGTACTTTGACTGAGTGTGCCCTGGGCTCCTTCCAATCAGGTACCCAGGGCCTGTGTTCCTTCCCTAAAACTGCATTGAAGCCTAAACCCAATTGGCATCTCTGGCCACATGTCAGCCCCTGGTAAATGGTACCCAAGGTGCCCAGGGCCCTGTGACCAGAGAAGGCCCCTAAGGGCTGCAGCACTTATTGTGCCACCCTTAGAGGACCTGTACCCTGACACACACACACACTGCCTTTGCAGGCTGAGTGTCTTGGTGCAGAACAAAACAGAGAGTCGACATGGCACACATCCCTGTGTGCCATGCCCACAAACACACTGCCCTGGCATACCTCAGTCACCCCTCTAGCTGGGTGCCCTATGTCAGTGGTGTGGGTACAGGTGCATGAGCCCTGTACCCTTTCAGTACCCAGGACCATTCCTGCGCACTGTAAGTGCAGTGCTGCCATTAAGAGTATATGGTGCTGGGAGATCGTCATCACGAACTCCACAGCACCATGATGGCTACACTGAAGACTGAAGTTTGATATCAAACTTCTCAGCACATTAAACCCACACTGATGCCAGTGTGGGATTTAATGTAAAATGCACGACAGAGGGCATCTTAGAGATGGCCCCTGAAACTAACCAACAACCAGCATCCTGACTGAGAGGCTGCCTAGGCTGCCACCCAGCAGACACGTTGCTGGACCCCTGGGTAGGGAGCCATCCGCTCTCGTGGGCCTGCAACAATGCACATCATGGGGATGGGCATGGGAAGCTTCAAAGGCATGCCGCCTTTGTGAGCTTCTCCAGGCCACTTGCTGTAATCAGCAACTGGCCCCCACCGGTTCTGACCCCCACTCTGGCGGGAAGATCGGCAGGAAACCCCAAGTGAGGAAAGGGGGAGTGCCAGTCTCTGCCAATCCCACCCCTGAGGTGGAGGAGGCGAGGTGAAGCACTACTCCGGGCTCTCGCCATCTTGAGGATGGGGAGCCCTACCCAATCAGGAGTAGGCTCCTGCCCCCCTCCCACTGGAGAGTGGCAGGATAGGGGGTGTACCCACCCCAGGGCAGGGACCCATTGGTCCCTGACCTTCACCTACCTGTAACGCCCCTAAATTTAGTATCCAAGATCCAACACTGAGTAAGAAAAAAGTAACGATAACCCTACTTACCTGCTAAGTGAATTTCCTCCCATAGGATAACACTGGTGATTCTATGTGAAAAAGTTTTTGTGTCAACTTTTAAAATACAATAATTTTCCTTAAAAATCGCAACTGTAACCAAAACGTTTTTACTCAACTGTTTACAGGAGATGTCCCAGGACTGAATCTAGGATCCAGTCCTGTGGTAAGAAAAGTAATCCGAAAAGTAATCTATTGCATTTAACTAGAAATTCCTATTGATCTCAATGTATAATTGTGTTTGAAATTGTGTTGCCTATTGCAACAACTGTAACCACGCATTCAAAAGTCTATTGCCTATTGAAAGTATTTATCTAAAGCATCTCATTCTGAGAAAGTATAATGTGATACCTATTGTTGGTTCTAAAATAAAACAAGCATATATTTTTATATACAAACCAATGGCCTAGAGTTCAGTTCTTGAGGGTGTGAGACCATTTGCTGACTGAGTGTGTGCAACAAATGCTTTACACTGTCCTCTGATAATGCCTTACTGCTCGACCAAGCTACCACTTTAGAGAATAAGGTTATATCTAACTTTAGCCTCTGCCAAACCTTTGGGGACTGTGGACTCTGTGCACACTGAACCTTACTTTGGTGCAGTACATACAGAGCCACTTTCTTACATTGGTGGATCAGCGGTGGGATACAAACTAGCATTTGTTGGACTACTTGGTTACCATCTGATCACACGACAGAACTCTTAAATTGCCTTTAGAATTCTGATTTTCCAAAATTGGTCTTTCCAAAATACTAAAAGTCTTGTCAGGGCCTTGCTTAAGTCCCCTTAGCATTTTAGAGAAATAAAAGTCATTGTAGTCCATGGTAGAGGGTTAGAACTGTCTGGTTAGAGTGTCTCAAAGAAACCCAGCTATTAATGAAGATAATACCATGCAGAACCTGGTTGAGGAGCTCGACCTCACACCTTACTTACACTTGTCTTTCAAGGAATTGAGGTCCCTATGCAAACTAAAAAATATACCAATGGGCCTGCATCCAACCAATCAAGGGCTCCAGAAGCTCTTGGCTGAGTATGCCAAGAACCACCCATCTGAACATGGTGATGACCAGTCAGATGAGGAAAGGGAGGAGGATGAGGGGGATGGTGACCCCCCTCCAGTAATCCCTCAAAAGGGTCCCCATACCCTTAACTCCAAGAATCAGCCTCTGGGGACCTAGAGACCACATAGGTGGACCAGGTCTCAGAGAACACACTGGGGAACTCCCCAGTGAAGAGGACAGCGTTTAGCAAAGCTGGCCAAAAGATTGGATCTAGAGTCCAGGCTCCTGGCTCTAGAAAAAGAAAGAGAGGAGATGGGTTTAGCACCCATCAATGGTGGCAGCAATACTAAAACTAACAACAGGGAGGAAACTTCTGACCCTAGAATCCTCAAAGGGATTGTCCCTAAATTTGATGAAGGTGATGATATCAAACTTCTCAGCACATTAAACCCGCACTGATGCCATTGCAGGATTTAATGTAAAGTGCACGACAGAGGGCATCTTAGAGATGCCCCCTGAACCTAACCTACTATCCATGTCTGGTCTGAGGGGCTGCCTAGGCTGTCATACAGCAGACATGTTGCTGGACTCCTGGGTAGAGAGCCATCCGCTCTCCTGGGCCTGCAACAATGCACATCCTTGGCGAGGTGCTAGGTCTCCTCCCCCAGGATGGGCAGGGGAAGCTTCAAAGGCATGCCGCCTTTGTGAGCTTCTCCAGGCCGCTTGCTGTACCCAGCACCAGGCCCCTACCGGTTCTAAACTCCCTCTCTGGCGGGAAGACTGGCCAGAAACCGCAAGGGAGGACAGGGGGTGTGCCAGCCTCTGCTAACCCCACCTTTCAGGTGGGGGAGGCGAGGTGAAGCACATCCCCAGGCTCTCGCCATCTTGAAGATGGGGAGCCCTGCCCAATCAGGTCTAGGCCACTGTCCCCCTCCCACAGGAGAGTGGCAGGATAGAGTGTGTACCCAACCCAGGGTAGGGACCCAGTTGTCCCTGCCCTTTACCTACCTGTAACACCCCTAAATTTAGTATTTAGGGGCACCCTGAACCTTCCTACCTCAGATTCCGAAATAGCAAAGAAGATCAAGAAGAAAGAAGACCTGCTGCGCGACTGCTAACAAGAGGAAGACACCAACTGCTTTTGCCCCAGCCCTACCTGCCTGTCGACCCTCGAACCTGCTCCTGCTAAATCCCGGCGTCTCCCGTGGCCAGCAACCTCACAAACCCCAGAGGACCTGGCTACCTTGTGCCTCTGAGCATCTGGGACTCCCACGAGCAATGGCTCTGCTCAAAGCAAGTAACTGACCCCTGACACCAGCCAGGAACCTCGAACCCTGCACACTCTGTACCCGGCAAGTCTGGCCTGTGCTGGAGTGGGCAAAGACCCCGAGGACGTCCCCCCGGCGACTGTGACCCCGAATCCGGCATCCAAGGACCCACCTCGATGCTCCTGACGACGCCGGCGGCCTCAGAACCAGGGACCCCCCCAACCGCGATCAACAGAGGGTAAGATTTCCCGACATCAAAAGGCAACCCGGCGCCCTGCGGCCCCCTGTGCCTAACTCCTGGGTACCTACCTATCCTCCAAATACCCAACTTACCTCTCGAAGTGGTGGTCGCACCTGAAGAATCTCCGTCCCAGAGCTTGCCGCCTTTGTTCGTCCTTGAGCTTTTCCAGTGCAATCCATTGAACGCCCGATGGCTCAAAAGCACCCTGCACCCAGCTGCCCGAGTGGCCCTGACAGTGCAACTTCTACTCCTACCTACTTCCCCATTTGCCCTGAGCAAGTGACCAGGAGCCCAGCTCCCACAGCCACGTGGCCTGCCAGTCAGCAGCCACCAACCAATGCCCCCCTGCCTTCCATAGTCTAACATTGGGCCTAACTCACTCTGCACCCGGCTGCCCCTGTGCCGCTGAGGGTGTAACAACTGTACTTACCTGACCCTGGGAGACCCCTGAGTCTATGGCTAGCACCTTAACTCTGCCAGTCGAGTACCTACTCAAAAGCCGATAACTCACTTTTCTTCCATAGGGTAATATTGACTGGTTTCACTTGAAATTTCTTCAGTGTAGAGTATTTAAACTTTAAAATATTCACCTAAAATCAACCGAGTAACGGAAATACTCACCTGATATTGGGAGAGACCCCGGTGCTGGATCTTGGTGCCCAGCACTGACCCTGAAAAGTAATCCTGAAAGTAATCAATTGCATAGAACTTAAAATTCCCGTTGAGCTCAATGTATTATTGTTTGCAATTGTGTTGCCTATTGCAACAAACTGTAACTATTGCATTCAAAAGTCAATTGCCTATTGCAAAGTATTTTACTAAAGCATCTCATTCTGGGAAAGTATATTTTGATACCTATTGTTGGTTCTAAAATAAAACAACCATATATTTGTATATACAAACCATTGGCCTAGAGTTCAATTCTTGAGTGTGTGAGACCATTTGCTGACTGATTGTGTACAACAAATGCTTTACACTGTCCTCTGATACTGCCTTTCTGCTCGACCAAGCTACCACTTTAGAGAGTAAGGTTATATCTAACTTTAGCCTCTGCCAAACCTCTGGGGACTGTGGACTCTGTACACACTGTACCTATTTGGGAACAGTATATACAGATCCACCTTCCTACAGTTTGCTTTCCATTGCCAGTTTCACAGCTGGCAGAAGTGCCTTTGAGCCTTAATGTGTGAACAAGAGTACTGATGGGCCCGTGATGTAGGGTTTGTGTCTGTTTGCTACAAATGCACGCTGACATTTTGGGCAGTGAGTGATTACTCTTTTTCCAAGTTAACTTATCCCTCATTACTGTCCACCCTATGTAGACTGGTGTATGACAGAGAGACCGGGAAACCCAAGGGCTATGGATTCTGTGAATACCAAGACCAGGAAACTGCCCTGAGTGCCATGCGGAACCTGAATGGCCGCGAGTTCAGTGGCAGAGCACTACGAGTGGACAATGCAGCCAGTGAAAAGAACAAGGAGGAGCTGAAAAGTGAGTCTGTGGTGCAGCATACTGCAACCTTTTGCCCTTACCTCAACTCCTCTCTGAAATGTTGTTAAAGTATTTGGCTTCTCTCTGTGCATGTTTGGATTGTTTGTTATTGCCTGTTCGACTTTATCACCGTTTTTAGAAGAGATGGGAATAGCTAAGGTATAAAACAAAGGATAGTGAATGTTTTGTTGTTGGTTGCTTTGACTACAAATCATTGAAGAAGGTAATGTATTTTAAAGTGTTGTTCTGTTTACGCATGGACATGTCTGATGGTGAAAAAATATGTTTAAGTGCTCACATCCTGAACCTTTGACTGACTACCTTGTCCAGTTATTCAGATCTTCATTTGTTTATGTTGACTTGATTTCAAAAATCTGCAATAATTGTTCAGTAATTTGGTCCTCTTTTACTGGCAGGCCTGGGAACCGGGACTCCCATTATGGAGTCACCTTATGGGGATCCTGTCAATCCAGAAGAAGCCCCAGAGTCGATCAGCAGAGCAGTGGCTAGTCTGCCCCCCGAACAGATGTTTGAGCTTATGAAGCAAATGAAGGTGCGTAAGACTGGAAAGGCAGCTTGTACCTGAAATACTGGCAAGCACACATTCCCTTTCAGTTAACTTGACCATGTGTGAGCAGCTGTCCTCCCTCTGCAATGTTTGCAAGCAGGTACTGTTGAGTATTAATTAGCTCATGTTTACCCATGTACCTTTATAGTCTGAACATGTAGATTAACCAACTTCAGTGAGGCTGTCACAGCACATATTGAGTTAAAGTGCTAATGAATGTCTATAGTTCACACTCTTGGTGCAACCAGCAAGTATCCTAGTGTGTTGTGAAGGTAAGCTGGTGATCTAGGAGACACTGAAAGTGTTTAGAAATAATAACTTAATATGGTTCATCCAACTTATTATGGCTGTGGGCTATTGTGGCAAAATGGGGTGTAATGTATGGTGTGGTTGTTTCACCTCACCATGTAGTACACACACCAACCAATTTAGGTCCAGTAGGTTTCGTCTGTAAAACCCTCAGCTCAACCCTGGGTAGCTGTGGCACTGAGCGGCAAGGCTTACACAGAGGAACAAATGTTAAGCATTTAAACAGCACCAAATCCGTTGGTGAAGAAATCGACACTACACTCAAGAAATCAGACACCAATTTATCAAAATAGACTGTATTTTTATAAGATTTCAGACCCTAGAACGAAAAAGATCCTCCAGAGGGTGTACGATAGATAGACTTTACAAGCAATATTAAATCAAAGCAGTTTCACTCAACCATGAACAAGCCTTGGCAAAGTCAACAAATTAGACACTTCAAAACATTTTCAAAGAAAACTTAGGTGAGTGTCAATCTGGTCGGTTAGAAGTACTTTGGGTGACCAACTCTGTCAGGGTTCTAGTCAGGGTGACCAGCAAGGTCCTCAAGAATATTTACCTTACCAGAAGAAGGAGCCTATCAGCAGTTCCAGTCACTTTATCCAAGTTGCAAAAGATTCCTACGAAGTGGTCCTGATGCAAGCGATGAAGGATGCTGAAGATGCCCTAAGGATGCTGTGCATGCGACGCGGTCGACTTTGGTCTTTCTGCAGGGATTTCTTGGTCCACAGAAATGGTCCTGTTTGCAGGGTTGACATTCCACAAATCCCTCTCTGGTCTGTCCGAAGTCTTGTCGCCCGTTCTCGCGGTCACAGGCCAATCTTTTATGGGCCCATAACTCGCCTTCCGAGGGTCCCACACACACTCCAACAGCACGCCCGGTCTCAGCAAACTCAGGTGCAACTCTGTGTGTCAGGTCTTGGTCCTCGGTGCTGCACCGCAACGGTGGTAGGGACTTGAAGACTTTGGGCTACCAACCTGCCCCAGTAAGCTTCTTCAGCTGTTGTCCCATTGCTGCGAACAGGAGGCCAGTCAACTGGCCCTTGGAGTTCTCTTGGCTTGACTGGACTCTGGAGACTCCTTCTCCTTGAGCAGGACACGGCAGGCCCAGTTCCTCCCGTCGCTAGCCACCAGATGCACCAGGTGCAGTCTTCCACAGTGCAGCCTCTCTCTGCTGGACCCTCGGTGCAGGATGACAGTCCCCCTTCGGTCCTTTTTCCAAGTTAGTCGAGATCTGGGTGCCGGTGGAGCCCTATTTATCTTCAGAATATACCCTCAGGGTAGGATGCAATTGTTAGCCAATAGGCTACTAGGCTCCCTCCCTCCGATGGACACTTCTTGGAAAGTGTGGCATCTGGCTATCCCAATAGGCACCATTCTGCCAACTCTCTCGGCACTCAGAGCTCCTTAGCCCATCCCTGGAGGTGTGGCTACCAAGGTCCTGGAAAAACTGGTTTGACAACAGGCTTCTCCTCTCCTGTTCCCAGTGCCAGCCTGTCTACCGAAACAATAGAGTAGCCCCTCTCCCAAGTGTTCCCCATTTGCCATTCAAAGGTGACTTCGCCTTTGGAGCTCGTCTTTTGTGTGAACAACCGCAGGGCTTCCTGCCTGGGGAGGTAACACCTCCACCAGTGGTAGGCTTCTATAGTTACCTTCCTTTCCTGGAAGTCTCCCCTGGAGGGTAGAAAGCAGTCCGCAGGACTAGCCTCTTTGTACATCAGTAAATAGGCGCTGGAAATCTTAGGTTACTAAAGTGGCAACTTGTAAAGTTCTAAGCTTTATACCCCAGGATGACAGCGGCTTTGTACCCCAGGATGACGGCGGATTGTGTGCAAATGAAGCAGGAGCAGAAGAGCCGTAGAGGAGCTGGCCCGCGGCACCATTGCAGCCGCTGCTTCGCTCTGAGGTGATCCAGGCTGTAGCAGGTAAACTCCAGGCGGCCATTGAGGAGCACAGTGAGTGAGAAGGACTTCACTTCCACCCTCAAGCCCACGCGGACACTGTTATTGAGCCAGGCAGGCAGCGGGTAGTATTGCAGGCCCGCACTGCGGGTTCCTCAACCGCTCTGACACCAGGATTTGGACATATTTTAATTTAACAAGGGAACCCACAAGGTAGGAGAGGACCTTGGGTATCAGTTAGTTACAAAAAACAAAAGGTCCTTCTAAAGTACAATCAAATAGTGATAAATATAGACTAGAATCAGTGCTATATTAATGTTGTCCAGGCGGACAAGAAATTTAATGAATCAAAACAATTTTAGAACAAATTAAGAGCACAATGATAGAGAGGGACACAGTCCTGCGTCCTACAGACACACAAAACAATTACAAATAGAAACAAACATTTCAGTCGAAACAAAATTAGCTTATGGCCGATCCAAATGATAAGGACAAGCTTTTAAAAAAAAAACAGTTATTACACTTGTTATAACACATTGGATTAACGTGCATACTGTTTAAACAAGTCAACGGCGTTTTGATCCCTTTATTAATACTAGGATCATCATCAGGACAGGTGTTATATAGCCTGACAATAATATACTGCCTCGAAGCCGTTAGGAGGCGCGTTGGACTCAGGATGAGCTGTGAATAGATTCAGGCATAGGAAGCGTGGGGGCAGTTGGAAGAACGCTACAATCAGCGATCCTGGGCAGGGAACTGATAACGGTTTACTCTGGGTCTTCCATGACGAATAATGAATGACCTCAAGTTGAGATTAACCGGGTATGAGGCTGGGTGAATTGAGCACATACAGCCAGGTATCAGCAATTAAGTCCTTTCGATCGCGAGCTCGATAGCTGGGATTTGGACGGCAGCAGCTGATGGTAAGACCTGACATCGCGGGTCTTGTGGTCTCATTGAGCCACCCCTGAGGGAGGGAGGGAGGCAGGGCTGCATTGGACTCTCTGCAAGATTGTGATGCCCTAATGTGCTATGTTTGGTTTGTGTGGGCCGTTTTCACCCCCTTCCTCCGTCCTGGTGTGGTACACTGGTTACAATGGGGGTGCTTGTAGGAAGCTGGCTCTGTATATACTATACCAAAGTAAGGTATGGTGTGCACAGAGTTCAGTGAGTGTGAGAAAGTGGCTCTGTATATACTGTTCCCTAATAGGTACAGGGTGTACAGAGTCCACAGTCCCCCAGAGGCTGATAGAGGTCAAAGTTAGGTATGACCTTACTCTCACAAGTGGTAGCTTGGTCGAGCAGTAAGGCAGTACCAGAGGACAGTGTAAAGCATTTATTGTACACACTCAGTCAGCAAATGGTTTCACACACTCAATAACTGAACTCTAGGCCAATGGTTTATATATATAAAATATATGCTTGTTTTATTTTTAGAACCACAAAGGGGGGTAAAAATATACTTTCTCAGAATGAGAGGTTGAATATAAATACTTTTGTCTTAAACAATAAATTTGTGTAAACAGTCACAGTTGGTTGCAATAAACAATCCTATTTCCTAAACATAACAATGCATTGAGCTCAATGGTAAATTCAGGTTATTTGTAATAAATTACTTTTCAGATTACTTTTGGAATTCCAGGTCTGGCTCCTAGAACCAGCCTTGGGTCAGTATTCAGAATCAAGTGATGAAAGTCGACTTAATAACTAATGATTTTTAAATAATATTTAGCTATTTCAAAAGTTAGCACTTAGAAAATATTTCAAAGAAAACATTCAATGGATCTCTATGGCAAGAAATTCACATTGCAGGTAGAGTACTTTATCGTTACTTTAGTAATCCAGGACTGGGTGCCTAGACCCAGGACTGGGGTCCTTATCAAAAGCAGGTAAGTAATTTCGTTTGCAGAAATGGTACGATTTTAAAAGAATATTTCAAATTTGCAAAAATAGACACTTAAAAGAAATTTCACAGAAAAGCAGACAATGGTTTCCTATGGGAGAAAAATGAGTTAGAGGTAAGTATAGTTGTGAACACTTTTCAGGGTCAGGGCTGGGCACCAAGATCCAGCACTGGGAGCTCACCTAGGAGCAGGTGAGTAAATTCGTTTTTGTCACTTGGCTGATTTTTGGTGAATTTTTGCAGTTTTGAAAAGTTCACACTTAGAAGATTTTTGAAGTAAAAGCCAGTCAATGTTACCCTATGAGGAAAATGAAGTTAGCGGTTTTAAGGGTAAGTACTCGACTGGCAGAGTTGAAATTCCGGGCATAGACTCAGGGGTCCCCCAGTGTCAGGTAGGTACAGTTGGTTCACCCTCAGCGGTTTCAGGACGGCCGGGTGCAGAGAGAGTTAGGCCCAATGTTATCCTATGAGGGATAGGGGGGCCTTGGTTGGTGGCTGCTGTCGGGCAAGCCACGCGGTTGTGGGAGCTGGGCTCCTGGTCACTTACTCAGGGCAAGTGGGGAAGTAAGTTAGTGTAGAGAGTGCACTGCCAGGGCCACTCGGGCGGCTGGGTGCAGGGTGCTTTTGAGCCGTCGGGCGCTCAATGGAAATCAATGGGAATGTTCCGGTTTGGAAAAAGGCTGCAAGCTCGGGGACGAGGATGCTTCAGATGCCACCACCACTTCGAGAGGTAAGTTGGGTAGTTGTAGGTTAGGTGGGTACCCCGGGATTGGGCACAGGGGGCCGCAGGGCGCCGGGTGCAGGGGTGCCTTTTGACGTCGGGAATCTTACCCTCTTGTTGATCGCGGTTGGGGTGGCACTCTGTTCTGAGGCTGCAGGCTTCTTCCGGGATGTCAAGGGGGGTCCTTGGGTGCCGGACTCGAGGTCACAGTCGCCGTGGGGTCGTCCTCAGGGTCTTTGTCCACTCCGGCACTGGCCAGGCTTGGCTGGTGCAGAGTGTGTTGGGTCCGCGGTCCCGGGCTGCTGCCAGGGGTTAAAAGTAGGTTTCTTGAGTAGAGCCTCTACTCATGGGAGTCCCAGGGAATCAGAGTTCAAAGGTAGCCAGGTCCTCCAGGGTTTTTTAGGTTGCTGGCCACAAGAGATGCCGCGCTGGAGCAGGTTCGAGGGTCGACAGGCCGGTAGGGCTGGGGCCAAAGCAGTTGGTGTCTTCCTCTTTTTAGCAGCTGCAGGGCAGGTCTTTTTTCTTCTTGCTCTTCTTGTAGGTTTCTATCTGGAATCTCCGGAAGGAAGGTTCAGGGGGCCCCTAAATACTAGATTTAGGGGCGTTACAGGTAGGTGAAGGCCAGGGACCAATGGGTCCTTGTCCTGGGGTGGGTACACCCCCTATCATGCCTCTCTCCTGTGGGAGGGGGGCAGTAACCTAATCCTGATAGGGTAGGGCCTCCCATCTTCAAGATGGCGAGAGCCCGGAGATGTGCTTCACCTCGCCTCCCCCACCTGAGGGGTGGGGTGGGCAGGCTGGCACATCCCCTGTCCTTGTATGGGGTTTCCGGCCAAAGCTTCCCGCCAGAGTGGGGGGTTGCAGTGGCCTGGGGAAACTCCAACTGGCGGCATGCCTTTGAAGCTTCCCTTTGCTCATCCTGGGGGAGGAGATTTCTCACCTCACCCAGGATGTGCATTGTTGCAGGCCCGGGAGAGCAGGGGCTCTCCCACCCAGGGGTCCAGCAACGTGTCTGCTGTGTGGCAGCCTGGGCAGCCTCAGAGCAGACGTGGATTGTAGGTTAGCTGTAAGGGGGCATCTCTAAGATGCCCTCTGGGGTGCTTAGTACATTAAATCCCACACTGGCATCAGTGTGGGTTTAATGTGCTGAGAAGTTTGATACCAAACTTCCCAGTCTTCAGTGTTGCCATTATGGTGCTGTGGAGCTCGTGTTTGACGAGCTCTCAGCACCATGTACTTGTAAATGGCAGCACTGTACTTACAGTGCCCATGAATGGACCTGGGTACTGTAGGGGCACAGGGCTCCTGCTCCTGTGCCCACACCATAGGCATAAGGCACCCAGCCAGAGGGGTGGCTGACATATGCCTTGGCAGTGTAGGAGATGGGCATGGCACACAGAGATGTGTGCCATGTCGACTCTTTGTTTTGTCCTAAACCCAGACACTCAGCCTGCAAAGGCAGTGTGTGTGTGTAAGGGTACAGGGCCTCTAAGGGTGGCACAATGAGTGCTGCAGCCCTTAGAGGCCTTCCCTGGTCACAAGGCCCTGGGTACCTAGGGTACCATTTACTAGGGGCTGACATGTGGCCAGGGTTTGCCAATTGGGAGTTTGTATTTTAGGGAAGGAACACAGGTCCTGGGCACCTGATTGGCAGGAGCCCAGGGCACAACAAGGAAAAGTGCATCAGCTATTAGGCAAAAAAGGGGGGGGGTTACTGCAACAGAAACCCACTTTCTCACAGAGTCCCCAGAGGTATAGCAGAGGCTAAATTAGGTAAGTACAAACAGCTCTCTTTGTGTTAGTGTGGGCAAGCAGTTAGGCTTATCCAGACAGTGTGTTAAACATTTATTGTATTCCCTCTCTCAAGGACTGATTACACACACTCAGACAGAATTCAGACGAATTGGGTAAGTATAAAAAAGGTGCACTTGTATTTTATTTATAGAACCAAGTACGACTTGGGACAGGTGGGTAAAATGTACTTTCAATGGTAAAACGTAACAAAGAAATGCAATTGGGACTGGATTTGCAATTGGTAAAGGTTGGTATGACTTTAAAAAGCAGTTTGAATTACACAGTAATTACTTTTACAATACTTTGTGATTACTTTTTCTGATTACATTTACTACTTGGGGTGGTATGCCTAGATAAAGCACAGAGGGATTTCGCAATACAAGGTAAGTAAGACTTTTTAGACTTTACGATTTAGTTATCCTTTCTCCATACAGACATCAGTACGACACAAAACATTTTTAGGCCAAAAATCTCATAACATGGGTCCCTATGGGAGAAAAATGGTTATTGGTTTTACAGGTAAGTAAACGTCTCACGAGTGGAAGTTTTGGGGGTTAAGATCAATGTTCCCCAAGGTCTAGGTAGGCACTACAGTTGCTCCGCCAGCGGCGCTGGCTCTGCCGGGTGCAGTGTGCAGGGGCCCAATGTTAGCCAATGGGGCACTTCGGTTGGGAACTGCGCATGAGCAGGCCACTCGGTCTTGGGGTCCAAGCAACTAGGGTTGGGGTCAGAGCAAAGGGGGTCCTAGGTTGGCACAAAGTCCACACCACCACTTCCAGCGGTGGTTGGGTGCAGGGTGGTAAGGAGGGGTCAGGACCACAATGCAATATTATGGATTGTTGCTGGTTTTGGATTATGGCTGCAGGCTCGGTCTACGAAGTCTTCCGGAAGGATCCAAAAGCTTGGCAGGTAAGTTGGATCTCTCAGGGACGTAGGTGCACCTCAGGTCCTCTTCTCCAGGGTGGTCGGATGCATGGGTGCCTTTTTGAGGTCTGATTTCACTTACAGGGCCACTCTTATTTTGGAGTGGGGGAGGGGCGCTCTCCGGCAGAGGCTTCAGGTGATGTCGGGGAGTCCTAGAGGGGGTACACCCACAGTGAACTCAGACTCTGGAGTGCTGGGGGACCTCGCTGGGACCGGTGGGCCACTTGGACTCTGGCTGTAGACGACCGGTGCAGTGGTGGTTCCAGGCGTCGAGTTTCTTCATCCTCAGCAGGCTCAGAGTCTGTCTCTGGAGTTTATTTTTAACAGAGCTGCTGTTCGAAGGAGATCTAGCCTTTGTTGAAGGCAGTCAGTCCTCCCAGGTGCTCTGGAGTTCGCTGGCTGCAGGACAAGTCGACTTTTGGTGCAGGATCTCCGGAAACTGCAGATGAGTCGGTGGGGCTGGAGCCAAGTCTGTTCTTCTCCTCTGCTGTCCAACTTTTTCCGTCCTTCTTCGTAGGCTGCATGGATCTGCCTTCTGGATTCAGGGCTGCCCCTTAAATACTGTATTTAGGGGGTGTTTTAGAGGTCTCGAGGTAGTAGCCAATAGGCTACTGACCTTAGGGTGACTACACCCTTGGTGTGCTCACTCCACGTGGGGGAGTGGGCACAATACCTAATCCTGATTGGAGAGTGCCTGCCATCTGTAAGATGGCGGGCACTGAAGAGTGGGCTTCACCTCGCCGATCGCACCTGAAGAGTGGGGTTGGCAGAGGTGGGCACACTTTCTGGGCTGCTCTGATTTTTCCCACCTGTCTTCCTACCGAAGAGGGGCTGAAGGGGTGAGACAGGAACGGGGCCTGCTCCTGATAGCAGGAGAGGTTGGGGTTCCCACTGTGAAGATGGAAAGGCCTTTGAAGCTCCTCTGCCACAGACATGGGTATGCCCAGACGTGGGTCCCTTGCTTACTGTGCAACTGGATTCAAGCTAGCCTGGCTGAAGAAGGGTGCCATACCCGGAAACCGGTCCCAGGATGCTTGTTTCCAGTCCAGGGAGGACCTGGCCTGGCAGTTGGGTCTGGACTGTTCCCATTGGGCACAGGGTTGAGACAGATTTGCATATGGCTGTGTCCAAACTGGGGTGGCGTAGTGGGAAAAAGAACGATGGATTTAACCCAGATCTTTTGACAGGGTGATCATGTTTGCATTGTCAGCATTCCGTCCATTATTTGTTTGCTTTGAAATTTGTAGTGACAAACTCCCAGACCATATACCCTTTATGGCTTTACTACCGGTGATGGAGTGCTGACTTACCTATACCATAGACAGGTATGTGTGCCATGTCGACCCTTCACTTTTCTCCGCACCAAAACACGCAGCCTGCAATGTGCGTGTTAAGGTACAGGACCTCTAAGGGTGGCACAGTATGTGCTGCAGCCCTTAGAGTCCTTCCCTAGCCACAGTGCTCTTGGTACCAATGGAACCTTTATAACGGACATACGTGTGGCCAGAGATGCCAATTGAGGGCACAAAGGTACAGTTTTGGGAAAGAGCGCAGGCCATGGGAACCTGATTTTCAGGGACCCAGGGCACACCAAGTTAAAGTGCATCAGAAATCTGGCAAAAAGTGGGGGGGGGTTACTGCAACAGAATACCACTTCCCTACAGCGCTGCAGTGGGGGATTGGCACGCCTTGGCAGCCGCTTCTTGCCGGAGGATATGAGTAGCCTGCGTGGAGAAGTTCTCCTGAATGTACCTAATGTGTGATGGCCTGGGTTCCCAGAGCGATTGCCCATACATTGGTGAAGAGAAACAGGAGGGGGTTCTCGTCCCTGTGTATGGTGGCTGTTGCTGCTGAGGGGGAGAGTTTTTACTCCTTGGCGTTGCTGCCGATCCCGCCGGTGGGGGCCCAGGTGATGGCCGGCTGATTTGAGGATGGCGTGAAGGAGGAGCCCGCCGAATAGCCTCACATCACAGAAAGAGTGCTGTAGCGGCCCTGAAATGAGACACGATGGTCCGGCCAAAGTCTGCCAAAATGCCCGTATCAGGATGGTTGGTACCCTAGACGGCAGAGATTGCTACGGAGTGGGGGGCAGTGGTGGAGGACAAAGGGCTTGAGGCACACACAGCAGCATTACTGGCTGCAATTAAAGACACTAAAGTGGCATTGGAACTTAAAATTGATGTGGTGGCACAGGAGTTAAACATCCTGAGAGTGTACCATCGGAAGCTGACTGACAGGGTGTTGAGCACGGAGAACAACCTGGCATGGGTTGAACCTGTGATGGCTGACTAAACGTCCCGAGAACTGGCAGTGACTAAGTTGACAGATGAGGTCAACAGTGGCCGAGGAAAGGTCCTGCCACAACATCTGATGGGTGGGTGTCTCGGAGGGGGTGGAGGGCCCCACAATGGAATTGTAGCCCGAAGAGTGGTTGTCTTTGGTGTTGCTGGAAGGGAAACCTTTGAAGTGGTTTATGGTGGATAGAACGCACAGAGATCCAGGGATGCCGCCAGTGTCGGGGGCGCCACCGAGGGTGATCGTTGCCAGGCTCTTAAACTTTTGAGGCTCTGATGACCTCCTCCAGAGGGCGAGAACATGGGCACTGGTAACTGGAAGGGAGAGATTGTTGCCTTTTACCCAGGCTACATTACACCAGTCCAACGACCGCAGAAAACATACCTGGGCGTGCAATGACATCTCCGGGATCTGTCCCTCTAATATGCTCTACTCTACCCAGCCAAACTCCTTATCATTGCTCAGGGTCCTCACCCTTCTTTACCATGGTGAATGAGGTGTGGGACTGGCTTGAGGCACAGGGCAACCATCTCCCTGAGAATGGAGAACTGGGCTGTGAGTCACACTGGCAGACATATAAGCGATCACACAAGACTCCATCGAAATATCAGGCAGAATTGGAGAGAGCAAAAGTGGTGGAGGGCATTCGGAAGTCAGGTGGGATAGAGACTTCCAACATGTAAGAACCTTTTCATAGGGACACTGAGGAGTCTGATGATGGAGAATGTGATCAGGATGGAGCATCAGAGGTCTTGGAGTTGCCAATGGTTACCCCCACGACTGACTGACTGAGATAATTAACAACTACTCTGGATTGAGGCTGGCTAGCACGGTGGGCATTGGATTGTATAATTCTGCCACGGAGGGCGCTGCCACGCATTGGGAACATGGTTGTGCATTGTGTCCACATTTACAGTTCAAGTTAATTGGGTGACGGACATACTGTACATAGGGCATGAGGACGGGGCGGCTGTCAATTTGAAGACCGTTGCATGTTAATGTAGGTGAGGGAGGGAGTTGGTGGGCTGTTCAGAGTTAAGCCAATACAGTGCCACATTACTCTGAGGAAGCTGATCAACCACCCCTTGGGGGGGGGGGGGGGGGGGCATGATACATGATGGGAGGACTTGAGCATTGGGGTTGTTATAATGTATACATTCAAGTTAATTAAGTGGAATGTTAATGGGTTGGGGAATCGCATAAAAAGAGGACTGGTGGCACAAGCTCTAGGTCGCTGCGCAGTGGATATAGTGTTCCTGCAGGAGTCTCATATAAAAGAGTACAACTGTAACTGCCGGGGGTTTGGGGAATTTAGAGTAGCTAGTCACTCGGGCTTTAAAACAAACTCAAGAGGGGTAGCTATCCTGCTTCAGAAATCTCTAGCTATTCATGTGATGCAGGCATGGACTGACATTCTGGCTAAATATACAGTTATACTGACTGAATGGGAAAAGGAATCAGTGACCTTGGATAATGTGTATGCCCCTCGGGGGCTGCAGTCAGATAAACTGCAGAGGGTGGGGCAGCTACTGTCTGTTCTTCCTCCGGCAACAACTATTCTTGGGAGGGGTGACTATAATATGGTCCTTCAGAAACACTTCGATAGGAAACCCCCTGGTCGCGCACACACCACCCAGTGGAGGGGAAGCTAGAAAGATTTATACAGGCAGTGGGGATGGGAGATATTTGGAGGTCCCTGCACAGGACGCTGAAATGCTATTCCTATTACTCTGGGGCGCATATTTTGAATTCCTGCATAGATTTGTTTACATCTTGTAGGAAACTGGACTTTTGATGTGGTTATCCCTCCACTTGTTGCCCTCTTTTTAGCTACTAGATGCTGATTTTCAACTCTACAGTGCACTGAGGCCTGCTACCCAGACCTCAGTGGTGGTGCTCCATCCCCAAAACAAGGTGTCTAATTATGCTGCTAAGGCTAAGGACTCCGGCATCATTGTAAGTCCCTAGTATATGGTATCCCAGGTACGTAGGGCATGAGAGCTAAATAGGGTCCCAAAGGGCTGCAGCATAAATTCTACCACCCTAGGGGACCCACACACAAATTCCACACAGACTGCCATTGCAGGCTGCATGACATGGTGCATACCATGAGTGAAACCATGACATGGTACACTCCTGTGTGTCATGCCAAAGTCACTGCATCTAATATATGTGAGAACGGTGCAACCTTGTTTGTTCAGTCTGATTGGTCTTCCTGTCCCAGCTTGCAGCCTCTTTACAACCAGAGGGTTCCTCACTAAAGCGAATGGGACAACCGACGCCGTAACAAACCTTGCACCTGGACGCCCCAGAGACCCCTGAGGTGAACTGTTTGTGTGGCCTTGGACTTTGACCCATACTCCCCTTAAGTCCAGGAGATTGGTCCCTTAAGTCGGTGTGAATTGCCCAAATGCAGTACATGTTTTTCCCTCATAGGATAACATTGAGCACCTGATACTGAAAAGCACCTCTGCACCCTGCCACCCCAGAGCTGCCAGATGTGACCTGTTGGTGCGGCATTGGACCTTGCCCTATATTCACCTCGAGTCCAGAAGATTGGTCCTGTAAGTTGTTGTTAGGTGTCCAAATGCAGTAAAGTTTTCCCCGTAGGATAACATTACCGCTCTCAAAAATTGCACTGTCAACTTTTGAAAATTGTCAAAATTCATAACTCAAAAAGTACTTACCCGATTCCGATGATCTTGGTATCTAAATTCATATAAAAGTGCATGTTTTTATAAATTGGTGTCGGATTTCTTTCTTTATTGTGTGTCTCACTGCTGATGTGTGTGTAATAAGTGCTTAGCACTACCCTGTGATTTGTTTAACTGCTCACCCGCAATACCACAAAATTGAGCATTTGGGGTGTCATTTGTGCCTCTGTAATTCTTTTGGGGTTTGACTGGACTCTTTATACAGTGTACTTCTTTTTGTTCCACTATTTAAAGAGCCAGCTTCTTACACACCCCATCACACATTAAGTCGCTTTACTGACATCGACTACAAAGCGAAAGGTATATCAGACCACTCACTGCTGAGTGTCACTGGTCGCAGGGAAACTGAAAGGGAGAGGGGAATGGAGAATGGACACTTGGAGATTGCTAAATACAAAGGAAGTAGAGAGATTAGAGGAGGCTTCCGCGCAATAGTTTCCCTAAAATGCTGAAACACTGTGGGAAGCATATAAGGCCATACTTAGGAGAATATTAATTTCAGGAGAAGTGAGGGATAAATAAAACAGGGTGGAATAATGTCTACACCTGGAAAGGGAGTAACATCAACTAAAAAACGACTATATGCTCACACCCTCGAACGAGATACAGGCACATATTACTCTGAAAAGAGAGGAATACCACCAGATAGCTATGGAAGAAGGCAAGAGGACTTACCTGGTGAAACAGAAACGTATTAACGAGGTGCGGGATAAGGCGGGAAAACTCCTGGCATGGCCGCCTGAAAAAGATAGAGCTAGGAACTACATTGGGGGAAATTTGTGGCACTGACAGGTGAATGAATATATCATATGAAGTACTGACATAGCAGCAACTCTAGTGGACTACTTCCAAGACTTTTAGGAGACCTGTTTAACCCCTCTTCCACAGCACCTGCGATCTTTTACACAAAATTGTCACTGTATGATGATGTAGAGGGATGTAGTCCTACCATTAGAGGAAGATCTCATGCCAGAAGAAGTGCACGCAGCTTTTATGCAACTACAATCTGGGAAGACACTGGGCTTGAAAGGTTTCCCAGGTGGAATTCTTTAAATGGGTAGCTGGTAGGCAAACGGACCCATTGCACAGAATGTATATGGAGGTGTACAGAAAGGGTGAACTTTCCGAAGACCTGCGCACTACAGCAATAGTGCTTATTCTCAAGTCGGGTAAACCCAAAAGATCAATTTTAGCAGGTATGTAAAACAGTTACTTAAATGCGCCTTTATGCACAATGCTTTCCTATGGTATAAAAGGCATAAATAGCATACAGGTATTTACGGTCAGCTTCTATGGCTCTCCTTAGATTCCTAGGGATGTAGGGGGCCATGGTCCAAAGTATTACCAATAGTTTCTCATTACCTGCCCTTGTGCATCTGGGTGCAGAGGTGCTGGATGTGTTGATAGATTTGCGTCAAAGAGAAGGGGGGCCACCTAGAAACCGGTTGCAGAGTGGGACTTTGGGACAAGTCCAGGAGCTCTGGTCACATGATTTCGGGGGTGAAGGGAGCACGGTTGGTTCGTCGTACCCAGGCTGGGGCGCTCGGGTGCAGAGCAAAGAGATCTGCTGGAGTCTGCGTCCTAGAGCCTGCGGTCGTCGGTCCCGCCGGATTGAAGGTGCAAAATCATGACCGCTGGGCCAATCTTGAATTGGGTCTCTGCAGTGCTGTCGTCCCTCGATGGCTGCTTGGTGTTGATGGGGTCCGGATTGGACTCACTGTCTGTTTGCTGCAAAGGTCCTGAGCCCTGTACACTTATTTAAGTGAGGCACCTTGCACTAATCCAGACAACACGTATGGTGATTTTAGTGGTCTTTTGATAACCAGGGAAAGCTCTCAAAGCGGTTTTTGTGGAGAGCAGCCTTCAGGCTTATCTTAAAGAAGTGTAAATCAGCTTGTTTTACCAGGTTAATCTGTAGTGCAGGCTAGATGAAAGGAAACCACACCGTGTGAGAAAGTGGCTCTGTATATACTGTTCCCAAATAGGTACAGTGTGTACAGAGACCACAGTCCCCAGAGGTTTGGCTGAGGCTAAAGTTAGATATGACCTTACTCTCTAAAGTGCTAGCTTGGTCGAGCAGTAAGGCAGTATCAGAGGACAGTGTAAAGCATTTTGTTGTACACTCTCAGTCAGCAAATGGTTTCACACACTGAATAACTGAACTCTATGCCAATGGTTTATATATAAAAAAATATATGCTTGTTTTATTTTTAGAACCAACAATAGGAATTAAAATATACTTTCTCAGAATGAGATGCTTTAGGTAAATACTTTTGCAATATGCAATTGGCTTTTGTAGATTTTTACAAGTTGTTGCACTAGGCAACTCAATTTAAACACAATAATGCATTGAGTTCAATGGAAGTTTCAGGTTATTTGCAATAGATTACTCTCAGGATTACTTTTGTAATTCCAGGACTTGGTCCTAGATTCAGTCCTGGGACAGTTCTTCGAAACAAGTGATTTTTTTTTTTTTTTATTTATTTTTTAAACAGACTTTATTAGGTCACAGAACAAAATGCAGTCAATCCCCGTCCCCGATATTCCGCCCTCCAACCAAGTCAGGACGCATTGCAGTAATCACCCCAGCATATGAACTACAACTGTACAGCATTCACCCCAATAGTATCCGTGCTACAAGGTAGCACATCCACAAGAGTAATCCACAGTGAGTGTGCAATACAGCCAAAATACCCCCACCCCATCCCCCAGCAACCCCCCCAACGAACCCCCCCACCCTACCCACCCACCCAAGCATGTCGCCTGTACCTATCAGAATTACATGTACATCAAAGCCTCAGCCACCACACGTCGGGCCCGCCTCCCAGCAATCCCAACAGAGACTTAGAAACAAGTGATAAAAGTCGACTTAGTTACTACTAGGATTTTTAAGTAATATTTTGCTATTTTAAAAGTTGACACAGAAGAAATTTCATAGAAAACAGTCAATGATTCCCTATGGAAGAAAATTCAAGTTGCAGGTATAGTATATTCTCGTTACTTTTGTAATCCAGTACTGGGTGCCTAGACTCAGTACAGGGACCTTTATCCAAAACAGGTAAGTAATTACGTTTTCACAATTTATACGATTTTTAAAGAATATTTAAAGTTTGCAAAAATCGACCGAAGAAATTTCACAGAAAAACAGTCAATGATTTCCTATGGAAGAAAATTGGGTTACTGGTAAGTACGGTTGTGAATATTTTTCAGGGTCAGTGCTGGGCACCAAGATCCAGCACTGGGATCTCTCCTAATAGCAGGTGAGTATTTTCGTTTTCGTTATTCGGCTGATTTTTGGTGAATATTTTAAGTTTTGAAAATTCCACACTTAGAAGACATTTCAGTAGAAACCAGTCAATGTTACCCTATGGAGAAAATTGAGTTATCGGCTTTAAGGTAAGTACTCGACTGGCAAAGTTAAAGTTCTGGGCACAGACTCAGGGGTCAACCAGGGTCAGGTAGGTACAGTTGTTACACCCTCAGTGGCACAGGGGCAGCCGTGCGCAGAGTGAGTTAGGCCCAATGTTATCATATGGGAGGCAGGGGGGCCTTGGTTGGTGGCTGCTGACTAGCAGGCCACGCGGCTGTGGGAGCTGGGCTCCTGGTAACTTGCTCAGGGCAAATGGGGAAGTAGATAGGTTTAGAGGTTACACCGCCAGGGCCACTCGGGCGGCTGGGTGCAGGATGCTTTTGAACCTTGGGGCGCTCAATTGATTTCAATGGGAAAGCTCCGGTTTGGAAAAAGGCTGCAAACTTGGGGACGAAGCTTCTTCAGGTGCCACCACCACTTCGAGAGGTAAGTTGGGTAGTTGGAGGATAGGTAGGTGGGCACAGGGTGCCGCAGGGCGCCGGGTGCAGGAGTGCCTTTTGGTGTCGGGAAATCTTACCCTCTGTTGATCGCGGTTGGGGGGGGTACCTGGTTCTGAGGCTGCAGGCGTCGTCAGGAGCGTCGAGGGGAAGTCCTTGGGTGCCGGATTCGGCGTCACAGTCGCCGGGGGGTTGTCCTCGTGGTCTTTGTTCACTCTGGCACAGGCCAGGCTTGGCGGGTGCGGAGTGTGCAGGGTTCGCGGTTCCGGGCTGATGCCACGGATTAGAAGCTGATTTTGAGTAGAGCCTCTACTCATGGGAGTCCCAGGTGCTTAGAGCCAAAAGGTGAAGGCAGAACAATGTCTCAACCAGTAATCATTAAAAGGCAATTACCATAAGTGCACAAGTCACTGAGGGAGGGAAGACAAGAAGCCAAGCTAAGAAAAAAAGGGGGGTTATTATGCAAGTAGTTATAACAGCACTACATTACAAATAGATTAACGTAGCCAAAAAACAACAACCAATTGTGTACTGACCGTGCACGGTGTAAGTGATAAGTGCAGTGACACAAGTGATATGTACACAGTAGTCAAAATCAAATAATATAAATATAAATGCAACAAATAATTCGTTTTTGAGGATTTGATCCTGTGGTGGCCATAGATTACACTGTAATGTCGACGGCGTTTCGACCTTGTTCAATAAAGGTCATCATCAGGACAATGGCTACAGCTTTTAAGTAGTGCTGTTTGGAAATGAAAGAAAAATAGAATAAAGGCTATGAAAGTCCATACGCAATGTATAGAAAAAGAGAAATGTCAAGAGAGGGGGGATCACCTGGAGGCATGCAGCTAATGAATCAAATGAAGGAATCGCAGAGATGATTGAAAAGCGATCACTATCAATGAATGTAGGTGGCAAGCAAATTAGGAAGTGGCATCAGTGCTGGAAAGGAAAAAGCAAAAATACCAGAGTTTGTAACCAGAGCATTAAGCGCAGAGAAGAATACAACAATGAAGGTGTAAACTCACGGTAGTAGGTATTCCTACCGAGAAAGGCACGAGAACGCTGACCATAAATTAAACGATGCAGCGTTATGGCCGAAAGTCCGGGGGTCAGTTTAGCAGGTGGATCATGGTAACAGCTGCTCCAAATTATGCCGCAAGGGTAACTAATGAGAAATCTGGAGATAAACAGGGGGGTGGAAGGGGTAAAGGGGACGGGAGGGGCGAGGGAGGGGAGGGCAGGAAGGTGTCAAACTATTAGAATAGAGCCCAAACTAATAAAGGATACTGTACAACTAAGGAATGGGGCGTGAAGAAGTCTTACCGGTATGCAATGGAATTATTATTTAATTGGAAATCGGCAACAGGAGGTAATCGCTGCCACGATCAAGGTTGATTACACGACCAGGAATGAATCAACGGAAAGAGTAAATCATACGTGAAGGCGACCCGGCAACTTTCAATAAAGGCGGATATCCGCAGTGTGCAGGTCAGGTGGGCAACGGGAATACTAGAAAGTATAGAGTATCGAAGCAAAGTACCCCAGGGGGACTATGAATAGAAATGAACGCAGATGGCGATAGAATAGAGAAAGAAAACAGACAACTGTTTGTAGAGTTACATCGCAATCAGTAAATTTCAACAAGAAAAAACATGTGTAAACATTGAAATCAAGAGTCATATTTACATAAATTCCAGTAAAAAAACATCTCAAATACATCATATATGTCAATTAAACAGTTGTTATTGAAATAGGCGATGTACCAACTAGAAAAGGTAAAGTACAGAGACCGAGTACCAAGGGGGGAGGAGGGGGGACTGAAATTATGAATAGAGTAGATGCCTTAAAGAGAGGTGGCGGTAACTTCAAATGAAGGGCAGAAAGAGAAAACAGTAAACATTTCTTTAAAAACAGCGGAGTAAATTACACATGAGTAGATAAATATGCACATACATAAAGCGACGTCACAATCAGCATATTTCAACACAAATGAATGCGCCTTCATAAAAAGGAGAGAATGACACAGAATCGGATCAAATAAACTATGCATGTCACCAAGAACAATCGTTGTTAGAGTAGGTAAAATGGGCATTTATATGTAGAAAAGGAGGTCATCAAAGACATATATAAATGTGGCTAGATGGAATAAACTTGCATAAGCCTGCTTTATGTTCTGGAGATTGATCAGACGATCATCTTGAGTCAGGACAATATGTACAAACTAGTTACAGACAAGTATAGGATTCTAAGATGTTGTAATGACCGTATTCCAGTCATCAAGTGAATTGAGGCCAGAGCTTACAGAATTGCAACAAGCAATCCAACGACACTCACATCTATTGAGTAGAAGTTGTAGGTTACCACCTCGAGTGGGTAGTTGGGGCCGATCAATCACTTGCCACGTGAAATCAGTTTCTGAGTGATTAAGTTGTTTGAAGTGTGTTACCAATGGAGCTGTATCAACATTACATCTGATGCAGCTCTTGTGTTGGCTAATGCGTTGTTTTATCATTTGTGTAGTCTGGCCAATGTATAACAAGTTGCATGGACAACGTAAAGCATAAGTAACATTGGTTGTCCGGCAATTTGAGAAATGCTGCAACTGGTAAGTACGGTCAGTTGTGACAAAAACTTTGGTGTTAAAAGTCAAGTCACAGGCAATGCATGTCTGGGATTTAAAATGGCCTATAAGGGGGGATAAGCCCCACATTGATGTAACCAATGGAGTGGTCATATCTTTCTCAGGCCATGTAATGGCGTGGACCAATTTGTCAGAAAGGTTGTCGCCTCTTTTGTAAGAGAACAAAGGTGGATCCTTGTATAGACCGGAGGTCTGAAGTATCGTCCAATTCTTTTGGATTATTTTGCTGACCTTGTTACTGGAGGGAAGGTATGTGGACACAAAGAGAATAAGTTGATTGAGTTTTTTTTTTAGATGGTGACAGAAGTATTTCCCTATGACAATACCAAGCTCTCTTGGAAGCCCTTCTCACAAGATGTTTAGGATACCCTCTATGTGTAAGTTTTTCTGACAAATTGGCCGCTTTGCGGAAATAATCTTTCCGCCATTTACAGTTCCTCCTAATCCGGAGGAACTGTCCATATGGTAGGCCATCACATAAACCTCGTGGGTGGTAACTGTTGTACATTAACAAGGTGTTGCGCTCAGTAGGTTTACGGTAGAGTTTGCTACCAATGATGCCATCCTCAGAATGTAGTGTCAAGTCCAAGAAAGGTAGATCATTTACTCTGATGTCCGAGGTGAAGGTCAAATGATTTTGACAGTTGTTAAGCCAAGAGATGTATAAAGTGAGTTCATCTCGTGTTCCATGCCAAAAGAGAAGGACCTCATCGATGTAACAACGCCAGAGTTTTATGTTGTTCACATAGGGATTCTGACCAGATATCCGCCTTTATTGAAAGTTGCCGGGTCGCCCTCGCGTATGATTTACTCTTTCCGGTGATTCATTCCTGGTCGTGTAATCAACCTTGATCGTGGCAGCGATTACCTCCTGTTGCCGATTTTCCAATTTAAATAATAATTCCATTGCATATCGATAAGACTTCTTCATGCCCCATTCCTTAGTTGTACAATATCCTTTATTAGTTTGGGTTGTATTCTTATAGTTTTCGACACCGTCCTGCCCTCCCCTCCCTCGCCCCTCCCCACCCCCGTCCCCTTCCACCCCCCGTTTATCTCCAGATTTCTCATTAGTTACCCTCGCGCCATAATTTGGAGCAGCTGTTACCATGATCCACCTGCTAAACTGACCCCCGGACTTTCGGCCATAACGCTGCTTCGTTTAATTTATGGACAGCGTTCTCGTGCCTCTCTCAATAGAAATGCCTACTACCGTGAGTTTACACCTTCATTGTTGTATTCTTCTCTGCGCTTAATGTTCTGGTTACAAACTCGGGTATTTTTGGTTTTTCCTTCAATGGTTTCCTAAGGAAGAAAATTGAGTTAAGGGTAAGTACAGTTGTAAGTATTTTTCAGAGTCAGTGCTGGGCACCAAGATCCAGCACTGGGAGCTCACCTATGAGCAGGTGAGTAATTTCATTTTCGTTACTCGGCTGATTTTTGGTGAATATTTTAAGATTTGAAAAGTCCACACTTAGAAGAAATTTCAGGAAAAAGCCAGTCAATGTTACCCTATGAGGAAAATAGAGTTTGCGGTTTAAGGGTAAGTACTCGACTGGCAGAGTTGAGGTTCTGGGCATAGACTCAGGGTCCCCCAGGGTCGGGTAGGTACAGTTGGTTCACCCTCAGCGGCTCTAGGGCAGCCGGGTGCAGAGAGAGTTAGGACCAATGTTATCCTATGAGGGATAGGGGGGGCCTTGGTTGGTGGCTGCTGACTGGCAAACCACGCGGCTGTGGGAGCTGAGCTCCTGGTCACTTACTCAGGGGAAGTGGGTAGGTGTAGAGTTTTCCCTGCCAGGGCCACTCGGGCTGCTGGGTGCAGAGTGCTTTTGAGCCGTCGGGCTCTCAATTGATTTCAGTGGGAAATCTCCAGTTTAGAAAAAGACTGCAAGCTCGGGGACGAGGACTCTTCAGGTGCCACCACCACTTCGAGAGGTAAGTTGGGTAGTTGGAGGATAGGTAGGTACCCCGGGATTGGGCACAGGGGGCCGTGGGGCGCCGCGTGCAGGGGTGCTTTTTGGTGTCGGGAAATCTTACCCTCTGTTGATCGCGGTTGTGGGGGCACCTTGTTCTGAGGCTGCAGGCTTCTTCAGGAGTGTTGAGGGAGGTCCTTTGGTGCCGGACTCGGGGTCACAGTCGCCGTGGGGTCGTCCTCAGGGTCTTTGTTCACTCCGGCACTGGCTAGGCTTGGCTGGTGCAGAGTGTGCTGGGTTCGCGGTTCCGGGCTGCTGCCAGGGATTAGAGATAGGTTTTTGAGTAGAGCCTCTACTCATGGGAGTTCCAGGGGCTTAGAGCCAAAAGGTAGCCAGGTCCTCCGGGGTTGGTGAGGTTACTGGCCACAAGAGGTGCCGGGTTGGAGCAGGAGCAGGTTCGAGGGTCGACAGGCCGGTAGGGCTGGGGCCAAAGCAGTTGGTGTCTTCCTCTTTTCAGTGGCTGCAGGGCAGGTCTTCTTTCTTCTTGCTCTTTGTAGTTTCGAATCTGGGGAGGGAAGGAAGGTTCAGGGTGCCCCTAAATACTAGATTTAGGGGTGTTACAGGTAGGTGAAGGGCAAGGACCAATGGGTCCCAGTCCTGGGGTGGGTACACCCCCCTATCCTGCCTCTCTCCTGTGGGAGGGGGGCAGTAGCCTAGTCCTGATAAGGTAGGGCTCCCCATCTTCAAGATGGCGAGAGCCCGGAGATGTGCTTCACCTCGCCTCCCCCACCTGAGGGGTGGGGTTGGCAGGGTGGCGCATCCCCTGTCCTTATTTGGGGTTTCCGGCCTAAGCTTCCCGCCAGAGTGGGGGTTGCAGGGGCCTGGGAAAGCTCACAGAGGCGGCATGCCATTGAAGCTTCCCCCTGCCCATCCTGGGGGAGGAGATTTAGCACCTCGCCCAAGATGTGCATTGTTGCAGGCCCAGGAGAGCAGGGGCTCTCCTACCCAGGGGTCCAGCAACATGTCTGCTGGGTGGCAGCCTAGGCAGCCTCAGAGCAGACGTGGATTGAAGGTTAGGTTTAAGGGGGCACCTCTAAGATGCCCTCTGGGGTGCTGGGTACATTAAATCCCACACTGGGTGTGGGATTAATGTGGGTTGAATGTGCTGAGAAGTTTGATACCAAACTTCTCCAGTTTTAGTGTTGCCATTATGGTGCTGTGGAGCTCGTGTTTGACGAGCTCTCAGCACCATGTACTCTTAAATGGCAGCACTGCACTTACACTGCCCAGGAATGGACCTAGGTACTGTAGGGGCACAGGGCTCCTGCTCCTGTGCCCACACCATTGGCATAAGGCACCCAGCTAGAGGGGTGACTCATGTATGCCATGGCAGTGTAGGTGATGGGCATGGCACACAGGGATGTGTGCCATGTCGACTTGGTTTTTGTCTTGCACCCAAACACTCAGCCTGCAATGGCAGTGTGTGTGTGTGTAAGGGTACAGGGCCTCTAAGGGTGGCACAAGGAGTGCTGCAGCCCTTAGAGGCCTTCCCTTGTCACAAAGCCCTGGGTACCTAGGGTACAATTTACCAGGGGCTGACATGTGGCCAGGGTTTGCCAACTTGGGTTTGTTTTGTTTTAGGGAAGGAACATAGGCCCTGGGCACCTCAATGGCAGGAGTCCAGGGCACACTCAGTCAAAGTACATTAAGCAATTCAGCAAAAAGTGGGGGCATACCATGCAAGAAAGATGGCACTTTCTCACAGGTGCCGCCCGTTCAAGGAGATGTGCCATTCAGCCTCGCAACAGTAGCACCATATATCGTCGTCAAGTGCCCTTTCTATTTGCCAGTCGAGCCTGGCTTTAGTGAAGTGATGTTTCCGATAATCTTGGGTAAGAGAGTAAATGTTTGACAACATTCCGAGGGGACTCAGTACGAGGGAGAAGGGGGCAACCTCCGGTAGTTCGTCACCCAACATGTCACAGAGCGCTTGCCTACCCCTGTAATAGTGAAACATCGTCAGAGGGGTAACATCCCGCACGTCCGAGACAAGGTCCTCCCAACCCCGTCTAACTCCGACCTCAAAGAGATCACCAATGCGGGTAACGTCAAGTGATGTTAGTGCGCGCTTCACCTCCAGTTTAATGAGGGCCGGCAAACAGAAGCACAATTCTACTGGAGCTAGTGTAGAGTATAGAATAGAAGCGGCCTGCCTCTTAACTATGTTGCACCACGCATGCGTAGTAGCATTGATTGAGTCGAGTGTACCCGAACTTCTATAAGGGGTGCGAAACAGGATTGAAGCCAGTGAGGAGGGCGCAGCTGCAACTCTCTCTATGTGCAAATGAGGTTTAGGGGCTTGCTAGTGCAGCCAGTAGAAAGCGGGCAAACATTGTGCAGCATAATAATAAAGTTACAAGTCCATAGCGCCCAGTCCACCCATGGAATAAGGTAGCGTTAGAATGTCCCAACTGAACCGGGGTTGTTTACCGGCCTAGGCCAGTTGGATCAGCAGCGACCGAACGCGCTTAAATGAAAGGAGCAGGAATTATCGTTGGTATGTTGCAGAACAGGAATAAAAACCGAGGGAGGACCACCATTTTCATTAAAGATACTCTGCCCATGCGAGATAAAGGCAAGCGCACCCGTCTGCTGACATTGTCTACAAGTCTGGCCACCGCCCTGCCATAGGTCTCGCTGAACACCACTTCTGAGTTAGTGTGAACTTGTATACCTAAGTATCGCACAGATTCGGTAGTCCACTGCAGCGGGAAGTCCAGCTCAATAGGCTCCAGAGCCGGTGTGAGAGGGAAAATGTCAGACTTAGTCCAGTTAATCCGGAGGCGAGAGACCTCGCCGTAACGCACCACCTCTGTCAAAACTGGGGAAAGATTGGACTCTGGGTCTCTGATGTAGAGGAGGGTGTCGTCCGCATAAGTGGAGATGATTAGGTTGTACTCTGAAACTGTTAGAAATGGGGTCTCTAGTTGGCAGAGGTAGGTACCTTTGTCCAAATAGGGACCCTTGCTTCTAGTCAGAGTGAGGGCGATACACAATTTAGATAACCCCTGCTCACCCCCTTGGTAGCTTGGCACGAGCAGACAGGCTTATCCCAAAGGCAATGTGTAAAGTATTTGTAACAACACTCACAGTAACACAGTGAAAACACCACAAATGGACACCACACCAGTTTGAAGATAAACATCTTTATCTAAACTAAACAAGACCAAAACAACCAAGATCCAACGTACAGTTACTTAGTAAAATGTCTTTAAAAAGGTTGTGCAAAAAATAAACTTGTAGATGATAAGTGCAACACTTTAGTCTCAAAGTACCTGGGATATTTAACGCAAAACAAACAAAAGGAGCGCAGAGAAGGCGATTCTTCCTGCAATCCGGTTCCATTGTGACAAGATGGCACCTCGATGCGTTGCGACGATCCGGTGCGTTGCGACATAATGGCGTTTGTTGCGATGCGACAACGTGGAGGCAATGTGTGCATGCCCGACGGCCGTGCAGTGAAATCAGTGGTTTTCTGAGCTGCGACAGGCCCTGCGTCACGCTTCCCCGGTGGAGCGACAACGCCCTCTGCGACAGCGGCTTGCTTCTCCGGTGTTGCGCCGGTCAGTGTCTGCGCGCTTCCTCAGCGATGCGGTGGCCCTGCGACACTCTTCTCCAGCACCCTCTGTGGCAGCGTCACGGTTCTCCGGTGATGCGACGGCGAGCAGCGGCGACACCCTTCCTCGATGATGCGGCTGCTGTGGCGGCGTCATGCTTCTCCCTCGTTGCATCGCGCTTCCAGCTCCCAACAGCAAAAAGGCCTCACACACAGTTACAGGACCTCCTGGCAGACTGGAACTCCCAGCAAGGAAGTTCCTGGAAGCTGGGTGTGAAGTATTTTTGTGCCTGGGACTTCTGAAACTAGAGGTCAGCTCTTCTCAGGCCCTTGGAGACTTTTCTTCAGATGGACACAGCACACAGCAAAGTCCCTTGGTCCTCTCCTCAGTAGAAACAGCAAACTGCAGGCCAACCCCAGACACACAGCAAGGACAGTACTTCCCCTCAGTCTCTTCAGCTGATCTTCTTTGGCAGGGATTCCTCTTGATCACGAAGCAGTCTTGGAAACTTTTATATCCATGTGTTTCCACAACAGGAGGCTAGCTCTTCTCAGGCCCTTGGAGACTTTCTTTTCAGGATACAGCACACAGCAAAACTATTTTCTTCAAGCAAGGGGGGGGGGAGGACACAGCACACAGCAAAGTCCTTCGCCTTCCTTTGGTAAAACCAGTGGGGACCAGTTGCTGAAAGCAGCAAATGGTCTGGAGAGGCTCACAAAGGCGGCATGCCTTTGAAGCTTCTCCTTCGTGAACCCTGCCCATCCTGGGGGAGGAGGCTTGGCACCTCGTCCTAGGATGTGCATTGTTTCAGGCCCCAGAGAGCAACAGCTCTCGACCCAGGGGTCCAGAAACATGTCTGGTGGTTGCAGCCCAAGGCAGCCACTCAGTCAGGTAACTAGAAGTTGGTCGAGTTTCTGGGGGCATCTCTAAGATGCCCTCTGTTGTGCATTTTACATTAAATTCCACACTGGCATCAGTGTGGGTTTAATGTGCTGAGAAGTTTGATACCAAACTTCCCAGTCTTCAGTGTAGCCATTATGGTGTTGCGAAGTTCGTAATGACAAACTCCCTGCACCATATACACTTAATGGCAGCACTGCACTTACAGTGCCCAGGAATGGACTTAGGCACTGCAGGGGTACAGGGCACATGCACCTGTACCCTCACCACTGGCATAGGGCACCCAGCTAGAGGGGTGACTGATGTATGCCAGGGCAGTGATTTGTGGGCATGTCACACAGGGATGTATGCCATGTCGACTCCTCACTTTGTTCTGCACCAAGACACTCAGCCTGCAAAGGCAGTGTGTGTGTGTGTCAGGGTACAGGTCCTCTAAGGGTGGCACAATAAGTGCTGTAGCCCTTAAAGGCCTTCTCTGGTCACAGTGCCCTGGGTACCTGTGGTACCATTTACCAGGGACTGACCTATGGCCAGAGATGCCAATTGGGTTCAGGCTTCAATGCAGTTTTAGGGAAGGAACATAGGCCCTGGGTACCTGATTAGCATGAGCCCAGGGCACACTCAGTCAAAGAACATCAGCAGTTCATCAAAAAGTGGGGGCATGCCATGCAAGAAAGAGGGCACTTTCTCACATGGTTGCACTCTGCCATTGCACAACTTCTTCCTTTGTCAGTGTGGGCCAGGGCCATCGCACGCACCACAGGAAGTGGAGCCAGCATTGTGGAAGGCAGGCACAACCCTATTCAGGCCCAGGTGCTACTCCTCCCACCACTCCAAATGCAGATCTGCCTATTCAACCTAGTGCTGACTCACCCAGACTCCTGGAGCCACCTCCGCCCCTGTCACTCTCAAACCAGACAGTCAATCCACAAACAGGCAGAGGCACACTGAAAGGTTGAACAAGAAAATAGCCACTTCCTAAAAGTGCCATTTTCAAACTCCGTATTTAAAAATCATCTTTACTAAAAGATGTGTTATTGAATTCTGAGTTCAGGGATACCAGACTCCAATTTTTCGTCTAGCTCCTATGGGAAGATATGCAGGTAAACATGTTACACAGCATTCCCCATTCTGTCCTATGGGCAAGATAGCCTTTCAATTGCGAAAAACAAAATTGGCAGTATTTCACCATCATGACATGTTACCCACACTAGTACATGTCCTACCTTTCACATACACTGAACACCCCAATGGTAGACCCAAGGTACCCCCCCAGGGCAGTGTGCAATGTGTAAGAAAAGGGAAGGGTAAGGCCTGGCAAGTGGGTGCACTGGCCTGGTCGACATGCAAGTTAACAAACTGCACACAGGCACTGCGGTAGCAGGCCTGAGGCCCCTTTTCAGCGCTACTCCTGTGGGTGGCACAATCAGTGCTGCAAGCCCACTAGTAGCATTTGAATTACCAGCCCTGGCACACTCAGTGCACTTTACTAGGCACCTACTGGTAAAACAAATAAGCCAATCATGGACAACCAATCACAATAACAATTTACACAGAGAGCATATGCACTTTAGCACTGGTCAGCAGTGGTAAAGTGCCCAGAGTCCTATAGCCAACAACCACAGGTCAGGAAAAACAAAGGAGGAAGAAGCAAAAAGTTTGGGGATAACCCTGCAAATGGGGCCATTTCCAACAGAAATGAATCCCTCTGTGGCTATGGTACTCCCTGAGAGCGCACGCCAAGGGCTCAGCCACAATCGCATAGAGGAGTGGTGATAGTGGACACCCCTAACGGGTGCCCCTGGAAATCCTAAAGGGGGAGTAACCTAATTGCCCACCCTGACACTGGCCGTTGGAGAGTTGTATTGGACAGACACTAGCTGGGCGAAGAGGTCGCCCACACCCATTCGCCTCAGGAACAAAATCATAAATTCCCTCTCAACCAAGTCGAAAGCCTTTTCGGCATCTAAGAATATAGCAGCTGCTTTAACTTCGTGATTAGTATGTTGGATGGCTCCAAAGACCGTCCATAGATTGTGGATGAGAGTTTGCCCCCGCACAAAGCCAGCTTGTTCGGGTCCAACCAGTGTCAGTACCAATTGAGCTAAGCGATTGGCGAGGACTTTAGCGAACAGTTTAGTGTCTATGTTCAGTAAGGAAAGCAGCCTGTACGATGAGCACTCACCCGGTGGCTTACCTGGCTTCAGGAGGGTCACCAGCAGGGCCTCACGCATAGACGGTTTGCATTATACCACTCTCACCCATTTCCTCAAATAAGGAAATCAGGTGGGGGACCAGGAGCTCCCTGAACTCTTTATAAAGGGCCACAGTTAGCCCATCTTGTCCGGGAGCGCTCCCTGCTCGCATGGATTTGAGCGCCTCATGAATTTCCCAGGCCTCAAGCAGCCTCATCAAGTATTCCCTGTGCTCGTCGACCAGCCAGGGGAGCTTAATATGTTCCAGGTAGTCAACAGCTCCTTCATTCCCTTCCAATAGTCTAGACTGATAAAGCTCGGAATAATAATCTCTAAACCTGTCCGCAATGGCGTCGGGGTCATGTAGGATTTCGCTGGTGGCTGTCCGGATTTCTGTAACTCCAGTCGTCTCCCGTCCACACTTCAGAATCGCCTCTAGTGTGGCACCCAGTCGCTCACCCTCACTGTATGCTTTGGCGACGGCGTATTTGCCAAGAAATGTAACCTCTCTGTCGGCAGTCTCGTGATACTCTTCCAATGTATCTTTTAATTCGTTAGCCACCTGTTTGATCCCCTCCTCAAGGGCCTCCCGTTCGAGGGCAGCGAGTTTCCTTTCCAGGGCTGACAGGCAATCCCTGATAGAGCGGAGTACTCCTGAGTGTTTAGACATAGCAATCCCTCTTCTATATACTTTAAAGGCTTCCCATGTCGTGGTGAATAGGGGGACTGAGCCTATATTAGTGTAAAAAAAGACCTCTATGGCTTCTGCCATTTCCGGCTTGAACGCATTATCTAGCAAGGCATAAGGCAGGAACCGCCAGGTGAAAGGAGCTGGCCTTTTCAATGGGTTGGTAATCCATAATTGAACTGGGGAATGGTCTGAATATGAGCTTGGGTGAACTTCGCAGCTGTGGATAGCTGCAGCCAGGGGACAGGAGACGAACTAGTAATCGACCCTGTTATACAGATTTTTTGGGGCCGAATAGTGCGTAAATACCCCTGGCCACTATTTCTGAAACAATAGACAATCAAACATTTCTTGACAACCCCACGCAAACCCCAACTTAGCATTGGCGACACCCTCCTGCTCCCCCCCCCCCCCCCACCCACCCTCCTCGACAAAATCCATGCTTTGGCGCTTTGGGTAGACTGTTAAGGTGAGTAACACACGGGGCCATCAAAAGCTACTTTGTAGCCTCCATGCTTAAGAATACCAAAGCAGGTTGTTCTGCTGCAACAGCACGTCCCCTCCTGCCCTTATATTCAGGGTGCAAAGTCAACCATTAGTACATAGTCAAAAAGGTCAAACCAATCCCAGTCACGACTAATAACATTAGAAGCGAAACAATACTTGTGGTACACTGGATTCAGGAACAATATAGAGCAAGAATAGAGCCCCAGGCCCAGAATCACGTATCGATGTGGTCAAAAGAGGGGAGAGGCGGGGTGGGGGGAGGAAGGACGGTGCCAGTCCAAGCCTCACGGTGAGTCTCATTCCGGCGGGACGCGGCGGTAGACACTTTAATCCTCATCTCCGGCAGCACCACTAGCCGCCTCACCCAGCCCCTTAGAGTCCTGACTGCTTCCAGCTGTTTTAGGAAGGTCTTTCAATGCCTTCTGGAGTGACTTGGGGCCTAGGAAAATTCTGGAATGCCCATTTAAGTTGACTCTCAGTCTAGCAGGGTAAAGCATTGCGTAATTAATGTTTTGCTCACGTAGTCGCCTTTTCAACAGAGCGAATTGACGCCTGGCCTCCTGCACCTTCATCGTGAAATCCCGTAACAGGGAGATCGTGGAACCTTCGAATTGCAGGGTACATTTTGCTCTTGCTTGCTTCAGGGCAGCGTCGCTGTCCCTGTAGTTTAGGAGCTTAGCGATTACTGGTCGCGGCGGTGCCCCCTGTGGAGGCTTGGGGCCCAGCGATCGGTGTGCTCGTTCCACAACGATCATATCTGAGAATATCTCTCAGCCCTGGGGGGTGGCCAACAATTTTTCAGTGAACACCTCCATTTTGCCAGTAGAGGTCGTTTCCGGCAGCCCCGTGATGCGTAGATTGCTCCTCCTGGACCTCGCCTCCAAGTCCTCTGCTTTCTCCTGGAGGGCGGCTAGCGTCTTAGCAAACATTGGTCTGCCCTCTGCGTCCTTAGATCTCGACTTGTGCTGCTCAAACTGCAGCTTAGGCTGAGTTGTGTCTACCTCGCCCATAGTGTGTCGATGGATCAGCGTGGACCGTGCTCCTCGCCGTTCAGCTGCGCCTCACCCCGGCTCACCAGGACAGGATATAGTTCAACCTTCACCTCAGCGCAATTTATGGTCCACTATCATAGTGGGGTTTCCAGGATACTGGGCACCCCCTGCTCGCAAGAATGGGCTGAACCAAGCTGGATCGCTTCAATGTGCCTGAGGCCACTAGGGTCCTACTCTGTAGACTCCCACATGTTGTGGTCCAGGCGCCCAAGCGGCAGGGGCCGACTGTAGGTGGAGAAAGCGCCTTGTGGGCAGCAATATCAGGATGAACGCAATATAATACACCGGGAGACCATGCGCCTCAGCAAATAGAGGAAGTGCCTTGCGAGTAGCAACGTCAAGCAAGCACAATCCTATGAGCCAGGAATCCCTGCGCCACAGCTGGGAGGGATAATGCCCCGCAGGCAGCAGTGTCCGAGTGAACGCAGTACAGTAGGCCAGAAGTCCACCCACCGCCAGAAGGCCTCCAGTTCGGGCTGCCTCACTCCCGTAGAAAGTCTATGGGACCCCAACTCCAATCGCCTGTGAACGCAGCTCAGCAGGCTCTGCCCCAGCATTCCACCACATTTCAAAATCTAGGGCCCGGAGAGCACTGAAGGCCGGGCGCAGGGCGTCCAGGGACAGCAGCAGCAGAGCCAGCGGTGTAACAGCCCCATCGCACGCCCCCCAAAGCTGCCACTGCACCTCAACTCTGTGATACCGCTGTGGCCGGATGCTTCCTCCAGCTCTGTAGTGGTCTAACTTATTTCCAGTGTTCCCCTGTCCTCGGAAGCACCTCCACACTTTGTATCACTTTCTGGCCAGGCGTGGCCAGAGAGCATAAATAAAGGGGCCGGGGTGGCTTGTGACCTTCCGGCTGGCACCCTGAGCAATGTATGTGTCTCCCTCATTCGGCGGCGCTGCGACGTAATCATACCCAGTCCAATGCCGGCTGGGGCTTACCTGCGCCTAATGACAGGCTCCGCGACCAACGGCGCAGCTCGCACAGCGCACCGCAAGGCCAAGCCATCCAGTCTTGCTCGGCAATATTCGGCCTCCGATCAAGACCCACAGTTCGTCTGGCATGGGCCATCCCCTCCCACTGCAATCAAGGGTGCGCCGAGCCACGCACTCGGGTGAAATCGCTGCCGAATGTGCCCCCGGCTAACCACAGGCCTCTCTGGGGATCGAGGGCAGGTCAACAGGCTGTAGTCTCACTGGGCTCTCCCACACTGTCCGGGACGCAGCACAGCCCCAAACCAGCCTCGATGGAATTCGCCTCAGACATTGCAGCTGCCACAAGCAGCCCCCTGCCGTGATTCGGGGGTTACTTAGTGGGCATGAAGAAAGGACAAATGAAGAATATAAGAGATGGCACACAGAGCTCGCTAAACACACGGCCATCTTCGGCTTCAGCAAGCTATGCCCCCCAGTCTGAAAGTCTTCATTAATGTACTTTTGTTGCCTTGATTTAGAATTTACTGTTTGTTTGGATCGTTAGTTTCCAAAATGCTCCAAGAGTGCAAAGGCTCCGAAGCGCTTTATGATGGCGGGTACTTTGAACATTTTGCGCTGTGAGGAACCTGGAAGCATTTTTGGGAGGCAGTCTGAAAATGTTCAGAAAGGCCTCTTGTGTATTCCCGGACCTTACCACTGGTATTTTTATCCTTAATGAGTTCTGGCATATCCTTTGTATGCTCATAGTCTGAAAAGGCTGCCACTTTTTGTAAATGTAATTGTATTTATATAGCGCTTACTACTTCTAATGAGGCGTTAAAGCACTTTTCAGTGAGTAGCAGGCTACTCCAGAACCCAAAAGATTATTGGTGGATTTGTATAAGGGAATAAACATTTTTAATTTGAGCAGTGGACGTGTGAGTCTGTTAGTTTGATCGAATAGGATAAAGGAGGAAAGAGTCTAGATAGTGTTATCTGGGAGATCATACTAGTTATGAGGTTTGGGATGAGTCAATGGAGGGATAGAGAAGGGAATCAATCCATCAATCAATCAATATACTTATAAAGCGCACTACTCACCCATTAGGGTCTCAAGGCGCTGGGGAGAGGGGATGCTACTGCCATGTTTTGAGGCGTTTCCTGAAAGTTAGGAGGTCCTGGGTCTGGCGTAGCTGGAGTGGTAGAGAGTTCCAGGTTTTGGCGGCGAGGTGTGAGAAGGATCTTCCGGCGGTGGTGCGGCGGATGCGGGGGATGGTGGCGAGAGCGTGGTTGGCAGAGCGAAGATGGCGTGTGGGAGCGTGGAAGGAGAGTCTGTCGTTGACGTAGGCTGGACCGGTGTTGTAGAGAGCCTTGTGTGTGTGGGTCAGGAGCTTGAAGGTGATCGTTTTCGGTACAGGTAGCCAGTGTAGGTCTCTGAGGTGGGGGAGATGTGGTTGCGGCGTGGGACGTCAAGGATGAGGCGGGCGGATGCGTTCTAGATACGTTGTAGCTTGGTTTGTAGCTTGGCCGTTGTTCCTGCATATAGGGTGTTGCCATAATCCAATCTGCTGCTGACCAGGGCGTGGGTGACGGTTTTCCTGGTCTCGACGGGGATCCACTTGAAGATCTTGCGGAGCATGCGGAGAATGTTGTAGCAGGAGGAGGAGATTGCGTTGACCCGCTGAGTCATGCTGAGAGTGGAGTCCAAGATGAAGCCCAGGTTGCGAGCATGGGTGGCGGGTGAGGGTGCGGTGCCTAGGGAGTTGGGCCACCAGGAGTCGTTCCATGCTGAGGGGTTGGAGCCGAAGATGACGATCTCTGTGTTATCGGTGTTTAGCTTAAGGCGGCTTGATTCCATCCAGTTGGAGATGGCGTGTAGTCCGTTGTGTAGGTTGTTTTTGGCAGTAGTGGGGTCTTTCGTCAGCTGGGTGTCATCTGCGTATGATACTATGTTGATGTGGTGTGTCCGAGCGATGTTGGCGAGAGGAGCCATGTAGACATTGAAGAGCGTTGGGCTGAGGGAGGATCCTTGAGGGACGCCACAGATGATCTTGGAGGCCTCAGACAGAAATGGCGGAAGAAGGACTCTCTGGGTTCTGCCGGTGAGAAATGATGAGATCCAGTTGAGAGCCTTGTCGCGGATTCGGGCGTTGTGGAGTCGTGTGCGGAGGGTGTGATGGCATACCGTGTCGAATGCGGCAGAGGGGTCCAGCAGGATGAGTGCTGCGGTTTCTCCTTTGTCGAGCATGATCCTTATGTCGTCTGTGGCAGCGATGAGTGCGGTCTCGGTGCTGTGATTTTTTTCGGAATCCGGATTGGGAGGTGTCGAGCGCCTTGCTGTCTTCTAGGAAGCGGGAGAGCTGGGTGTTGACGACTTTTTCGATGACCTTGGCCGGGAAGGGGAGGAGGGAGATTGGCCGGTAGTTCTTCGGGTCGTCTGGGTCCGCATTGGGCTTCTTCAGTAGTGCGTTGACTTCTGCGTGTTTCCAGATTTCCGGGAAGGTGGCTGACTCGAAGGAGCTGTTGATGGTGTTGCAGAGGTGGGGAGCGATGATGTTGTTAGCTTTATTGAAAATGTGGTGAGGGCAGGGGTCCGATGGGGATCCGTAGTGAATGGAGGCCATGGTATGAGTGACGTCTTCTTCGTTGACGAGGGTTCCGGTGTGGAGGAGCGTGGTGTTGCTCCGGGCATCGGGTTTGTGGGTGTCTGCGGTCTGTTTGGGGCTGAAGCTGTTGTGAATTTCTTCTATTTTGCGGCAGAAGTGGGTGGTGAGGGAGTTGCAGAGCTCTTGTAACGGAGGGGGTTTGTTGGAGCAGGTCCTGGGGTTTGAGAGTTCTTTGACGATGCCGAAGAGTTCTTTACTGTTGTGGGCGTTGTTGTCTATGCGGTTTTTGAAGTGGGTTCTGTTGGTGATGCTTGCGGATGGACTCTTTGAGTGCGATGTGGTTGGGTTCGGTAGGATCCATGCGCCAGGCCTTCTCTCTTTTGCGGTGTTTGCTGTAGATCAGGGGTGAACCAGCTGGCCTTGGTGCTGTGCAGGGTGTTTGAGGACATTTTGAGCGGCGGGGGGGTGTTGGCGCAGTCTGCTAACCAGCGATGCAGGTCGGTGGCGGCTGTGTCGGGGTCCGAGGTTCCTGGCGGTGGGGTCTGGGCGAGGGTGGAGATCAGTTGTTCTGTTGAGACTTTGCTCCAGTTGCGTCGGGGGGGTTGTGTGCGGTGGTGGCGAGTAGGTGGTTTCTGGTAGGAGAAGTGGATGCAGTGATGGTCTGTCCAGTCGAGTTCGGTGGTGTGGCTGAAGGAGACGTGGCTGTTGGCAGCGAAGATGGGGTTGTTTGTGGCCTGCGGTGTGAGTGGGCGAAGTGACTAGTGGCTTGAAGCCGAGGTTAGCGAGGTTGTCCAACAGGTGGTTGGTGTTGACGTCGTTGTTGTTTTCTAGGTGGAAGTTCAGATCGCCGAGGAGGATGTAATCCGCTGAGGCGGGGGCCTGGGCGCTGACTATGTCAGCGATGGTGTCGCAGAATTGTGCTCGGGGGTCTGTAGATCAGTGTTCCTTTGAGGGTGGTGTTGGCGTTGACGTAGATGTTGAAGTGGAGGTGTTCGGCGGAGTTGAAGGTGTCGTGGGTGCTGGTCGAGACTTTGATGGTGCTTTTGTGGACTATGGCGATTCCTCCTCCTGGTTTATTGGTGCGGTCTCTCCTGGTGATCTTGTAGCCTTCAGGGATGGCAATGGCAATGTCGGGTTCAGAGGCCGAGCTTGTGCAGGTTTCGGTGAGGAAGGCGATCTCCGGTGACGTGGAGGTCAGCAGGTCCTAAAGTTCGATGGCGTGTTTGTGGATGGAGCGGGTTTTGAGTAGAATGCAGCTCAGGTGGTTGTTGGCAGGTCTGTCGTGGTGCTTTAAGGTGCAGGTGAAGTGGCAGGCTTGGCAGGCGAAGGGTCCTTTGGTGGTCCTGGGAGAGGACTGGAAACAGGTGGAAGAGCGTCCTGGGTTGAGGGCGTGGAGGTTGCTGGTGGTGTAATGGTGTGTGGGGGGGGCCATGGGGACTGGCGCTGGGCGCGGTCCAGGCGTGGGAGGGCGCAGACGGGCTTGCCTCCGGCGCAGCGACCGCCATTAAGAAGGGAGGAGGGAGGGAGGAGCAGCTGGGAGGCGGTAGGGGAAAGCGAATAGGGGCGCTAGGGGGGCGGGGCCGCAGGGACGCAGCGGCGGGAAGGCTGAGAGCGGCTCAGGGAGAGCCTGCAAGGAGAGCGCACAAGGGGCGAAAATGGCACAAAAAGGCACAAAATGAAAAACGATCGCAATAGCAGCACAGTAAAAGCAAGGCACAATAAAACAAGGCACAATCAAAACAAGGCACAAATACACAAGTCTAGGAACGCTTACCAGCAGCCCACTAGACACCAGGGATGAGGCGCAGGCGGGTTCCTGCGGGTGGAGGAGGGCCTCAAACACGCGAACAGCAGCGTGGGCGGGGGTCAGGGACACGGGCACAGCTAGGTGGTGCTGCGCGCGTGGGGGAGCGAGCTCCTGACCAAAGGCAGTCTAGGAAGTGTTCTTTTGAAGATCATTTTAGTAAAATGCGGTTTGGGGTGGGTCAAGGAGTGATAGGAGGTAAGAGTCAAGAAAAAGTTTTGTGATGAGTCATAGAGTGGAGGTAGAGGATATATTGAGGGAGGTAAAGCATGAGAGTAGTTCACTAAAAGGAGTTGATGGTTATATCTATCTGTTTTCCTTTCTTCCGTAGGAGTAAGTAATAAAATATATGGATATGTAATTTCATAGAACGGGTATACATGTGTAAAAGAAAACAATAGAGATATAAAATTGTATTGCATAAAGTTCCTTATGTGCTAGTATGGGTAGGTAAATAGAAATTCAGACTTTCAGGTGTTGCTATACATAAAAACTGATATTTGTGTATCTTTTTCTAAAAGTTTTATTTTGTTTTCCTCAATATTTGAATTGTGAAGCACTTATAGATACAATTGTTAGGATCATATTTACATATTGTGATAGATAAATAAAATAAACAGCGATCCAGATCCATACGCAACTAATAAAATAACTTCTATGAAAAATATGCAGTGACCTGTACACATGTTAAGCATAAAGTAATGTGTGCATGTCTGTATGTATGTATGTATGTGTGTATATATATATATATATATATCTATATCTCTATATATATATATATATATACACACACACATTTTACTTTATGCTTAACATGTATATATTGTTTGAGAGGAATAATAGTTGATAAAACAAAGTAGTGAAAAATTCAATTGTGGTTCAATTTAAACACCTTTGAAATAATCCCCCTTTTTTGCAATACAATTGTAAGTTACTATTTAAATTGAATAGTAGCATAACATTGGCACAAGGCATTGGTCACTTTATTGTTCAAGAGACATTGCACAAGAGTATTTTCAATTTTATGTACTTTTAGAGTGTTTTGAACGGCCTGAATGTGTGGGTCGGTTGTTATAAGTACAATATCAAATAATGGCACTTGCCTGTGATTGCTAAAGATGAAAACAAAAATGATGTGGTTTGTTTATTAGTATGTACTGCCACAATTCGATGTGGAATCATTTTATTTAAATTGTCAACACTCATTTGCACAATATATAGGCCACATGGTCCGATGAGTTTCCTCAGTCAACGTTATTTGAGTAGTAATGTAGCACTGGTCACTTTAATATGTAAGAGACATTGCACAAAAGCACTTTTTATTAGGTTTGATTTTAGAGCGCTATGAACGGGCCGGAAATTTTGGGTCGGTTGCCACAAATATGTCGCTAATTTGGCATCTGCCTGTGGTAGGGACAATGATGGCTAAAACAGTGTTGTTTATTTGCCATCATACTTTGTTGTAAATGACTGTGAAACTATTTCAGTTTATTTTACACACTGATATCTCTCTTGTACACATTACATAGGCCACATGGTCTATTGAGTTCACTTTGTCAATATCATCTGAGTAACTATGTTGCACTGTCACTTTTTTCACTCTTGTTCAAACTTTATTCACTTTGATGCAGTCACTTTAAAATTTGAAACGGCTACAAAAAGGATAAAAAAAAATGGTGGTGCAATAGGTTTGTCAAAGACTCCTTGCGCAGTTGAAACGCGTTACCTGGTTGATCGTGGTTCGAAAATGAAGTGTGTGTGTGTCTGTCTGTCTGTCTGTCATACACACTATTAAAATTAGTCACCCGTAGCCAAATTCCGGCATGCCCTCCCGTTCAGGAGCGCCTCGAGGAATGGAATTGATGTGAACGCTGTATTGGATGCACAGCTCGGAGCCCCACTGCTGTCAAGAGATCAGCACAGAGCAATTGCTGGAGGCCATCGAAGAGCTGCGATCGCTGGATGACATCCGGAGAAAGCGGTAAGATACGGGCTGTGTGCTAAGGAGTGACACCGGGGAGAGAGGACCACAGCATTTGTCTGCGTAGCAGGTTGCTTTACTAATAGAGATTTTTTTAACCACGTAGTATGAGCTATGGAGTGGCTCGAGGAGAGAGCGTGCAGAGGAGCAGTTATTCAGCGATGCTGAGATAACTGAATAACTCTGTAAGAAAAGAAAGGAGGGTGAGTCCATTAACACTAATGACTCTAAAGAACTATTAAAAGCATTGGAATAACTTATAAAATGGGAAACCTCTAAGTGATAGGAAAGTAAGTCGCTCACGCAGTACTTGGAAGTGGGGCAGATCCCTAGAGGTTTGCGTATATTAATCGCACCCACGTATGAACACCTGAATCCAGAAATGCTTACGGAGGGGGCCCAAAACAATGCAGAGTCATCAAGGTGCATGTTAGCAATTTTGATTAAATATGCTGACTTAGATAGGGAAGCCTTCCTGAGAGAAATAGACACTCTGTCTGAACAATTTAGCAAATTACCGGATCAGGAAGCCATATAAAAACTGCAGCTGGAGATGCAGGAACGAATAAAGAAATATGAGCACACCATCAAAGACCGGAAGGCAACGAAGTTCCAAAGGGACAAATTAGATTATCAGAGGGGCCATATTTTTAGGTTCTCTGAGCGATTTGAGAACATCCGGCGGCAAAAGATGTCTACTGGTCTCAGTAGTAATGCAGCAAAATGGAATGAGGAATCGGAGTTTTAAGTACGCTCTGAAGCAGAAACTGACAATGAGGAATCACGGCAAACTGGTAACATTCCCTCTGTAGAGGACGAGTTGTGTTTTTTACAGTGGGACAGAAACATCAATCTAAGGCACTTACCGGGACAAGAAAGATCCTTCAAAGGGTAGGAAGAACCGCAGGTCAAGGTGAACAAGGAGAACAAACTTCCAAGAAAGCAGGCAACAAGAAGAAATAATCAAGAACAATAACATCAGTATCATTAATTTGTCTGACTTAGTATAAATCCTGAAGAAATACAAATTTTGTCACTAGGCCTTTCTTACTGTACCCCTGAAGACATGGATTATGTGCAAACTCAAATTGATTGTTTCAAGTTTACACATAAATGTAGGCATGCTAAATATTTCTCAGTAGGTAGACCAGCAGGAATGAAGACAAATGAAGACAAATGAAGACGAGTGTGAGAAGATGGCCTGGTATATGCTGTCCACTAGTTATAGTGGGCAAGTTGTACCAGTCCAAACAACCCTTATTGATGAATAGGTTTAAAGACAACCTTTATTGAAAGCTATCCTAGTGGTAGCTATGGAGAGCAGCCTTCAGGCTAAGTCTTGAAGGAGTGTAAAGCAGCTTGGTTTACCAGATTATATCTATATATAAACTCTAGGGACCCACCTATGGGAGCGTCAGGAAAGAGGGGTGGCTACACCCATTTCCTATGTCCTTTCGCTACAGAGCAGGGGCTGGTAACCCCTGCAACCGGTTTGAGGTGGACTATGCACTGGGGGCACATTTGGTGTCCCTGTGCAGACTTCAAAGCCCTCTTGGAGTGCACCCACCCAGCCCCAATACACTAAAGCCTGGTGACACCTCCCTGTGACAGGAAACCTATTGTCCAGGCCTCCCCTGCCAGAGTTTCGTCCAGCAGCAGGAGGGCAGACTCGTGTCTGTCAGCATCCATTTTGTGATGCCAAGGTCTGTTAATCTGGTACCGGGTATACCGGTGCTGTCATGTCTCTCCCTCTAGAAGGGTGGGATCATACTTCCACACCAGTTACTGGTGTGGGGGTATGATTCCAAGATGTTTGACACAAAACACAACATGTTTCCATGCAGCCATTCCAAAGTTTGAGTTTGAAAGTATTTATTGAGCGCACGTATACCAGCGGTTTCTTGGCGCTATGGCTGACGGGGACTGAGGTTAGAAGCAGGGAGGGAAGGGGGAGCGTTTATTCAAAGGACTTTGTGAATAAGTGGGTTTTGAGGCATTTACGGAACTGTGAATAGAGGGTGATGGAGCGAAGTTCAAGGGGAAGGGAATTCCAGAGAGTAGGGGCAAGGATAGCAAATTTAGATCCTCCCCACTTCTTTCTCCGGAAGCGTGGGATGGTGAGGAGGGACTGGGAGGAGGAACGAAGAGCCCTGGTGGGAATATATGGGACAATCTCCGAGGAGATGAAGGCTGGCGCCAGACCTGATCGGGCCAGAAAAGTGATGGAAGCGAGCTTGAATTGAATTCTGGCTCGCACGGGGAGCCAATGTAGTGAGTTCAGAAGTGGGGTGGAATGGTGAAATTTAGGGAGATTGAAAACCAGGCGAGCCGCCTGGTTTTGAATCTGTTGTAGGCGACGCAAACTGTATGCGGGGATGCCGGCATACAGGGCGTTCCCGTAGTCCAGGCGGGACATCACCATGGCCAAGATAATGAGTTTGAGGGCAGAGAAAGTGAAGAAGCGGGACACCCTGCGTATAGTACGCAGTGAGAGAAAAGAAGAAGATACCACAGAGCTGACCTGGGAGTGAAGGGTGAGTTGAGAGTTAAGTTTTATGCCTAAAGTTTTAACTGAGGAAGAGGGAGCACGAGAAGGACCAAGGGAGGGGGGCCAAAAAAGAGGGGACCAGTGGCTGGATGAACCGCCCGTCAACACCAACTCGGTTTTATCAGGGTTGAGTTTCAGGTGGTTGTGGTTCATCCAGTCCCTGATATGAAGCATGACAGTTTGGAAATCAAGAACAGCAGTGGGAGAAGAGAGATTAAAGACCAGCTGGAGGTCATCCGCATAATTGAATACGGTGACCTCCATCTGTTGAAGAGAAAAAATCAAAGGGGCAATCTACAAATTAAACAAAAGGGGAGAGAGAGAGGAGCCTTGGGGAACCCCGCACTGAACTATCCGGGTGTCCGCTGTGAAATCACCCAGGCGGACAGCCTGGGTGCGGTTGCTCAGGAAGGACGATAACCAGACCAGGGCAGTCCCCCCGATCCCCGCCGCCCCGATTCGGGAGAGTAAGATGTTATAATCCACTGTATCAAAGGCGGCTGAGAGATCGAGGAGCACAAGGGCCTGGTGCTGATTAGTATCCATACCCTCCCTGAGGGTGTCTAGAACCGACATAACAACGGACTCCGTAGAGTGTGCGGGGCGGAAGCCAGCTTGGCGGGGGGCAAGGGCTCCGTGCTTCTCCACAAAGGAACTTAGGGTGTGAGTGACGTGGCGCTCGAGCACTTTAGCCAGAAATGGCAAAAGGGAGATGGGGCGGAAATTGGCTGGGACAGAAGGATCTGCCCCCGGTTTTTTCAAAATGGGCGCAATTACCGCGGATTTCAGGGAGCTAGGGACTATGCCTTGAGAAAGGGAGCTGTTTAGGAGGTAAAGGGGAGGGTCTGGGCAGGAAACAAAGATGTGACGGAGGATATGGGCAGGACAAGGATCGTGCGGGGAGCCAGATTTGATCAGAGGCACCAAAGAGATCAGACTTTCCTTAGTGATAGGAGGAAAGGTGGTCAGTGCGCCTTTGGGGGGAGGACATCGAGGATCATCAAAAGATAGGGAAGGACAAGGGATGTTGGCCTTGATGGTTGCAATTTTGTGAATGAAATAATCATTAAGAGAGAGGCAGAGGTCTTCAGACGGGACTGGTTTTAGAGTAGTTCTGTCCGAGAACGCCAGGTTGTGAACGATGGTAAATATCTCCTTAGACTGGTTCTCTGCTGCTAAAATCTTGGAGGAGAAATAAGATGTTTTGGCCTCCAAGATGTCTTTTTTGTACTGGCTCAGAATGTTGGTATATTCCAGTTTCAAAGTGGGGCAATAGTTTCTCCTCCAAGCCCGCTCTGCGCGGCGGACTGTTAGTTTGGTGGTTTTGAGCTCTTTGTTAAACCACCGATTAGCGTCTTTGTCGCGTTTGGAAGAGATGCGCTTGAGCGGGGCAACGGCGTCACGGCTAAGGGAGAGCCATTGATTTATGGCATCAACCTGGGAGGCAGTGGTAAGGCCCTGAAGAGAGGGGAGAGAGCGGGTAAGGAGAGAGGAGAGATAATCGAGGTTGACACGTCCCCATGATCGGACCCAGGTGTTTTTGGGCCGGGGGGGCTTAGTTGGAGGGAGAATAGGAAGGAGAAAGGAGATCAGGTGATGATCAGACCAAGAACAAGGGGAAATAGAAAGTGATTCCACAGGGCAGTTCAGGGACCAGATCTGGTCAAGCCGATGACCTTTAGTGTGAGTGGGGGAGTGAACATGAGATATAAAGTTGAGGGAATGAAGGGTTTCGGAAAATTCCTTTGATGACGGACATTCGGCGGGATCAGAAGGCCAGAAGTTAAAATCGCCAAGGAGCAAGATGGAGGAATTATTGACTGTAATGGTGGCCAAGACCTCCAAAAAGTCAGGGAGAAACTGTAAGGGGGACTGGGGAGGACGGTAGGTGAGGAAGCAGGTTAGAGGGGGAGAGGTGGAAACTGTGCGAATCACCAGAAATTCGGTGGTGGCAATAATAGGTAAGGATAGAACTTGAAAAGGGAGATCGGTACGTGCGATGACCGCCACGCCGCCCCCGGCTCTGCCTGAAGAACGATCCGCCCTAAGGGCATAGTAGGAGGCCGGTAAGGTGGATAAGAGGGCAGGGAGGGAGTCATCGCAGAACCAGGTCTCGGTTAAAAAGAGGAGATCAGGGGCATGAAGGTCCAACAGGACCGAGAGTTCGAGCGCATGAGCAACAGCAGACCGAGTATTAAGATAGAAAGCAGTGAAATTTTTGGGAGTTGGCAGAGGGACTGACTCACAGTTCGTGGGAGAAGTGTCAACTGTGGGAAAAGGGCGAGACAGGGGGTTAGGGGGTGTTATGCCAAGAGCAGAGATGCGGAAAATTGTTGTGGCCGAGATGGGCCAGTGGCCTTGGTAGCTACGAAGTAGGTCCGGGGTGTAGGTGATGCGTGGGGCAGGGTGAGGCGCCCCTAGTCCCGGCCAGTCGCGGACGGGCGCAGACGGGCTTAACTTAGGCGCAACTTCGGCGCGCATTCGTCGCGCCTGTTGCGCTCGCCCGCTGCGCGTTCTGGAAATGCACATTGAAGTAGTGGGCCGTTAGGGCGGGGAGGGGGAGGGGGCGTGGCCACAAAGTGGGCGTGGCTAGCGGCGATGAAGGCAAGTAGAGGGTGTCACGTGACAGCGCTGGGTCCGCTGCACGTCCCCCTAAAGTGCCTGAGTGCTAGAGTTTTCAAGAATACACAGGTTAAAAATACAAATTATCACAACAGCGATGTCAACTCCCGGCTTTTCGCCTCAGGAGACCGGAGCCAGATGAGCGCTCGTAATTCAGCGCTTAAGTAGGGCGGGGAGGGGGCGTGGCCACAAAATGGGCGTGGCTAGCGGCGATGAAGGCAGGTAGAGGGTGTCACGTGACAGCGCTGGGTCCGCTGCACGTCCCCCTAAAGTGCCTGAGTGCGAGAGTTTTCAAGAATACACAGGTTAAAAATACAAATTATCACAACAGCGATGTCAACTCCCGGCTTTTCGCCTCAGGAGACCGGAGCCAGATGAGCGCTCGTAATTCAGCGCTTAAGTAGGGCGGGGAGGGGGCGTGGCCACAAAGTGGGCGTGGCTAGCGGCGATGAAGGCAGGTAGAGGGTGTCACGTGACAGCGCTGGGTCCGCTGCACGTCCCCCTAAAGTGCCTGAGTGCGAGAGTTTTCAAGAATACACAGGTTAAAAATACAAATTATCACAACAGCGATGTCAACTCCCGGCTTTTCGCCTCAGGAGACCGGAGCCAGATGAGCGCTCGTAATTCAGCGCTTAAGTAGGGCGGGGAGGGGGCGTGGCCACAAAATGGGCGTGGCTAGCGGCGATGAAGGCAGGTAGAGGGTGTCACGTGACAGCGCTGGGTCCGCTGCACGTCCCCCTAAAGTGCCTGAGTGCGAGAGTTTTCAAGAATACACAGGTTAAAAATACAAATTATCACAACAGCGATGTCAACTCCCGGCTTTTCGCCTCAGGAGACCGGAGCCAGATGAGCGCTCGTAATTCAGCGCTTAAGTAGGGCGGGGAGGGGGCGTGGCCACAAAGTGGGCGTGGCTAGCGGCGATTAAGGCAGGTAGAGGGTGTCACGTGACAGCGCTGGGTCCGCTGCACGTCCCCCTAAAGTGCCTGAGTGCGAGAGTTTTCAAGAATACACAGGTTAAAAATACAAATTATCACAACAGCGATGTCAACTCCCGGCTTTTCGCCTCAGGAGACCGGAGCCAGATGAGCGCTCGTAATTCAGCGCTTAAGTAGGGCGGGGAGGGGGCGTGGCCACAAAATGGGCGTGGCTAGCGGCGATGAAGGCAGGTAGAGGGTGTCACGTGACAGCGCTGGGTCCGCTGCACGTCCCCCTAAAGTGCCTGAGTGCGAGAGTTTTCAAGAATACACAGGTTAAAAATACAAATTATCGCAACAGCGATGTCAACTCCCGGCTTTTCGCCTCAGGAGACCGGAGCCAGATGAGCGCTCGTAATTCAGCGCTTAAGTAGGGCGGGGAGGGGGCGTGGCCACAAAGTGGGCGTGGCTAGCGGCGATGAAGGCAGGTAGAGGGTGTCACGTGACAGCGCTGGGTCCGCTGCACGTCCCCCTAAAGTGCCTGAGTGCGAGAGTTTTCAAGAATACACAGGTTAAAAATACAAATTATCACAACAGCGATGTCAACTCCCGGCTTTTCGCCTCAGGAGACCGGAGCCAGATGAGCGCTCGTAATTCAGCGCTTAAGTAGGGCGGGGAGGGGGCGTGGCCACAAAATGGGCGTGGCTAGCGGCGATGAAGGCAGGTAGAGGGTGTCACGTGACAGCGCTGGGTCCGCTGCACGTCCCCCTAAAGTGCCTGAGTGCGAGAGTTTTCAAGAATACACAGGTTAAAAATACAAATTATCACAACAGCGATGTCAACTCCCGGCTTTTCGCCTCAGGAGACCGGAAGTTAGCATTTACCGTTTGGTTATAATGCACTTAATGGTCTGGCTGCATCACAAACAACCCCGGAATAAAGGTTCCGAAAGCTGCAAAGGGGCTCTGCTCATGCATGAGCACCCTCTCACATGAAAGCCAGCACCCTGCCATAGGGGTGACTGATGGGTTTACATGTGCAGTGATATGGGGAGATATAGTGAGCCTATATCTCAGTAAGGGGTGCATGCACCACCTTACCCAGGCTGCAGTAGCAGACCTGTGATGTCATTTTGGAAGGCTTCCCAGGGGTGGCATAATACATGCTGCAGCCCCTGGTAGGCCTCTGGGGTACCTATGCCATGGGTACATAGTATACCATATACTAAGGACTTATAAGGGTACCCTAGAATCCAATCTCGAGTTTACCTAAAGTACTGGTAATCAATTTAGAGAGGAAGCAGCTAGGCTGTGGTCCTGGTTAGCAGGCCCCCAGCCAGACTAAAGTCGAAAAACAGTGAAACAGCAAAAAGTGGGGGTAACCATAAGAAGCAGATCCTACTCTCCTACAACATGGATGACATTACAGCATTGCAAATCTCAGATATGGGCATTTTAAGGGACCTAAACAGTCTGGAAAGGGGTGTTATGCAGGAGTTGCATGTGTGGAAATTACCTTTTTAGGGGTAGACTGGTGCAGGGTCACCCTTTTGTCCACGGGTTCAAAGAGCAACAAAATAGAGATCAGCACTGGAGTTGGAAATAAATAACAAGTTTATTAATCACTAATGAGTGGGTCTACGTCCACACAACACTCTCAAGTGCTGCAAGGAGCCAGTACACTGAAGTCACAGAACACAGGGCTTTTATACACGTTTTCTGCAGTGTAAGCATTTGAACAGAAATAGGGAGAACAAGTTTTAGAAATAGTTTCCAGCAAACCAGGGCAGATGAATAACCACTTACTTAGCAAAGTGGGAGGGGGAGCAGGAGTGCTTATGGCAGCAGTAAATGGTTGACAGTTAACATCTGAGACCAGGAGCTGTGGCAGCTACAAACCCTCAGCACGTACATTGCTTTTAGCTGAGTCAGGAAGTCAACAAAAATAGATAGCACAAGCAGAGTGAAAAGACGAGCAGCAGGGGACGGGAGAATTGCAAAGGAAACCTAAATGGACACCACAGCCAAAATGGCTGTCGCTTATGCCAATTTAAACACTACACGTTTTCTACACCTGACTACACATTTTTGATGGAACAAGGTCTTCAAGTATTTAACAAACCTAGTACGCCCTTTAAACCTTCCCTCCTTTAAACCTCGTTCCACATTTCTACCAATTATCCCTAAGGATTCCATAGATTCCTTTAATGAGTTAGTCATCCATGATTTGAAGAAATTATACAGAGACAAATGACTAAGAGTACTATGCATGCAAGGGACATAGGGTATGGAAAACTAGTGAAAAAACTGCAAGCAAGGTCTGATATAGTTGTTAGACAGGCAGACAAGGGCGGAAACATTGTCCTGTGGCCGCTTGCAATGTACCAAGAAGAAGCAAGGTCACAACTCGGGGATAGACAATGCTATCGGAAGGTAGATGAGGGAACATTGCAAATTGTCATCACTAGTTACCATATGCAGTTAAAACGTTGAAGGTCTGTGGGTCTCATCTCCCAGCCAGAATATAAGTTCCTTAAAATTGATTCACCGGTGATACCTGTTTTATGCCTCATACTTAAAGTGCGTAAGAGCATGAGTAAACCACCAGGCCATCCGATCATATCGGCGATTGGAAGACTATTAGCGAACACCACCAGGTTCTTAGACTTATTTTTACAAGATTTTGTAAAAAAAAATCTGTTATCTCACACCAAGGACACAGTGGATTAAAAACAAAAAAAGGTATATGACATCATCTGGGAGGAGAGTTTAAGTATGATAACTCTAGATGTCTCCTCCCTGTATACCAGTATTTCTCAGGAAGATGGTATAAAGACGGTACAGTACTATTTGAGTTCCCGACCCTTAACTCTTTACAGGCACACTGAAATGTTAGTCAACATGATCAATCTATACCAGCAGATGAGAGGGATGACAATGGGCACCTGCTTCGCCCCCAGCTATGCTAATTTGCATATGGGCTGGTGGTAGGAGCAGGTGCTCGCCACACAATATGCCAGAGAAATGTACGATAACATGGTCCTTTGGACCCGTTATATTGATGATCTTTTTATAATCTGGCGAGATGACTCACTATCAGCAGAGGATTTCATAGAGAGCTTTGGCAACAACAACCTGAATCTGTGGTTTACAGCAAACCTTAGTTAAAAGGAAGTCCAGTTCTTGGATTTAACAGTATATATTAAGGAAGGCAGAATAAACACCAAGACATTCCGTAAGGAGACTGCGGGCAACACAATACTCCATGCCCACAGTTTTCATCCCTCCAAGTTAGTGAACAGTATCTCCTATGCTGAAAATTTAAGGATGAAGAGGAACTGTAGCTGCCCAAGCCAATTATATCAAGCACAAGAACAGCTAAATGTGAGCTTTAAACAGGGGGGCTATAGTAAAACAGTGTTGAAAGCAGCCAGAGACAAAGCCAATGTTAATCCTAGAGACAGTTATTATTTGCCGATCATCCCAAAAGGAAAGAGTCAGAAAAAGTGGAACCACAATTCCGTGTTATCACAAGGTACAATCCGTAAACCAGCAGGAGAAAAAAGACAGGTTAATGGGTATAATTCTGTATCTCTCTCATGTATAGATAATCAATTGATTTTACACACTTTGATCCACTCCTTTTGACATTATGTAATTTATTGTATACAGTTGTTCACACAGCACTTTAATTTTTTAACTCAGGTGTGGCCAAATGTGTTTGTTATCTGAGGGATCGGGCACTAGCCCAACATTGTTTGAGAGAAATAATTGATTGAATAAAGTAGTGGAAAATTCCATTGTGGTTTAATTTGAACACCTTTGAAATGATCCCCTTTTTAGGTCTCGCCTGGCGTAGCTGCGCGCATGCGCAATCTCGCTGGCGAGATTTAGTGTTAACAGGTATTTTCTGTAAGGTGCATTAAGCCTCGCCCCTCTTTTCCATTGGCTGGCGTCACCGTTTATGCTAAACGGTGGCCAGCCATTGGAAAAGAGGGGTCGGTGACATATTTGCTTGGCTTTTCGAGCCGTCCCATTTGGACTGGCTCGCTTGCTTTGCGTTGCTCGCAAAAGGTTTCTTATCTTTATGGGGCCAAACACATGGCCCCATAAAGACAAGAAACCTTTTGGCAGGTGAGGTCAGCAGGAAAAGCCAAGCAAATACGTCATGGCGTCTTGGGTGGGGGAGATGCGCGGGGAAGGTGGGAGTTAGCTGGGGACAGGAGTGCGGCAGAAGGGGAGGGAAAACTCCCTGCCGCCCGACTGACAGCCAGATCCCCCCACTCCCCAGGATCAAGCAAGCGCCCAGGCTCCTCACCTCTTTAGCGGCTGCCAGGAAGTGCGACAGTCCGTTCCCAGGCTCACCCCAGCTCCTGACTTGCAGTCACCTCCTAGGAGGGGGTCCTCGTGTCTGGCCCAGGATCCCTGCAGTGGCAGTCCGGTCCTGGCACACCGGCGCAGACCAGCGTTTGGAGGGGGTGCGTAGTATTGGGTCGCGCACCCCTTCTGCCACCGTCTGACTTCCCGTAGGGCCCACCGCCACACCAGGCCGCCAGTCATAGGCCCAGTCCGCCGACCCAGTAGTTTGTGTGGGCTCCCTCTATGGCAAAGCGGCACAGAAACAGTAGGGGGAAGCAACATTCCTCTCCTTTTGTCGCCGCCCGATCGGCGGCCGAGCGTGTATCGACTGTCCGGCGCCGCACCTCCTCCAGTCAGGTCCGCCCAGGGCGTACGGCGGGTAGGATCTCTCTAGGCGCTCACAGCGCCTCACAATCAGGCGGGTGCTCTGCCGGTGCCAAGGAGGGGAGGCGGCACCACTAATTCAGCAGGAGCGGTGCCAGCAATTCTCCAGGATCCTCCTCTCTCCGGGGTGCACTAGGAGCAGTACCGGAGTTCAGGGCCTCGGAGCGGGCCGGGAGATCACCAAGGCGGAGCCGCCATCTTGGGATCGCCGTGAGGCCGGAGATGCCGCAACGGCCGCCCGCGGCGTTAGGGTGTCACCCCCACCACTACCAAAGAAGGCTCAGAGGTCAGGGAGAGGCAGGCAGGCGGCATGTAAGGTGGGAACTCCCCGATAGCGATGTGCGGCACGGGGGGGTGTCGTTTTGCTTGTGGTATGGGTGAGTAAATTATGCGGTAAAAAGGCACATTATGCCGCTTAATGTGTAAGATTTTGTGATACTATTACTTTATTATTTTGTCCTTTACACACTTCTTAAGACTCGTCTGGGCTTTGGTTGCACCTCATGAGTACCAGTTTAGAACCCAAATGCAGCAATAAGCAACAGAAATGTAACCAGTCAACGTTTGCAAAAGGCTTTCCATTGCGCGCTAAACGTGTCGCTTCGTTGTTATTAACTTTTGAACAATTTGCGCTAGAATTTTTTTTTTGTTTGTTGAATTCTACAGATTATGCAGCAAATGATGAGATGTGTGGCAAATGTGTCAGATCTATAATTATGCGGAAAAGAACAGTGGCAGCACAATCACATAATTCCAGTGGCCCTGCTTATAACAGTGTGTTATGCTGTTGAGTGATTTTGCAGTTTACCTACTGGAGACATTACTGTCTGTGGTTCAAGAAAGCCCCCATCCGTTGAGCCAAAAGCGCAAATTTGCACATCGATGACGTCTAATTTTTTTTGTGCGCTGGTATTAGAGCGTGCCGTTTGCTAGCTGACATCAACCTCAGTAATAACTTCTGAGGTGAATCTGTTCCATGCACTTGTTTATGAGAGGTAATAGGTGTGGACAAGTTATTAGAGATACATTTCCTTATTAAACAAGCATTTGCAATGCAATAGGTCTCGCATTTGCGCGAGTTTAAGCTATTGGCATTGTAAATGACGATGCCTTTTATTTATGTTTTAAAAACGAAAACACAAATAAAAGGCATTGTTACTTGCAATGTGAATAGCTCAAACTCGCGTAAATGCGAGACCTATTGCATTGTAAATGCTTGTTTATAATACAATCATAAGTTACTATGCAAATTGAATAGTAGCATAACATTGGCACAAGGCATTGGTCACTTTATTGTTCAAGAGACATTGCACAAGAGCACTTTAAATTGTATTTGCTTTTAGATTGTTTTGAACGGCCTGAATGTTTGGGTCGGTTGCTATAAGTAATACAATGGTAAGTTACTATGCAAATTGAATATTAGCATAACATTGGCACAAGATATTGGTCACTTAATTGTTCAAGAGACATTGCACAAGAGCACCTTCAATTGTATTTGCATTTAGAGTGTTTTGAACGGCCCGAATGTTTGGATCGGTTGCTATAAGTACAACATTAAATAATGGCACTTGCCTGTGAATGCTAAAGATGAAAACAAAATGATGTGGTGTGTTTTTTAGCATGTATGCTACAATTCAATGTGGAATCATTTTATTTACATTTTCAATGCTCATTTATACACTATAGGCCACATGGTCCAATGAGTTTGCTCAGTCAGTCATTTGAGTAGGAATGTAGGACTGGTCACTTTAATATGTAAGAGACATTGCACAAAAGCACTTTTTATTATGTTTGCTTTTATAGCGCTATGAACAGCCCGGGAACTTTGGGTTGGTTGCCACAAATAGGTCACTAATTTGGCATCTGCCTGTGGTAGGGACAATGATGACTAAAACAATGGTGTTTATTTGCCATCATACTTTGTTGTAAATGACTGTGAAACTATTTCAGTTTATTTTACACACTGATATCTCTCTTGTACACATTACATAGGCCACATGGTCTATTGAGTTCACTTTGTCAATATCATCTGAGTAACTATGTTGCACTGTCACTTTCTTTCACTCTTGTTCAAACTTTGTTGCACTGTCACTTTAAAATTTGAAACGGCTACAAAAAGGATTTAAAAAATGGCGGTGCAATAGGTGTGTCAAAGACTGCTTGCGCAGTTGAAACGCGTTACCTGGTTGATCGTGGCTCGAAAATGAAATCTCTATTCAGCTATCCCGAGCGTGCTGGAGTCTGTTTCGTATGGTGGGAACAGTCACTTGCCAGGATAGGTGTGTGTGTATATGTGTATGTGTGTATATATATATATATATATTCACTGAAAAAACCATAGGTTTCACACACGTTATAGTTAGGAATTAGCATTTAAAAAACCTTGCAAATTCACTTAAAAAAAACCATAGGTTTCACACATGTTATAGTTAGCTGGGCATTTCACTCGTGAAAAACCATTGAAATTTCCACGTTATAGTTAGTGCAGGCAACTATAACTCACGCGACCGCAATCCTCTGCTGATGACGTCAGATATTACATCACTGATGACATATGTGTTTTTCTGAAAAAATATTTGTAATATATGTATAGCTAAAAATTAATGGAAGAAGACATGGGTAAATAAGTGTCTAAATACAGTATTAGCATCAACAGAGGATTGCGGTCGCGTGAGTTATATATTCATACTCGTACTCCTTTGGCTCCTTTCGCTGATGTGGCGCTCTTTGAGTTGTGCGTTGTCCCGCGACCGAGCCTGGCCGCCAATAAATCTCACACTCTTTCCAGCACAGAAAGAAATGGGTCGCACTCCGGTCTGGTTTTTCCACTTTGATGATTTTAATGTTTGTAATCTCACTCCATAACAAACACAAACCAACGCGTTTCGGTCTCCACAGAGACCTTGCTCACGGTAACGCCCCCCCTATAGGTTAGATGTTATAAACCTGTATTTCTCATTACGTCATTTCCTGTTACTTGTGATAGGGCGTTCTGGGAATTGTAGTGAAAAAATATTTTTCTTGCTCAAATTAATTCAAATGAACCTTACTTGTCAATAAATGATTATATTATCACAATGTAACAAAATTAATTAAAATGAAATAACAGGTTTTAGCACCAGCGCATATTCTCAATGGGTTTTGTGACGCTTGTAAATCCATTTATCATACAACAATGTAATTTCATTATTTTGCTCTTTCAAAACCACTTCAAAAAGGTATATCTTAACTCCTCCAGTGGAGATTGACTCCTTATAGTTCATGTCTTGATAACCCAAATCTGAATGCTGCTCATATTTAAGTCATAATTGAGATTTCTAAATTATATTTCACATATTTGATATGTAAGGAATATTTCCATTAAAAAGATTTTTGTATATACATATCGAGGGGCAATCAAGTTTACACATTATACCACACCATCTGAAATTTCTATCAGTTCTTTTACAGATGTATATAAAGCTCCTCACTTTGATTGAGTCCATGTGGAGTGAGAGATCGTAAGTTCAGAATGTGGCGTGATTCTTTTTGTCTTAATTTTTTCTCTCTGTCTCCTCCTCTTTCCTGCTTTTTCACAGTTTCAATGCCAAAAAAGTTTAACAGTTTCCAATTACTGTTATGGTTTGCTTCCATATGTTTTGCCACAGCATTACTTCTGTCTTTATGTATAGTTGCTCGAACATGTTCCAGTATTCTTTTTTTCAGTTCACATATTGTGCTTCCAACATATCTTAGTTGACACGGGCATTCTGTTACGTAGACCACATACTGGCTTTTGCACGTAATAAGTTCTTGTATGTTCCAGTTTTTTCCATCGGCCATTCTTATGTCTTGAGTGTTTTTTGCAATTGAACATACTTTGCAATTGTGACATTTTTTGAAGCCTTTTCTTTGAAGCCATGTTTTGCTTTTTTCTTTCCTGTAGTGGCTGTGTGTTAAACGATCTTTCAGATTTGTTGCTCTTCGATAGGTTATACTTGGTGTTTTCCCCATAATTTTTCCAACCGTGGTGTCTAGCTGTAAAATCTTCCAATTTCTCTTGATGATTGTCTCTTATCTGTTTAGATTCTTTTGAAAAGGTTGTAATGAATCTTATTGGTTCTTCTTCAGAAATTGCTTTTATTTCACTTTTTTTGGTTGGAATAAATTTTTTCTTTCCAATACATTTGCCCTTTTCCAACCACTTTGGATTTGTTTTTTGGGGTAACCTCTTTTTTAAAATCTTTTGGATGTTGAGCTGCTCTGCTTTATCCATTCCTTGTTTTCAGAGCAAATTCTTCGCAGTCTTATTAACTCACCGTATGGAATATTCTGAAACAAGCATTGTTGATGGAAACTGTTTGCGTGTTACGTTGCATTTGTTGCAGTGGTTTTCCTGTGTAGAGTTGTTTGAAACTGATTTTCTGAGATATAGATTTCAGTATCCAGAAAAATTACTCTTGTTGGGCTTAAGTCATATGTGAATTTGAAATTTGCTGGTGTTGTGTTGAGAATTGCAAAATATTCTTTGAACTCCTGATCCGTTCCGTCCCAAATAATCAGGAGATCATCGATGAAGCGTAACCAAAGGGTTATTTTAGTCAAAAATTTGTCATTGCTAGGTTGCCCAGCCCATTTTTGTTCCCACCAGCCCATTGTAAGGCAGGCATAGCTTGGACTAAAAGAAAAACCCATCGCGGTGCCTTTTCTTTGATTAAAGATGTCTTCCCCAAAGTAAAATACGTTTTGTGTTAGGCACATTCTGATCATTTCTTCCAACATGATGTTATGCTTGTTGTAACGGATATTTCTTAATCCTAAGAAAAATTTGCAGGCTGAGATCCCAATTTCGTGGTCAATGTTTGTGTATAAGGACACAACGTCCATCGTTATCGTCTTGTAAGATGTTTGCCATGGGGTGCCATTCAGATGTCTCAAAATGTCGCTGGTGTCTTTGATGTACGAACTTAAATTAGGAACAAGAGGTAACAGAAAATGATCAATATAATTAGCCATTGGTTCAAATAGAGATCCATTTGCTGACATTATCGGACGCCCTGGTGGTCTAGTGCGATTCTTATGGATCTTGGGCAAAAAATACATTGTCGCTGTTACTGGATGTTCTACTGTCAGGTATTTACATTCATCTTGGTCTATCAACCCCGCATCTAACCATTCTTTCAATTTCTTATCCAGATTGGTTTTCATTTTTGCTGTGGGGTTTACTTGTAGTTTTTCATAGTACATTGTGTCATTGAGTTACATAGTCTTGTTTGTCCCAAATGATGATGTTTGCACCTTTGTCGGCCATCTTTATTTCAATTTTGTCATCCAACGTTAGAGCTTCCAAAGCCTTCCTTTCCTCCACTTTAAGATTATCTACATATCTTTCTTTTCTTATTTTGTAAATATCTTGAATGATAGCTTCGTGGAAGGTATCTATCTTATTTCCTGCTGGTAGTTGAGGATAGAAGTAGGATTTTGGTCTCTTTTTACTTAGGCCTGCTCCCAATTGCGTGCATACTTCTTCCAGAGTCACATGTTGTGACTCTGTTTGTGCATCTAGATTCATTAAAGTTAGAAAACCTCCTGAGTCTTTAGCTGCTAAGGTTAAATTAGGTATGTCTGTTGGCACATTCTGATGTTTAAAATCACTCTCCTTTTTTTCTTTAAAGATTTTTGCTAGTTTTATTTTTCTTACATATCTGTATAGGTCAATTCGAGTTTGTGCCATGTTCATGTGTGCACTGGGGCAAAAATTCAAGCCTCGTTTTAACAAGGAATTTTCTGCATCTGTGATCGGTCTACTGGATAGATTCACTACTGTTAGTTCCTGTGTTTCCTCTAGAAGGTCTTTTTCACCCACATACTCCGAGTCACTGTTCCCACTTTTTCCCCGCCTGTAGCTCCTCCTTCCTCTTCTAGTCTGTTTGCGTTTAGACGTTGCTTCCCTCTTCCTCTTCCCCGACCGTTTTGCGACTGGTATCCCATTGTTTGCTCCCACTGGCGCTGTTGTAAAACCAGTCGCTTATCCCCTAAAAAAGACTGTTTATTGGAGCCTGATCTTTGGTCCGGCTCTCCATCACTTGGATCAGTTGACGTTAGTGAAGAGATGCTGCCTGAGGTACTGGCTGTCAGGGGGTCTTGCTGTTTCAGAAAATCAAATTTTCGTGCATATGTAAAAATTCTGCCTTCGACATAATCTTCTTTGTCTCGCTGAAATTTGATACGTTTGCGCTTTTGCACAGTTTCTTCATGCATTTCAATTTGTTTTTCCAATTCCAATTTGAATTTTTTCATTTCCGGGGACAAGTCCGATGTTGCTAGTTCTTTTTCAATCTCAGATAGTTGATCCTTGATTTTTTGTAGCGCGATCTCTATGTGTTTTATTAATATTGTCATTAGACCTAGAGAGGAATTTAGCATATGTTCACCCCACTCCTGTAAAAGCTCATTGCTCGAATCTTGATGGCTGGGCATTAGATGGATTCTCAGCCCTCTCTGTACCCTCTTTACTTCAATGTATTTCTTTAAAGTGGTCACTTCCCACCATTTATTTATTTCTTTTTTAGAAATTTTTTCCCATGATTTTAATTTACTCTTGATGTCAGATTTCTTTTGTGTCCTCACTTCTCCTCCATTTTTATCTGTCACGGAACTTTCAAAAAACGATGGTGTTTGTAATAATTCCTGCCTTTTTGCCTCTCTCAATTCCATTTTGTTTTGTTATGGAGTGCCTTTAGCTTTGCATTCACAGAGTTTGTTTATAGTGCTTCGTGACCGCCCTAACTTTCAAACTTCCAAATCCGTCCAGTGAATACACACACACATTTGTTAAGCAGTCGGAAAGAATATCTGTGTACACCATTAAGTAGTATACATTTTGTACAAAGACATACACATATCTAAATACATTAGTCAAATCATACATATTTATTTACTTATACAGGAATATGCTGTACATTTGTGTTTGACTGTGGTGGTCATGTATGAAAGAGCCAGCTTTTGAGTAGTCTTCTGAAGAGAAGATCTTTATCCGTTACTCTTATGTTTGGGTGTAATGAATTTCATAGTTTGGCTACTTGAACAGAGAAAGATGTACCACCCATGATTTTTTTTCTTGTAGGAAACTGGGTTTGTTTTGCAGCACCCCCTACGTTTTTCCCCCTTTCTTGCTATTCGATTCTGGTTTTCAACTCTGACTGTGCACTGAGTCCTGCTAACTAGACGTCCGTACCAGTGCTCTTTCCTTAAAACAAGACATGTCCGATTGTTTTACAATTGGCACAGGGCTTTAGACCCCTGTAAGTCCCTAGTAAATGGTACCCCTGGTACCTAGCACATGTGTACTAAAGAGGGTCCCTATGGGCTGCAGCATATCTTTTGCTACCCTAAGGGACCCACACACAAATTGCTCACAGACTGCCAATGCAGACTGCGTGACATGGTGCAAACCATGAGTGAAAACATGACATGGTACACTCCTGTGTGCCTTGCCTAAGTCACCGCATTTAATATATGTACGTCACCCCTACAGCAGGCCATTGAGCCTTAAGGAATGGTGCATTATATTTTATTTGAGGACATATCCGCATGAGCCAATATGACCCTGTGATGTCATGTTTTATTACATGATATTACAAGTGAGCAGGGAAGCCATCTTAAGGTATCTACTGGGCACTGGTCAAAACGAGTTACCCAGCTGCATAATGGGTTCACTGAAACATATGGTGTTTGGCATCAAACACCTTGTATTAATACACCCACACTGATTCCAGTGATGGCTTAATTAATACATACCCTCAAAGGGTACCTTAGAGGTACTCCCTGAACCCTAGTAGCCGTCTACTGTGCTGGCTGACTGGTCTTGTCCAGCGTGCCACCACAGAAAAGTTTCTGACCCTATAGGAGGTGAGAACCTTGCTCTCGTAGGTCAGGAACAAGGCTTGCTCTGACTGGAGGTGTTTACACCTCCTCCAGCTGGAATGCTAGTAAATCAGCATATCAAGGCCTGAGGCTTCAAACCCTCTGCCACCCTCTGCGAGCCTGGCTTCTCCCAGCCTGGAGGATGCCACCCCATGAGCCTCATTTGGCACAAGGACTGGCAGGAAAATAGCTAGTCAGGAGGTGTGTTCCAGGCAGCAGGAGGAAAGATGCTGCAGGAGACTGCATCGTGGCAAACTTTAGGGACACGGAGCTAGTAAAATATATACTAGGAGGCTACAATAGAAATCACACTAGCACAATATGCCCCCTACCACTAAGATACTTTTACCCCAGGAGATGTGCCCCAAATCCCCTACACCAGGCCCAGGATAGACCAAGAAACATAGCGGCTAGAAATTGGCCAAGAGAGGAGGGACAGAGAGGGCAGGATTACACACAGTGGGCAAACGGATTCAGTCCTTTGCAATCCTTAGAAGAACTAGACTGACTATCCCAATCACCCCAGGAAAGGGCCTCTAAATGGGTGGTAAAGGAGTATGGGGAAGGGAGGGATCTAGATAGCATCCCAGAGAAGGGGACAGTTATCACCCAAACACATGCAGGCAAAGGGGTCAGGGAGGTACCAAGAGTAGGGTAGCAGATCCCATAACATCAACACAGGGTGAAGAAGGGGAGAGCGAACTACCAAGGGAAGGCCTAAAAATAATGTCCTGGAATATTGCTGGTTTGGCGGGGAAATTTGACAATGTGGACTGGATAAGTAATCTCCAGGGGTACCATGTCATAGCCTTGCAGGAGACATGGGCACTAGACCCATCCGCCTTCCAACTAGAAGGCTTTAAATGTTTTTCTGTCCCTGCAAGGGGCGGAAGATCGGGCAGAGCGAAGGGTGGGCTAGCCCTGTATGTTAATCTAGAGCTGGAAGGCACATGGTCAGAACCCTCATGGTCGTCACACCTAATCCAGGCAGTCGAATTTCAGGGTCAGGGACTAAGGTTACTGATATTTAACATCTACAACTCAGTCTCAGGGGAAGGAAATGAATCAATAACTCAGGAACTAGAAAATAGGTTAAAGCATGAGACCAAACAACAGAGAAGGGGCGGGTAACCAGCAGTTTTGATCATGGGTGACTTTAACTGCCACCTTTGCCCCAAACTGATTCCTGCAAATGCAGACTGGTCATCCTGTCCGGTAGAAAGTGGGCCTCACTTCGAGCATAACAGGGAGGGAAACAGCCTCATGAAAACTCTGGACACCTTTGCCATGACCCACACTATAGATCTGATAACCCCAGGGAGGGATGGCTTCCTCACTCCAACATTTAATGGCAGAGGTTGTTATTCAATTATAGATTTTATGTTGATATCCTCTGCCATAAAGGACAGGGTGAAGGAAGTGAGAATAGACTGGAACCCCTTTAGCGACCATAACCCGCTGATAATGGTTCTAGAATACAGCGACGGACGCAGTAGAACTCAACAGGCCGCCTCTATACTGATTCCAACAGACCAGGGGAGGCGATTAGGATGGGCTAAGATCAATGCAGAGGAGTTTTATAAATCCCTGGTGATAAAAGGCAAACACCAAATTGAAGACTGTCTTGATCCCCTAGTAGAAGGTGGGTGTTTGGTTTCTGCCTTTGAGGTACTAACCACCATGATAGGGGAACTCCTGAAAGCAAAAGGCCCAGTAAAAATTGTAACACAGCCACACTGGTTTAATCCCGAATGTGCGAGAGCACTTAGGGAATTGAAACTATGTCTCAAAACCTACCCTAGGGACAAACAGGCAGTAGCCCTATGTAGAAAGGTATACAAGACAAAGGTCAAGCAGAGGAAGATTACGCTCCAAGCAGAAGTGTGGGCGGACCTGAGGGAAGCGGGGGAACATAGAGACTTCAGCGAATTTTGGAGGATTATCAATAGACCCTGCTTCCAAGAGAAAAACTCCCCGGGGATCAGTAACAATATTCTTCCTGACCAGTGGGTGGCACATTTTAAGAGTCTGTACAATCATGAAAGTGATACTGTGACTACAGCGGGATGGGAGGAATGCCGATCGGGCAAGGTCGAATTCTCACTCCAAGAAATTACCCAAGCAATCAGAGGGCTAACTCGCAACAAAGCACCCGGGCCTGATGGGACGCCACCTGACCTTTACCTGAGTAACCCTGATCTCTGGGCTCCCATTATGACAAGGGTCCTAAATGCAGCAATTGCACGGGTCTGCCACGGTCTTGGTCTACGGCACTGATTGTCCCTATTTTTAAGAAGGGGTGTAGGGACAATCCACAGTGCTACAGACCAATATCGTTGATAGACTTATCGGCCAAACTATTGTGCAGGGCAATTTTGAGTCGCTTGATGTCATGGACAGAAGAACATAGCATTATAGCAGACACTCAATACGGCTTTAGGCCAGGCAAGTCTAACAGTGACCAATGCTTGAATTTGTACCTATTAATAACTAAATACACAAAGGCTGGTAAAGGCACACTATTCATGGGTTTCATGGACCTGGCGGCAGCCTTCGATAATGTTAACAGGAGCAAACTTTGGGATCTGATTACCAACCTGGGAATTGAGCCTGGACTCATTGACATCTTAAAAGAATTGCACTGGAACACCACTGCCAGGGTCCGCTGCACAACGGGGGGGGGGGGGGGGGGGTGTGCACGGATCCCTTCCCCTGCATGAGCGGAGTGAGGCAGGGTTGTATCCTTGCCCCTTTTTTGTTCTCTCTCTACATTAACGATTTGGAGAGAAGGTTGGTTGCCTTAAATGTGGATTGTCCCGAAGCTGGAAATCGTCACATACCGGTTCTACTGTATGCTGACGATGCCGTCCTGCTTGCCAGGACGGCCGTGAGCCTACAACAATTGGTCAATGGATTTGTGGAGTTTATGGGCGAATTAGATTTGTTCGTAAATTTGAGCAAATCGTATGTCATGATAGCTGGCAAGAAACCAAGCAGGAAATTTGCTTTTAAGATCGGGTCGCACAAATTGGAAACAGTGAGCTCTTTACACCACATTTTAGCTTATCCTCCAGATTTCACAGTAACGGTTGAGCAGAAGGGTGCCTGCGGCTGCGACAATAGATCTCCGCAGGACACCCTTCATTTTGTACTTCTGTGTTCTTTTTATCAAATCCCCCGTCGCAATTTTCTTGTTCATATCCTAAAGGAGGCTAAAATACGTGAAGCCAAGAGTGCCCTGAATTTCTTACAAATGGCCGTGGACACCCGCACTTTGTGTTCGATTGTAAATTTCTTGAGAGTGTCGGTAAGATTGAGGAATACCCGTGACTGAATAATGATAAATTAATAGTGTAATGTGCCCTTTGCAAAGTGCCTTTTTAAAGTTTCGTTTTTAACCTGTTTTTAATGTCCGTCGGCTCAGATCTAATGTAAATATACTGTACACTGTATTTTGTATTTTGTACTTTTTATGTTGATTTTTAATCAGCGAAATAAAGATTTACTGAACTGAAGCTAGTCAGGAGGTGTGTTCCACTACCAGACTGGACACACCTCTGGGATGGGCAGCCTCAAGTGAACACAAAAGAAAGGATTCCACCATCTTGATTGTGGTGGAATTAGGAACTCTGGGTCGGGATGATTCCTCTTCCCCGCAAGAAGTGGTCATCTAGAGGAGTGTAGTACCCCAGGGGAAAGTATCCCATTGGCTACTACCCTTCATACCCCTTAATGCTCCTAAATTAAGTATTTAGGTAGCCCTCTGACACCAGGAAATCATATTAGTCTGCTTGAAAAAGAAAGGAGGACAAAGCAGAGCCTTTAACATGAGAACTGAGGACTTCACCACCACTCTCTGCAAAACCCTGCCCTGCTGCTGGACTTCAACATTTACAGGGACCCAGCTCATCCAGAAAGTGGTGTCACAACCCAAAGCTGAGGAGGAGCGACCCAAGACTTCATCTTGCCAGCAATATCTCCCTTGGAGCAGAGGAGCTGCTTCCCTGCATCTGCAGGCACCGAAAAGCATCTGCGCAGTCTACTGTGTTGCTGACCGTCTGGCCCACCGAAGGAGCAGTGCCACAGGAGAAGGTCTTCGACCTCCAGAAGGTCAGATCCATCTCCTTCCCAAATTTAGAGACTCCAGGGCCCCCAGGAGCCGCCCGGCACCAATACCCTGGATACCGGAACAGTTGCAACAACCTAGGCTTGTTGTTGGTCAAATCCAGACTACAATGGCACCAAGACAAACCGACAGCCGAGGCACATCAGGAACCACAAGCAAGCATCGAGAGTGGCCCTGCTGCCCTGGTCTCCCCTCTTCTCCTGATCACTGTATGCAGAGACTGAGCCTCTGACATCCACAACCCAACACCGGAAAGCTCTACTACACACGAGCCCCACAACACAATTCCAGGTGAACCGACAGTGCCAACTGGGTCCAGAGACCATCTAAATCTGAGCCTGCCCCCCTTTCCCAGTTCAACCGGACTGGTCCCGCAGTTCCTGCCTGCAGCTGCTTCGTACAGGAAACCGAGAACCGTGAAAGCCTCCCGCAGCACGATCCCGCTGGACAAAGCACCACTGCACACAAGCCCCCCCAGCCCGAATACCAGTGAACCGACCGTGTCCCTGAGTGCAAGAGACCCTTGGGACCAGAGCTCCACCCCGGGTTTAGACAGACTGCCCATCCCTCCGCCCTCACCCTGGGCCCTGCTGGCAGCTTCTTTTCATGAGGACCGTTCCCCTTTGATTTAACCGCGCATCCAGTGCAGAAAAGCACCTCTGCTCCTGGACTCCCCAGAGCCTACCTGTTGGTGCTGCCTTGGACCCTGCCCCATACTTACTTTAAGTCCAGAAGAACAGTCCTATAAGTTGTTGACAAGTGACTGTGTGCATTATATGTTTCTTTCCCATAGGATAACTGCTGCTACAAATACAAGTGTATTTCAGTATACTTTAAAGTAATAACTCAAAGTACTTACTTGATTACAATGATCTTGGTGTCTAAATTTGTTTAAATATCTGATATTTTTATAAATGGTTGTCAGATTTCTTTGAGTGTCTAACTTTTAATGACTGTGTGTGTGCAATAAATGCTTAACCCTATCCTCTGGTAAGCCTAAACTGCTCACCTACACTACCAGAAAAGAGAGCATTTGGGATTATTTTTTATAGCCCTAGTAAACCAGTAAGGGTCACCTGGACTCTCTGCACAATGTACCTCATTTTGGTGTACCATATAGAGAGCCAGCTTCATACGATTGTATGCTAAGGTTTTGTGGTGAGGTGACAATCTTGAGCGGAGGTTCCTTTGTTGTATGTATTTAGTGATTTTATTCCTGAGAAAGTAGTCCCATTACATGTATTGGTTTGTGGCTGATACAAAGCAGCTTGAAGAGGGATCTTCTGGTAACCAATGTAGGGCCCTCAAGGTAGAGGAGATGTGAGCTTGTGGTTTGCATATAGGAGTAGTCTGGAAGCAGACTTCTAAAAAAAAAAAAAAAAAAAAAAATGTCGTTTTTTCATAGTTGATAAAGATGATCTGTGGATGAAGCCATTGGCGTAAGCAAGTTTAGGGATAGTAGCCTGGACCTTGTGTGGAAATCCTAGGTGTGGGAAGATGTGTTGCAGAGTTTTCATGGTAATGAGCTTCAATATTGTTTGGCATTCATTGATAATTTGGAGATTACATAACACCTGAACTAATTTAAATACTTCTCTCTTCTATATTGTATATAACAACATATGTTTTTTTAGTTATGTGTACAAAACAGCCCACAAGAGGCACGAAATATGCTTCTGCAGAATCCACAGCTGGCGTATGCTTTACTTCAAGCCCAGGTGGTGATGAGGATTGTGGATCCAGAGATTGCTGTGGTAAGTATCTCTTCTTTCACACTCCTTATCTGTCTTGGGACGTTTAGAGTGGTCTAGAGACACCAGTTTAATATCCAAACTCACTTCACATGAATGTATTGTTTTTCTTCCACTTTAAACCCTCAGAAAATCCTACATCGTCCAACCATTGTCCCGCCTCTTAACCAGCAGCAGCCTCCAGGCCCTGCAGGCTCTTCCCCAAATCCACAGATGAATCCGCCAAATCCTGCAGGGCCTCAACCTCCGCAAATGGTAAGGAACGGCAACACCCATCTCCATTATCCAAGACGTATCATTGTTACCTTCAGCTTTTAGACTGGTACTCTGTAAAGTTGTGTAAGACTGACAGCCCTTTAGTGCTAACTTGCTAATTAGGTAGTATGGAGACAACATATGCTACAACATAGGAAAAAATAATGTACTTAGTAGATTATAAGTTTTGCAGCGTGAATCTTTCTGGATTCACTATGCTGTGCATTATTCCGCGATCTTGTGGTTGGGTCCGGATTCGTAGTCTTTTCTTTGTGTTTTTTTTTTTTTTTTGTAGCCCAGGTGGGCGGCGACGACCACCATTTGGTGCACCTTCCGTGACGTCGTCGTGCTTCCTGCGGAAGTCCCACCTTTGGGGCGCCATCTTCAGATTCTTTTTTCCGCCGTTGGGTCTGGATCGTCATCGGGAAGCTCCAGAAATTCACTCGGAGGAAGAAGGAAGAAAAGCGAGTTTCGTCGATAGAATCAATAGAAGATATCAGGAAAGGAAGAGATTTCATCAGGAGCGCGAAGAAAGAGGACCAGCGCCCTTTTTTCTTCGGCAGCCTTGGAGAATGCACGCTCAGAGACCCTGAGCGAAATGGACAAGACGCCATTCAAGTTCTGCAAAAACTGCCACCACAAGTTCGCGCAGAAAGACCAGCATCCGGTCTGCAACCTCTGCCTACCGGTTGATCACCAGAGTATCGACTGCAACGCCTGCTCAGCCTTCGCGCCGAAGACACTCAGGGTGAGAGAGAGGCAGAGAAGAGCCAACGCCAACATGGATGCCAAGGGGAAGCCCCCGACGCTCTACGATCTGGGCCTCTCCACGGACGACGAGGACAACGTCGCCGAGACAGCCGAAAACTTCACGGTCGTAGAGACCGACAAGAATAAAGAAGACGAGGTAAGAGAATCGTCGAGCGCAAAACAAAAAACACCTCGAAAAAACGAGGGTGACTCGAGAAAAACTGAGTCAAGGTCCACGAAGGGAGCCCCGACGCCGAAAACTTCGACGTCCAAAGGGGGAACTTCGGACAAGAGGCCGAGCGGATCCTTAGAAAAGGACTCCCTGGGGCAGAAAGACGCCGAAAGGCAAGGGTCGTCGAAAACATCCCATGAAACGGGCCGATTGACACAGAAAGAACGTTCGACGTCGACGCACGTTTCGTCGAAAAGACCCGCGGTCGACGCCGAAAGCATCTCCGAGATGGAGAAAAAGAAGAGGCGGCTCGAGGCCGAAATGGAGAACATCCTTCAAAGGAAGAAGGAGTTCGACGCCAGGATGAAGGAATTCAAGATTCCAACGGTTTCATCGGCGGACGTCGGCGAGGGCGAAGACGAGCTCGACGCCGAAGGGCTGACAAGGGATCTCGAAGAGGAAGAGGAGCCCTATTATGAGGGAGAAGCCGAGGAAGAAGACCAACAGTCGTTCTACGAATCGGCGGCATCTACCAGCAACGACGTCGAATGGCACGATCTTGACACCGAAAACCCGGAGGAGCCCGTGGACACGTACCCCTCGAGGCCTTCGCCACCCGACGACATCGGGGTGTACAATATGGTGGTCAGGAGCGCAGCAATGGCCTTCGGCGTCCAACTCGACGAGGAGAGGCCGAAAGCCGATTTTCTCGTCGAGACACTGCTCTTCATCCAGAGAAGGAGCCAGTTCCTCCCCATGCTACAAAGCGTGATGAATCAGGGGAGAGAAGCCTTCAAGGAACCGGCGAGCTGCCGGTCGATCACGCCCAGGACAGAGAAGAAATATAAGCACTCCTCCCTGGACCCCCCTTACATCAAGGGCAGCGTGACCGCAGACTCCATCATAGCCTCCACGGCCAGGAGAAGGGCCAACGTCCCAGCAACTTCGGGCCCACCTCCGGATAAGGAGAGCAGGAGGATCGACCTCACAGGCAGAAAGGTCGAGAGGAACGCCGCAATGCACTGGCGCATGGCGAATTCAAATGCACTCCTCAATAGACACCAATACCAGCACTGGGATGAGATGGGGGAGCTAGTAAAGCACCTCCCCGAAGAATACCGCCAGAGAGCCTCTCACCTGGTAGACGAAGGCAAGAACATCGCCAACTCCTGTATAAAGACGGCGTTGGATGGGGCAGAGACCTCAGCAAGACTCATGGCCATAGGGGTCACAGAGAGGAGGCATGCATGGCTAAGAATCTCGGGATTCAAACCGGAAGTGCAGAACAACATCCTTGGCACCCCCTTCAACGGAGAGACACTGTTCGGAGCAACGGTGGACGAAAAGCTCACCCAGCTGAAAAAGGAAAACGAGACGGCGAGGTCCATGGGGGCCCTACAGCTGAGGGGAATGAGACGAGGAAATCCCTCGAGGAGACCCTACGGTAGGGGTGGAAGCCAACAGGGGACGTCGCACCAGGCGTTCCAACAAGGTCAGCAGGGCGAAGGTCACGGACAAAGTCAGCAGAAGCAAAACTGGCAATATCAACCTCGGGGCCAGTCCTTTCGCGGGAGAGGGAACGGACGTGGCCAAAGGAGGAGAGGGGGCGATCAGCCCCCCTCGAAGTGACTCAGCACGCAAGAAGACGCCTACCCTCGTCAGGACCCCAAGGGTGAGGCGCAAAAAAGTGTCATCAGGGGGAAGAGAAGATTCAAGAGCCTACGAGCATACGACACCAGTAGGCGGGAGACTGAGGTTCTACCTTCAGGAGTGGCGGCGTATAACCACAGACAAGTGGATACGGAACATCGTGCAGTACGGATACTGCGTAGACTTGGAGAAAAGACCTCCAAACAGGAAGCCGAAGGGAAGACAGAGATCGGCCCAAGAACTGGCAATACTCAGAGAAGAAACGCGGAAACTCCTACAAAAGAGAGCCATAGAGACAGTGCCGTTCAGAGAACGCAACAAAGGGGTCTACTCAAACTACTTCGTGGTTCCGAAAGTAGACGGAGACCTCAGACCCATACTGGACCTCCGTTACCTAAACAAGTTCATCAGAACACAAAGGTTCAAAATGACTTCACTGCAGGAGGTACTGCCACAGATAAGGCAAGGGGACTTCATGGTCACCGTGGACCTCAAGGATGCCTACCTTCACATCCCGATAAACAGAAGGCACAAGGGCCTTCTAAGATTCAACATCGAACAGGAACACTACCAGTTCACAACCCTGGCCTTCGGATTAAAATCAGCACCAAGGGTCTTTACAAAATGCCTGTCGGCGGTAGCGGCACACCTACGAAAACAGGGAATACACGTATACCCCTACTTGGACGACTGGCTGGTCAAGGCAAACTCACGCGAGAAGTGCGAGAGGCACGCAAGACGCGTAACAGACACCCTCACAAATCTGGGATTTTCCATCCACTGGGGAAAATCATCGCTGGAACCGGAACAGGTAAAGATTTTCCTGGGGGCAAAGATCAACTCCCTCCACAGTACTGTAGTGCCCAGCGACAGGAGGACAGATGCTCTACTGAAGGAGACGCAGCTCTACCAGAAGGGGCGAGCTCTGACAGTGAGGGCTGTGAGCAAGATGATGGGGATGATGGCGTCCTGTATCCAGCTGGTGCCGAATGTACGCCTGCACATGAGACCATTCCAGGAATGGCTGCAACAGCAATGGTCACAAGCAAACGGAAGTTGGGAGGATCTAGTGGTTGTTACGCACGCAGTGCAGGAGGAGATAACTTGGTGGAACAGAGACAACATAACAACGGGGAGAAGCCTGACACCACCAAGCCCAACAGTGACCATTACCACGGACGCATCGCAGAAGGGATGGGGAGCGCACATGGACAACCTCGGAGTGAGGGGTCTATGGGCTCCAGCAGATGCGGTCCACCATATCAACTACCTCGAGTTGAAAAAAATACTGCTAGCCCTGAAGGCATTCCAGAGACACCTGTTCGGCCAGAGGGTGTTGGTCCAAACAGACAACACCACGGCGATGTTCTACATCAACAAACAAGGGGGGACTCAGTCGTTCCCCCTCTCATCCCTAGCTCAGGAGATTTGGAGATGGGCCATACCTCTCAAGATAGATCTACTGGCAATTCACCTACCAGGGAAGGACAATGTGGAGGCAGACTGGCTAAGCAGGCAGACCTCCGCATCGCACGAGTGGGAGCTCAATGGCCAGGAAACGGAGAAAATCTTCCGGAGATGGGGGACTCCCACAATAGACCTATTTGCAACACGCCACAATGCAAAATGCCAAAGCTTCGCCTCCAGGCAACCAGATCAGCAATCCAGGGGCAATGCCCTATGGATAAGCTGGTCGAGGACATTTGCCTACGCCTTTCCACCGATACCCCTGTTGCACAGAGTGCTCGACAAGTGCAGAACCAGCAACATGACTCTAATCCTGGTGGCTCCACAATGGGCGAGGCAGACATGGTTCTCACAAATTCAAGAAATGGCGCAAGGCAATCCGTACAGGTTCGAGAGGAGAAAAGACCTGCTCTCAATGCAAAACGGGGAGGTCCTGCACCCAGAGCCAGAGACGCTCAACCTAGCAGCATGGCTCCTGAAGACCTAGAGTTCGCACACCTAAGGTTACCTCAGAGCACTATGCGAGTGCTACGGGAGGCAAGGAAACCAACTACAAGGAAATGCTACAGCGCAAAATGGAAGAGATTCACGGTGTGGTGCAGGAAAAAAGGCCTGCAAACCAGAATGACAAGGGACTCAACTGTGCTGAGGTACCTCACACACCTTCTAAAGAGTAACCTCTGCTCGAGCTCCCTAAGGGTACACCTAGCAGCGATCGTTGCCTACACCAGAGGTGAGAAAGGTGGAAGTTTCTTCACCTCGCAGGTGGTGAAGAGATTCATGGAGGGAGCCAAAAGAATGGCCCCCCCGAAAAGGTTGCCGCCGCCGGCATGGAATTTAAACGTGGTTCTGACGGAGCTCATGAAGGCGCCGTTTGAACCCATTCACAAGGCCACTCTGCAAATGTTGACGATGAAAACTGCCTTTCTAGTGGCCATAACCTCACTACGCAGGGTGAGCGAGCTTCAAGCACTAACGCTACAGGAACCCTACATTCAAATTCACAAAGACAGGGTAGTCCTGAGGACGGACCCACACTTCATGCCCAAGGTAGTGTCGGCGTTCCACATGAATCAGAGTATCCAGATACCGAGTTTCTTCCAAAACCCGACTACAAACGCAGAAAAGGCACTGCACACCCTCGATGCCAGAAGAGCGGTGATGCACTACATTGAGAGAACCAAGGAACTCAGGAAGTCGAAGCAGCTGTTTGTGTCCTTTGCTACTAGCTTCATGGGTAGGCCAGTGACCAAGGGCACCATCGCTAGGTGGATTGCCCTCACTATTCAATTCTGTCACAAACAAGCTGGACAGGAGCTAGCGGAGGGGCCCCAGGCTCACTCCACAAGGAAGAAGGGGGCCACCGTGGCCTTCCTGGCAAACACGCCCATCCAAGACATTTGTCTCGCTGCAACCTGGGCATCTGTGCACACGTTCACAAAACACTACTGCGTGGACATTCAGATGAATAAGGAAGCACAGGTCGGACAGAAGGTGCTACAACACATTTTCAACGACCAACGCTCATCTTCCACCCAGCCACCACAAAATTAGGAAAACCGCTACAAAGTCTATGCACAGCATAGTGAATCCAGAAAGATTCACGCTGCAAAACGAAAAGTTTCTTACCTGTCGGTGTAGTTTTGCAGCTTGAAGATCTTTCTGGATTCACTAGCGAACCCACCCACCTCCGCCAGGAAGATGAGGCTGGAGGAAGAGGGGGTGAAATGGAAAAGATCAAAGAAATGGAAACGTTCAGGAACATGGACAAAAGGATTAAGTAATCGCCTAGGGTAGGAAAAAAAAAAAAAAAAACGAAGAGGGAAAAAAGAACCCGAAGATGGCGCCCCAAAGGTGGGACTTCCGCAGGAAGCACGACGACGTCACGGAAGGTGCACCAAATGGTGGTCGTCGCCGCCCACCTGGGCTACAAAAAAAAAAAAAAAACAAAGAAAAGACTACGAATCCGGACCCAACCACAAGATCGCGGAATAATGCACAGCATAGTGAATCCAGAAAGATCTTCAAGCTGCAAAACTACACCGACAGGTAAGAAACTTTTCGTTAATGAAAGTTAAAACCGACGGGAATGTCCATGCAGTAGAGGTGATGTGTTGTTTCTGCTAGGTCCACTGATGGGCTGGCCGAGCACCTTCAGGCCTACTCCAAAGGGTCCAGGACTGGGGTGGCACCACTTGGCAGAGAAGGACTCAGTTACAGAGTCCAGTTGCTGGTTAGAAGAGACTAGCCCTTGGAATCACTTTGGTGATCCTGAGTATAGGTTGCAGGTCCTGTCCTCACCCAGATAAGAGGGCAGCAGGTCAGCACAGCAGGCACGCAGTCCTTCAGTTCAGCAGAGTGGCAGTCCTTTCATCAGCACATCAGTCCTTCCTCCTGGCAGAGTCTTCCACAGGTTCAGAAATGTACTGAAAAGTTGGAGTCTAAAGTTTATTCTCTTTGAAGTGCTCAGATTGTCTGCCTCCCCTGCCCTGGCTTCAGATTAACTGTAGGGGGTATGCAGTCCTTTGTGTGAAGGCAGGCCACGGCCTATTCGGGTGTAAGTGGGGCTGTGCCTAACTCCAGCCTCCCGTCCTGCAAGTGATGGCCCATCCAGGCATACCTAAGCGTTCTATTGTGTGTGGCTGTTGAGGAGAAATAGACTATGACCAACTGCCAACTACACCTAGCTGTGTGACCCAACGACGGGCTGCCAGCATTTCATGGCTAAGGCAGGAAAATACCAACTTTCTAAAAGTGGCATTTTCAAAACTGTAATTGGAAATCCGACTTTACCATAAACAAAGATTTCTCATTACAGTTAGAAAGACACCAAACATGAACTCTTAACCTGTTCCCAATTGGCAGCTATCCTTATTAAATGTAATAAGGTAACCCTAATGTTATCTTATGGAAGAGGTAGGCCTTTCAATAATGAAAAGTACATTTGAAGAGTTTTTTTTACTATCGGGACATGTAAAAGTACATGTTCTACTTATTAAATATATTTCACCCTGACCTGTGGGCTGTTTAGGGTCTACTCTAGGTGTGACGAATATCTATTAAAAGGGAAGGTTTGGGCATAGCAAAAGGTTTATTTTGGCCAGGTCAACATGGCAGTTCACAAATGCACACACAGGATGCAACGGCAGTCCGAGACATGTTGAATGGACTGCTAAGTGGGTGGCACAATCAGTTCTGCATGCACACTAGTAGCATTCAATTTACAGGCCTTGGGCACAGGTAGTATCACTTTACTAGGGACTTAAAAGTAAATTAAATATGCTAATTGAGGGGTAAACATGTTACCATGTTTTAAGAAGTGAGGACACACTATTTCACTGGTTAGCAGTGGTAAAGTGCACAGAGTCCTAAGGCTAACAAAAACGAGATCAGAAAATAAGGTGGAGGAAGGCAAAAAATTCGGAGTAAGATGACCCTAAGGCGGACAGGTCTAACAATCTTCAGGCAGGATTTTCAACTCCACCAGCAGGCCTGCCAGGAACAATTCTCTACTAATCTTGTAAGCCTTTTAGGATATAGACGCTTCCTCCAAGACTTCAACCTCTTTTCAGCTTTCTCTGTCTACTGAAAGGTGGCAACCCATCATTAGTTTTGGTCCTTGCAAAAGTATGGCACAAATGTGAAGCGCTCTTTAAGCCATATAGAGTGCCTTATGTTTTTTTTATTATGTTTCCCCGCCAAGTGCAGTAGACTCCAAGTAATTGACAATAACTGCTATAGTAATAGCCAGTGACTTGACTTAAAGCAAAGCATTAACTAGCCAAGTCGTGCAGGAGCTTGAAAATAAAAAAAAAACATTTTGCTTCCGTTGTAGCATTAGATGAGAAGCTGTATTTTGGCTGCATTGGAGGCATTCCAATAATGCATAGCAGTCTGAACTCTCAAGACATTGGGTACACCAGTGTTCCATGGAGCTGGAGAAAAAAAGTGTATGGTGAAGTAAATAATTCAAAGCCTTTTACAGAAGTAAGTGGTTGGTACTTCTAGATTTTGTGACATACTCGCGTGTAAGTTTGCAGGCTGCGCTCGGCGTTGCAAACTTCCTCAAAGATGCTTTGGTGGGTTCGTTACTTGCAGAACAAATTATGTCTTGGGGAGACAGAGTTGGCAAATTAAACAGTAACTTTTTGACATTGAAAAGGATAAGCAAGATATTCAAGGTGTTTTCAGAAAATAGTATTGAAGTAAGCTTTTATTTTAAGTACACTTGCGAAAACGATGAGTCCTACCCCAGTTGAAAAAGCTTAATGTTTGGCTGTTATCCTAGAAGATAATGTGCGAGTTAACTCATTATCCAAGACACTGCCTCTGTGTTTTTGCTCAATTGGATTAGCTCAGTATTGAAAGATTCTATGTCTTCGAAGTGTTTTATACTCGTTATTGTAGCTTTTAGCATGGTAGCTTACAAGGTTGTGTACTTAAGGAATTGTCATAAAAACAGTAACGCAGGCTCTGATGTTTTCGGCTGCTTAGTTAAGTTTGTAGTGCATTCACTCAGCGGCAAATGCTGTAAAACAATTTCAGCGTCATTTGTTCAATTCACAACGGGTTCTCCCTTTTCAGGTGGTCTTCTCAAACCATTAGTCTGTTGAGAAAAATGTTACTTGTAGTTTGGACCAAAAAATGAATAGCCAGTGTAATGCAAAAGATATCCGGAATGCAGCAACATCCCCTCCATCACCAATATGGATGATTGTCTGTTTTTTAACCTAGCTATGGCCATGTCAATGTGTTTTACCCACTTTGCCAAACCTACATAATCTACAACATTAAAGCGCATTTTATTAGTTGGTAGAAGATCCCTCATAATGAGAGGTACTGCTCATGAAACATAACTTGTCATCCGGTTTCAAGGCCCAGGCTATGGAAAATGGCAATGGGTTCAGTTAATTTAAACCAGGCTGCTGATTTTCCAGTGCAGTAGAAAATCTGACATTTCGTTACCTCATATGCGAAACATTTCACAAGCAGATTTACGCAATATTAAAACGGGGAAACGGTTATGTTGAATGCCTTTGCCCATTCTTTCCTGTTTAGTTTGGCATAGGAGGCTTGTCACAGGGGTTTTAGTTGTTTGATCATTGTGATTGATGTTCGTTAAAAAAAAGGTTGAAAGGTTGCGTTTTTTCAGACTCTGGTCTCCCATCCCACGTCTTTGTCCTTATCACGTTCAGGGCTAGACTGGATACCAGAGTTAGCCCTGTTAAAACTGTTCAATACTACCCCATATTTCAGGAGACCAAGATTAGAATGGGGCTATGAGGGCATTCATGGTTGAGCCATGGTTTCCAATTCTGTCCTGAAATCAGCACTATAATTTAACCCACTGGGAAAAAGCATTCTTTATTAATTTCCGTCCTCTCTTTTCTCTCCTCACTTAATCAGCTCCCTCCTTTTTCACCATTAAGTGTGACTGTCCTTCATTCATACAGTTTGAACTAGTCTCGAATGCTCCTTCCTATTGAGGAATTGGAAAGTGAGATGTGAGGGGCATGTAGGAGGCACAGTCTTGGGCTCAGGAGCGTCACATGAGTTTTGATGCATGTACACCTGGTGTTGCTATATCCACTTATTGCAGGTTGACCGGGTGAAGAAGGAATATAGACTTTATTAAAACTGTTGGCTAGCCCTTTTCAGCTAGTTACACCTCATTCTTCTGTTGATTCAAATGCACATCAATTCATGGAAATACTGGGGTAAAGACCATTTATTAGGCTGTACTGAGGATGTTGGGGAACACCCTGAGATGCTGTTTATTAATAAGGTATCCCTCACTTCTCTATGCTCTTTCTGTATCTCTTGAGTTATTGATGAGGGTTTTTCTGATTTACCTGTACAGAGTGGAATGCATGTAAATGGTGCACCTACACTGATGAAGCCTTCACCAATGCAGAGTGGACTACAGGCACCAGGACCCATGCCATCCTCATTACCAGGTCCGGTACCTGGCGCGCCAGGAGGTCAGTTGATTTATTTGTTTCTTTATCTTGGAATTCATTCTTTGTTGAAATGGTGCAAAATGGTATTCTGGAGTTTAATGCTAGCTAGCCTTGATCCATGATGTCCAGAGTGTTTGCATAACCCAGGATGCTATAAGTTTCTGGTGAAGCCAGGAGTTGCACACAACTTTGTGTTGATTGAAATTGGATGGCAAAGATGAACAATTTTGGTAATTTTATTTTGAAATACATTTCCTTCAAAGTTTAGCTCTTCTCCTTTGATGGAACAGCTTTGGTAAATTAGTGATATGATTCATATGGTCACAATGGTACTAAACGTTGTAAGAAAGTGGGTTTCTGTTGCAGTAACCCGCCCCCCTTTTTTGCCTAATAACTGACACACTTTTCCTTGTTGTGCCCTGGGCCCCTGCCAATCAGGTGCCCTGGGCCTGTGTTCCTTCCCTAAAAACTGCATAACAGCCAAAACCCAAATTGGCAAACCCTGGCCACATGTCAGCCCCTGGTAAATGGTACCCTAGTTACCCAGTGCCCTGTGACCAGGGAAGGCCTCTAAGGGCTGCAGCACTCATTGTGCCACCCTTAGAGGCCCTGTACCCTAACACACTCACACTGCTCTTGCAGGTTGAGTGTCTGGGTACAAGACAAAACAAAGTCGACATGGCACACATCCCTGTGTGCCATGCCCACCACCTACACTGCCCTGGCATACATCAACCACCCCTCTAGCTGGGTGCCCTATGCCAGTGGTGTGGGCACGGTAGCATGAGCCCTGTGCCCCTACAGTACCGAGGTCCATTCCTGGGCACTGTAAGAGCAGTGCTGCCATTTAAGAGTACATGTTGCTGAGAGCTCGTCAAACACAAACTCCACAGCACCATAATGGCAACACTGAAGGCTGAGCAGTTTAGTATCAAACTTCTCAGCACATTAAACCCACACTGATGCCAGTGTGAGATTTAATGTACCAAGCACCCCAGAGGGCATCTTAGAGATGCCCACTGAAACCTAACCTACAATCCACATCTGGTCTGGGAGGCTGCCTAGGCTGCCACACAGCAGACATGTTGCTGGACCCCTGGGTAGGAGAGCCTCTGCTCTCGTGGGCCTGCAAAAATGCACATCCTGGGCGAGGTGCTAAATCTTCTCCCCCAGGATGGGCAGGGGGAAGCTTCAAAGGCATGCCACCTCTGTGAGCTTCCCCAGGCCACTGCAACCCCCCACTCTGGCGGGAAGCTTGGCCGGAAAGGTGGGGGAGGCGAGGTGAAGCACATCTCCGGGCTCTCGCCATCTTGAAGATGGGAAGATGGGAAGCCCTGCCCAATAGGCTACTGCCCCCTCCCACAGGAGAGAGGCAGGATAGAGGGTGTACCCACCCACCCCAGGACAGGAAACCATTGGTCCCTGCCCTTCACCTACCTGTAACACCCCTAAATCTAGTATTTAGGTGCACCCCGAACCTTCCTTCCCCAGATTCCGAAATCCGAAGAAGAGCTAGAATAAAGAAGACCTGCCCTGCAGCTGCTAAGAAGAGGAAGACACCAACTGCTTTGGCCCCAGCCCTACCGGCCTGTCGACCCTCGAACCTGCTCCTGCTCCAACCCGGCATCTCTTGTGGCCTGCAACCTCACAAACCCCGGAGGACCTGGCTACCTTTTGACTCTAAACCCCTGGGACTCCCATGAATAGAGGCTCTACTCAAAATCTACTTGTAATCCCTGGCAGCAGCCCAGAACCGCGAACCCTTCACACTCTGCCCCCGCCAAGCCTGACCTGTGCCGGAGTGAACAAACACCACGAGGAAGACCCCACGGCGACTGTGACTCTGAGTCCGGCACCCAAGGACCTCCCTTGACACTCCTGAAGAAGCCTGCAGCCTCAGAACCAGGTGCCCCCAACCGCCATCAACAGAGGGTAAGATTTCCCGACACCAAAAGGCACCCCTGCACGCAGCGCCCCGCGGCCCCCTGTGCCTAACTCTCTCTGCACCCAGCCGCCCTAGTGTCGCTGCGGGTGAACTATCTGTACCTACCTGACCCTGGGGGACCCCTGAGTCTATGCCCAGAACCTCAACTCTGCCAGTCGAGTATTTACCTTTAAACCGATAACTCTTATTTTCTTCATAGGGTAACATTGACTGGCTTTTTCCTGAAATTTCTTCTAAGTGTGGACTTTTCAAATCTTAAAATATTCACCAAACATCAGCCGGGTAACGAAAACGAAAATACTCACCTGCTCTTAGGTGAGCTCCCAGTGCTGGATCTTGGTGCCCAGCACTGACTCTGAAAAATACCTACAACTGTACTTACAAGTAACCCGATTTCTTGACACCAAAGGCACCCCTGCACCCAGCGCCCCGTGGCCCCCTGTGCCCAATCCCGGGGTACCTACCTATCCTCCAACTGCCCAACTTACCTCTCGAAGTGGTGGTGGCACCTGAAGAATCTTCATCCCCGAGCTTGCAGTCTTTTTCTAAACCGGAGATTTTCCATTGAAATCAATTGAGCGCCCGAAGGCTCAAAAGCGCCCTGCACCCAGCCGCCCGAGTGACCCTGGCAGTGCAACCTCTACACCTATCTACTTCCCCACTTGCCCTGAGTAAGTGACCAGGAGCCCAGCTCCCACAGCCGGGTGGCCTGCTTGTCAGCAGCCACCAACCAAGACCCCCCTACCTCTCATAGGATAACATTGGGCCTAACACTCTCTTCACCCAGCCGCCCTTGTGCCGCTGAGGGTGAACCAACTGTACCTACCTGACCCTGGGAGACCCCTGAGTTTATGCCCAGAACCTTAACTTTGCCAGTAGAGTACTTACCTTTAAACCGATAACTCCATTTTCTCCATAGGGTAACATTGACTGGTTTTTCCTGAAATTTCTTCCAAGTGTGGACTTTTCAAAACTTAATATATTCACCAAAATCAGCCGAGTAACGAAAACGAAAATACTCACCTGCTATTAGGTGAGCTCCCAGTGCTGGATCTTGGTGCCCAGCACAGACTCTGAAAAATACTTACAACTGTACTTACCAGTAACCCAATTTTCTCCCATAGGAAATCATTGACTGTTTTTCTGTGAAATTTCTTCTAAGTGTCAATTTCTGAAAATATTCTTTAAAAATCGTATAATTTCTGAAAACGTAATTACTTACCTGTTTTGGATAAAGGTCCCAGTACTGAGTCTAGGCACCCAGTACTGGATTACAAAAGTAACAAGAACATACTATACCTGCAACTTGAATTTTCTGCCATAGGGAATCATGGACTGTTTTCTATGAAATATTTTCCAAGTGTCAACTTTTAAAATAGCAAAATATTGTCTAAAAATCATCACAGTAATTAAGTCGACTTTTATCACTTGATTCCAAGTACTGACCCAGGATTGAATCTAGGATCTAGTCCTGGAAATCCAAAAGTAATCCTAAAAGTAATCTGTTGCAAATAACTTGAAACTTCCATTGAACTCAATGCATTATTGTGTTTAAAATTGTGTTGCCTATTGCAACCACTTGTAACTTTCTACAAAAGTCAATTGCATATTGCAAAATTATATATATAAAGCATCTCAATCTGAGAAAGTATATCTTAATACCTATTGTTGGTTCTAAAAAAAACCAAGCATATATTTTTTATGTTTAAACCATTGGCCTAGAGTTCATTATTGAGTGTGTGAGACCATTTGCTGACTGAGTGTGTGCAACAAATGCTTTACACTGTCCTCTGATACTGCCTCACTGCTCGACCAAGCTACCACTTTAGAGAGTAAGGTTATATCTTACTTTAGCCTCTGCCAAACCTCTTGGGACTGTGGACTCTGTACACCCTGTACCTATTTGGGAACAGTATATACAGAACCACTTTCTCACAAACGTTCATTGGTCAGAAAATACAGCAGCATAGGTGAACTTCCACCTATTATTTGTGGTAAGTTGAATAAACCTTGTCTGTAATGTGCATTGTTGGGTATCATCAATGCACTCCCCTAATAATAGTTTGGATTTGTTCCAAGTAAGAAGAGATTCAATTAAGTGGTCACAGATTCTGATACAAATCATGAATCAGTAGTCCTGAAGAGCCTCGAAACTGATTTGTAGGGAAAGGGTCTGTAAAGTCTGTGGTTTCCACACATTAATGTTGTCATACATACCTAACTTAAGTGTTCTGTGTACTTCAGTGCACCTCATTTTTCGTACTTAAAAGAGAACATTAGTTAGTGTTGTGCAGCGATGCCCGATGCAATCTGGTAAGAAGTATTCAATGGAAAAGTGTATATAATTTGGAAACTGGCTTGCTAAAATCGAAGTGTCAGAATTTTGGCTTTTATATTATGATAGTACAGAATTTCAATTTTTTAACCAAAAGAACTGCTTTATTGGTTTATTCAAAGTCATACTTCCCTGTATATTATATCACAATTTGACGTCCGCATAGTGTGCAGAAAATGACAATCATGCATCAAAATTGGAGGTTTTAAAAGTGTCACTGTTGGAAGTGTTGTATGCAGCAACGTTTTGGGGATATTAGAATGGGAAGTTACCCTGGTTTGATTAAGGAATAGTAGCTTGAGATAAACAAGATTACTTGAATACAGGTTTCTTAATGTCTGCTTTATATTTTTAGACTTGTGCTTTGTGTAATTCATAAATTGAGTTACATCAAGACAAACTGCCGATCCAAACTGTTGCCAAATTGAAACGAAGTACTGTTGAAAAGCATGCCAAAGTGGTGTTCTGCTGGCATTGACACTTCTTGCTCCTGCTGCTCCTTCTCCTCTCTTCTTATGGTTATGCTTTGCTGACGATTATAAAGAATCGATTAGGTGGGGAGGTTAAAGTATTGGGAATGGATCCACTCAACTTCCAGATGCAAATAAAATAATCAAAGGGGAGGGGAGCCACTAACGCGCTTCTTCTAATTTGATAATCCGTCGGATTTTTACAGAGTCTCACCCACTAGAATTTGCCAGTGGCATGCTTCATCGAGTCCTCACCCGGAGTACCTAGTGTGTCTGGGTCGCCTCTACACTATCTCACTGTTGCATTTTTTCAGTGTGAATCCAAAAATTCCTCGCCTGTCAACCTTGCCTTATTGTACCTTCACGGTGTGTGACTGCAGGGTTTGCCTGCCTCCAATACACCCTATGGGGCGTTTTTGTGCATCTTGCCGTGGGACTTTCTTCCACTCTGTTGCTGATTTATTGCATTTGAGTTTGCATGTGTGTGAACATCCACATTGCTCATGTTAAAGATTTCAGATGGCATGGCGGTCATGGCTTACACCATGATCTTAAACTACAGTGCACATTAGCTACTTGGCTACCACATTATGATTAAATCATGTGAGAGGCTGGCTCACCATATACTATACCACAAATGTGTATATTGTGTAGTGAGTCCAGTGGGTCTCCAGAGGTTGTACTCGGGCAAAGTAGACAACGCTAATGCTCCCTTTTGTAGTAGTGTGGGCTAGCAGTTAGGCTTATCAGAGGTTGTGTTAATGTATTTGTTGAACACACAGTGGCAATAAATGAGACACTCTCAATGAATAAATCAGAGACCAATTTATAAAAATAGTACTTGGGTATATTTATTTACTAAGACCACAAAACTTTCATAGGAGCAAGTGCATTTTTAAATAAAAATATGTTTCAGTTTCAAAAGTGGACACAGTGCAATTTTCAGTCTTTGCAATGTTTTTTTTTTTTTTTTTTTTTTTTAAAGAAACCTTTATTACACAATGAAATACATACAAGGGACTACAACCACCAAGGCCGGCCGCTACAGAGCCCGAGGGCTCGCAATGCAACGCCACACATTCAAATGAACCAGAGGCGAAGCTCCCGGCAGTTCGTGAGCACATGCAACAGGCCGTGGCCATAGGCCAAGAGCAATCGGAAAAAACAGTTTCATTTTCTATTAAATACAAAACACACTCAAGGCAATGAGAGTCCGAAATAGCAGCGTGCGCTTCCCAGGACGGGGGACAACGTACAGTGTCCGAAGCAGTTCTTGACAGGAAGTGGTAGTGGGGGGCGATGGGAGGACAAAGCATAGAACACACCTCACACAATCCCGCAGAATGTGTGGCTAGGGGGACAAAGCAATATCAACCTCTAACGGCAGAGGCGGGGTGCAGATAAGTCTTTGCAATGTTAACCATGGTGAAGAAAACAAAAATGTGGTTTTGCAGATAAGTACTCCACTTACTGTTTCAGTCCTCAGGGTTTGAGTTCAGCAGAGGACAAGGTTCAGGTAAGCACAAACACTGCACTCCCAGTGGCACAGGGGCGGTCGGGTGCAGAGGTCATATCTGGAGGTAGCGGCCAATGTTAGCCAATAGAGACTGGGGATGCTCAAAGACACGTTGCCCGCAGGTAAGTAAAGCGGCTGCTGGGTTCAAGCTTCAGGGATTTAGGCAAGCACGGAGGGACAGGGGTGTCCTTTGACACCTGGTCTCTCCTAACGGTTCTGGTTGCGGTCGGGGGGAGGCTTTGAATTTACACTGCAGGCGTCGTCGTGGAGGGCAGGAGGGGTTGGCCAATGCTGTACTTGAACTCAGGATTGCTGAGGAACCTTTTTTGAACTGGTGGGCCACCTTGCCTCAGACCGGAGGCGTCAGGTGGTGAGGGATTGCGGTTCCGGAGCGCACCAGACTCCTTTGACTTGGTCCCTTGGGTACATGTCCGCTATCCTCTGGAGTTCTGGTCTTCTTCGAAGGCAGGCAGTCCTCCCTGGGGATTTGGAGGTCGCTGGCTGCAGGACAGGCGTCGTTTTCTTTAAAGCTGCAGACAGGCCGGTAGTGCTGGGGAAAAGTCAGTGGGCATCTTTAGTCTTATCTGCACACTGTCTTCTTCCTCCTATCTCTTCTGAGGTCAGCAAGAACGGGTTTCAGGGTTTTGAGGAGCCAACTAAATACTAGATTTAGGGACGTTACAGGGGAGTAGCGAGTAGGGATCAATGAATTCCTTACCTTGTGTGCTGCACCAACGATTATGTCACCCTCCTGTGGGACGGGAGCATAGTCTTAGTCCTTATTGGATAAGTCCCACCATCTTCAAATTGGAGGGCACTGAAGAATATAGTTTACTTTGCCTCCAGCACCTGAGGGGTGGAGTTAGCGAAGAGGGGCACACCTCCTATTTTTCCTAAGTTTTCCCACTGGTTCTCCTGCCAAAAGTGGGGGTTTGAACCGGGGGCTGCCATTTGCTGCTAGCAGCAGAGGCTGGTGTCGCATTACAAAGGCGGTAGGCCTTTGATTCTTCTCTCTCGAGCACTGTACCCTTCCTGGGGTAGGAGGTGTGACCGCTCCGCCCAGGATGTGCTTTGTTTTTGGCCACAGAAACCTGTCTGGTGGAGGCAGGCTGCCTAAAACCATTTAGAGAGCACACATAGGTTGCTAGGTTTTCATGGGGCACCTCTGAGGTGCCCTCTGAGTACTTGGTTTAATAAATCCAACACTGGCATCAGTGTGAGTTTATTAAGGAGAGTTGTTTGGTACCAAACACTCCTGGGTTCAGAGAAGCCATCATGATGTTAGGGAACTCGAGTTGTAGAGCTTCCAGCCCATGTACACTCTAACGCTTCCCTGGCACTTGCAATATCTAAGAATAGACTTAAATATTGTAGGGGCATATATTGCTCAAGCAGACATGCTCACACCTGTGATATAGTGTAACCTGCTGTAGGGTTGTAAGTCCTGCTAGAGGGCCGACTTACCTATACTTTGGGCAGTGATTGTTGGCATGGCACACTACTTGTGTGCCATGTCGACTTTGTCGTTTTTCACTGCACCAAGGCATGCAAGCTTCAGGGGCAGTGGCATGGGCTTCGTGAGGGGTGCCTAGGGAATGCTCTTCAGTTCCCATGCCCTAGATACCAAGGGTGTCATTTACCAGGGACTGACAGGGGGCCGTAGTTGCCAATTGTGGAACAGTTTTAGGGAAGAAGCACTGGCACCGGGGAGCCTGATTGACAGGGACCCTTTGCACTACCGTCAAAACCACATAATTTTCCAGGCAACAAGTGAGGGGCTAACCATGTCAAAAGAAGCACTTTCTCACAATTCATCTGCATTACTCACAACAGGTGGGATGGCATTCGGTTTCTATTTCTAGAACACTATACCTAGAGAGAATAACTGTCACCTTTCCACTATGTTGTTGCATAATGCTTCTCTCCATATTTACAGCTATCGGGCCAGTTGAACCTAAGGAGTGAATAAGTTTGAGATTTGCATGAATTAATGTTTTTATCTCACATACTGTAACATTACTAGAATCTCGCAAGACACGTGTTACTATCCTAATTGTGGGATAGTGTCCTCATGTTTATGGATATTATAGGGCTCTACTATGTTGAGGTCCTGAGGGAACCCACCACACCTGTTCGGGGCCAAAGTGGCTGAAACATGTAGACCACCTTTGCTTTTGATGTAGGGGGCTCCTAATTTATCCTCTTTACCGTCCCTCGTGTTTTGCATCTTACCCTAGTACCCAGAAACACAATACATATTGTCAGGATACTAAAGTTAATTTTATACATCTAAATCAAGATCCTATCAGAAATTCCCCTTCGAAGAGCTCCCTCCCTCAGGGGGCTGAGCGCACCCAGACACACAAAGTGCTGTGGGTGATGACTCTGTGATGAAGGATGCCACTGGTGCATTCCAGTGGGTGAGAGTCCTCCTTAAAAATATTAAGTATTCCAGGATTGACATTGTAAGTGGTGGTGGCCGGCTGGGTGAAGGGGAGATGAGGCTGAGCCCCGCCGTTTGTGGGGTGGAGCGCCAGGGTGGATGGATCCCCAGGTCTGTAAGCGGCAGGGAGGAAGCCCACTTGGGTCCCGGTGAGCTGGGTTGAGTGTCCAAACTTGATTACTATTGCTGTGTGCTTCTCCGAATGTGCTGCTCCCTCTGCAGGAGTCGTTCCTCAATCGATAGTGCGAACTGTGGGGTTACTAATGCCTTCCATCTGTACCATTGTTTGTTTTGGTTATGGTTTATGTAACGGTGAATTTGGGTGTAAAAGAAAACTGATTGTTATATACATGCTACGTTACAGTGGTAGATCGGATCAGAAATTGCCTGCTTTTGCCAAGGCTCTGCATATATTTAACTGTAATGTTCTGAATTTGCTGACCTGAATAAACAAATTTGGAAAAAAAAAGTATTCCAGGATTAGGAGAGGTGTCTTAGTGGCTCCACTCCCCTTTGATTATTTTGTTATGCTTTGCTGACCTCTTGCCTGCTCGGGTGTCTGTTCACTTTCTCAAGTGGTTACACAGACTTTTTTTTAGGAACATTGGGGAGGCAGTTCCTTTGACACTATGCGCCCTGCCCAGGATTTATATATGTAACTCAAATGGGCGTACTTTGTGCACCTGATAATGTGTACCTATAAGTCAATAGGGTAGACAGTGGTTTACTGCTGGCCAGGTGACTGCTATCAACATTAGTGAGCTGTTTGAGCACTCCAGTGCACAGGCCGGGACCCTGGGTATTGATACAGAAGTACTTGTATGGGCCCTCTCTCCTGTAACAAGCATATACACGTGGCCCTTCTTCCTGTCACCCCCAACATCTGGCAGCCTTGAAGGAGACAGGGACTGGTGCTTACGCTGAATGCGTACAATAATGTGTTTGGCCACCCAACCCTATTTCCGAAACCGGTACATTTGCATTATACCTGGTTTTCGGCAAGCGTTCTAGATAAACATGCTCTGTAACATACTTTTGCTCCATATGTACCTGCCCTGTCTTCTTCCAAAAAGGTCTGTAAAAGGCGAACAACAGCTGGTGCACATGCCACATCTATTCATGAGTGCCCACTGTCACCTGAGCCTGTTTCCTAGTCCATCCTTCCCATTTTATCAAGGTGTACGTCCTACCCATTCTGTGATTGCATCAACAGCCTTTAAAATACAAAAAGTGAACTAGGTGATTGTTCAGTAAGTATTATTGGGTAGTGAATATGTACCTAAGTTCATTTGTGACTTGGTAAACAGTTATTATTTCATAATACTTTGTTTCACAGGCGGTATGCAGCCCCAGATGGGGATGCCTGCAAGTGGACCAATGCCAATGGACAGGGGACAAGGTAAAGAGACGTAGTATTAGTTGTTGGGTTTTGTACTTGATGTAGTTTACGTTCATTCAACTGTGCTCTATTATTGTAATGGGTATTTACCTTGTGTGTTTCCAAGTGCTAGGGAATTGGGAATGATGCTAACGGTGATATATTTTAACGCACGCTTCTACAAATGAGCGAGGATTCCCAAACACTGACTGCAGCAACTTTTAATTCCTGTTCCCGTCCTGGCCTTGACCTGCTGTTTTTCCTGCACTGGAATTTGGGTACTCTTGGAGATACAGCAAAATACAAGAGGATAGCAAAGGACAGACCCCACTGAAAACCATCATCTCAAATAAGCATTACATGCAACAGAGGCATCTGTAGCAGTGAAAGAGGGTTTTTCTAATTAAAGTGGTCCCCTCTGCTTGTCTACACCATTTATGCAGCAGACGCCGGTTTCCTGAATTCTTCCAGTGTAAAAGGGGGTAGAGCGGACGCTTGAGACAGTCACCATTACGGGGATCTCCTGCTGAACTCCGTACTGAGGTAGTGTCTTCTGAGAGCCCATACCTGCAGTTAATCTTCATATCTTGGGGACCCAATGTCTCTCACCAGATCCACTTCACACTGGTCAAGATCATTTACAAGACGATCTGTGATTGGGAGTGAGGGAGAGGTATCGCAGAGATGATTCTTTTTTTCCTGCCCTTGCTACCCAGATGCACGAATGTAAATTGGGAAAGGAACCAGAGCTCAGATGTAGGAGGTTGAGTTTTTGATTGAGGGGCGTGAAGACCGTTCTCAAGCAACAACCACAATTCCTGTCCGGATAAACCACAAAAGTCCTTAAATTTACCTGCTATTTACCCTCTGGTAGCTTGACACAAAAGCAGACTGGCTTAACTTGGGGGCTTTGTGTAAAGTATTTATGCAGCACAGTCAGAAATAAAGTGGAAACACAGCACAAGAAAAGCACAACACCAGTTTAGAAAAAGAGAGTCAAATGTAATAAATAAAATGACACCAAACAAATTAAATCTAATCCGTAGAACCGGAGTTATACATTTCTTACGTTTTTAGTGAACAATAGTGCCTAAAAGATCAAAGTTCCAACCGGGGGTTTCTAGTCACGTGAGACCAGGGAAAAGCCAAAAGTTAAGTCTGACCACGATGGTAACGCAGTTAGGCTATACTAAGTGGATTTGGCCTGGTCTTGGCTTACCTGTGAAGGTACAGTTCAGCGGTGAATGGCAGTGTCTGAGGAGAAGTCATAGTCATCAGGGAGCCTCTGGATGAAGTCACAGTAAATATTTCTATTTTCGAGCCTTGTCATTTTTTGGAAGTTGAAAATCTCCAGCTGTACGTAGTTGAAGGCTGCAGCAGACGATGTCTCTTCAAGACCGTATACCCTTCCTGAGAAGTCCTGCTGAGCAGGATTTGCTGCTACAGAGAACATTATAGCTGGAACTACTGCAAAGTCAGGCCAACCGGCGATGCACCTAGGGCAGATCGGTGAGCAGGTAGGTCCCGGTCTCCTGTTGGATCTCAAGCCACTTTTTAGTGGAAACATTTTTACGTCCCAAGTTTCAGGTTTTGGCTGTTTAAGCACCTTTAACACCACTTCCAGGATTGGTTGGGCACCGCTTGGAGGGCAGGACTCACTTCACACATACTGTGCGCTCAAGGACCACAGACTGTAACAACCCCCCCAGCTGACCGGCAAAGCGTTATAGTTCAACCTAACCATACCACATTATAAAATTCTGCCTCTGAGGAGGCACACTGGGTGCAGTTTGGAGACCTCCGTAAGCCTGCTTTACATAAACTTTTAGCCGTAAGATGTGTAATATGTTAGTGGCGGAGTCGCACGAGCCATCAGCAAATTCCAAGATGTTTGGCACCAAATATCTCAGCTTGATAAAGCCACACTGATGCCATTGTTGGATTTATTAAGAAATGCACCCAGAGGGCACCTCATAGGTGCCCCCTGAAATCCTACCAGCTTGCCAATGTGTACCTGACTGGTCCCATCAGCCTGCTCCCTCTAGACCTGTTTCTAACCCCCTGAGGTCGCAGCCTTTGGCTCTTGTGGGTCATAAACAAAGCCTGCTCTGGGTGCAGGTGCTTCACACCTACCCCAAGCAGGAACAGCATAGAAAGGCGGTGAGCCTCAAAGGCTTTCTGTCCTTTGTTATGCTGACCAGAGCCTCTACAGCTAGTGGAGATGCCTGCCCCCCCAACCAAGTCCCATTTTTTGCGGCAAGGTCGGTGGCAAAATTAGTAAGTGAGGTGTGTCCCCTCTCAACCAGGGCCATTCCTAAGGGGCCTTGAGCTGAAGTTACCCCCTCCTTAGAAAATCCTCCATACTTTGGAGGGGACTGTAGCTAATAGGGTTAGGGATATACCCCCTCCCCAGAGGGAGTGAACATGCAAAGGGTGCAGGCACCCTAAAGGTAAGTGCCCATTGGATATTACCTTCTAACCTCTGGAACACTCTTAAAATTATTATTTAGGGGTTCCCCTGAACCTTAATCCTCCGATTACTGACAACCTATGAAGATGACAAAGAAGAGCCAATCCCTGCGCGGCAAGGTGCTCCAGCCACTAACTTTGTTCCCAGCCCTTCTAGCCTGTCTGCAAACTTCAAACTTTGCAGGTCCCACAACTCGTTCCGCAGACCAGCAACCTCCAAAACCGTGGGAGGACTGCCTGCCTTCCATAAAGTCACCTGATCTCCCGTCGACAGCAGATCTGTCCAAAAGAAAACCAACTTTAAGACCAAAGCTCTGCCTGCGGAACCGTGAAACAGACTACCTCTGCTCCCGAGGCCCACGGCCCGAGTTCCAGTGGCCCACCTGTCCCGCAAAGGTTCCCATTCCTGATCAAGAGTCCACCCTGGGCAGACCCTGCCAGACTCCACATCGACGCATGCAGCGTCTGCACGACAAACCCCCCAACCGCGACCTGCACCAGTAAGCAGCCTCCCAATGACAAAGGACACCCCTGCACTCGGAGTCCGTGGGCTGTGGGGAGAACAACCAATGGTGTCCCGACGTTCCAGCACATTCCAACTCCTTCGATTGGCCCCCTGGCCTGGGCCTGCAGCCTTATTCCAACGTCAAGATTCCCCATTGGTTCACTCAATGCTGTGTTGGCTGTCTGCACCTGGCCGCCCCAGTGCCGCTGAAAATATAAGTTTGGTGCTGCCTTTTGCCCCCCCCCGTGCTTACCTTAACCCCTGGAGACTGGGTTACCAAACTGTGCTGCTTACCTGTAAGTAGTACCACTTTGATTTCCCCCTTGCTCTATTCGATACCATTGGCACCAGATACCGGGTTTGACCTCTGCACCCAGCCACCCCAGTTTCACTGGTGTTGCAATTTTGTCACTTAACTGAACCGTACCTGGTTCTGATTCTTTAGCCAGAAACACAGTATTATAAATTGTTTACTTACCTGCATATTGTCGATTGTGTTTCCTCTCGTAGGATAACAGTATATTGTCGGGAAATGCACTAAGTGTCTGCTTTTTTATATTGAAAAGAATTGATATTGCAAAACGTATAAAATAAAAGTATCCTTGGTTCTATAAAATAAATATACTAAAAGTATTATTTTTACAAACCATTGGTCTCTAAATGTAGTCATTGAGTTTGTGTAATTATTTCTTGCCTGTATGTGTACTACAAATGATTAGCACTGCTTCTGATAAGCCAACTGCTCACCCAAACTACCACAAAAGAAATTCTCTTCCAGGGGATCCTCATCAATAGTCATAAGCACTGAATATTCCTGCCCATGTGCGGGGACCCCGGAAGCAATAAAAATTATATATGAAAAACACATATATATACAGCTCTGTATAAACACATATATTATTTTTTCCAAACCAATGCAGCCCCCATAGTAGGCTAGACAATGTGATAATAATGAATGTAAACATTCCCAGGTAGATATAAATATCTAAACTCCATAGGCATACAAATGCACCTAAAAACTTGTTTTTATTTTTTAATGAGACAAACCTCATGAGAGAGAAAAAACACTGTGCTAAACACAGATAAAAAAACATTGTTAGCCTTCAGGCTGCATTGTAATTCAATACCATAGAGACTGAAAAGCCTTGTACAGATAAAAACTGGCACCGTGCCTTTAAGGCAGCCCTGATCCAAAGATCCCATCATTCCTCAGGGGTGACAGCTGGGTCAGTTGTTCTTTCCGGCTCCTTCAGTCAGGACCCTGGAATTCAGCTCACTTCTTTTTTGACTTTCTAGTCAAGAACTTACTAATTTTTGGTGATTTTTGTGCTTCATTCAAAATATTCTCCTGTTTGGTGAAGCATTTACTGACTTTCCTGACAGATTTTTAACTTTTTTCTGTCAAAAATGCCTTCCTTGTTCGTGGCCAGTCCATCCTGTGGTAAAAAGAAGGCTTCTTCGGATACAAATGATGTGTGTATCATTTGTCTACCTGACACACATTCTCCTGCTTCCTGTCGTCATTGTAAAAACCTTTCAAAGAGGACTTTGAAAGAAAGGGAGAGGATTAGGCTTTATGGCCTTTCTGAGATGCGGTCAACGTCGAAGCAGTTGATCCCTGTTTGTTCTCCATCGGCGTCGGGCTCCGCGTCGAAGACTCCAGCGGCGGGATCGTCGTTGAGAGGTGAGGAGACAAGGGAGAGTCACGCTTCCAAAAGAAAGTCAGCGTCAAAGCAAGAACCGGCGGCGAAACGCAGACGTTCGTTGTCGAAAGCCTTGCCGTCAAGAAAGCATCGATCAGCGTCAAAGGAGAAGCATCACCGTTCGGCGTCGAAGTCGACATCTAGGTGGAAGTTGACGTCGAGGGAAAGGCACAGACGGTTGCCGTCTAAGTCAGCAGCGACGTCGAGACTAAGATAGACGTCGAAAGAAAGGCACAGGCGATCGCCGTCGGAGACATCAGCGACGTCGAGGCGAAGATCGTCATCGAAGCAAGGATCGACGTCGAGGCAGACGCCTCCATTTAGATCGACGTCGAGGCAGGCGCCTCTGTCGACAACAGTATCCATGACGCCAAAACAGCCATCCACGGCGAGGATACAGATGTCAAGGTGAAGTTCCCCGTCGGGTTCTAGGCCTCCGTCCAGGATAAGCCCTCCGTCGACGACAAGGCTCTCGGCGTCGAGGCACGACTCATCGCCGTTTATCCAGTCGGCGTCGAAGTCCAGATCTCCGACGATAGGCTTATCGCAGTCGAGACAGTCCTCCACTGTGGGGCTTCAGGAAACGTCAGAACTTAGATCGACGTCCAGGTCAGCGTCGAGACGGAGGTCTCCACATAGAGAGACGTCAAGACATCGATCTCCACCTGATGTGGCATCGGAGCATGGTTCAGCGTCTAGGTCTCCACCTATTTCCATTTCGCCATCGGCTTCCGCAGGATCAGGATCTCCTCGGTCTCCTTCAAGATCCAGATCCCCAGAAGTGGTGAATTCTTCTCCGGTTCCTCTTTCTCCAGTAGAGCATCCTCGACCAGCAGAAACTGAATTGGGAGCGTCACCGACAATCCAAAGGCAAGAAGAGGGACGTCTTCCGGGACAAAGTCCCCCCAGATTTCTACCTGAGTCCATACCTCCATGTATACCTTCTATGGCACATGCAGTGAGCATTTCCTTGGCTAGATTGAGGAACCTTGCCCAACCAAGGAGATCAGCAAGTTCTCAATCTCGGGAAAGAGATCATGGACGACGCTCTCGTTCACGTTCGTCCAGGAGCAGATCGAGATCCACTTCTCGCAGAAGAGAGGCGGTGCGATCTGAGAAACGAAGGCGTAGGTCTCCTACATCTTCTTCATCCAGTCGTTCCTCCAAGAGAAGTTACTCCCTCACACTGTCAGATACGCCACCATCTCGATTTTCTCCAGTGGATGACATCAGCACATTTCAAGAGGTTTTGTGCAAGGGGGCGGCCAAGTTGAACATTCCTATGCCTGTTCAGGAAACCACTTTCTCAGTCATCTTTGAGACCCTTCATGAAAGGACGGCGGCTCGTCCACTGTTGCATTTGGTTCCTGGCTTGCTAAAACCAGTGATGGACGTTTTCCCTAACGCCGGCTACCATCAAGTCGGCTCCGGCAAGAATCCTTAAAAAATATTGTCCCGCTCCAGAGGATCCTCTGTTTCTCAAGGCTGATCCTCCTCCTGATTCTGTAAACACGGCGGCCGCTAGAAAAACACACTCAGTGGCGTTGTCGTCTACAGTCCCTCCGGACAAGGAGAGCAAGACGCAAGATTCTTGGGGTAGAAGAGTATGCAGATCGGCCGCTTCCAACTTAAAGGTTGCTAGTGCTTCAGCGCTCTTAGGGCGCTAAGACAGAGCGCTTTGGGATTCTCTCCAAAGATTCACAGACAGACTTCCTCAGGAGGATAGGAAGGATTTTGAGGAGATCCTGCAGGAGAGCAGTTTGGTTTCCAATCAAGTTCTAAGTGCGGCAGCAGACAGAGCTACTCTGGCAGCTCACTCCTACGCCCATGGCATTTCGGCCAGAAGATCCTCTTGGCTGAGGTTGACGGCTCTTAAACCTGAGGCTCAAGCTAGGATTCTCAACCTACCTTTTTCTGGAACCTCTTTTTGGCTCACACACCGACGACGAGAGGGCTCGAATAAAATCAGAGCTTGAAACCATGAAAGCTGTGGGTCTGGAGAAGAGGAAGGAGTTCCGCCGTCGTAAGGGATCTGACAGGCGTACCTTCCAACAGAGGGTTCAAACCCCTCACTGGCAAAAGAACCAAGACCAGCAAGGGCAGAAAAAGCAGAAATTCCAGTCTTGTCGGTCATCAAGAGGACGAGGGAATAACCGCCAATCCAACAGCTGTAACAAAGCTCAAGGCAAACAATGAGCGATCGCTTCCTCCAACACCGTCCACCGCTCCAGTGGGAGGAAGTATTTCACAACATCTTCTAGAGTGGCAAAACATCACCAGAGACAAGTGGGTTCTAACTACACTGCGACATGGATACTCTCTTAGTTTCCGGAGTCTTCCTCCCTCAATCCACCCAGTGCATTCGACTCATCAGCTCAAGATGCTACGGGAGGAGGTGGCTACCCTACTTCTCAAATCGGCCATAGAAAGGGTTCCAAGAGCACAGAGAGGGAGAGGAGTCTACTCCAGGTATTTTCTGATACAGAAAAGAAGTCCAAAAACAGAGTTCAGACCCATCTTGGATTTACGAACACTCAACAAACATATCAAAACAGAGAAGTTTCGCATGTAAGCACTCCTCCAAATATATCCACATCTCCGTCGAGGCGATTGGATGTGTTCGCTTGACCTACAAGATGTGTACTTTTATATACCATCTGCCAACGTCATTGGAGATACCTGAGATTTGTGGTTGGAACCTCCCACTACCAGTTCAAGGTTCTACCATTTGGCCTGAAATCAGCACCTCGTGTGTTCACAAAGTGCATGGCGGTGGTAGCTGCTGCCCTGAGGCGCGCAGGAGTCTTAGTCTATCCCTATCTAGACGATTGGTTACTAAAAGGTCCATCACCCCAGAGTGTAAGCTCACAGCTGACACGCTGCCTAAATCTGTGTCACCGATTGGGGCTCCGGGTGAATTACAAGAAATCCACCCTCAAACCAACGCAGAGGATACACTACCTAAGAGCACTTATAGATTCCGAAGTAGGAAAAGTGTTTCCTTCGGAGGAGAGACAGTTATCCCTCGCTCAAAAAGGCAAACGTATCGTGGTCAACAATGTGTCTACAGCGCGACAGATATCCCTGCTAGGGGCCATGGCATCTTGCATATTCCTAGTGCCCAACGCCAGGTTAAGAATGCGTCCTCCAACAGGATCTAGAAGACAAATGGGACCAAAAGACTTCTCTTTGGGAGGACAAGGTGTGTCTTTCAACAACAGCCAGGCAGTCGATCAGGTGGTGGATGAGACCGATCAATCTACGGGTTGGAATTCCTTTTCATCAAGAACCCCCATCGCAAACATTGATAACCGACGCATCGCTCTAAGGGTGGGGCGCGCATCTGGGGACTCTACAGACCCAAGGGCTTTGGTCCAGCAGCGAGCAGCTATATCATATCAACATGCTAGAGCTCAGGGCAGTCCATCTCGCCCTCAAAGCTTTTGTGCCCTCAATCAGAACGAGTTCCATTTTAGTACAAATGGACAACACCACCACGATGTACTACCTAAACAAGCAGTGAGGTACTCGTTCTAGGACTCTCTCGCTGGAGGCTCAATCCCTATGGCACTGGATCCTGGCAAGGAACATTTCCATAACGGCGGTACACCTGCCAGGCGAGCTCAACGTTCAAGCGGACTCGCTCAGTTGGCATTTTCAAGATCCAGAGGACTGGGTCCTCAACGACGAGGTGCTAGAGGACATTTTCGAGGAGTGGGGCCGTCCGCAAATAGATCTCTTCGCGGACGAAAGCAACACGAAATGCTGAGGCTTCGCCTCAAGGTACTATCGACCAGGGTCAATGGGGAATGCCCTTTTGATCGGCTGGTCAATGACATTTGTGTACGCCTTTCCTCCTCTTCCGCTAATCCCGAAAGTGGTGACCAAGCTGCAACACTCAGCCTCCAAGATGATCTTGATAGCACTGGACTGGCGGAGGCAGTGGTGGTACCCAGATCTCCTTCATCTATCGATCCGTCCGCACAGGCGTCTGCCGTGCAGGCCGGACCTGCTAACCAAGATGGAGGGGAGGATTTACCATCCCAACCTTCCCTCACTGAGCTTAACAGCATGGCTCCTGAAGTCCTCCAATATGGCCATTTAGACCTTCCTTAGGAATGTATGACCATATTGAAGGAAGCTATGAGACCTTCTACAAGGCACTCATACTTCTGTAAGTGGAAGAGATTTTACATATGGTGTATTCAAAATCAATATAACCCTACAAAAGGTCAAGAGGAAGTGATTCTACCTTATCTATTTCACTTAGCCAAGGCGGGATTGAAATTTTCCTCCATCAAAGTGCACCTGGCGGCCATTATGGCCTATAGGCGCTCTCCCTCTCAGCATTCATTCTTTAAACTACAAGTGGTGAAGGACTTTTTGCATGGCCTCAAAAAGGTTTATCCCCGAATAAGGCCTCCCTCGTCTCCTTGGGAGCTGAACCTGGTTCTTTCAAAGCTTATGAGTCCACCTTTCGAACCCATACCTAAGGCTACATTACAGCACCTTGCGTGAAAAGCAGCCTTCTTGGTAGCTATTACCTCAGCACGTAGGGTGAGTGAAATACAAGCCCTTTGCTCAAAAGAACCCTACACGGTCTTTCACCTTAATAGAGTGGTTATGAGGACTCATCCATCTTTTTTACCTAAAGTGGTGTCCGATTTTCATGTAAATCAGACTATCTCGCTACCAACTTTCTTCCCCAACCCCTCCTCGCCAGCTGAGAGGGAGTTACATTCTTTGGATATTAAGCGAGTTCTCAAATTCTACCTGGATAAATCTATGACTATCAGAAAGTCTGACCGACTATTTGTAAACTATGGTGCTGTCCGTACAGGTTTTGCAGCATCTAAACGCTCTATTGCCAGATGGATTGTGTCAAGCATTAAATTGGCTTACCAACTAGCTCAAAAACCGTTGTGGCCTCTACCTAAGGCACATTCCACAAGAGGGAAAGCGGCTACTGCTGCGTTTCTCAATAATGTCCCACTCTCCGAGATCTGTAAAGCAGCTACTTGGAGATCTGTCCATACATTCACAAGACATTATTGTCTGGACTCGGACACCAGAGCAGATACTCAAGTAGGGCAAGCCTCCTTGAGGAACCTGTTCAACAACTGACTATCTCTGTTGTTTTTTCATTTCAGTACAGTTCTCATTTGCCTGCAGGTGGAGGGTGGGCTCGCTATTCTATTCAGTGCTTATGACTATTGAAGAGGATCCCCTGGAAGAGAAGGATAAGTTACTTACCTGTAATCCTAGTTCTCTTCCAGGGGTATCCTCATCAAAGTCATAAGCAACCCATCCGCCTCCCCAGGCAAATGAGAGGATTCTATTCTTAAATCTGAAAGAAGTATATCTTTGTGTCTAGACCTACGGGTCCCACAAAGAACAACTGACCCAACTGTCACCCCTGAAGCATGATGGGATCTTGGGATCAGGGCTGCCTTAAAGGCACAGTGCCAGTTTTTATCTGTACAAGGCTTTTCAGTCTCTATGGTATTGTATTACAATGCAGCCTGAAGGCTAACAATATTTTTTTTATCTGTGTTTGGCACAGTGTTTTTTTCTTTCTCATGAGGTTTGTCTCATTTAAAAAATAAAAATAAAGTTTTTAGGTGCATTTGTATGCCTATGGTGTTTATTTAGATATTTATATCTATCTGGGAATGTTTACATTCATTATTATCACATTGTCTAGCCTACTATGGGGGCTGCATTGGTTTGGAAAAAATAATATATGTGTTTTTGCAGCGTGAATCTTTCTGGATTCACTATGCTGTGCATTATTCCGCGATCTTGTGGTTGGGTCCGGATTCGTAGTCTTTTTCTTTGTTTTTCCTTTTTTTTTTTCGTAGCCCAGGTGGGCGGCGACGACCCACCATTTGGTGTACCTCCCGTGACGTCGTGCTTCCTGCGGAAGTCCCACCTTTGGGGCGCCATCTTCAGATTCTTTTTTCCGCCGTTGGGTCTGGATCGTCATCGGGAAGCTCCAGAATTACAATCGAAGGAAGAAGAAGGAAAAGCGAGTTTCGGCGATGACTAACTACGAAGATATCACAGGAAAGGAATATATTACATCAGGAGCGCGAAGAAGGAAGTGTTGCGCCTTTTTCTTCGACGCCCTTGGAGAATGCGCACTCAGAGGCCCTGAGCGCAATGGACAAGACGCCATTCAAGTTCTGCCCCAACTGCCACCACAAGTTCGCGCAGAAGGACCAGCATCCGGTCTGCATCCTCTGCCTACCCGTCGACCACCAGAGCAAGGACTGCAACGCCTGCTCAGCCTTCGTGCCGAAGACGCTCCGGGTGAGAGAACGACAGAGAAGAGCCAACGCCAGCATGGATGGCAAGGGTAAGGCCCCGTCGCTCTACGATCTGGGCCTCTCCACAGACGATGAGGACAACGTCGCCGAGGGACCCGAAAACTTCACGGTCGTAGAGACCGACAAGAAAAATGAAGACGAGGTAAGAGAATCGTCGAGCTCAAAACACCCGAAAATACCTCGGAAACACGAGGGTGACTCGAGAAAATCTGAGTCAAAGTCCACGAAGGGAGCCCCGGCGCCGAAAACTTCCGACAACCAAGGGGGAAACCATGGACAAGAGGCCGAGCGGATCCTTCGAAAAGGACTCCCTGGTGCCGAAAGACGCCGAAAGGCAAGGATCGTCGAAGACAACCCACGAAACGGGACGCTCGACGCAGAAGGAACGGTCGGCGTCGACGTAAGTTCCGTCGAAGAGGCCCGCGGTCGACGCCGAAAGCATCTCCGAGATGGAGAAAAAGGAGAGGCGGCTCGAGGCCGAAATGGAGAACATCCTTCAAAGGAAGAAGGAGTTCGACGCCAAGATGAAGGAATTCAAAATTCCAACGGCTCCACAGACGAACCTCGTCGAAATCGAGGATGAATTCGACACCGAGGGGCTGACGAGAGATCTCGAAGAGGAAGACGAGACCTATTATGAAGGCGAAGCCGAAGAAGAAGACCAGCAGTCGTTCTACAGCTCGGCGCCATCAACCAGCCAGGACGTCGAATGGCAGGATCTCGACACCGAAAACCCAGAGGAGCCCGTGGACACGTACCCTTCGAGGCCTTCGCCACCCGACGACATCGGGGTGTACAATATGGTGGTCAGGAGCGCGGCGACAGCCTTCGGCGTGAAACTGGACGAGGAGAGGCCGAAAGCCGATTTCCTCCTCGAGACCCTGCTCCCCATCCAGACGAGGAGCCAATTCCTTCCCATGCTACAAAGTGTGATGAATCAGGGGAGAGAGGCCTTTAAGGAACCAGCGACTTGCCGTTCGATCACGCCCAGGACGGAGAAGAAGTATAAGCACTCTTCTCTGGACCCCCCTTACATCAAGGGTAGTATCACTGCCGACTCCATCATAGCTTCCACGGCCAGGAGAAGGGCCAACGTGCCAGCAACTTCGGGGCCACCACCTGATAAAGAAAGCAGGAGGATTGACCTCACAGGAAGAAAGGTCGAGAGGAACGCCGCAATGCACTGGCGCATGGCGAATTCCAATGCACTTCTCAATAGGCACCAGTACCAGCACTGGGACGAGATGGGGGAGCTAGTAAAGCACCTCCCCGAAGAATACCGCCAGAGAGCCTCCCACCTGGTGGATGAAGGTAAAAACATCGCCAACTCTTGTATAAAGACGGCGTTGGACGGGGCAGAGACTTCGGCAAGACTAATGGCCATAGGGGTCACCGAGAGAAGACATGCATGGCTAAGAATCTCGGGATTCTAACCGGAGGTGCAGAACAACATCCTTAGCACCCCCTTCAACGGAGAGACACTGTTCGGAGCAACAGTAGACGAGAAATTCACCCAGCTGAAAAAAGAAAACGAAACGGCGAGGTCCATGGGGGCCCTACAGCTAAGGGGGATGAGGAGAGGCAATCCCTCTAGGAGACCCTACGGTCGGGGAGGAAGCCAGCAGGGGGCGTCGCACCAGACGTTCCAGCAGGGTCAGCAGGGTGATAGTCACGGACAACAAGGTCAACAGAAGCAAAACTGGCAGTACCAACCTCGGGGCCAGTCCTTTCGCGGGAGAGGGAACGGACGTGGCCAGAGGAGGAGAGGGGGTGACCAGCCCTCATCAAAGTGACTCAGCACGCAGGAGGACACCTACCCTCGACATGCCCCCAAGGGTGAGGCGCAGTACAGTAACATCAGGGGGGAGAGAAGAATCAAAAGCCTACGAGCATCCAACACCAGTAGGCGGAAGACTGAGGTTCTACCTTCAGGAGTGGCGGCGTATAACCACAGACAAGTGGATACTGAACGTCATGCAGTACGGATACTGCGTGGATTTGGAGAAAGACCTCCAAACAGAAGACCAAAGGGAAGGCAGAGATCGGCTCAAGAACTGGCCCTTCTCAGAGAAGAAACACTGAAACTTCTAGAAAAAAGAGCCATAGAGGCAGTGCCGTTCAGAGAACGCAACAAAGGGGTCTACTCGAACTACTTCGTGGTCCCGAAAGTAGACGGAAACCTCAGACCCATCCTGGACCTGCGTTACCTAAACAAGTTCATCAGAACGCAGAAGTTCAAAATGACTTTGCTGCAGGAGGTGCTGCCCCAAATAAGAGACGGGGACTTCATGGTCACCGTGGACCTCAAGGATGCCTACCTGCACATCCCAATAAACAGAAGGCACAAGGGCCTTCTAAGGTTCAACATCGACCAGGAACACTACCAGTTCACAACCCCGGCCTTCGGGCTAAAATCGGCGCCGAGGGTTTTTACAAAATGCCTGTCGGCGGTCGCGGCCCACCTACGAAGGCAGGGGATCCATGTCTACCCCTACCTAGACGACTGGCTGGTCAAGGCAAACACACGCGAGAAGTGCGAGAGACACGCAAAACGCGTAACAGACACTCTGACGAACCTGGGGTTCTCGATACACTGGGGGAAGTCATCGCTGGAACCGGAGCAGGTGAAGATTTTCCTGGGAGCAAAAATCAATTCCCTGAACAGCACAGTGGTGCCCAGCGACAGGAGGACAGATGCCCTACTGAAGGAGACGCGTCTCTACCAGAAGGGGCGAGCTCTGACAGTGAGGTCAGTGAGCAAGATGATGGGGATGATGGCGTCGTGTATCCAGCTGGTGCCGAATGTACGCCTGCACATGAGACCATTCCAAGAATGGCTACAACAGCAATGGTCACAAGCAAGCGGAAGTTGGGAGGATCTAGTGGTTGTTACGCACGCAGTGCAGGAGGAGATGAATTGGTGGAACAGAGAGAACATGACAGCAGGGAGAAGCCTGACACCACCAAACCCAACAATGACCATTACCACGGACGCATCGCAAAAGGGATGGGGAGCGCACATGGAGAACCTCAGAGTGAGGGGTCTGTGGGCTCCAGCAGATGCGGTACGCCATATCAATTACCTCGAATTGAAAACCATCCTGCTAGCCCTGAAGGCATTCCAGAGGCACCTGTACAACCAGAGGGTGTTGGTTCAAACAGACAACACCACGGCAATGTTCTATATCAACAAGCAGGGGGGGACACAGTCGTTCCCTCTCTCCTCTCTGGCACAGGAGATTTGGAGCTGGGCCATACCTCTCAGGATAGATCTACTGGCAATTCACCTTCCAGGGAAGGACAATGTGGAGGCAGACTGGCTAAGCAGGCAGACCTCGGCATTGCACGAGTGGGAGCTCAATGGCCAGGAAACGGAGAAGCTTTTCCAGAGATGGGGAACTCCCACAATAGACCTGTTTGCATCACGCCAAAATGCAAAATGCCAAAACTTTGCGTCCAGGCAACCAGATCAGTAATCCCAAGGAAATGCCCTATGGATAAGCTGGTCGAGGACATTTGCCTACGCCTTTCCACCGATACCCCTGTTGCACAGAGTGCTCGACAAGTGCAGAACCAGCAACATGACTCTGATCCTAGTGGCTCTGCAGTGGGCAAGGCAGACATGGTTCTCACAAATTCAAGAAATGGCACAGGGCAACCCCCACAGGTTCGAGAGAAGAAGGGACCTGCTCTCCATGCAAAACGGAGAGGTCCTGCATCCGGAGCCAGAGATCTTAACCTGGCGGCATGGCTCCTGAAGACCTAGAGTTCGCTCACCTTAGATTGCCTCCTAGCACTATGCGGGTGCTGCGGGAGGCAAGAAAACCAACTACACGCAAATGCTACAGCGCGAAATGGCAGAGATTTACTGTGTGGTGCAGGAAGAAGGGTCTGCAAAACAGAATGACAAGAGACTCAACAGTACTGAGGTACCTCACACACCTTCTAAAGAGTAACCTCTGCTCGAGCTCCCTAAGGGTACACCTAGCGGCGATCGTAGCCTACACCAGAGGTGAGAAGGGTGGCAGTTTCTTCACTTCGCAGGTTGTGAAGAGATTCATGGAAGGAGCCAAAAGAATTGCCCCTCCTAAAAGGTTGCCGCCGCCAGCATGGACTCTCAACGTGGTACTGACGGAGCTCATGAAGGCACCGTTTGAACCCATTCACAAGGCCTCACTGCAAATGTTGACTATGAAAACGGCCTTTCTGGTGGCCATAACCAAACTACGCAGGGTGAGCGAGCTTCAAGCGCTAACGCTACAGGAACCCTACATTCAGATTCACAAGGACAGGGTAGTCCTGAGAACAGACCCACACTTCATGCCCAAGGTGGTGTCGGCGTTCCACATGAACCAGAGTATTCAGAGACCGAGTTTCTTCCAAAACCCGACTACGAACGCAGAAAGGGCGCTGCACACTCTCGACGCTAGAAGAGCGGTGATGCACTACATTGAGAGAACCAAGGAAATCAAAGCAGTTGTTTGTGTCCTTTGCTACTAGCTTCATGGGTAGACCAGTGACTAAGGGCACCATCGCTAGATGGATTGCCCTCACTATTCAATTCTGCCACAAACAGGCTGGACAGGAGCTAGCAGAGGGGCCTCAGGCTCACTCCACAAGGAGGAAGGGGGTCACCGTAAAGCGCCAGGATGCCCCCGTTGGGGGTGGCAGTGCGCTATACAAGTACAAACACATTTACATTTACATTTTACCGTTGCCTTCCTGGCAAACACGCCCATTCAGGACATATGTCTAGCGGCAACTTGGGCATCTGTGCACACGTTCACGAAACACTACTGCGTGGACATTCAGATGAACAAGGAAGCACAGGTTGGACAGAAGGTGCTTCAACACATTTTCAACGACCAACGCTCATCTACCACCCAGCCGCCACAAAATTAGGAAAACCGCTACAAAGCATATGCACAGCATAGTGAATCCAGAAAGATTCACGCTGCAAAACGAATAGTTTCTTACCTGTCGGTGTAGTTTTGCAGCTTGAAGATCTTTCTGGATTCACTTGCGAACCCACCCACCTCCGCCAGTAAGAGGAGGCTGGAGGAAGAGGGGGTGAAATGGAAAACATCAGAAGGAATAAAAACGTACAGAAAATGGATTGAAGGACTAATCAATCGCCTAGGGTTAAAAAAAAAAAAAAAGGGAAAAAAGAACCCGAAGATGGCGCCCCAAAGGTGGGACTTCCGCAGGAAGCACGACGACGTCACGGGAGGTACACCAAATGGTGGGTCGTCGCCGCCCACCTGGGCTACGAAAAAAAAAAAAAAGGGAAAAACAAAGAAAAGACTACGAATCCGGACCCAACCACAATATCGCGGAATAATGCACAGCATAGTGAATCAAGAAAGATCTTCAAGCTGCAAAACTACACCGACAGGTAAGAAACTATTCGTTATACATATACAGAGCTGTATATATGTGTGTTTTTCATATATCATTTTTATTGTTTCCGGGGTCCCCGCACGTGGGCGGGAATATTCAGTGCTTATGGCTTTGATGAGGATACCCCTGGAAGAGAACTAGGATTAACTTATCCTTATCTACTATTATCTAAGTATTATCTACTTTAGCCTCTGTAAAGCCTCTGGGGATCCACTGGACTCTCTGCACACCATACCTTACTTTGCTATAGTATATACTGTGAGAAAGTGCCCTCTTTCTGCATGGTTGTCCCCTCTTTTTGCTGTTTTTTTATGTTTTTTAATTGTCCTCATTTGCCATTAGATATTTCAGAGCTATTAAATTAAATCTCGTGGCCTCCTCTCGATTAGCACCATCTGGGAAGCTCTGTAGCTAAATGGAAAAGACTTTACACCAACCCTCTCTCCTTGCTTGTTCTGCGTAATCCTGGGCGCCCTACAGAACTAGAGAGATAAAGTAAAACAAATGTAAAGGCTTAATCATTGGACAAGTTGTATATATATATATTTTCTGGAAGTCAAACTTTTTTAACCATTCCTCACATGGTCCCCAGAAATCTATTCTGTTATCCCTATTGTTGTGTCTCTGCAAGTTAACTCTATCCACCTTCATTGTATATTTGTTAGAGATCACCCATTCTAAAAACGTAGGAGAAATATCTTTATCCACTTTTTACAAATTTCTCTTTTTGCAAGCAAAATTAAATATAAACATAACTTATTTTAACTTTTTGCTGAATTGCTGATGTGGTTTGACTGAGTGTGCCCTGGGCGCCTGCTAATCAGGTACCCAGGTCCTATGTTCTTTCCCTAAAACTGCATTGAAGCCTAAACCCAATTGGCATCTCTGGCCACAGGTCAGCCCCTGGTAAATGGTACCACATGTACCCAGGGCACTGTGACCAGAGAAGGCCTCTAAGGGCTGCAACACTTATTGTACCACCCATGGAGGCCCTGTACCCTTACACACACACACACTGAATATGCAGGCTCCGTGTTTTGGTGCAGAACAAAGTGATGAGTCGACATGACACACATCTCTGTGGGCCATGCCTACAATCCCCTGCCCTGGCATAGATCAGTCTCCACTCTAGCTGGGTGCACTATACCAGTGGTGAGGGTACAGGTGCATGAGCCCTGTACCCCTACAGTGTCTAAGTCCATTGTTAGACATTGTAAGTGCAGTGCTGCCATTAAGAGTATATGGTGCTGGGAGTTTGTCATTACAAACTGCACAGCACTATAATGGCTACACTGAAAACTGAGAAGTTTGGTTTCAAACTTCTCAGCACATTGAACCCACACTGATGCCAGTCTGGGGTTTAATGGAAAATGCACACACAGGGCATCTTAAAGATGCCCCCTGAAAACTAACCCACCACTGGTGTCCAGGCTGAGTGGCTGCTTTCAGCTGCCACCACCAGACATGTTTCTGGACCCTTTGTGAGAAAGTGCCCTCTTTCTTGCATGTTATGCCCCCACTTTTTGCTGAATTGCTGATGTTCTTTGACGGAGTGGGCCCTGGGCTCCTGCTTATCAGGTACTCGGGGCCTCTGTTTCTTTCCTAAAACTGCATTGAAGCCTAAACCCAATTGGCATCTCTGGCCACATGTCAGCCCCTGGTAAATGGTACCACAGGTACCTAGGGCACTGTGACCAGAGAAGGCCTCTAAGGGCTGCAGCACTTATTGTGCCGCCCTAAGAGGTCCTGTACCCTGACACTCACACACTGCCTTTGCAGGCTGCGTGCCTTGGTGCAAAACAAAGAGTCGACATGGCACACATCCCTGTGTGCCATGCCCGCAAACCACTGCCCTGGAATACATCAGTCACCCCTCTAGCTGGCTGCCCTATGCCAGTGGTGAGGGTATGGGTGCATGAGCCCTGTGCCCAAGTCCATTCCTGGGCACTGTAAGTGCAGTGTTGCCATTAAGCGTATATGGTGCTGGGAGTTTGTCATTATGAACTCCACAGCACCATGATGGCTACACTGTAGACTGGGAAGTTTGGTATCAAACTTATCAGCACAATAAACCCGCACTGATGCCAGTGTGGGATTTAATGTAAAATGCACGACAGAGGGCATCTTAGAGATGCCACCTGAAATTCATCCAACTTCTAGTGACCTGACTGAGTGGCTGCTTAGGCTGCCACCACCAGACATGTTTCTGGACCCCTGGGTCGAGAGCCTTCCGTTCTCAGGGGCCTGAAACAATGCACATCCTGGGGCGAGGTGCCAAGCCTCCTCCCTCAGGATGGGCAGGGTTCACGAAGGAGAAGCTTCAAAGACATGCCGCCTATGTGAGTCTCTCCAGACCATTTGCTGCTTTCAGTAACAGGTCCCCACTGGTTCTACCCCTCACTTTGGGCGGGAGAACCGGCAGAAAAAACAAGCGAGTAAGGGAGATGTGCCCACCTTTGCCATCTCCACCCCTCAGGTGGGGGAGGAGTGGTGAAGCACAATCTCGAGTCCCCACCATCTTGAGGATGGGGGGACCCAGCCAACCAAGGGCAGGCTCCTGCCCCCTCCCACAGGAGAGTTTCAGAATAGGGTGTGTACCCACCCCAGGGAGGGGACCCATTGGTCTCTGCCCTTTACCTACCTGTAACGCCCCTAAATTTAGTAGTTAGGGGGCCCCCTGAACCTTGCTTCCTCAGATTAGAAACCACAAGAAAAGAAGATAAGGACCGAAGAGCCATTCAGAGCTAACACGACGACGACGCCCACTGACTTGGCCCCAGCCCTACAGGCCTGTCTCCCCTCGAACCTGCTTCTGCGAAATCCTGGCGTGTCCTGCAACCAGCAACCTCACAAACCCTGGAGGACCTGCCTGCCTTCACATCAAGTACTCTATCTCCCGAGAACACCGGACTTGTTTAAACTGCAGCTTCTGGTGCCAGTCTGAGACCGCGAATCCAGCACACTCTGCACTCGCTGACCCCGGCCTGAGCTCGAGCAAACCAACACCACAAGGAAGTCCCCCCCCGGCGATCCTGACCCGAGATCCGGCGACCCCTGACCTTCCTCATGCCTGTAGTCGACGCCTGCAGCCTCAATCCAGAAGACCCCCTCTACCGCGACCAGAGCGGGTAAGAAAATCCGACGCAAAAAGGCACCCCTGCACCCGACGCCCCACGGCCTTGTGTGCCCAAACCAACGGTGCCTAACCAATCCACGACATCCCAACTTACCCCTCGAAGTGGTGGTGGCACCCAGAAGATCTTCGTCCCCGAGCCTGCAGTGTTTCTTTGTATCGGAGGTTCTCCATTGAAAACAACAGGGCACCCGACCTCAAAACAGCGCCCTGCACCCCTAGTGCTGCTGAGGGTGCAACAACAGTGCATCACTGACCCTGGGGGACGCCTGAGTCTAACCCCAGAACCTTAACTCAAAGTGTGGCGTTTTGAAACCCAAAAATATTTTTTTTAAATAGCACAAATAACCAAACAGTGTTTACTCACCTGTTGCAGGAAATGTCCCAGTGCTGAATCTAGGTATCCAGCACTGAGTTGGAAAAGTAAAGTGAAAAGTAACTTACCTGCAAATTTACTGTAACAGCCTATTTATTCCAAGGTACTGTATTTGCTAAGTGTTGCATATTAGTGATCCCCTGTAAATCAAACAAAGTACAATTTCTATTGCATTTTCAAACTGTTCTATACCCAGTAACTTATTATTGAAAAGTATTTAATGCTTACCTGTACCAGGCTTGCTTGGTTCTAAAAATAAACAAAAGTATATTTTTAAACAACAATAATTTGCCTAGAGTTCAGTTCTTGAGTGTGTGAATTCATTTGCTGACTGAGTGTGTACATCAAATGCATAACACTGTCCTCTGATACTGCCTTACTGCTCGTCCAAGCTACCACTGTTCGAGTTTAAGGTTCTATCTAACTTTACCCCTCTGCCTAACTCTGGGGACACTTGGACTCTATACACACTATACCTCATTTTGGTGTAGTGTATATATAGATCCAGTTTCTTTCACCCGTGGGTCGAGAGCCTGCTGCTCTTTGGGGCCTGAAACAATGCACATCCTGGAACAAGGTGCCAAGCCTCCTCCACCAGGATGGGCAGGGTTCATGAAGGGGAAGCTTCAAAGGCTTGCCGCCTTTGTGAGCTTCCCCAGGCCACCTGCTGCTTTCAGCAACTGGTCCCCACTGGTTCTGACCCCCACTTTTGGCGGGAGAAACAGCGGGATAGAGAGGTGTGCCCACCTCTGCCAACTCCACCCCTCAGGTGGGGAAGGTGAGGTGGAGCACAACTCCCAGTCCCTGCCATCTTGCAGATGGGGGGGACTCAGACAACCAGGGACAGGCTCATACCACCCCCCTCCCACTGGAGGCTGGCATAAAAGGGAGTGTACCCACCCCAGGGACGGGACCCATTGGTCCCTGCATTTTACCTACCGGTAACACCCCTAAATCTAGTATTTAGGGGCACCCCTAAACCTTGCTTCCTCAGACAGCAAGAAACTACAAGAAGAAGGACCAAACAGCCGTGCAGCAGCTAACAGGAGGAAGACGCACACTGACTTGGCCCCAGCCCTACTGGTCTATCTCTCCCTCGGACCGGCTCATGCGAAACCCCAGTGTGTCCTGCAGCCAGCAACCTCAAACACCAGAGGACCTGCCTGCCTTCAAGAACAAAGACTTTGTCTCCCGTGAACACCGGATTTGTTCATCTGCAACCTCTGGCTCCGGTGGACCCCGCAAATCCACCCCACTCTGCACACTCCGTCCACGGCCCGAGCTTGAGTGGGCAAACGCCACAAGGAGGTCACCCCGGCGATCCTGACCCAAAATCCGGAGACTCCTGACCTGCCTCAAACCTCAGCCGACGCCTGCAGCCTAAATCCGGAAGGTCCCCCCAACCGCGTCCAGGAGCTGGTAAGAAGATCCGACCCCAAAAGGCACCCCTGCACCCGACGCCCCATGGCCTTGGGTGCCCAAACTGACGGTGCCTAACCAACCACTAACTTCCCAACATACCTCTCGAAGTGGTGGTCGCACCCAGAAGACCTTCGTCCCCAAGCCTGCAGTGTCTTTGCAAACCGGAGGTTCCCCAGTGAGACCAACAGGGCGCCAGACGTCGAAACAGCACCCTTCACCCGGCCGCCCTAGTGCCGCTAAGAGTGCACCTTTGGTGCTACTTTGTTTCCCCCATTTGCCCTGAGCTAAAGTACAGGAGCTTTGCTCCCACAACCAAGTGGCCTGCTTGCCAGCAGCCACCAACCAGAAGCCCCCTATCCCCTATTGGATAACATTGGGCCTCCGCACCTAGCCACCCTAGTGCCGCTCAGGGTGTAACTAGAGTGCATCCTTGACCCTGGGGGACCCCTGAATCTACCCCCAGAACCTCAACTCCCACTACCAAATACTTATCGCAAAACCGATAACACTATGTTCGAGGCATATGAGCTGTAGATCATATGCTTGTGCATAGATCGCCATCTAGTGTTGGGTCTGGATGTTTGCACTTTGTTTTTCTTCAAAGAAGTCTTTCCAGTCACGAGGTAGGTGACTCCTCCCTTAGGTGAAAGTGTGCATGGACATCGACTCCATTGTTAGATTGTTTTTTTTCCGCCATCGGGTTCGGATGTGAATTGTTGCGCTCCAATTAGGCACTGTTCCTTCGGGCCCCCTTCGATGCGCAATCCACTATCCTCGACTGTATTGTTTATCAATCGCGTTTCCCACACTCTGTGTATCCTTTTGCTCTCTCAAATCTTCGATCGGAACATTTGTGGAAGGCCGTTGAACATACCCGCGCCGCTATCGGTCGCAGCTAATGGAACGGACTCCATTTAAGTTATGTCGCGCTAAGTTCCCGCGCACCGACTTGCACAAAGTGTGAAACCTTTGCCTATCCCCAGAACAGGACAAGAAAGACTGCGACGCTTGCCAGTGTTTTCGGTAGAAGAATACCCTCCGTGATCGTCAGGCTCAATGTCATGAAATGTACCAACAAAGCGTCCTGGCGACGGAACTTGCAGCAGAAGAGTCCGATCACGACAAATCGCAAGTGCAGGAAGCCGAGATGGAGGAGGAGCACGTCTCCATATCAGACGCTGACTCTGATGCCGAACACCTCACCCCGGCACAACGGACCGTGAGGAAAGAGCCTTCGTTCCCCTATCATCTCTTTTACAAGAAAAAGACTCCGGTCCCTCCTCTGCCTTCGGGCCAAGGTCAGCACCGAGTGAAAGTTTCGAGCACCCCCACCTTCAGGCTCGGCGCCGAAGCACAGACAACCGCCTTCCCGCTCGGGCTCGACCTGTCCCCACGCTGGTGCCGAAAACACCTTCTGGTCTCCGTTCCGCCTCTGCGGAAAGCTAAATCTTCAGAGCCGAAAACATCGGAGCCGAAACTTTCGCCGCCGAAACCGACGTCTAAAGACAGTACAGTGTTTTACACCCCAGTTCAAGCGACATATTATTCACTCGAACCCCTGGGGCACACGCATTGTCTCGTATTTGATCACTTCATCTCACTGCTGATTCTGCGTCAGGTTTTACAGATGATATGTGATACCGCATACTGTACTTTATGCCATAATTGCTGGAAAGATTTGAATAATGTACAGTATATAAATTCTGAAAATGTTAATAAAAATATGTTACAAAAAAAAAATAATAAAGTCCGTACAGTGACCAAAGAGTCTCGGACCAAACTTCCACCGGATCCGAAACAGAAAGAAATCGCAATCCACCCGGAAGCTGGTCACATTCGTTGCCAAACTTCTGGAAAAGAGGAAAATGGGCTTATCAGAGGACTACCACATTCCTTTAAAAAAGAAGAATGTGGCTATTGACTCTTCTTCTCTTTGCATTTCTGAAGACCCTCTTCTTTCACCTGCACATTACCCTACACCACCATCACTTAACCCCCAAGATACAGGGCATGATTATGATGACGATGATGATGATGATGATTTAGATGCCTATGCACCACAAGAAGTCCCACTGGATCCTGATCCATCGGATCTTTATAATGTCCCTCAACCTGATAATGACCCTGATTTCTATCCATCTAGACCATCCCCTCCAGATGATATTGGGTACACTGAGCTTATTAATAGGGCTGCAGGATACCATGGGGTAGAGCTCCATAAGGAGAGTTTGGAGGAGGATTTTATATTGGAGACCCCTAGTTCATCTCAAAGGGCTACACAAACCTTACCAATGTTAAAGGCCCTGCTTAAACATACTGAGGATATCTTTCAAGACCCTGTCAAAGCTAGGACCATCACTCCCAGGGTAGAGAAGAAATACAGGGCTGCACCTAATGACCAAGTCTACATCAAACGCCAGTTACCTTTAGACTCTATGGTCGTTTCTAATGCTCATAAAAGGGCTAGCTCCCAAACCACAGGGGATACCCCACCTCCTGATAAAGAGTCCAAATTATTGGATGCTTCCGGTAAACAGATCACAAGCGGCTAATAGTTGGTGCATTGCTAATGACCAGGCATTACTGGCAAGATGTGATAGGGCTCATTATGATGAACTCCAGAAGCTCATTGAGTTCCTTCCTGATGAACATAAAGTTAAAACTAGCGACCTTATTCAAGAGAGTAAATTAATAACCAATACCTCTGTCAGATGTGCCTTAGATCAGGCAGATAATGCGGCTCGGGTGGTGAACACTAGTGTACTGCTCCGTAGGCATGCTTGGTTAAGGATTTCTGGGTTTAAACCTGAGGTACAAGCCCACTATCCTCAATCAACCTTTTGATACGCAACATCTCTTTGGCCGAGCTGTTGATTCCTCTTTGGAAAAGATTAAAAAAGACACGGATGTTGCTAAGTCCAAGAGGGCCTTACAAGCACCTTCCTACAGAGTTTCCTTTCACTGCTCATTCTACAGGGCCGGCTCCACAAACATCTCTACAGACAATGCCTCCTCCTCTTACAAGGGCAACAATCAGTCAGCCTCTTCAAGAGGTTATTTTCGAGGAGGATCTAGAGGAAATAACGGCAGGGGAAGAGGCAGAGGCAATTCAACACGCACCTCCCCGCCAACAACAATAAACAGTGACTTATTTCCCATACCCCCGCCTATTCCACACCTGTCGAGGGACTTCTCTCACAATTTCTACCCATTTGGAATAAGATTACATCGGACAAATGGATTCTATAAATTAACCAATCTTGTTATTGCCCGGAACTTACAAGCACTCCACCCAATATTACTCCAAGGTCACACTTCATGTCACAAGGACATATTAGGCTTCTAAAGCAAGAAGTTCTCTCGTTATTGCAAAAAGGTGCAATAAAACCAGTCCCTTTCCAATATCAAGGAACAGGAGTGTACTCCCTCTACTTTCTAATTCCCACAAAGGACGGCTCTCTCAGGCCCATGTTGGACCTCAGAGAACTCAATCTCTACATTCAATCAGACCTTTTTCAAATGATGACACTACAACAAGTGCTTCCTCTCCTTCAGCACAGTGACTTTCTATCCACTCTGGATCTAAAGAACGCATATTTTCATATACCAATACACCCTGCCCACAGCACATACCTCTGGTTTGTGATAGCAGGCCAACATTATCAATTCAAAGACCTACCCTTTAGAGTGACAACTGCTCCCAGGGTTTTCACAAAATGCCTGGCAGTAGTCGCAGCCCACCTGAGGAGACTTGTTCACGTCTTCCCCTACTTAGATGACTGGCTCATAAAGGCCAGTTCACACAAGAGTTGCCTACGACACACAGAGAAAACTGTGCAACTCCTTCTCCAACTAGGGTTCACAATAAACTAGGCCAAATCCCATCGCCAATCCTCCGTGTCTCAAGGCTATCTAGGAGCTACCATAGAAACACACAAAGTTGGAGCATATCCAACTCCAGCCAGACTCAGGCCGTTTCAGAACGTACTCTCTCAGGTTCAGCCTCAACACTCCTTACCAGCTTGAGTGTTCATGCAACTACTAGGAATGATGGCGTCTTGCATTTTCATTGTTCCCTACGTAAGATTTCCGATGCGTACACTACAGTAATGCTTAGCACGTCAGTGGAACCAGGTTCAGGGTCAGTAATCAGATCTAGAGTTGGTAGATGGCCGCATCCATCGCTCTCAGCAGTAGTGGAACACGCAAAACCTGTTAAAAGGGTGGCCCTTCAGTGACCCGGTTCCACAGATAGTACTCACAACAGACGCATCACTAACAGGTTGGGGAGCACTTCTCCAGAACCACACAATTTAAGGCATATGAAGCCCCCAACAGAAACCGTATCTCATCAATCACCTAGAGCGCCTAGTGATTTTTCTGACTCTCAAAGCATTTCAAGTTCAGTTACTACGCAAAACTGTACTAATTGGTACAGACAACATGACTTCCATGTACTACATTCGAAAAAGGGGGGGGGGGAGCACTGCCTCCAACTGTCCCAGCTAACACAGGACATTTGGAGATAGGTCCTTCATCACAAAATGTATCTCCTGGCAGAACACCTCCAAGGAGTAGACAGTCAGATGGCAGATCTGTTAAGTCGCCAGACACAACAGATCCACGAATGGGATATACATCCTCAAGTCCTCCTCCCGTTCTTCCAGGTGTGGGGCTTCCCAATCATAGATCTGCCACGCATCTAAACGCAAAATGCTCAAACTTCGCGTCTGTGAGAAAGTGGCTCTGTATATACTGTTCCCGAATAGGTACAGGGTGTACAGAGTCCACAGTCCCCCAGAGGCTGATAGAGTTCAAAGTTAGGTATGACCTTACTCTCAAAAGTGGTAGCTTGGTCGAGCAGTAAGGCAGTACCAGAGGACAGTGTAAAGCATTTATTGTACACACTCAGTCAGCAAATGGTTTCACACACTCAATAACTGAACTCTAGGCCAATGGTTTATATATATATAAAATATATGCTTGTTTTATTTTTAGAACCACAAAGGGGATAAAAATATACTTTCTCAGAATGAGAGGTTGAATATAAATACTTTTGTCTTAAGCAATACATTTTTGTAAACAATTACAGTTGGTTGCAATAAACAATCCTATTTCCTAAACATAACAATGCATTGAGCTCAATGGTAAATTCAGGTTATTTGTAAAAAATTGTATTTCAGATTACTTTTGGAATTCCAGGTCTGGCTCCTAGGTCCAGCTCTGGGTCAGTATTCAGAATCAAGTGATGAAAGTCGACTTAATAACTGTAATGATTTTTAAATAATATTTAGCTATTTCAAAAGTTAGCACTTAGAAAATATTTCAAAGAAAACATTCAATGGATCTCTATGGCAAGAAATTCAAATTGCAGGTAGAGTACTTTATCGTTACTTTAGTAATCCAGGACTGGGTACCTAGGCCCAGGACTGGGGTCCTTATCAAAAACAGGTAAGTAATTTCGTTTGCAGAAATGGTACGATTTTAAAAGAATATTTCAAATTTGCAAAAATAGACAGAAGAAATTTCACAGAAAAGCAGACAATGGTTTCCTATGGGAGAAAAATGAGTTAGAGGTAAGTATAGTTGTGGACACTTTTCAGAGTCAGGGCTGGGCACCAAGATCCAGCACTGGGAGCTCACCTAGGAGCAGGTGAGTAAATTCGTTTTTGTCACTTGGCTGATTTTTGGTGAATATTTGCAGTTTTGAAAAGTTCACACTTAGAAGATTTTTTAAGAAAAAGCCAGTCAATGTTACCATATGAGGAAAATGAAGTTAGCGGTTTAAGGGTAAGTACTCGACTGGCAGAGTTGAAATTCCGGGCATAGACTCAGGGGTCCCCCAGTGTCAGGTAGGTACAGTTGGTTCACCCTCAGCGGTTTCAGGACGGCCGGGTGCAGAGAGAGTTAGGCCCAATGTTATCCTATGAGGGATAGGGGGGGCCTTGGTTGGTGGCTGCTGTCTGGCAAGCCACGCGGCTGTGGGAGCTGGGCTCCTGGTCACTTACTCAGGGCAAGTGGGGAAGTAAGTTAGTGTAGAGAGTGCACTGCCAGGGCCACTCGGGCGGCTGGGTGCAGGGTACTTTTGAGCCTTCGGGCGCTCAATGGAAATCAATGGGAATGTTCCGGTTTGGAAAAAGGCTGCAAGCTCGGGGACGAGGATGCTTCAGGTGCCACCACCACTTCGAGAGGTAAGTTGGGTAGTTGTAGGTTAGTTGTGTACCCCGGGATTGGGCACAGGGGGCCGCAGGGCGCCGGGTGCAGGGGTGCCTTTTGATGTCGGAAATCTTACCCTCTTGTTGATCGCGGATAGGGTGGCACTCTGTTCTGAGGCTGCAGGCTTCTTCCGGGATGTCGAGGGGGGTCCTTGGGTGCCGGACTCGGGGTCACAGTCGCCGTGGGGTCGTCCTCAGAGTCTTTGTCCACTCCGGCACTGGCCAGGCTTGGCTGGTGCAGAGTGGGTTGGGTCCGCGGTTTCGGGCTGCTGCCAGGGGTTAAAAATAGGTTTCTTGAGTAGAGCCTCTACTCATGGGAGTCCCAGGGGCTTAGAGCCAAAAGGTAGCCAGGTCCTCCGGGGTTGGTGAGGTTGCTGGCCACGAGAGATGCCGCGCTGGTGCAGGTTCGAGAGTCGACAGGCCGGTAGGGCTGGGGCCAAAGCAGTTGGTGTCTTCTTCTCTTTTTAGCAGCTGCAGGGCAGGTCCTTGTTCTTCTTGTAGTTTTCTATCTGGAATCTGAGGAAGGAAGGTTCAGGGTGCCCCTAAATACTAGATTTAGGGGTGTTACAGGTAGGTGAAGGCCAGGGACCAATGGGTCCTTGTCCTGGGGTGGGTACACCCCCTATCCTGCCCCTCTCCTGTGGGAGGGGGGCAGTAGCCTAATCCTGATAGGGTAGGGCCTCCCATCTTCAAGATGGCGAGAGCCCGGAGATGTGCTTCACCTCGCCTCCCCCACCTGAGGGGTGGGGTGGGCAGGCTGGCACATCCCCTGTCCTTGTATGGGGTTTCCGGCCAAGCTTCCCGCCAGAGTGGGGGGTTGCAGTGGCCTGGGGAAACTCCAAATGGCGGCATCCCTTTGAAGCTTCCCTTTGCTCGTCCTGGGGGAGGAGATTTCTCACCTCACCCAGGATGTGCATTGTTGCAGGCCCGGGAGAGCAGGAGCTCTCCCACCCAGGGGTCCAGCAACGTGTCTGCTGTGTGGCAGCCTGGGCAGCCTCAGAGCAGACGTGGATTGTAAGTTAGCTGTAAGGGGGCATCTCTAAGATGCCCTCTGGGGTGCTTAGTACATTAAATCCCACACTGGCATCAGTGTGGGTTCAATGTGCTGAGAAGTTTGATACCAAACTTCCCAGTCTTCAGTGTTGCCATTATGGTGCTGTGGAGCTAGTGTTTGACGAGCTGTCAGCACCATGTACTCTTAAATGACAGCACTGCACTTACAGTGCCCAGGAATGGACCCGGGTACTGTAGGGGCACAGGGCTCCTGCTCCTGTGCCCACACCATAGGCGTAATGCACCCAGCTAGAGGGGTGGCTGACATATACCTTGGCAGTGTAGGTGATGGGCATGGTAAACAGTGATGTGTGCCATGTCGACTCCTTGTTTTGTCCTGCACCCAGACACTCAGCCTGCAAGGGCAGTGTGTGTGTGTAAGGGTACAGGGCCTCTGAGGGTGGCACAATGAGTGCTGCAGCCCTTAGAGGCTTTCCCTGGCCACAAGGCCCTGGGTACCTAGGGTACCATTTACTAGGGGCTGACATGTGGCTAGGGTTTGCCAATTTGGAGTTTGTGTGGTTTAAGGAAGGAACATAGGCCCTGGGCACCTGATTGGCAGGAACTCAGGGTACACTCAATCAAAGTACCTTCAGCAATTTAGCAAAAAGTGGGGGCATACCATGCAAGAAAGATGGCACTTTCTCACAGCGTCCAGGTATCCACGCCCATTGTCCAAAGGCAAAGCACTATGGATGAATTGTTCAGGAGTATTTGCTTGTGCTTTTCCACCTCTCCCACTCATTTAGTTAGTGGTTCGGAAACTCCACAAACGTCCCTGACGCTAATCCTAGTTGCTCCCACATAGGCACGTCAACCATGGTTCACAACTCTATTGGAACTCTCAGTAGTTCCCCTTTAAAAACTACATCTTTCACTCAGTCTCCTCACCCAGAGCCATGGCGAGATAAGACACCCAGACCCCAGTCAACTCAATCTAGCGATCTGGCACCTGAAGTCCTAGAGTTAGGCCATCTAAATCTACTGCTAGACTGTATGAATATCATCAAGAAAGCTAGGCGTCCTACCACAAGAGCCTGCTATGCAGGCAAGTGGAAGCAGTTTGTGATTTACTGTAACGACAACCACATCAACCCGCTTCAGGCTTCGGTACAAAATATTATATGCTATTTGTTACATTTAGAACGTTCCAATTTGGTATACACATCTATCCACTTACATCTTGCTGCAATGGCTGCAAACCTACGGAATAGACCGCATCTGTCTCTTTTTCGAGTACCTGTCATTAAAGCATTTATGGAGGGACTCAAAAGAGTTATTCCACCAAGACGTCCACTTGCCCCAGTGTGGAATCTCAATATTGTTCTCACCAGACTGATGAGTCCACCCTTTGTACCAATTTCGTACATGGAAAGTGGCTTTTCTAGTTGCTATCACATCACTCAGAAGAGTCAGTGAGTTACAGGCATTAACCATAGAAGACCCTATTTTGCAGATGCACCAAAACAGAGTAGTTCTTCTTACCAACCCTAAATTCCTTCCTAAAGTAATTTCTGCCTTTCACATTAATTAATCAGTTGAGTTACCGGTTTTCTTCCCTCAACCAGATTCAATGGCAGAACGGGCTCTGCACACGCTAGATGTCAAACGAGCATTGCTGTATTACATTGAAAGGAGAAAAACTTTCTGTAACCCCAATCAACTTTTTGTATCCTTTGCTACACCGCACAAGGGCAATGCCATATCAAAATCAAGTATTGCAAAGTTGATTGTTAAGTGTGTTCAGATATGTTATGCAAAGGCTAAACGAACATTACCAGTTCCCCCTAGAGCGCACTCTACAGGTAAACTGGGGGCTTCTATGGCATTCCTATGGAATATACCCATAGACTACATATGCAAAGATGCAACATGGTCTACCCCTCACACATTCACAATCTACTATTCAGTGGATGTGTTAGCAGCACAACAAGCTAGAGTAGGCCAGGCAGTTTTACATACACTATTTCAGACTACTGAAACAGCTACAGGTTATCCACCGCTTTGGGAGATAACTGCTATATAGTCTATTCACAAGCATATGATCTACAGCTCATGTGCTTTGAACGGAAAATGCTACTTACCAGTATGCATCTGTTCTTGGCATGTAGAGCTGTAGAGTCATATGCGCCCACCCGCCTCCCCGGGTAACTGTACCTGTTGCAGTCACATCTTACTTGGATACATATATTCAGGGACATCTCCTTCTAACTACTCTTACTGGCTCCATTATCACCCTCTGCGGGAAAACAATCTAACATTGGAGTCGATGTCCATGCTCACTATCACCTAAGGGAGGAGTCACCTACCTCATGACTGGAAATACATCTTGGAAGAAAAACAAAGTGCAAACATCCAGACCCAACACTAGATGGCGATCTATGCACAAGCATATGACTCTACATGCCAAGAACAGATGCATACTGGTAAGTAGCATTTTCCTTTCTGATAAGTAGCATTTTCCTTTGCTCCATAGGATAACTTTGACGTTTTTCTTGGAAAAGTTTCTAAGAGTGGAGTTTGAAAATCTTAAGAAATTGTTTAAAATTGCACTTACAAAAACGATTTTACTTACCTGTTTGCAAGAAATGTCCCAGAGTAGTTTCCAGCTGTACTACTCTGAGTAAGAAAAATAATCTCAAAAGTAACTTACTTGTAATTTTACTAAAAAGCCCATTCAAGTCTATGTACTGTATTTACAAAATATTGCATTTCTCTGAAACCATACTGTAAGTCAAAACAAAGTGCATATACAATTTCAATTCAAACTAATAATACAAATTGCATTACTAGTGTAAAGTATGTATTGCTTACCTGTGCCAAGCTTGCTTGGTTTTAGAAAAAAAAATAACAAAGTATATTTTCATACAAAAACAATTGGCCTGAAGTTCAGTCTTTGAGTGTTTGAATTAATTTTCTGACTGAGTGTGTGCAACAAAGGCTTAACACTGTCCTCTGATACTGCCTTACTGCTCGACCATACTATCAAAAATAGAGAGTGAGGTGCTATCTAACTTTGCCTCTGCCTACCTTTTGGGGTTCCACTGGTCTCCGTGCGCACACTAACTCACTTTGGTATAGTATATACAGAGCCCCATTCCTACATATAAAGAGCCAGCTTCCTACACAACAGACAGGCAGGCAGGGTTAACGCCAAGTGAGTTGCTTCTGCATAGTCCTTGCTTCTCTTGGCTCTACTGTGTCGTTCTTAAGTCGGTAGGAATCTGATTTCATGGTGCCAGGGGCTCCCATAAATACTAGATTTAGGGGCGTTAGGAGAGTGTAGGGTAGTAGCCCAAGGGCTACTTACCACTGGGGTCACTGCACCCCCTATATGATCACTGTCTGTGGGAAGTGGGCATAACCCTTTCCCAGAGTGCCTAATTCTGCCACCCCTAAGATGGCAGTCTTTTAAATTTCGTATCCACATCATCTAGCCCACTGTAGGGGTTGAACTAGCCTGAGAGTGGACACGCCTCTCTGACTACTAATTTTCCTACCTATCCTGGAGCTAAATGGCCCTGGTTAGGGGGGTTTGGCATCCCCTCACCTCTGAGGGAAGCCAGAATTGCATACCAAAGGCAGTGGGCTCTTTGAAGCTTCCCTGCCTTGGAATGCTAATTTACCAGTGTGAGAAAGTGGATCTGTATATACTGTTCCTTAATAGGTACAGGGTGTACAGAGTCCACAGACCCCAAGGGTTTAACAGAGATTAAAGTTAGATATAACCTTACTCTCCAAAGTGGTAGCTTGGTCGAGCAGTAAGGCAGTATCAGAGGACAGTGTAAAGCATTTGTTGTACACACTCAGTCAGCAAATGGTTCCACACACTCAATAACTGAACTCTAGGCCAATGGTTTATATATAAAAAATATATGCTTGTTTTATTTTAGAACCAACACTTGGAATTAAAATGTTCGAGGCATGTGGGCTGCTGAATTCATATCTGTGCATAGATCGCCGCCTAGTGTTGGGTCCGGATGTTTGCACGTTGTTGTCCTGGAAGAGTCTTCGAAGATCCTGGGATAGGTGACTCCTCCCCTGGACTACAGTGCGCATGGGCATCCTCTCCATCCTCAGATTGTTTTTTTCCGCCATTGGGTTCGGATGTGCTTATCTTGACTCAAGTTAGGAAAAACTTTTTACAGGCCAAAAGGCCTTTAGTTCACGTCGGTACTGTTCCCGATCGGTATCGATAGTATCTTTGTTAGTTTACTAACTTCAAGAACAACTTTTTCGCATCATACCCGACCATCGACCCGACATCGACGATGGAATCGAGGACACCATTCAAGCGGTGTCCTGTATGCAACACGAAATATCCCCATGTCGACGTCCATCCGGTGTGCAACAAATGCCTTTCACCGGATCACGACGAGTCCACATGTATGGCCTGTGCCCGATTCCGATCCAAGAAGACTCTCCGGAATCGACGAGCGGCGAGACTTGAAGCGCAGCAAGCGGCACCGGCCCCGACCAACATCTTCAGCGCCGAGGACGAAGATGCCGAAGACGTGGAGAACCTACCCTCCAGCCCCGCTTCAGACCACGACTCCGGATCGGAAGACATCGAAGAACGACTCTTTCACAGAGACGAAGCCGACACCGAGGTAGGAGACTACGATGAGGCCTTAGGGGCCGAAGAGAGTAGCTCCGCTGACGAGCAAGGCCTACCCGTACAAACTGAGGATATCCCAGTGCGTCAGTCTATGGCTCCGGTCGAGGGATCGCCTTCGGGCCTTACCCAAGACCTATCCCGCAGTTCTTCTCTGGCCCGGCCTCGGACATTCAGCGGCAGCCATTAATACCCAAAACGGCTGGTTTCCCTTCATCGAAACCGAAAGCCGTATTGGTTCATCAGAAACCGAAACTGAAAGTGACACTGGTCGGATCGAAGCCCACCACACCTTCGACGCCAGCCAAACCCGTCGGCACCGACTGCGCCAAACGGGACTTCGGTGCCGAGCTTGCAGCAGCCGACGTCGGCGCCGACGCACGGAAAAAGACCATCGGTGCCGCCAAACCGCCTCGGCTCCCTGCACCGAAACAATCGGCTCCGGCCACAAAGGTCACCATGGCTGCTGCGTCTCACACCGCTTCGAAAGCAGCACCAAGGGCACAATCATTGACGCCGTCGACAGCTACTACCTCTCCTCGACTCGATGACCCAGTGGCGCCGAAAAAGTCCACGCCCGCCTCTACGGAACCGGTCGGCGCCAAAGAACCGTCGGCGCTCCAGGTGCGGCAAGTTGCAGCGTCCTTGCAACGCATCAAAGACAAGGCAGTCCTCCAGGACACGTCAGGCTCCGAGCCGAAAAAAGCTCAAAAGCCTTCTCCGGCGCCTGCCAACATCACTTTTGGCCTGCCACCATCTACGGCCCCAAAAATGTTCGAAATCAGAACACATGTCACCCACACCAGGATCACACCTGCAGAACGCTCTCCTGCGGAGACGTCACCATCACACATCATCGATGCCGACACCGGCAGAATGATGCTCCACAAGAGGAGAATAACTTCCGAGCCAGCTCTGGACTCCTACCGGATCCCGCTAAAGAAAAAGTTGCCAGTGGATTCGGAACCAGTTCTTTACGAACCTCTCCATACCTCTTACCAAGATCCACAGTCCTTCTCTCCAACACACTCCGACAACGACGCTTTGGAGGACTACATGGGTGACCACGTCCCCTACCCCGGAGAGATGGACCCTGAAGGCCAACAGGACCCTGACCAGGCTTGGGATGACCCTGTAGACCCGGGTGCACCTATGGATACACAGGACACGCAGCTATATGGCGCAAAAACGTCTCCCACAGAGGACACTGCCGCATTCAACGCCCTCATTGAACGTGCTGCGGCCAATCATGGTGTGCAACTCCACTCTGACACCATCGAGGACGATTTTCTCATGGATACTTTCGCATCCTCAGAAAGGAATATAAAAACTCTGCCCATGTTGAAAGGTGTCCTCAAACCAGCAAAGGACATTTTCAAAGAACCCACCAGGGCCAGAGTAATAAACCCCAGGATCGACAAGAAATATAGGTCGGCACCTGGGGATCCTACCTACATTAGAGGCCAGCTACCTCTGGATTCCATTGTAGTCGCGAACGCTCGCAAACGGGCGCACTCGCAGACGACAGGAGATGCTCCTCCCCCGGACAAAGAGTCCAAGGTGCTAGAGACCTCTGGCAAACGGGTTGCAGCACAAGCAGCTAACATATGGCGTATTGCCAATACTCAGGCGCTACGATCGTGCACATTATGACACATTAGAAACATTACTCCAACATCTACCTGACCAATACAAAGAGGGAGCAGAGATCCTCATCAGGGAGGGACAACTCCTCACGAACGCATCCATTAAGTGTGCACTGGATGCCGCAGATACAGCTGCCAGAGCCATAAACACTAGCGTCATGTTATGACGACACGCCTGGTTAGGAATCTCCGGATTCAAACCTGAGGTGCAAAATAACATCCTCAACCAGCCGGTCAACCCCGACTACTTATTCGGGCCAGAGGTTGACACCACCCTAGAAAAAATAAAAAAGGACACAGACACTGCAAAGTCCATGGGGGCTCTCCAAACGCAGACCTTTCGGAGCGGCTCCTTTCGTCGCCCAGGAAATAGAGGAGGAGGTAGAGGACAGGGGTCACAGCAAACCTACAACAAGGGAAACTCACAAAGTTCCTACGATAAAGACACCCGGGGTGGATATCGTGGCTCAAGCACAAAGGGCAGAGGACGCGGATACGGCAACACCAGGTCCTCCCCCAAGAACAAACAGTGACGCCCTCTCCCTTCCTCCCGACCACATAACACCTGTCTGGGGAAGGCTACAAAGGTTCCTGTCCACGTGGAACTCCATCACCACGGACAGGTGGGTCAAAGATATTATCAAACACGGTTACTGCCTAGAATTAACCTCAACTCCACCCACAATACCTCCAAAACACCGTCCTATGTCCTCAGAGCACTTAACGCTATTACAGCAGGAAGTGCTAAGTATGCTACAAAAAGCCGCAATAGAGGTCGTACCCGTCCACGAGCAAGGTACGGGGGTGTACTCCCTGTACTTTTTAATACCGAAAAAGGACGGGTCACTCAGACCTATACTAGACCTGAGACCCCTCAACCGCTACATTCTCTCGGAGCATTTCCACATGCTCACCTTACAACAAGTCCTACCACTGCTCAAATAGGGAGACTTCCTAGCCACGCTAGACCTCAAAGATGCGTATTTCCACATACCCATTCACCCATCACACAGGAAATATCTCAGGTTCACTATTCAAGGGCAGCACTACCAATTCAAGGTTCTTCCCTTTGGCGTGACAACAGCGCCCAGAGTTTTCACAAAGTGTCTGGCTACTCTGGCCGCACATTTACGGAGGCAACACATTCATGTCTACCCCTACCTGGACGACTGGCTTGTTCAGGCAAAGTCAGCCCAGCAATGTGCCAGCCACATGTCCCGCACCATTCACCTCCTTCATAGTCTGTGGTTCTCACTAAATTACCCAAAATCCCATCTCCAACCCGCACACGTACAACAGTACCTAGGTGCCACCATAGACACTCTGGCGGCCACAGCTCAGCCGAATTTAGTGAGAATCAACAGCATGCAAATGCTGATTTCAAAGTTCAAACCTCAACACTCCCTTCCCTCGAGAGTGTTCATGCAGTTGATAGGCATGATGGCCTCCTGCATCTTCATAGTCCCACATGCGAGACTACATATGCGCCTGCTTCAGGAGTGCTTAGCACGTCAATGGAATCAGGCTCAAGGACAACTAAAAGACCTAGTGTTGGTGAGCGGTCGGGCATACAACTCTCTGCATTGGTGGAATCCACAAAACCTTTGCAAGGGCCGACCGTTCCAAGAGCCTGTTCCACAGATAATCCTGACAGCGGACGCGTCTCTCCAGGGATGGGGCGCTCATGTACTCAATTACACAGTGCAGGGACTATGGACAACACAACAAAAGAAGATGCACATCAACCTGCTAGAACTGATGGCAATCTTCCTGGCTATGAAAGCATTCAAAGTACACTTGTGCAACAAAGTCGTGTTGATCCGGACAGACAACATGACCGCCATGTACTACATACAGAAGCAGGGAGGAACACACTCTCCACAGTTGTCTCATCTGGCTCAGAGCATGTGGAAGTGGGCCATTCAGAGGAACATGTTCCTCATGGCGGAACACCTCCCCGGCAAGGACAACCAGATGGCGGATCTGCTCAGCAGACACAGCCACCAGATGCACGAGTGGGAGTTACACCCATCAGTACTCCAACCGTACTTCCAGCAGTGGGGTCATCCAGAGATAGACCTATTCGCCACAAGCGAAAACGCAAAATGCCAAAGCTTTGCCGCCAGGTTCCCACATCAGCAGTCGCAGGGCAATGCGATATGGATGAACTGGTCCGGCAGATTTGCGTACGCTTTTCCCCCAGCGCCGTTGATACCGCTGGTGGCTCGCAAACTCAGACAACACTCACTGACACTCGTCCTGGTTGCTCCAACGTGGGCACGCCAGCCATGGTACACCACCTTTCTCAAACTTTCCGTGGTGCCGCATAAAAGGCTGCGGATCAAACCCGCGCATTTGATGCAGAACCATGGAGAGATTCAGCACCCAGATCCGCAACAGCTGAACCTGGCAATCTGGCTCCTGAAGTCCTAGAGTTTGGCTACCTAAACCTGCCACCTGACTGTATGGACATCATTAAGGAGGCCAGGAGACCCACTACCAGAGCTTGCTATGCAGCCAAATGGAAAAGATTTGTCATTTATTGCAATAATAATGACATTAACCCGCTAGACGCATCCATCCAAAACATAATTTGTTACCTCTTACACCTATACCGATGCAATCTGGCATACACCTCAATACGTGTCCATTTGACCGCAATATCAGCCTATCTCCAGAACAGGCAGCACCTCTCTTTATTCAGAGTGCCTGCCATCAAAGCATTCTTGGAAGGACTCAAACGAGTAATTCCTCCAAGCCACCCACCAGCTCCAATGTGGAACCTCAACTTGGTCCTCACACGCCTGATGGGTCCACCCTTCGAACCTCTACACTCATGCGAGATTCAATTCCTTACCTGGAAAGTAGATTTCCTAGTAGCGATCACTTCTTTAAGAAGAGTTAGTGAACTCCAGACACTAACCGTTCAAGAGCCATTTATACAGGTTCACGCCAACAGGGTCGTACTACGTACCAACCCCAAATTCATGCCCAAGGTGATATCGCAGTTCCACATGAATCAAACTATTGAACTGCCTGTTTTCTTTCAAAACCCACAAACTGTCGCAGAAAGAGCACTCCATACACTAGATGTGAAGAGAGCCCTCATGTACTATATCGACAGGACTACGGTCTTTAGGAAGACTAAACAACTTTTCGTTGCCTTTGCCCCACACCACAAAGGTAACGCTATCTCCAAAGCAGGTATAGCCAGATGGATCGTTAAATGTATTCAAATTTGCTATCAAAAAGCTAAACGCACATTAACGATTCCCCCACGAGCCCACTCAACACGTAAGTTAGGGGCCTCCATGGCTTTCCTGGGAAACATTCCTTTGCATGATATATGTAGAGCAGCCACCTGGTCCACTACACACACATTTACCAAACACTATTGTGTAGATGTGCAATCAAAACAGCAGGCAGCTGTAGGACAGGCTGTTCTCAAAACTCTTTTTCAGACCGCTGCAGCTGGCGCTGGTAGCCGCCGCTAATAGGAGGTACTGCTATGTATTCTATGCACAGATATGAATTCAGCAGCCCACATGCCTCGAACTGAATATGCTACTTACCAGTATGCATCTGTTCTTGGCATGTAGGGCTGCTGACATTCATATCGCCCTCCCTCCTCCCCGGCGCCTGTAGCAGCTGCAGCTCTCAGAATTACTGTAAGCATGGTCATCACTTTCTGTATCTACTCCATCACTGCCACAATGGCGAAAAACAATCTGAGGATGGAGAGGATGCCCATGCGCACTGTAGTCCAGGGGAGGATTCACCTATCCCAGGATACTTCGAAGACTCTTCCAGGACAACAACGTGCAAACATCCGGACCCAACACTAGGAGGCGATCTATGCACAGATATGAATGTCAGCAGCCCTACATGCCAAGAACAGATGCATACTGGTAAGTAGCATATTCAATACTTTCTCGACAGGAGATGTTTCACATAAATACTTTTGTATATGCAATAGACTTTTTAGTAAACAGTTGCAGTAGGCAACTCTATTTCTAAACATAATAATACTTTGAGCTCAATGATAAATTCAAGTTATTTGCAACAGATTACTTTTTAGATTACTTTTGTAATTCCAGGACTGGATCCTAGATTCAGTCCTGGGTCAGTTCTCAGAATCAGGTGATGAAAGTCGACTTTAGTACTGTAATGATTTTTAACTAATATTTAGCTATTTTAAAAGTTGACACTTAGAAGATATTTCAGAGAAAACAATCAATGATTCCCTATGGAAGAAAATTCAGGTTATAGGTACAGTATTTTCTCGTTACTTTTGAAATCCAGTACTGGGTGCCTAGACTCAGTACTGGGACCTTTATCCAAAACAGGTAAGTAATTACGTTTTCAGATATTATACGATTTTTGAAGAATATTTAAAGATTGCAGAAATCAACACTTAGAAGAAATTTCACTGAAAAACAGTCAATGGTTTCCTATGGAAGAAAAATGAGTTAAAGGTAAGTACAGTTGTGGGTATTTTTCAGAGTCAGTGCTGGGCACCAAGATCCAGCACTGGGAGATCACCTAGAGCAGGTGAGTAAATTCGTTTTTGTCACTCGGCTGATTTTTGGTGAATATTTGAAGATTTGAAAAGTCCACACTTAGAAGAAATTTCAGGAAACAGCCAGTCAATGTTACCCTATGAGGAAAATAGAGTTTGCGGTTTAAGGGTAAGTACTCGACTGGTAGAGTTGAGGTTCTGGGCACAGACTCGGGGGTCTCCCAGGGTCAGGTAGGTACAGTTGGTTCACCCTCAGCGACTCTAGGGCGGCCGGGTGCAGAGAGAGTTAGGCCCAATGTTATCCTATGGCGGATAGGGGGGCCTTGTTTGATGGCTGCTGTCTGGCAAGCCACGCGGCTGTGGGAGCTGGGCTCCTGGTCACTTACTCAGGGCAAGTGGGGAAGTAGGAAGGTGTAGAGTTTTCACTGCCAGGGCCACTCGGGCGGCTGGGTGCAGAGGGCTTTTGAGCCTTCGGGCGCTCAATGGATTTCAATGGGAAATCTCCGGTTTGGAAAAAGACTGCAAGCTCGGGGACGAGGACTCTTCAGGTGCCACCACCACTTCAAGAGGTTAGTTGGAGGATAGGTAGGTACCCCGGGGATTGGACACAGGGGGGCCGTGGGGCGCCGGGTGCAGGGGTGCCTTTTGGTGTTGGAAAATCTTACCCTCTGTTGATCGCGGTTGGGGTGGCACACTGTTCTGAGGCTGCAGGCTTCTTCAGGATTGTCGAGGGGGGTCCTTGGGTGCCGGACTCGGGGTCACAGTCGCCGTGGGGTCGTCCTCAGGGTCTTTGTTCACTCCGGTACTGGCAAGGCTTGGCTGGTGCAGAGTGTGCTGGGTTCGCGGTTCCGGGCTGCTGCCAGGGGTGAAAGGTAGGTTCTGAGTAGAGCCTCTACTCATGGGAGTCCCAGGGGATCAGAGTTCAAAGCCAGCCAGGTCCTCCGGGGTTTCTGAGGTTTCTGGCCACAAGAGATGCCGGGTTTGGAGCAGGAGCAGGTTCGAGGTCGACAGGCCGGTAGGGCTGGGGCCAAAGCAGTTGGTGTCTCCCTCTCCTTCGCAGCTGCAGGGCAGGTCTTCTTTTCTTCCCGCTCTTCTTGTAATTTCGGGATCTGGAATCTGGGGAAGGAAGGTTCAGGGTGCCCCTAAATAGGGGCGTTACAGGTAGGTGAAGGACAGGGACCAATGGGTCCCCATCCTGGGGTGGGTACACCCCCTATCCTGCCTCTCTCCTGTGGGAGGGGGGCAGTAGCCTAGTCCTGATAGGGTAGGGCTCCCCATCTTCAAGATGGCAAGAGCCCGGAGATGTGCTCCACCTCGCCTCCCCCACCTGAGGGGTGGGGTTGGCAGGCTGGCACATGCCCTGTCCTTATTTGGGGTTTCCGGCCAGAGCTTCCCGCCAGAGTAGGGGGTTGCAGGGGCCTGGGGAAGCTCACAGAGGCGGCTTGCCTTTGAAGCTTCCCCCTGCCCATCCTGGGGGAGGAGATTTAGCACCTCGCCCAGGATGTGCATTGTTGCAGGACCAGGAGAGCAGGGGCTCTCCTACCCAGGGGTCCAGCAACATGTCTGCTGGGTGGCAGCCTAGGCAGCCTCAGAGCAGACGTGGATTCGTAGGTTAGGTTTCACCCTGACCAGCGCCGAACACCTGCACTTCCAGATCCACACCAACCCGAACACCACCCTCAGAGGCACCCTGATCTACCGACCCCCTGGACCACGCACGCAATTCAGCGAGGACATCGCCGACTTCGTCAGCCCGCATGCCCTCCCCTCCGCTGACTACATCCTCCTGGGAGACCTCAACTACCATCTGGAGAACAACAACGACCACAACACCAGCACCCTGCTCGACAACCTCGCCAACCTGGGACTCAAGCAACTGGTGTCCACCCCCACCCACCTCGCCGGACACACACTCGACGCCGTCTTCTCATCCAGCACAGACATCCTCTTCAGCCACGCCACAGAGCTTCAATGGACGGACCACAGCTGCGTCCACTTCACCTTCAAGAGAACGACGACCCACCAACACCAGCAACAAGCCGCCCACAGAAGCTGGAACAAGATCACAGCAGACCAGCTCGCCACCTCCCTGAGCCAGCACCCTCCTGCCAGCTCAGCGAACCCCAGCCAGGCCGCCGACAACCTCACGAAGTGGATCAGCGACTGCGCGGACGAGCTCGCCCCGCTGAGGACCCCGCCTAGCAGACCCGGCAGCAAGAAGGCCCCATGGTTCACCGACGAACTCAAGTGCTCCAAGAAGAACCTCCGAGCCCTCGAGAAAGTCTGGAAAAGGGAACCGACACCGGACAACAGGACCTCCTACAAACTTGCCACCCGGAAACACCACCAGCTGATCCGCGCCGCCAAGAAAACAGCATTCAAGGACTGGTTGGACAACAACGCACACAACAGCAAGGAACTCTTCAACATCGTGAAAGAGCTCTCCAACCCCAGCGCAGGAAACAACGACATCACCCCATCGCAAGACCTCTGCAACTCCCTCGCTTCATACTTCCACAACAAGATCACGGACATACACAGTAGCTTCAACAACCAACCAACGCACACCATGACCGTCCAACCACCCCCACCCACCACCACCCTCCACGCCTGGACCCCGATCAGCACCGAAGACACCACCCGCACGATGAACTCCATCCACTCCGGATCACCGACCGACCCCTGCCCTCACCACGTCTTCAACAAGGCCGACGCTGTCATCGCACCCCACCTGCGAGACATCATCAACACATCCTTCGACACCGCCATCTTCCCCGAGAGCTGGAAACACGCCGAACTCAGCGCTCTACTCAAGAAACCAACAGCGGACCCCACCGACCTCAAGAATTACCGCCCCATCTCGCTTCTCCCGTTTCCAGCCAAAGTCATCGAGAAGACCGTCAACAAGCAGATGGCCGCCTTCCTCGAGACGAACGGATCCCTCGACCCCTCACAGTCCGGCTTCCGAGCCAATCACAGCACCGAGACCGCCCTCATCGCCGCCACCGATGACATCCGAGCCCTGATGGACAATGGAGAAACAGCGGCCCTCATCCTCCTAGACCTCTCCGCGGCATTCGACACGGTCTGCCACCGCACCCTAGTACGGCGCCTCAGCAACATCGGAATCAAGGACAAGGCGCTGGAATGGATCATCTCCTTCCTCGACGGAAGAACACAGAGAGTCCGCCTACCACCGTACAAGTCAGAGGCCTCCGAAGTCATCTGCGGCGTCCCACAAGGATCATCTCTGAGCCCCACCCTCTTCAACGTCTACATGAGCCCCCTCGCGGCCATCGTACGCAAACACAACCTCAGCATAATCTCCTACGCCGACGACACCCAGCTGATCCTCTCCCTGACCAACGACCCCGCCGCCGCCAGAGCCAACCTGCACGAAGGGATGAAAGAGGTAGCCGAGTAGATGACGACCAGCCGCCTGAAACTGAACTCGGACAAGACGGAGGTTCTCATCCTGGGCTCTTCACCCTCCGCCTGGGACGACTCCTGGTGGCCTCCCGCCCTGGGCACCGCACCCAAACCGACAGACCATGCACGCAACCTGGGCTTCATCCTGGACTCCTCCCTCTCCATGACCAGGCAGGTCAACAACGTCTCCTCGGCGTGCTTCAACATCCTACGCATACTTCGGAAAATCTTCTGGTGGATCCCCACCGAGACCAGGAGGACCGTCACCCAGGCCCTCGTCACCAGCCGACTGGACTACGGTAACGCCCTCTACGCCGGTACCACCGCCAAGCTCCAGAAGAGACTCCAGCGGATCCAGAACGCCTCAGCCAGACTCATCCTCGACATCCCACGATCCAGCCACATCTCCGGACATCTGAGAGACCTTCACTGGCTCCCCGTCAACAAGAGAATCACCTTCCGCCTCCTCACCCACGCACACAAAGCCCTACACGACCAAGGCCCGAGCTACCTCAACAGCCGAGTCAACTTCTACGCTCCCACGCGCCACCTCCGTTCAGCCAACCACGCCCTCGCCGCCGTCCCCCGCATCCGAAGAGCGACTACAGGAGGAAGGTCCTTCTCCTACCTGGCCGCCAAGAACTGGAACTCCCGACCGACCGACCTGCGCCTGACCCAAGACCACCTCTCCTTCAGGAAGAAGCTGAAGACCTGGCTATTCGAGCAGTAGCGGCACCCCCCCCCCCCCCCCACCCCCCCAGCGCCTTGAGACCCTACGGGTATGTAGCGCGCTTTATAAGTGTCATTGATTGATTGATTGAGGGGGCACCTCTAAGATACCCTCTGGGGTGCTGGGTACATTAAATCTCACACTGGCATGAGTGTGGGTTTAATGTGCTGAGAAGGTTGATAAACTTCCCAGTCTTTAGTGTTGCCATTATGGTGCTGTGGAGCTCGTGTTTGACGAGCTCTCAGCACCATGTACTCTTAAATGGCAGCACTGCACTTACAGGGCTCAGGAATTGACTTTGGCACTGTAGGGGCACAGGGCTCCTGCTCCTGTGCCCACACCATTGGCATAAGGCACCCAGCTAGCGGGGTGACTGATGTATGCCATGGCAGTGTAGGTGATGGGCATGGCACACAGGGATGTGTGCCATGTCGACTTTGTTTTGTTTTTGCACCCAAACACTCAGCCTGCAAAGGCAGTGTGTGTGTGTGTGTGTAAGGGTACAGGGCCTCTAAGGGTGGCACAAGGTGTGCTGCAGCTCTTAGAGGTCTCCCTTGGTCACAAAGCCCTGGGTCCTTAGGGTACCATTTACTAGGGACTGACATGTGGCCAGGGTTTGCCAATTTGGGTTTGGTTTGTTTTAGGGAAGGAACATAGGCCCTGGGCACCTGATTGTCAGGAGTCCAGGGCACACTCAGTCAAAGTACATTCAGCAATTCAGCAAAAAGTGGGGGCATACCATGCAAGAAAGATGGCACTTTCTCACAACCAGCCTTCCTGGAGCAGGTGTTAAACATCTCCCTCCAGAGCAGGCATTTTTCCTGACCTCCAGAGTGTGAGAACACTCACCACAGTTGGGGTCAGATACTAGTCTGGGGTGGCAGGCTGAGCTGCACTGAACCAGTCAGCCAGCACACTAGAGGGGCTGGTAGGTTTCAGGCGATACCTCTAAGGTACCCTCTGGGTGCATATATTAATAAATCTATCACTGGAATCAGTGTGGGTTTATTAATACGAGGTGTTGATACCAAACACCATATGTTCCAGTGAAGTCATTATGTAGCTGGAAATCTTTTTGACCAGTGCCCGGTACATACCTTTAGATGGCTTCCCTGGTAACTTGCAATATCCAGTAATAGAACTGGACATCACCGGGTAAGATCTGCTCATGCAGATATGTCCTCACATAAAATATAATGATCCTTGCTTCAGAGCTCAAAGGACTGCTGCAGGGGTGACTTACATTTATTGGATGCAGTGACTTTTGCATGACGCACAAGTGTGCGCCATGACATGTTTACAATCATGGTTTGCACCATATCACGCAGCCTGCAATGGCAGCCTGTGTGGAATTTGTGTGTGGGTCACTTAGGGTGGCATAATATATGCTGCAGCCCCTTGGGACCCTCTTTAGCACTTATGCCCTAGGTACCTGGGCTACCATTTACTAGCCACTTATAGAGGTGCTAAAGTCCTTAGCCAAGTGTAGCACATTTAGACAGCACCTTGTTTTGATGAAGGAGCACTGGCACGGAGGTATGGTTAGCAGGCCTCCGTGCAATGTCAAAGTCGAAAGTCGGCATCTAGTAGCTAAAAAGGGGTCAGAAAGTTGGGGGATAACTACAACAAAAGCCTAGTTTCCTACACACCCCACCAAGTTTGGAGACGCCAGGAACCCCAGTAGCCACTCTACACCAATACCTGAGGTAACGGAGCCTGTTGCAAGCACCAAGGCTTTTTGGGTTCAGTCCGAACACCACCCCCACTAAAACCAACCTACGCGTTGAGGAACGTCCCTAGAGTCCAGCTCCACGCTAGAAGTTGACCTGATGTGCTTCTTCTCCCTACTCTGAGAACCCCGAGAACCGTGAGAGCCTCAACACCTATGCATCGAGTCTCTCAGCCCGAATCCATTGAAACCGGCTACCTCTCTCTGTGGCCCTGAGACCCCCAGGATTAGAGCACCCCTTTCGGTTCTTGCAGTCTGGCCCCTAGTCTCTCCTTGCAGCCTCTTTCCTACTTGTACTTTTCCCATTGACTACAGCGTGTAGATTCCGAGGTTACCACAGCTGAAAGCACCTATGCACTCAGACATTCTAGGGCACGTAAACTCAACTCTTGGTGCTTTCTAGGACCTTGCCCCTACTCACCTTAAGTCCAGAAGAACAGTCCTGTAAGTCGTTTGCAAATGAGCCTATGCAGTGAATGTTTCTTCCATAGGATAACATTACCACATTCGAGGCTCATTCCTCCAATGTGACAGCTGTAATTTTCAACTGTTTGTGCTGTAAAATGTGATAATGTGCAAAGTACTTACCCGAAGTTCTTGGCATCTAAAATTATATAAAAATGTTATTTTTCTAAATTGGTCTAGAGTTTCTTCTTGAGGGTGCCTTGTGAGAAAGTGCCCTATTTCTGCATGGTTGCCCACACTTTTTGCTGAACTGCTGATGTACTTTGACTGAGTGTGCCCTGGGCTCCTGCCAGTCAGGTACCCATGGCCTATGTTCTTTCCCTATAACTGCATTGAAGACCAAACCCAATTGGCACTCTCTGGCCACAGGTCAATCCCTGGTAAATGGTACCACAGGTACCCAGGGCACTGTGACCAGGGAAGGCATCTAAGGGCTCCAGCACTTATTGTGCCACCCTTACTGGCCCTGTACCTTTACACTCACACACTGCCTTTGCAGGCTGCGTGTCTTGGTGCAGAACAAAGTGAAGAGTCGACATGGCACACATTCCTTTGTCGCAATCAAATGAAGGAAGAATAAAAGCGTTGAAGACAGATGGGCTATATTTAATGAGGTCCAGTATACAGGCCCTGAATTGGTTAAACGGAAAGGGTATACAGTTCCTCTGTTCGTAAAGGAGAGAGTGAAGGATACTCTCTTTGGAATTAGACTAAGTGGGGGGTAGTGTTCAATAAGCCTAAAGGGTATAGGACTGTGTGGGGTGGGGGAACCCACATTGGTGGAACTAAAACCCTCACACACCCAGCAAGCTAGGTGTCATGCTTCATCATCTGGGTTTTGCTCCTCGTCGGGTCGGCGCTGCAATTCCCGACGGGCACCCAGGGATGGGGCTCTTTGGCGGAGATCTTTTGTTCCTTGCCGAGGGTGAGTGCAGGTGAGGGCCAGGGAGGTGTAGACGTTAGTGAGTGTGGCTAAAAAGGGTCGGTTAGTCTGAATAGTAGATTTTATTTGGTCAGTAAACCGCCCTGTTAAAATGAAAAGAGAGGCGGTAGTCTTGACTAGATGGGTCAGGGACTACTCTACTCTGCTCTGGTGGTCGACATGTTTCATGCCTACAAGGTCAGGAGGATCCAGCGGCAATTCATCAGGACCAGTGATTACAACTATCTACAAAAAATGTGAGGGTGTGATACTAATTATTTACAGTGATGTAAAAACTACCCTAAGTAAGTGTCGGAATAACTAGACTCTTACATTCTGGACCGGCCTAACGTATTAGAAAGTGCCACTCCAGTCGGTACTTGGCGAGCCTCTTGGGGATGCGAACTTGCCTAAGTTTAGTCGCCCAAGGGTGGTGTCAAGACCTACCCCGCTCCGCCGAAACCGACTGGAGTGGCACTTTCTAATCCCATCTAGTCAAGACTACCGCCTCTCTTTTCATTTTAACAGGGCGGTTTACTGACCAAATAAAATCTACTATTCAGACTAACCGACCCTTTTTAGCCACACTCACTAACGTCTACACCTCCCTGGCCCTCACCTGCACTCACCCTCGGCAAGGAACAAAAGATCTCCGCCAAAGAGCCCCATCCCTGGGTGCCCGTCGGGAATTGCAGCGCCGACCCGACGAGGAGCAAAACCCAGATGATGAAGCATGACACCTAGCTTGCTGGGTGTGTGAGGGTTTTAGTTCCACCAATGTGGGTTCCCCCACCCCACACAGTCCTATACCCTTTAGGCTTATTGAACACTACCCCCCACTTAGTCTAATTCCAAAGAGAGTATCCTTCACTCTCTCCTTTACGAACAGAGGAACTGTATACCCTTTCCGTTTAACACATTCCTTTGTGCCATGCCTACAATCCACTGCCCTGGCATAGATCTGCCACCCCTCTAGCTGGGTGCACTTTACCAGAGGTGAGGGTAGAGGTGCATGAGCCCTGTACCCCTACAGTGTCTAAGCCAATTCTTAAACATTGTAAGTGCAGTAATGCCATTAAGAGTATATGGTGCTGGGAGTTTGTCATTACGAACTCCACAGTACCATAATGGCTTTACTGAAAACTGTAAAGTTTGGTATCAACCTTCTCAGCACATTGAACCCACACTGATGCCAGTCTGAGGTTTAATGAAAAATCCACACAGAGCGACGACAAGAAAGTGGTTCAATTGATCACCTGTATTTTTCTTTCACCAGAGTATGTACACGTATCGGAATGATTGAGCATTGCTATGGTGTGTTAAAATAGATGACCCTTGCCTGGATACTCCTGGATGCCCTGAAGAATCCATTTGTTGGCGAAATGCGTTGGCTGCGCATTTCTTTGCCTATATGTGGAATGAAGAATAAATAAAAAAGAACACACTGAGAGGATTTATAATTTTTGTTTTATTTACATTGGTGTCTACTACCACATTGCCATAAAGATTTGTTTCATTGTTGCCTCTAATTTATGTATAAATGTTTCTAATGTGCGACTAATGGTATCTGGTCATAAGACGTGGGCAATTGTTCCATTCCCTACATACAGTCACTATATCTGGCAGTGCAGCATTGAGGTCCCTGGCTGCCATAGTCTGTTCAGCTCATTTTTTATATCACTTGTTGTGATGCGTTTTTGAAAGGCCTACAGCATGTTAACACCCTCTCTCTTTGTCATGCCTTAACTTGGACCTCACATATTGATGTGTACTGCCAGATGCCCATGAGTTCCTGGACATCTGCCAGGCAACTACATCGGCGCTTCGCCATACGTTCACAAAGCACTACTGTCCGGATAGCAAGGTTTTGCCCGAGAGAGGCATTTTGCCAGCTCTGTGCTACTGGACTGTTTGGTTTGAGTCTGTTCGCAGACCCGCCTGTAAATAGGTACCACTTTGGTATCTGTTCAAAAGGTGAGAAATCTGCGGTTGGAAGTCTCTATCAGAAGATTACGTTACTTACCTTTGGTAGTGTTCTTTGTGGCCAAGATTCTAAATGCAGATTCCTCATCGATCCTCCCTGCTTTGTAAATTTGACCCTATCCATTAAGAAGAAAATCACAAGTCTAGGAATCTGCACAGTGGTCAAAGCCAATTTGCTGTTGGGGCTCTGCATCTGGTGGTGTGGACAGCCTCGAAAGCAACTGACAGCGCGTGGGAGTGGCGCCTATATAGGCAGTGCATGTCATTTACAGAGAAGAACAGCGCAGAGGTACTTACTGCTCACACGTTTCCAGATCCAGTCTGATGCCTGGGAAATATTAAAAAGGTGAAGAGTTTGCAGTTGTGTAAAGTTTCTACCAGAAAGAGTGCTACTGAAGGGAAGTATCTTGTTTGTCTCAATTGTGCTGACTATCTTATTCTGCCATTGCTTTGTACATTAAAGTCCAACATGGCGTGGCAAGGAGCCAGCTAAGTAACCCACTTTATACTTTATAATTGTTTGCAACTTGCGTTGTGACGCAATGTATTCAGGCTCATTTGTTTCAGTTTAAATGCTGTATATATATGGATGTATATGTCTAATTGTGAGAGTGACTATAATTTGTACTAGGTGTACTCGTGTCTTTATGCCACCCTCCACCATTCTACTGGATGGGTGAAATGAGGACGGGTGGAATAGTTTGGGTGGTTTATCCTTAAGAAATCCCCACCCCCAGACATTCACTAAGCATGCATGGTCCGAGCTGTGCCATGCACATTTTAATTTCTTCGTTTTAATTTCACAGGGAGTCATCAGCCACCGATTGGCATGCCAGCAGGTGGGCCAATGCCTATGGACAGAGGACCAGGTAAAAAACATCCATTCCATTTTCCAGGCAGTAGAATAGTAAAATGACCATGAAAAGTGATTACATTTCTGGAAATATTAAGAGCAAGTCAAACACAGTGCTCTCATCCTAATATTACTCATGGCCATAGAAGAATAAGATCCACACAACATCAATGTATGTTTTCATTATCTCCTTGTAGTTTTTCTTTTGATTACACGGTTAAGTAATTGTGTAGCGTTCATCTTATTCTCAAAATGTTGTGTGCATTAGAATAAAATCCCCCAGGAATCAGATACAATTGCTGATGTAAAATGGAGCATCTTAGAAAGTATATTGATGTAACTTAGAAGTCTGGATTCTTAGATAGAAAAATGAAAAAATAACACTTGTGTTTGTTTTAAACATATTCACAGTAGTGGCAAATTGAGAAAGCAATGCAGAAACTGCAAAATACAGCAACAGAGAGAATGAGTATAGTATGTTGATCTACAACTAACATGGACTCCAGGGGTCCTATCCTCCCAATTTGTTTTGTCGTGTGATTTAAAACTGATATACCGGAAACATTATTGTTGCTTCTTGTAGAAATTACGTGGGGAGGAAGACACGGGGTGATGCAGACGTGATTGTATATTTTTCCTTTGTGTTTTTAGTATGTTTTCTGGATTTAACAGAGGGTAAAGTAAAAACTAGCCAGGGAACCGTGCTTTTTGGGGCGCTCAGCTAGTATCCCAGATGAATATTCTGTTTATTCGTTGATGTGTTTCTCTGGGTCGTTAATTCACCACCTTGGGAGTTCTGGAGGCGACATGTCACTCAGGCCACGAGGTATGGGTTGGGAAAGAATGAAAAAGAAACAGGGTTGTTTCTTGAGTGTACTTGCCTTGGGCCATGACCTGTCTCCTGGGCCGTGGCGTGGGGACCCGGGGCGTCCTCTCTATGCCGTTGGCCACCGGGCTCTGTCACCATACAGAGGGAGCTCACTTTGCCGCCTCCTCCTCCTCCTTCTCCACTCTCCGGTACGACGTTGTCAGCCCCTTCCGGCCGGTCTAGCTCTCCGCGCCGGCTCCAGGGAAGCTCACTGGTTCGTCCTCTCCCTGCAAGCAGGCCGCTTCTCTCCTCGTTCCGCCCTTTTCTACCTCTCGTCCCGATGGTTCTGTTTCGTGACTGAGTCTTCAGCCCGTACCCAGGGGCTGGTGCCACACCACCTCCTACGGTCTCGTAGCAGGACTAGACCGCGCTGTTTCCTGTCGGGGGGAGTAATGTCACCATCCAGGTTGCACTTGCTGACCGTGGCACGCTGTTCTCACACTTTTTAACTTTCCGTGGAATGCAAGGTGATTGCATTCCTTCTTTATGTCACCCAGGCTGCTTTTGAGTGACTTAGATGCAATGTGTCATGTCTAGAAGCAACAAATATCATTTTTTTGGTTTAAATATTAAACTTTAGTTAACGTGTCTGGAGCAAGCAGGGGTTACTGGGCCTCAGCTAAAGAGGCCTGGGTTAGTTTGCACAATGTCTGTGCTAGTAAGGTGCTACAAACCGGGCCAACGTTTAGTGCTACCCATGAGAAGCAGTCACAGGCTTCTCAGGGTGAAAATTGTCACTCAGGCCACGAGGTATGGGTTGGGAAAGAATGAAAAAGAAACAGGGTTGTTTCTTGAGTGTACTTGCCTTGGGCCATGACCTGTCTCCTGGGCCGTGGCGTGGGGACCCGGGGGCGTCCTCTCTATGCCGTTGGCCACCGGGCTCTGTCACCATACAAAGGGAGATCACTTTGCCGCCTCCTCCTTCTCCACTCTCCGGTACGACGTTGTCAGCCCCTTCCGGCCGGTCTAGCTCTCCGCGCCGGCTCCAGGGAAGCTCACTGGTTCGTCCGTCTCCCTGCAAGCAGGCCGCTTCTCTCCTCGTTCCGCCCTTTTCTTCCTCTCGTCCCGATGGTTCTGTTTCGTGAGTCTTCGGCCCGTACCCAGGGGCTGATGCCACACCTTCTCCTACGGTCTCGTAGCAGGACTAGACCGCGCTGTTTCCTGTCGGGGGGAGTAATGTCACCATCCAGGTTGCACTTGCTGACTGTGGCACGCTGTTCTCACACTTTTTAACTTTCCGTGGAATGCAAGGGGATTGCATTCCTTCTTTATGTCACTCAGGCTGCTTTTGAGTGACTTAGATGCAATGTGTCATGTCTAGAAGCAACAAATATAATTTTTTTGGTGTAAATATTAAACTTTAGTTAACGTGTCTGGAGCAAGCAGGGGTTACTGGGCCTCAGCTAAAGAGGCCTGGGTTAGCAGGCGGTACATGAGGAGCTCCGTTGGTGTACAAGCCGGGAAATTCCACCCGAGTGGCCCACCTATTTATTACATCTCTTTCACCGGCCACCCCCGGCTAAGGTAGCCTCTCGTTTTCTTGATTTGGGGATTATAGTGGCAAAGCGACTTATCACCAAACGCTGGAAGGCAGACGCTGCGCCACATGTGCGAGCATGGCGTAGCTCTTTACTGGTGTGGGCGAAGGCGGAGGAGGTGGCGCTTCGGCGGGAAGAGACGCTGGGTCTTAGAATGACGCCCGTCGCACCCCAATGGGGGGAGATGCTGCGGGCGCTACTGCACTCTGAGGAGGTGGCCCCGGGAGGTAGCGGGTCTGCGCTGTAGAGGCTGCGTTGGACGACGAGGCGCTGTTCGTCTGGTTGAGCTGCCGCGCTGGTGTGACTGACAGGCATTAAAGTGAAGACAGTGCATGCCTAGGATTGAATCTTAGTGCTTGAACCGGTCCTGGTGGGGGGGACTGGAGAAGTCGGAACCTGGCGGGGGATCAGAAGGGAGGGGCCGTCTAGACTAGAACTTGCGATCTGCTGTTGGTAGTTGTCTTAGTTGCTAGGCTGTCGAGAAAACGGCCACCCAGTTACTGAACGGGGAGTTTAGCACTGTTTGTATACCTGTTTGGGGATGCACCGGGATTAGCACATACCTGATCCAGGAGAGGGTGGGCGGATGCTCTCCACTAGATCTGCGGCCCTGGCATCATGCGAGGTGATAACGTGCTTCAGAGCCTAGCTGGTTGTACAAGAGGACACTGTCAATCCCTTTCCTGATAATGTCATGTGGCTAGAATGTATATGCTATGCACAGAAACTCAGCTCATAGTTATATATCACGATGCTCACTGATTTATTATGATGTAATGTGTGCTTTTGCCTGCAAACTTAATAAACAGATTGATAAATAAAATAAAGAGGCCTGGGTTAGTTTGCACAATGTCTGTGCTAGTAAGGTGCTACAAACCGGGCCAACGTTTAGTGCTACCCATGAGAAGCAGTCACAGGCTTCTCAGGGTGATAATTGTGTTAGTGCAACAAACTCTGCATTCAACAGACACCCAAATGTGTTATAACTGATTGCCCAACCAAGTGCTTGTCAGATGTAGGTACTTTGAGTCTCTGGCGCAGGGCCTATGTACCCATGATGCACAGACTCCACCCCCGATATAATTATTGCAATTTTATGGCATGTCTCAGACACAGCTGTTATGCCCCCTCCAACCCAAGGCAGCGTTGTGCTCCTCTGTCTATTTTCTCACTGTAGGAGAGTAGGGTCTGCAATCCTATGATCACCCAGATTTTTTGCTTTTGCTTCATTGGTTTACGACTTTCCCTGGCTGTGGGCCTGCCAATCAGACCCACAGCCTAGCTGTTCTCTCTCGAAATTAACAAACATGTACATTAGGTGCATCCACTAATTGGAACTGGGCCGCCTTGTCAGTCCCTGTCTCAGCATACCACAGGTATCCAGGGCATCGGTGTACCCAGGGCCTACCAGGGGCTGTAGCATGTATTATGCCACCCCTGGATGGCCGCCCAAATCTGACACAACTGGCTGCACGACAGCTGGGGCAAAGTGGTGTAATCACCCGTTGCTGTAGGTGTAGTATTCCTGCACCTAACCCTAAAATGGACACATGGATTCCTATCAGTCACTCCTATGGCAGGCCTTATCAATCCTGAAGGCAGAGTGCAGGGAATCATGTGGGACGGTGCTCTGGCGCGAGCTGAGCCCGTCGACGGCTTGCGGAACCAAGTCCTAATAGCCGTTCCATGGTGACGCGGGCCAACTACTTTAAAATGCATTATAATCCTTGCGGTTATTTGCTAACTTTGGCATCGCATCACCTACACATGTCGAGTAAGGTGTCATACGAATTGGAATACGAACCCCTCGCCAGTCCTGGCGACGGGGTTAGCATTCCCCCCTTTTAGAGGGGCACGACATGGAAGTAACCTTGAACCCCGGTTAAAAGTTGACTCAAGCCTCAGCATCACAAAATGGATGCTGCCACCAGACACAAGTCTGACCTCCTGCTGCTGGGAGACCTTCCAGCGAGGGGAGCTTGGACAAAGGGTTTCCTGTCGAGGGCGGTGTTAGCACCATCCCAGACAGGGTTTGTGTATCCCAGGTAGGCAGGGCTGAAAGGAAGGTGATTGCAAGTGGCACCCCGGTGCTCACTGTGCATAGCCCGGCTCAAACCAGTTTCGAGGGCAACCCTGCCCCTGAGCCGGGGCGAAGCCGGACAAAGGATAGGGGTGTCACCACCCCCCTCCTGGCTCCACCCATAGGTAGGACCTGGTCACGGGCCAGCCCCTTTTCTTAGAATAAAGGTAGGAGCGAGTCCCCTTCTCAAATTGGATAATTCTGAATCTTGAACTACTTTCCACGAAAGGAACTCTTGACTATTTTCTGAAGACTCTCCCTTGTGGCTATGAAGTACTGGGTATTTTAGACCCAGCGGTGCAGGGGCACACACCCTATGACTTCTGGGTTTCACCCTGTTCCGGACCTACAGAAACACAGAGTCTTCTGGGTGAAGTCAAAGAATCGTTTATTGGCTGCAGACCAATGACAGGTATCCTAGAAGTACAACAGCGTGTATGTTCTCAGGAGACTGCTGAAAATCACAGAAACGGACTTCACTTTAAATAGGCCTTTTCTGGCCGCAAGCATACATTCCTGAGTTTTATGAAACTGCAATATACAGGGATATGTTACAAAGAAAAGGCAGAGTCATGATGACCATCCCACATTCCAGTTCGGCCAACTCACAATGATTTACACAATAAGGTTGCGATCCCACGTTAGATGTAAGCAGACCTCCCAATAAACATGAGCATCTCCTGTTTTGGGAAACAAGTCATAAAGCAGGAACAAGCAGGTGTGGAAGAGATTAGCCGGGGGTTTGTGTAGGATGAGAAGGGTTTTATGATGGGTCGAGCCCTGATGCTAATCACAGGTGGACGGAGGAAGGGGAGCTCGTGAGACCAGTTTGACCCGGGGCAGCAGAGCCAGCTGCCCAGGTCACAGAGAAGTCACGGGAAAGCACATGTACTGAGAGGCCCGTATTTGCTCCATTATAGCCTATGTGAGGGCAATGACAAGATGGCCACTGCTTCCAAAATGGAACCCGCGTAGTACAGCAGAATAACGTGTACGCGGTGCACTCAGAGCTAGAACGACGAGTAAAGCACTCGTACATGCCGCATTTACCATTTGCGGTTCGCTAATACCAAGATAGACAGGGGTAGGGCCTTGTCCCCTACGTGAAAACAGAGATTACAGTACGACAGACCCTCCTTTTGCCCTTACATAGGCAATCACTATACTCATCTCAATCCGAGTCTAGGTCAATATCCGCAAAGTCATGGAGATGTTGCTGTTGCATCATCCTATTACTTAGCTCGTCCCTCGATACAGGTTTCCTTACACATAAGGTAGCACAGAGGCCACATATCGCAGGAGCACACTGTATACACAGACAGAACAGGAAAAGAATGGCTAAGATCATTCCAATGACCATTAGAACTTTCCAACCCCAGGCAGATATCAGTTCCCAGAACCATCCCACCAGTGACCAATCTCCCTTATCCACGTGTATGGCTTCAGATATTTTATGGAGTTTGGAGATGGCTTGATACACCGTTGGAGCGTTATCTGGTATGAAAATGCAGCAACTGGATTGGATAACCTTGCATACCCCACCGCGGTCTGCAAGAATAACGTCTAGAACCATACGGTTCTGTAAAGTCATAAGGCGATCCGCTTGGAGCTCAGCTGTCAGATTACTAAGGGCACCAGCCGTTACATTTATAGTGGATTCAACCACACGTGTCAGCTGTCTCAGGTTCCTACTATTGACCATAGGTCCCCAAAACGGCAGGAAACCCAAGAAGAAGTCTCCTGCTTCCTGACCGGCAGTGTCATCCTTACTAATCACACCTCTCACAACTCTCGTCTTGTGATAATCAGAGGCAGCAGTGAATGTTGGCGGTAGCAGATTCGCAATATAACATGTGCCCGAGAAATCAGGGGGCAACCATGTATATGCTCGGTCATTACAGATGAAATAGGTGCCCTTGGCAGCTAGAAACGCAGGGGAAAACTGTGACGGGAAAGTGTACGTTTCAGTACAGTCACTTCTACCCAGTTGAGCCCTAGGGTTCTGACCATTACCCTGTAATCAGAACCGACCCATGTGGGGTACAACCCAGATTGGAGATGAGATTTGTCGCTGTCTTTCACCTAGACTAATACTATACCCCGTCGCGTTCCATCCTACATAAGGTCTCAGCTCTTCTTTGGGAATGGACGAGTATGCGTCAATATCTCTACTCATATCGGCAACTCCTTTCATCAAAGCCTTATTATTGGTGATGGGTCTGATGGAACGCGGTTGGCGAGGGGAGTACGTCTCTAGAGCATAGAGAAACATGGTCTGGAATGCCCATGACGATCCATTTGAACTATACGGCAGCACCAGGTAGGGAATACCCTTGTTAATGGTATGTGGCATTAACCCACAGACCCAGCAATTGGTCGTATTCACTACTAGCTGGTGCTGGTGCAAGAGCTGGATAAACGAGTTATTTACGAACTCCGATCGTCTGGTCTGTTCGTGCTCAGGCAGAGGGTGAAAAGAGTGAGAGGAGGCGGTAGAGAAAGGTGTAGGCTGTTGAGTGGGTGCAATGGGCTTTTGAACAGAGAAAAACACAAGTCCTACAATGAACATCATAATACTACACAGTGTAAAAAGGCACAAAAAGACAAAACATTTACTTTTTACATTTCCACACATCCTGGCTTTAAAGTTCATTTCCTCAATCGGTCTCTCCATCTTAAAAAACTCCATCCTCTACTCGGGCCGCTCGCGGCGGGTGAGTTTCTTCTGCTGAGGAGTACGCCTGTCAGTCCAGGGAAACGCCCTAGACCAACCAGAACCGTCGACCTAACGTCTTCGGCCTGTACCCCAAAGTCTTGACACCGCGACCCTGCGGCAGAACCCGGATGGTGGTTCGAAAAACAAAAATCAAGAAAGTCCTTCAGATGGGAGAGCAAAAATGTCAAAAAGGGAAATAGTAAGGAAATCTTTATTTGTCCATGGGCCTAGGTCTCAAATTATAACGGAGACGGCCAGGTGCCGTTTGGTCTTGAAACAAAAGTTCAGGCTGAGTGGTGTCCAGTCGATTCGACGGTGGCACAGCTTCCTGCAGAATATTGTCACTCTCTTGGTCTGAAACTGTGTCTCTTAGGCGTGCATCACTGAATGGTGTGAAACGAGGTACAGTGTCTGTCTCAGAGTCGGCGATACCCTCCTTGACCCACTGGTCATATGGCAAAGGCAAGGGGACTACCTTGCAATGGGTACCATGAATCCAGTGCTTCTTCCCTTTTACTCGCACTGCTGATCTTGTCGACAATAGAACAAGATGAGGGCCAAGCCAGCGGGGCTCGTCGTTGCTCTTGCGCTGGAAATTCTGGACTAGCACCCACGTACCAGGGTTGATATGATGTCCAGGAGTTTCAGAAGCTTGGGGAAGAGTATCATGTACCTGTTGGTGCAAAACACGCAGTTTAACAGTCAAATCATACAGGTAATCGAGCAGCACTGGATGCTCTAGTTCACTAAATTTCGTGGGCCTTGGCACACCCCATACATTAGCCGGGCGGCCAAAGACCACCTCGTAGGGACTAAGTCCCACTCGTGAGTGTATCGTCATTCTGGTGGACAGGAGTGCTAGAGGCAGAGCATCAGGCCATTTAAGACCAGTGCTCGCCTGAATTTTGGCCAACTTGAGCTTTAAGGCTCCATTGTAGCGCTCTACCAATCCAGCTGATTGGGGGTGATTTGCAGCATGAAATTTCTGCTGGATACCTAATCCTTCACATACATTCTTCATCACTTTACCCACGAACTCACTCCCATTATCACACCATACCACTCTCGGCATTCCAAACCTGGGGAAGAACTCTTTCACAAGGGCTTTGGCTGTGGACAGGGCAGTGTTATCTTTTAGAGGATAAGCCTCTAACCATTTTGAGAAAGCACAAACAACCACTAGTACATATTTCAGGTTGTTGCATCTTTCCATGTGAATAAAGTCCAGCTGCAAAACTTCGAATGGACATGATGGGGGTGCAAAGTGACCGGCTGGAGTTGGGGTTCCCCTACCAGGGTTGTACTTCAAACACACCATACAATTCTTGACCACATTCTCTGCACACTTGGGAATCCCAACATTCTGCCATACTGGAGCCAACAACTTACAAATTCCTTTCGTACTGATATGTGCCATTCCATGCGCCATAGTAACTACTGGAAGCACATACGCGTCAGGCAACAACCATCGCCTATGTTCTGTCAGGTCAATCCAGCAACCATTCTCATCCAACTTACCCATACTCTCTCTCCACTTGCTTAACTCTTCCTCCGTGGCTTCAGCCTGAAGCGACTTCACACTCTCTATGGTGTTCTCACATATTCCTACATCATTAACCCATCTTGCGGGGCCTGTAACATACATTCTAGTCTTCACATTCTGTGCCGTTTCTCTCGCGGTCTCATCGGCAAACGCATTCCCACGACCAACATCATCTGTGACTTTCCTGTGCGCACTACATTTCATGATCGCAACTTGCAACGGTAGGGTCAGTGACTCAAGGAGATCATTCACCAATTTGCCATTCTGGATTTTAGCTCCATGCGAAGTCAGGAACCCACGCTCTTTCCACAGTCGCCCAAAATTATGAGCCACGCCAAAGGCGTACTGGCTATCTGTATATATATTCACTCTCATTCCTTCAGACAGCACGCATGCTCTCGTGAGGGCGATTAACTCTGCAGCTTGGGCCGAATTATGTGGCACTCGTGCAGTTTCCACAACCGTTTGTAAAGTCGTGATAGCATATGCAGCAGTCGTGTCACCATTAGGGAGCTTAAAGCATGAACCATCTACCCATAAGGTACCATCACACTCAGTCAGAGGAGTATCTTTCAGATCCACTCTTCCTTTCGTCTCTTCTTCCGTTCTGAACAGGCAGTCATGTTGCTCAATCTCATCTGAGTCTGCTGGAATCGGCAACAACGTAGCTGGATTCAGCGTATTGCATCGTTTTATGTGTATATGATTCGCTAACAGTGTGAGCTCGTAGCCCGATAGGCGTGCACTAGTCAAGTGTTGTGTCTTGGTTCTATTCAATAATGTGTCTACAGCATGTGGAACCATAACGATCAATGTGTTGTCCATTACCAGACCAGCAGATTGTCGGATAGATATCGCTGCAGCAGCTGTCGCTCTCAGACAGCTTGGCAATGCCCTCGCTACAGGGTCCAAGGTGGATGAAAAATACGCGCATGGGCGCGGTCTGTCGCCAAAAGGCTGTGTTAATACTGACAACGCACATCCATCTTTCTCGTGAACATATAATGTAAAAGGCTTACTATAGTCAGGAGTACCCAACACAGGAGCCGAACACAATGCATTACGCAATTCCACAAAACTTTTCTGGCACTCTTCAGACCATGGGATAGGATTCGGTGTGTCTTAGCATGTTAAGGCTAACAAAGGTTTCGCCAGCAAGGAAAAGCTAGGGATCCAATGCCTACAGTATGAAGTAATGCCCAAGAAAGCACGTACTTCTCTCTGTGTCTTTGGCACACTCAACTGTGCAATGGCTTGAATTCTCTCTGGGGTCAGTCTCCTTCCCTCCTTCGATAAGAGATGACCTAAGTAGGTCACCTCTTGTCGACAATATTGTAGCTTAGATAAAGACACCTTGTGATGAAAAGCAGACAAGTGACGCAACAGGGACAATGTGGCCTCTTTGCAGATCTGTTCAGTATCCGCAGCGATTAGTAAATCGTCCACGTACTGAATCAGGATAGCGCCACTAGGTAAAACAAGTGCATCAAGCTGCGCTTTCAAAGCTTGACTGTATATGGATGGACTCTCACAGTAGCCCTGGGGAGCGCGTTTGAAGCGGAAGCTTCGGCCTCCCAGACTAAACCCAAAAATGTCTCTGCTCTCCTCTGCAATTGGGATGCTAAAGAAAGCATTCTTCAAATCGATCACTGAAAACCATGCAGCAGAGGCTGGAATCATCGTTAACAAGGCAGTTATATCAGGGACAACTGGAAACTGTGGCACGACAATCTTATTAACCTCTCTAAGATCAATCACAAATCTGTAAACAGGAGGCTGTGAAGGGTCCGTTCGTTTTAAGACCGGTAAAATCGGGCTATTGCAAACGTTGCCTCTTGTTTCTTCAATCACACCCTTATTAATGAAGTCGTGGACAATGTCTAACAATGCCTTCTGGCCTTCATTAGAGATCTTGTACTGGGGAATACGTGGCAGTCTGACATTAGCCTTTAAAGTCACCACGTATGGCGGTATCTCCAAGAGGCCCACATCATTAGGACCAGTAGCCCAAAGGGCATCTGGAAGGGATGACAGTTCAGGTGGCATCGTATTTTTGGACAAATACATCGGGGAAATCACTTTCTTGCCTAATGTAAGTTGTACTCCCGAGGGAGAACAATACAATGTAGCATGCAATCTTTTCAACAAATCCAATCCCAGCAAATTCTCACCACAACCTGTCGTCAGAATCAGAGGTGCTTTCAGCTCGCAAGGTCCAACAAAGTGACATGGGACTAGAAATCGGGTTCCTAACAGGGGCGCCAGAAAAACCTACTGAAACATTTATATTGCCAGACAAAGGTGCGCCAGGGAGTTTGGAATGCATGATTGAACTCTTTGCAGCACCAGTGTCTAGCAGAAAAGGCTCCGTTACATTCGCTGTAGTCACCTCAACATACGGTCCGCTCTGATCCACTGGCACTGAAACAACTCCCTCTCTCTGTCTGCGGCTGTCCTAGTAATCATTATTTTCTGCATCACCATCCTCTGCATAATAATCATTAGTGTAATACTGGGCCGTATTACTAGTAGCATTAGCTTGCTGATCAAAGCTATTAATGGTATTTTGAGGCGGCAGAGGACGCGCGTTCTGGGGAACACTTCCACGCCCTCTACCTCTAGGAGCTTGCTGACCACCTCTACCTCTTGCGCCATACATATTACCATTCCGCTGCATTAATTTAGGGCAACTATATTTAAAATGACCTTCCTCCTTGCAGTATGAACATTGGTTGGGACCTACAGGGACACGTGGCTGATAATACCCGTTCATTTGCTGATTGTTCTGAAACTGTTGTGGTTGGTGATAGACACCTTGGGGTTGCCTATAATTATTCTGACCTCCACGTAGTGGATAGGCCTGCTGTAAAAGGACCTTCGTCTTTAATTCCTTCGTTTTCTTGTCTGTCCTATCTTTCTCGTCTTTATCCCTGTTTTCATAATACTGTGCAGTAGCCAGTATCTGTGCTGAAGAGGAAACAGCCCAAGAACTCTCCGAGTCTTTCAACTTTTTACACAGGTCAGGGAGTAAATTCTGCACAAACTTATCCACAAACAACCGTTGGCCACCATCAGTACTCATATCCTGCCCACTGTGATCAATGAACGTTTCCTCGAACCTAGTAAAGAAGTCTGACACCGTCTCATCCTTTTTCTGCTTGCATGCAGATAACTTGTCCCAGTTTACGCGCATTGCTGGCATTAGTGTCTTCATATACGCGATGATTCTACCAGGGAGTTCAGCTACTAAAGGCTCAGGTTTCGCACCACCAGTTTGTCTAGCATCAGCAGCAATAATGTTAGCCCATGTATCCCCTAGTTCTACATCATGATCCGCATTACGAATTGATCCCCATAGAGGCTGTGGAACAACATTACCAAACAACATGTCTATATCGGCCAGATTCATAACGCATGACCCTGCCGTCTGTGACAACCCTTTATAATAACCTGCTGGGTTTTTACGGGGATCAGGTAAGGACTGCTTGAGCGCTAACACCTCAGAACGTTTCCATGGAACATGCACCCAAACACGCTGGAAATGCGCTGCCACAGCGGGGTTACCACCGGCAGCTGCAACCGCTTCCTTCCATACCGGGGGAACTTCTCTCATGGGGTATTGTCGCGCTTTTTCCTTTTTCCCCACAGGGACATCCTGTTCGAACAATGACTGTTGACAATCGTCATTCCTGAAGGACAGTACAACCGCAACTGCTTTATCTATATCACGATCCACAATCATACCAGCTCCAAAATCAAACCTCACTCTACACAATTCTTGTGGCCTCGGATTTCTACAACTATCCTCCAATTCCTCACAGAGAATTTCGCACATTTTCTCAAACACATATCTCTGCTTCGGGGCATCCCACTGATGGAAGACATTAACAACTGATTCCACATTATACAATGAAGGGAAAACAATCCATCTACGCGCCATGCTGTCTATTACGCTCTTCTCATCAGGGGTAGGCAACTGACTACGCAATTGCTTACGCTGCAAACCAGGAGTCGCACCAGACAACTCAAAGAGAGGCGACATTAATGAAGTAACCACATTAGCTAAACGCTGTCGCGCTGAAGGAGAAGCTGAGGCAGAAACAGGGGGGAAAACAGAGGGAAGAAAAGAGGACGTAGAAATAGGTACTGAAGTGGTACAAGGAAAAGTGTTGGGAGAGGCAGCTGCTGAATTAGGCAAAGTTGCAGGAAGTGCGGGGGCAGTTGGAAGCACAACTGGCGGCCCTTGAGAGGGTTGCGTTACATTAATAAAAGCTGGCTGTGCGGCAGCTGTTGGTTGCGGCAAAGCCTGCAATACATTAACTGGAGGTGGCATATTCACAAGCTGAGGAGGCGCCGTAGCATTTTGCGCATACGGGGGTGGCGAACTCAACAAGTGTGACATTAGGGGATCTTTCTCCTTGTCTTCGGACTCATTCTGCTTAGAGTGTGGTAAAGCCGGGTAACATTTGTCAATCCCTAACTTGCGCTGCCTGTGCAATTGCTCGCTCATCTGCTCCTCCTCATTATCTCTAAATTGTACAGCTGCTTGCATTACTGACATACCTTTCTCTCTCTTATTCTTTTTCGCTAGCTTAATTTCCTTCTGTTTGGCTTCCTTTCGCCATAAGCGGAAAGAGTCAAACATCGCCGGCCGGGCTTTCTTCTTAAACAATTTAATTTCCAGATTATCTAAAATATCGGTATCGAAACTACCATTTTGGGGCCATTTTAAAACACCGTCTTTCCTAGTGTAGTGGATCCATACTTCGTTATATGCAATGGGGCCCACGCCATGTTTTACATAGAGCTCATAAGTTGGAGTTCCAACCGGAGGAACCGGACATGATTCCTCTAGTTGGAAATCTTTCCCACAACCCAAACAGAATAATCTACCAAATATTCTAGAACCAGGCATCTTCGCTCACTAGTCTAGATCCAAACGTCAAAGGATTATCGATTACGATAGTCTCGTGAATACACGAGTCCTCTGGCTTTGGGGTTTGCAAACACCAAATCACCAATTATCAAATCAAACCAAACGATCCCGAGGGATACCAAAACAAATGGGAGACGCTCCACTTATACTTAACTGAATATTGCTGATCGATGACGTCACCAGAAGACTCTCTCGATTGTTTCGCTCTCTCAAACTCGCCAAGGGTCCAAAACAGGTCGATTAATCAGGGCAGCAGTCCTTCGTAGCCGTCGGGACGCGGAGAACCTCGCAGAAAAGACTTTCGGACCACGTCGACATGCAGGGGTCGATGAAGTGGCGGCCTTCCTCTGGAATTTCCACACGAAGCTCCTCACGAACCTCTGGCTTGGACTGGTACCGCTGAAATCGTCCCGAGTTGGGCGCCAAACTGAAGTACTGGGTATTTTAGACCCAGCGGTGCAGGGGCACACACCCTATGACTTCTGGGTTTCACCCTGTTCCGGACCTACAGAAACACAGAGTCTTCTGGGTGAAGTCAAAGAATCGTTTATTGGCTGCAGACCAATGACAGGTATCCTAGAAGTACAACAGCGTGTATGTTCTCAGGAGACTGCTGAAAATCACAGAAACGGACTTCACTTTAAATAGGCCTTTTCTGGCCGCAAGCATACATTCCTGAGTTTTATGAAACGGCAATATACAGGGATATGTTACAAAGAAAAGGCAGAGTCATGATGACCATCCCACATTCCAGTTCGGCCAACTCACAATGATTTACACAATAAGGTTGCGATCCCACGTTAGATGTAAGCAGACCCCCCAATAAACATGAGCATCTCCTGTTTTGGGAAACAAGTCATAAAGCAGGAACAAGCAGGTGTGGAAGAGATTAGCCGGGGGTTTGTGTAGGATGAGAAGGGTTTTATGATGGGTCGAGCCCTGATGCTAATCACAGGTGGACGGAGGAAGGGGAGCTCGTGAGACCAGTTTGACCCGGGGCAGCAGAGCCAGCTGCCCAGGTCACAGAGAAGTCACGGGAAAGCACATGTACTGAGAGGCCCGTATTTGCTCCATTATAGCCTATGTGAGGGCAATGACAAGATGGCCACTGCTTCCAAAATGGAACCCGCGTAGTACAGCAGAATAACGTGTACGCGGTGCACTCAGAGCTAGAACGACGAGTAAAGCACTCGTACATGCCGCATTTACCATTTGCGGTTCGCTAATACCAAGATAGACAGGGGTAGGGCCTTGTCCCCTACGTGAAAACAGAGATTAAAGTACGACAGCTAAGGAGTAGCCACCCTGCACCAGCAGGCACCACCTAAGCGCTTGCGGTTTGCTGTAAGTCTCTCCTACGGATCAAGACTGCCCAGCTCGACGAGACCAGAGTTCCCTGCCATCTCTGACCTTTTACCTACATCATCAGCTCAGCTGAGAGTCGTAGGTGTGACGAGACCTGCGGGACCGGCCATCTTCAGAACCTGCACGACGCTTATCTAGCACGCCCACCGAGGGACCCTCGAGTGAGTGCACCTAGGGTTTGAGAAGCCCTAACCCTGAGCAGCTCCAGCACCGAAGTCTGCCTCCCCAGCATCCACGAGATCTGCGTGGGGGCCCTTCCGCTCCTTGCTGTCCACCGCGTTGTCCGACCACTTGCCGACCGGCTTGTGGCCCTCTTCACGACGCACCACGATTGTTTCATCACTAGTCTGGTTGCTCCAGACTGGCTCTTGCTCCCCTTCAACAGAGGAGTACCACGGACCCTCCTGGTCCACTCCAGACGCCATCTTGACTCCACCGCGTGGGCTTGCCACTGCCAAGATCCGCTGCCCCATTCCTGGGCCCAGCATCATCGACAGCAGACACCTTCGTGGGACAGCTCGCCCTCCATCCTGGTCGCCGCCACGCCTCCTGGTCCGAGGAACAGCCGAGTCCGACGTCATCCACTCACCTGGTCGAGGTGACTTCAGCCGGTACCCTCCTGGTGCCCACACGATCGCTGGCTAGCGGTTGAGAACTGAGTCCCCTCTGCTTTCAGGTTTCCTTCATCCCCGATCCAGGCTTGGATCTCGCTGAACATCGTCACTGGTCGCCTGCCAGCAACTCTTCTTTCAGGCTCCTGAGACTACAACGAGGACTTCCGACATCTTGCCGAACCTCCCGCAGCCGCAGCCTCTGGGCTAGGTAACTCGAGCATTTCGGTGCTCCATCGCAGGTTCGCTTTACAAGTGTCCAGTTCCTTTTTCGTTTAGTCCCGCTGATCGGATCACTCCGGAATCAGTAACTTTAGACTTTCTAACCTCTCCCCTTCCACTTGCAGTGTAATGGTTTCGTGCCCTCGGGCATTTGTGTAAATTGTGCAACCAGAAGTATTTTCCTAAGAGTTTTGTAGTGTGCTTAGCTCCCTGACTCATAAAGAGCCAGGGTAGTCCTGTTATAAATAAATATCCTTTATTTTCATAACAACTTGTGTGGTGTCCTTTCACTCGGTGTTCAAGGGGTATATGTGATGGTAAACAGCTGGCTTAACACGCCCTCTAGAGTTTAGCCTAAGACTGCTCGTATCCACGCTACTAGGATAGCTGGTCTATAAGGTTGACTTACAACCAATCATCAATAAGGGTCGTTTGGAATGATACACAGTGATCACTAGAATAGTGAGCACTACATATCAGGCCAACTTCTCCCACTCACCAAGTGCAAGTCCTTCTGGAGGGCCTTCAATCGAGCCTTGACACTCAGTTCCCATCCTCTCTCATCTCCTAACGTGCCGGCGCTCCCTACCTGACTAGCTAATTTTGCCACCTGTCCAGGTGCTAAGAGGGCTCTGGATGGAGGGCCGGGGCCTCATCTCCTGTGAGGGCGGCAGATTTTTATTCCTAAGGCGGCATCTTCTTTAAAGCTTGCCCGCCCAAGGAGGTTAATCAGCAGGTCATCCTGTGGGAGGGGGTGCTACAAGCTCATTCTGGACAGGCTTTTGTTTTGGGTCTCCTGAGAGCAAAGACTCTCACTGTAGATCAGAGCAGCATCTCGGGTGGCAGGCTGGCAAAAACAAGACCGCAAGCGCACAAGAGCCTGGTAGGTTTTCAGGGGGCACCTCTAAGACAATGCTCTGGCAGGGGGCGTTTACACCTCCTCCAAGCAGGATGATTAGTGATCTGCAAATAAAGTCAGGAGGCTTAAAAGGCCTCTGCCGCCTTTGATATGCGATCCAAGGCTTCCTCAGACAGGGAGGAGGGCCACTTCCTGCCCTAGGCCCATCTGGCACCAGGACAGGCATCCGATTTAGCTATGTTGGAGGCATGTTGCACTGCCATGCTGGACACAGCTTAGGGTTAACCGCCAATTCCACCATCTTGTGTTTGGTGGAATATGGAATTCTGGAAGAGGGTGATGCCCACTCCCCAAAAAGTGGTCATCTGGGGGTGTAGTGGCCACGGGGTAAGTAGCTGTGAGAAAGTGCCATCTTTCTTGAATGGTATGCCCCCCCCCATTTTGCTGAATTGCTGAATGTACTTTGACTGAGTGTGCCCTGGGCTCCTGCCAATCTAGCTGGGTGCCCTATGCCAGTGGTGTGGGTACAGGAGCATGAGCCCTGTGCCCTACAGTACCCAGGTGTATTCCTGGGCACTGTAAGTGTAGTGCTGCCATTTAAGACAATATGGTGCTGGGAGATCGTCAACACGAACTCCACAGCACCATGATGGCTCCACTGAAGACTGAGAAGTTTGGTATCAAACTTCTCAGCGCATTAAACCCGCACTGATGCCAGTGCACGATTTAATGTACAATGCATGAGAGAGGGCATCTTAGAGATGCCCCGTGTGAGAAAGTGCCATCTTTCCTGCATGGTATGCCTCCACTTTTTGCTGAATTGCTGAATGTACTTTGACTGAGTGTGTCCTGGACTCCTGCCAATCAGGTGCCCAGGGCCTATGTTCCTTCCCTAAAACAAACCAAACCCAAATTGGCAAACCCTGGCCACATGTCAGCCCCTAGTAAATGGTACCTTAAGTACCCAGGGCTTTGTGACCAAGGAAGGCCTCTAAGAGCTGCAGCACTCCTTGTGCCACCCTTAGAGGCCCTGTACCCTTACACACACACACACACACACACACTGCCTTTGCAGGCTGAGTGTTTGGGTGCAAGACAAAAACAAAGTCGACATGGCACACATCCCTGTGTGCCATGCCCATCACCTACACTGCCATGGCATACATCAGTCACCCCTCTAGCTGGGTGCCTTATGCCAATGGTGTGGACACAGGAGCAGGAGCCCTGTGCCCCTACAGTGCCCAGGTCAATTCCTGAGCCCTGTAAGTGCAGTGCTGCCATTTAAGAGTACATGGCGCTGAGAGCTTGTCAAACACGAGCTCCACAGCACCATAATGGCAACACTAAAGACTGAGAAGTTTGGTATCAAACTTCTCAGCACATTACACCCACACTGATGCCAGTGTGGGATTTAATGTACCCAGCACCCCAGAGGGCATCTTAGAGGTGCCCCCTTAAACCTAACCTACAAATCCACGTCTGCTGTGAGGCTGCCTAGGCTGCCACCCAGCAGACATGTTGCTGGACCCCTGGGTAGGAGAGCCCCTGCTCTCCTGGTCCTGCAACAATGCATATCCTGGGCGAGGTGCTAAATCTCCTCCCCCAGGATGGGCAGGGGGAAGCTTCAAAGGCATGCCGCCTCTGTGAGCATCCCCAGGACCCTGCAACCCCCCACTCTGGCGGGAAGCTTTGGCCGGAAACCCCAAATAAGGACAGGGGATGTGCCAGCCTGCCAACCCCACCCCTTAGGTGAGGGAGGCGAGGTGAAGCACATCTCCGGGCTCTCGCCATCTTGAAGATGGGGAGCCCTACCCTATCAGGACTAGGCTACTGCCCCCCTCCCACAGGAGAGATGCAGGATAGGGGGTGTACCCACCCCAGGACGGGGACCCATTGGTCCCTGCCCTTCACCTACCTGTAACGCCCCTATTTAGGGGCACCCTGAACCTTCCTTCCCCAGATTCCAAACCCGAAACTACAAAGAGCAAGAAGAACGAAGATCTGCCCTGCAGCTGCTGAAAAGAGGAAGACACCAACTGCTTTGGCCCCAGCCCTACCGGCCTGTCGACCCTCGCACCTGCTCCTGCTCCAACCCGGCACCTCTTGTGGCCAGCAACCTCATCAACCCCGGAGGACCTGGCTACCTTTTGGCTCTAAGCCCCTGGGACTCCCATGAGTAGAGGCTCTACTCGAAAACCTATTTCTAATCCCTGGCAGCAGCCCGGAACGGCGAACCCAGCACACTCTGCACCAGCCAAGCCTGGCCAGTGCCGGAGTGAACAAATACCCTGAGGACGACCCCACGGCGACTGTGACCCCGAATCCGGCACCCAAGGACCTCCCTCGACACTCCTGAAGAAGCCAGCATGCCTCAGAACAAGGTGCCCCCCAACCGCGATCAACGCGACCAAACCGTAAGATTTCCCGAAACCAAAAGGCACCCCTGCGCGTGGCGCCCCACGGCCCCCTGTGCCCAATCCCGGGGTACCTACCTATCCTCCAACTACCCAACTTACCTCTCAAAGTGGTGGTGGCACCTGAAGAGTCCTCGTCCCAGAGCTTGCAGTCTTTTTCTAAACCGGAGATTTCCCATTGAAATCAATTGAGCGCCCGACTGCTCAAAAGCACTCTGCACCCAGCCGCCCGAGTGGCCCTGGCAGTGAACACTCTACATCTACCCACTTCCCCCCTTGCCCTGAGTAAGTGACCAGGAGCTCAGCTCCCACAGCCGCGTGGCTTGCTAGTCAGCAGCCACCAACCAAGGCCCCCCTATCCCTCATAGGATTACATTGGGCCTAACTCTCTCTGCACCCGGCCGCCCTGGACCCACTGAGGGTGAAGCGACTTTACCTACCTGACCCTGGGGGACCCCTGAGTCTATGCCCAGAACCTCAACTCTGCCAGTCGAGTACTTACCCTTGAACCGCAAACTCTATTTTCCTCATAGGGTAACATTGACTGGCTTTTTCCTGAAATTTCTTCTAAGTGTGGACTTTTCAAATCTTAAAATATTCACCAAAAATCAGCCGAGTAACGAAAACGAAATTGCTCACCTGCTCTTAGGTCAGCTCCCAGTGCTGGATCTTGGTGCCCAGCACTGACTCTGAAAAATACTTACAACTGTACTTACCTTTAACTCAATTTTCTTCCCTAGGAATCCATTGACTGTTTTTCTGTGAAATTTCTTCTAAGTGTCGATTTCTGCAATCTTTAAATATTCTTCAAAAATCGTATAATATCTGAAAACGTAATTACTTACCTGTTTTGGATAAAGGTCCCAGTACTGAGTCTAGGCACCCAGTACTGGATTTCAAAAGTAACGAGAAAATACTGTACCTATAACCTGAATTTTCTTCCATAGGGAATCATTGATTGTTTTCTCTGAAATATTTTCTAAGTGTCAACTTTTAAAATAGCTAAATATTAGTTAAAAATCATTACAGTACTAAAGTCGACTTTCATCACCTGATTCTGAGAACTGACCCAGGACTGAATCTAGGATCCAGTCCTGGATTACAAAAGTAACGAGAACCTACTGTACCTGTAACCCGAATTTTCTTCCATAGGGAATCATTGCATGTTTCCTTTGAAATATTTTCTGTGTCAACTTTTAAAATAGCTAAATATTATTTAAAAATCATTACAGTAATTAAGTCGACTTTCATCACTTGATTCTGAGTACTGACCCAGGACTGAATCTAGGATCCAGTCCTGGAATTCCAAAAGTAATCTGTTACAAATAACCTGAATTTACCATTGAACTCAATGCATTGTTGTGTTTAAGAAATAGAGTTGCCTACTGCAACCACTTGTAACTGTTTACAAAAGTTTATTGCATTTTGCAAAAGTGTTTATATGAAACATCTCATGCTGAGAAAGTATATTTTAAATCCAAGTGTTGGTTCTAAAATAAAACAAGCATATATTTTATAGATATAAATCATTGGCCTAGAGTTCAGTTATTGAGTGTGTGAGACCATTTGCTGACTGAGTGTGTACAACAAATGCTTTACACTGTCCTCTGATACTGCCTTACTGCTCGACCAAGCTACCACTTTAGAGAGTAAGGTTATATCTAACTTTAGCCTCTGCCAAACCTTGGGGGACTGTGGACTCTGTACACCCTGTACCTATTAGGGAACAGTATATACAGAGCCACTTTCTCACACAAAGGGATTGTCCCTAAATTTGAGGAAGGTGATGACATCACCAAATGGTTCACAGCCTTTGAGAGGGCTTGTGGCACTCCTGTGGGAACTGTTCTCTGGTAACTGCAGAGACACGCTTCTGACCCTCTCTGGGCCAGATGCAGGGTCCTATGACCTCATGAAGAAGACTGATTAAGGGATTTGGGCTCACCACTGAGGAGTATAGAATTAGGTTCAGGGGGACTCACAAAACCCAGACCCAATCCTGGATTGATTTTGTAGACTACTCAGTAAAGACACTGGATGGTTCGTTAGCTGGACACAATGTGCATGATTTTACTGGACTTTACAGTTTGTGTATGAAGGAACATATACTAAGTAATTGCACAAATGAAAAGTTACATCAGCATTTGGTAGACCTAGGTCTAATTTCTCCCCAAGAATTGGGAAAGAAGGCAGACCACTGGGTCAAAACTAGGGTGACGAGGACAACCACTGGGGGTGACCAGAAGAAGGTTGTTACAAAACCTCCCCAGTGGAAAGGTGGTGAGAATCCCCAAGATAAAAAGTCTGAGTCTTCCAAAGGGCCCTAAAAACCTGTACGGGGGTGTGGGTCCCAAACTACTCTCTATGTGCCTCAGCTCTATAGGGGGAAGAACTTTGATCCTTTAAAGGCCTGGTGTAACAACTGTAAGAAGTTGGGACACTTAACTGTAGATTAATATTGCCCCCACAACAAGGCCCCTGGGGTAGCAAGTCTACAGATGGGATCAACAGTGTGCCCAGAGCAAATCAGAATGCACACTGAAGCAGTTCTAGTTTCAGAAGGGGAAGTTGAGTTTGCCACTGTATCTGTGTGGCCACCCAACTTAAAGAAGTACACTTAAAATAACCCTGAGTTAATGGAACTAGGATAGAAGCTCTGAGGGATACAGGTGCCATTGTCACTATGGTGAGAGACACACTGGTTTACCCTGAGCAATACTTGATTGGGAAAACTTACCCAGTCACTAATGCTGACAGTGTTACCACTAATCATCCAAAGGCTATGGTGACATTAGACTGGAGGGGGGGGGGGTGTAAGTGGCCTGAAACAGGTAGTGGTCTCTCAAAAGTTACCAGCTGCATGGCTGCTTGGCAATGACCTGGAAACCTCAGCCTGGGCTGAGGTTGAGTTGAAAACCCATGCAGTCATGCTGGGTATCCCTGAATTGGTGTGTGTGCAAACAAGAGCACAGAGCAAGAGGATGGGTGAAAAAGTAGGATTAGAGCCTGAAAGTATGGCCCAACCCACAAAGAGAAAAGGTAAGAAGACCAGCTTCTGTATAGCAAACCACTCAGGACCCCTCGCCTCAGGGACAGGACTTGGACACCCCAGAGGGAACTGAGCCTATGGATCTTGACCCTTGCCAGGTTGAACTCCTGGGCCCAGGGGGACTCACTTGGGAAGAGCTGTGCCAGGGTCAGCAAGACTGTCCCACTCTTGAATGCCTGAGGCAGCAAGCTGTTTAAGAAGCAAAGGGAGATTTCAGTGGTACCCACATAGTCTGTTGGGAAGAGGGATAACTGTACACTGAGGCAAGACACACCACTCCTAGAGCCACCAGGAGGGTGGTAGTGCCACAGAAAAAGAGGGAGTTCCTCCTAACTTTGTCTCATGACATCTGGGGCAATCCAAAACTTGGGAAAGGCTAGTGAGTCACTTTTACTGGCCCCAGATGCACCAAAAGGTGAAGGAGTTTGTCAGCTCCTGTGTTACTTGTCAAGCCAGTGGCAAGACAGGTGGCCACCCAAAGGCCCCCCTCATCCCACTACCAGTGGTGGGGGTACCCTTTGAAAGGGTAGGAGTGGACATTGTGGGTCCACTTGAACCTCCCAAAGCCTCAGGGAACACATTTATTCTAATAGTAGTGGATCATGCTACTAGGTACCCTGAAGGAATCCCACTTAGGACTACTACAGCTCCTGCAGTAGCCAAGGCCCTCCTGTGTATCTTCACCAGGGTAGGGTTTCCCAAGGAGGTGGTTTCAGACAGAGGTTCCAACTTCATGTCTGCTTACCTAAAACACATGTGGATGAGTGTGGAGTACAGTACAAGTTTACTACACCATACCATCCACAAACCAATGGCCTTGTTGAAAGGTTCAACAAGACACTGAAAGGCATGATCATGGGACTCCCTGAAAAACTCAAGAGGAGATGGGATGTCCTGTTGCCATGCCTGTTTTTCGCGTACAGAGAAGTGCCACAGAAGGGAGTAGGGTTTTCCCCCTTTGAACTTCTGTTTGATCATCCTGTAAGGGGACCACTTTGTCTTGTGAAAGAGGGTTGGGAGAGGCCTCTCCAAGAACCCAAGCAAAACATTGTGGACTATGTGCTTGGCCTAAGGTCCAGAATGGCTGAGTACATGGAAAAGGCATCCAAGAATCTTGAGGCCAGCCAGGAGCTTCAGAAGCACTGGTATGACCAAAAAGCAGCACTGGTTGAATTTCAACCTGGGCAACAGGTGTGGGTGTTGGAGACAATGGCACCAAGGGCACTCCAAGATAGATGGAGTGGCCCTTATCCTATCCTAGAAAGAAAGAGTGAGGTCACCTATTTAGCTGACCTGGGCACAAGCAGGACACCCAAAAGGGTTATCCATGTGAACCGCCTTAAGCTCTTCAATGACAGGGCTGACATCACTATGCTGATGGTGACTGATGAGGAACAGGAAGCAGAGAGTGATCCTCTCCCTGATCACCTCTCCTACAGCCCCAAAGATGGGTCAGTGGATGGTGTGGTCTTTTCAGACACCCTCTCTGCCCAACAGCAGACTGACTGCAAGCACGTCTTGCAGCAGTATGCTAGCCTCTTTTCCCTGACCCCTGGTCTGACAAACTGGTGTACCCATGATTTGGACATTGGTGACAGTGCACCTGTCAAGAACAAGATCTATCGACAGTCAGACCAAGTCAAGAAAAGCATCAAAGCTGAAGTCAGCAAGATGCTGGAGTTAGGGGTTATTGAACCCTCTGAGAGCCCCTGGGCCAGCCCAGAGGTTCTGGTCCCCAAGCCTCATCCACAGTGTGGAAAGAGAGAAATTAGGTTTTGTGTGGACCATAGAGGGCTCAACTCTGTCACCAAGACAGATGCTCACCCTATGCCAAGAGCAGATTAGTTGATAGATAAATTGGGGGCAGACAAATTTCTCAGTACCTTTGACTTAACTGCAGGGTACTGGTAGATTGGCATGGCCCCAGGAGCAAAAGCGAAAACAGCATTCTCCACACCTGATAGGCATTATCATTTCACTGTGGTGCCCTTTGGTTTAAAGAATGCCCCTGCCACCTTCCAGAGGTTGGTGAATTAAGTCCTGGCTGGGTTTGAGTCCTTTAGTGCAGCTTATCTTGATCATATTGCTGTCTTTAGTTCCACCTGGCAGGATCACCTGATCCACCTTGGGAAGGCTTTAAAAGCCCTGCAAACTGCAGGCCTAACTATCAAGGCATCCAAATGCCAGATTGGGCAGGGCACTGTGGTGTACATGGGCCAGCTTGTTGGTGGAGGCCAGGTACAGCCCAAGATCTAGTCCATCCTGGACTGGGCAGCTCTAACATCCCAGACCCAAGTCAGGGCATTCCTTGGCTTGACTGTGTACTACAGGAGGTTTGTGAAGGGATATGGGTCCATTGTGACTCCCCTCACAGAACTCACCTCCAAGAAAATGCCCAAGAAAATCAACTGGACAGTTAGTTGCCGAAAAGCTTTTGACACCCTGAAAGAAGCAATGTGCTCAGCACCAATTCTAAAAGCACCAGATTATGCCAAGCAGTTCATAGTGCAGACTGATGCCTCTGAGCTAGGGATAGGAGTGGTCCTATCCCAGACCAATCATGAAGGCCAAGACCAACCTGTTGCTTTTATAAGCAGAAGGCTTCTCCCCAGAGAGCAGCGTTGGAGTGCCATTGAGAGGGAGGCCTTTGCTGTGGTTTGGTCCCTGAAGAAGTTGAGGCCCTACTTATTTGGTACTCACTTCCTGGTTCAAACTGACCACAGACCTCTCAGATGGCTAATGCAAATAAAAGGGGAAAATCTAAAACTACTAAGGTGGTCCATCTTCCTACAAGGAATGGACATTGAAGTGGAACACAAACCTGGGACTGCCCATGCCTTTCGTTTGGGGGGTGGGGGGGTTGTGTGAGAAGTGCCATCTTTCTTGCCTGGTATGCCCCCACGTTTTGTTGAATTGCTGATGTACTTTGACTTGAGTGTGCCCTGGGCCCCTGCCAAGCAGGTGCCCAGTGCCTGTGTCCTTCCCTTAAACTGTATTGAAGCCTAAACCCAATTGGCATCTCTGGCCACATGCAAAACACACAAGATGATGGACGGAATGTTGCACATTGGCAAAATATTCACCCCCAGTCACAGATCTGGGCTCAATCCATCGTCCTCTCTGGCCACATGTCAGCCCCGGTAAACGTTTACCACAAATCTTTTTCCCCGCAGGGACTCACAATGCGGTCGTTACAACGACCGAGTTGTGATTCCGCATATCATTACTCCGCAAGTCGGAACAACGACTTGCGGAGGGGGGGGGGGAGGGGAGGTGTTGGATTTAAACTCCAAATCCTTCCCTATTGTCCGCACAGACTGGAGTTGGAATAGTAAATTATACTATTCCAACATCCAGCACCCCCCCTCCGCAAGTCGTTGTTCCGACTTGCGGAGAAATGGTATGCGGAATCACAACGCGGTCGTTGTAATGACCGCGTTGTGATTCCCTGCGGGGAAAAAGTCTGCAGGAACACAACATACATTCGTCTGCCCCTGGTAAATGGTACCCAGGGCCCTGTGACCAGAGAAGGCCCCTAAGGGCTGCAGCACTTATTGTGCCACTCTTAGAGGCCCTGTTCCCCGTCACACACACACTGCCTTTGCAGTGTGTGTCTTGGTGCAGAACAAAACAGAGAGTCGACATGGCACACATCCCTGTGTGCCATGCCCACAAACACACTGCCCTGACATACCTCAGTCACCCCTCTAGCTGGGTGCCCTATGCCAGTGGTGTGGGTACAGGTGCATGAGCCTTGTGCCCCTACAGTACGCAGGTCCGTTCCTGGGCACTGCGAGTGCAGTGCTGCCATTAAGAGTATATGATGGGAGGTCGTCAACACGAACTCCACATCACCATGATGGCTACACTGAAGACTGACAAGTTTGGTATCAAACTTCTCAGCACAGTAAACCCACACTGATGCCAGTGTGGGATTTACTGTAAGATGTACGACAGAGGGCATCTTAGAGATGCCCCCTGAACCTAACCTACAATCCACGTCTTGTCTGAGGGGCTGCCACACAGCAGACATGTTGCTGGACCCCTGGGTAGAGAGCCATCTGCAACAATGCACATCCTGGGTGAAGTGCTAAGTCTCCTCCCCCAGGATGGGCAGGGGAAGCTTCAAAGGCATTCTGCCTTTGTGAGCTTCTCCAGGCCACTTGCTGTACTCAGCTACTTGTCCCTACCTGTTCTGACCCCCACTCTGGCAGGAAGACTGGCCGGAAACCCCAAGGAAGGAAAGGGGGTGTGCCAGCCTCTGCCAACCCCACCCCTCAGGTGGGGGAGGAGAGGTGAAGCACATCTCCGGGCCCTCGCCATCTTGAAGATGGGAAGCCCTGCCCAATCAGAACTAGGCTACTGCCCCCCTCCCACAGGAGAGTTGCAGGATGGGGGTGTACCCACCCCAGGGCAGGGACCCATTGGTCCCTGCCCTTTACCTACCTGTAACGCCCCTAAATCTAGTATTTAGGGGCACCCTGAACCTTCCTTCCTGAGATCCAGATTCCAAAACAGCAAAGAAGATCAATAAGCAAGAAGACCTGCAGTGCAGCTGCTAACAAGAGAAAGACACCAACTGCTTTGGCCCCAGCCTTACCGGCCTGTCGACCCTCGAACCTGCTTTTACTCAAACCCGGCATCTCCCGTGGCCAACAACCTCACAAACCCCGGAGGACCTGGCTACCTTGTGACTCTCAGCACCTGGGAATCCCACGAGCAGTGGTACTGCTCAAAGCAAGTAACTGACCCCTGGCAGCAGCCAGGAGCCGCGAACCCTACACACTCTGCAACCGCCAAGCCTGGCCTGTGCTGGAGTGGACAAAGACCATGAGGACGGTCCCCCCGGCGACTGTGACCCCGAATCCGGCACCCAAGGACCCACCTCGACGCTCCTAATGACGCCTGCAGCCTCAGAACCAAGGACCCCAACCGCGTTTAACAGAGGGTAAGATTTCCCGACACCAAAAGGCACCCCTGCATCTGGCGCCCTGCGGCCCCCTGTGCCCAACTCCTGGGTACCTACCTATCCTCCAACTTACCTCTCGAAGTGGTGGTCGCACCTGAAGAATCTTCGTCCCCAAGCTTGCAGCCTTAGTTTGTTCTTGAGCTTCTCCATTGCAATCCATTGAGCGCCCGATGGCTCAAAAGCACCCTGCACCCAGCCGCCCGAGTGACCCTGGCAGTGCAACTTCCACTCTAACCTACTTCCCCATTTGCCCTGAGCAAGTGACCAGGAGCCCAGGTCCCACAGACACGTGGCCTGCTAGCCAGCAGCCACCAACCACGGGCCCCCTGCCTCCCATCGGATAACATTGGGCCTACCTCACTCTGCACACGGCTGCCCCTGTGCCGCTGAGGGTGTAACAACTGTACTTACCTGACCCTGGGAGACCCCTGAGTCTATGCCCAGCACCTTAACTCTGCCAGTCGAGTACTTGCCCAAAAGCCGATAACTCACTTTTCTTCCATAGGGTAACATTGCCTGGTTTCACTTGAAAATTCTTCTAAGTGTGGAGTTTCTAAACTTTAAAATATTCACCTAAAATCAACCGAGTAATGAAATCGAAAATACTCACCTGCTATTAGGAGAGATCCCTGTGCTGGATCTTGGTGCCCAGCACTGACCCTGAAAAGTAATTACAACGATACTTGCCGCTAACTCAATTTTCTTCCATAGGAAACCATTGACTGTTTTTCTGTGAAATTTCTTCTGTCGATTTTTGCGCACTACAAATATTCTTTAAAACTCGTACCAACTGTTAAAGCGTCATTACTTACCTGTTTTAGATAGATGTCCCAGTACTGAGCCTAGGAGCCCAGCACTGGATTACAAAAGTAACGAGAACATACTTTACCTGCAACTTGAAATTTCTTCCATAGGATAACATTGCCTGGTTTTTGCTAAAAAAAAGTTTTTAAGTGTCGATTTTGCAAACTTACAAATATTCGTTAAAAATCGCCTGTATAACCTAAACGCATTCTCTCATCTGCTTACAGGTGGTACACTAGTGCTGGATCCAGGATCCAACACTGAGCTAAAAAAAGTAACAATAACCCCACTTACCTGCTAAGTGAATTTCTTCCCATAGGATAACATTGGTGATTTTATTAGAAAATGTTTCGAAGTGTCGACTTTTAAAATACCAAAATATTGCTAAAAAATCACAACAGTAACTAAACCGTATTTACTCACCTGTTTCAAGAAACTGTATCAGGACTGAATCTAGGATCCAGTCCTGGAGTTAGAAAAGTAATCCTAAAAGTAATCAATTGCATTTACTTAGCATTTCCCATTGAGCTCAATGTATAATTGTGAAATCCTTGACGCTATTACTCACCGGAGGTCCTGCTGGAGATCTGTTTGCTGCTCTGCCGCTCCTGGGGTGCCCACGCTGTTTGTCCCCTCTGTCGGCGCCCAACGCTATCGCGCCGTGACAGGGGGAGACTACAGCTCCCAGGCTGCCTAGCGGCCACTTCCGCTTGTCTTCGCGCCCGGAGGCGCTCAAAAGGCGGAGGCTCCCTCGGTGGAGCGGGGGTGAAATCCTTGACGCTATTACTCACCGGAGGTCCTGCTGGAGATCTGTTTGCTGCTCTGCCGCTCCTGGGGTGCCCACGCTGTTTGTCCCCTCTGTCGGCGCCCAACGCTATCGCGCCGTGACAGGGGGAGACTACAGCTCCCAGGCTGCCTAGCGGCCACTTCCGCTTGTCTTCGCGCCCGGAGGCGCTCAAAAGGCGGAGGCTCCCTCGGTGGAGCGGGGGTGAAATCCTTGACGCTATTACTCACCGGAGGTCCTGCTGGAGATCTGTTTGCTGCTCTGCCGCTCCTGGGGTGCCCACGCTGTTTGTCCCCTCTGTCGGCGCCCAACGCTATCGCGCCGTGACAGGGGGAGACTACAGCTCCCAGGCTGCCTAGCGGCCACTTCCGCTTGTCTTCGCGCCCGGAGGCGCTCAAAAGGCGGAGGCTCCCTCGGTGGAGCGGGGGTGAAATCCTTGACGCTATTACTCACCGGAGGTCCTGCTGGAGATCTGTTTGCTGCTCTGCCGCTCCTGGGGTGCCCACGCTGTTTGTCCCCTCTGTCGGCGCCCAACGCTATCGCGCCGTGACAGGGGGAGACTACAGCTCCCAGGCTGCCTAGCGGCCACTTCCGCTTGTCTTCGCGCCCGGAGGCGCTCAAAAGGCGGAGGCTCCCTCGGTGGAGCGGGGGTGAAATCCTTGACGCTATTACTCACCGGAGGTCCTGCTGGAGATCTGTTTGCTGCTCTGCCGCTCCTGGGGTGCCCACGCTGTTTGTCCCCTCTGTCGGCGCCCAACGCTATCGCGCCGTGACAGGGGGAGACTACAGCTCCCAGGCTGCCTAGCGGCCACTTCCGCTTGTCTTCGCGCCCGGAGGCGCTCAAAAGGCGGAGGCTCCCTCGGTGGAGCGGGGGTGAAATCCTTGACGCTATTACTCACCGGAGGTCCTGCTGGAGATCTGTTTGCTGCTCTGCCGCTCCTGGGGTGCCCACGCTGTTTGTCCCCTCTGTCGGCGCCCAACGCTATCGCGCCGTGACAGGGGGAGACTACAGCTCCCAGGCTGCCTAGCGGCCACTTCCGCTTGTCTTCGCGCCCGGAGGCGCTCAAAAGGCGGAGACTCCCTCCGCGTCGCGGGACGCGCGCGGGCGACGCCGGGCTAAGCCCGGGCAAAGGGCGGGCCCTCTGTGGCCCTCAGAGGCCAGAGGAGGCCGGGCTGGGCCCACCCCATTTTGCCTTTGATTGGGAGACATTACGCCAGAATTGGTAGAAACTATCTGGGTGTTGTCATAAACTTTACTGAGTCTTGTACTGTCTCCAGTGAATAGCGAAATCCATATACCATGAGTGAGCTGATGAAAAAGGGAACTCTTGATAGTTATTTCAAGAAACCAAATATTGACCCTGGACGGGAGGCTGCCCTTGCAGAACTCAGGGCTAGACGCCGTTGTTCAATAGAACTCATAAAAAATATGGCATCAGCCTCGCCATCTCCTGAAGCTCCATGCATGGACATTGAGGGTTCTTCTTTTCAGGATTCCATGCTACCCTTGGGTACTAATGACTCTACTAGGAGCCCTGTTGCACTTAATATGCATGAACTAAGTATTAATATGGCCTCACCTATTCTTCTTTCCCCTATTCCTCCCCGCGATGACTCAAACAATATTTTGGATGTCCAACATGAGATGCCACTCCAAACTTCCGAATCGTTACCTACTAATGATATCACACATAGTCAGACCACATTGATCGGCCCATTGCCCAGGAAAAGAAGGAAGATAGTCTCTGAGTTACGGAAAAATAAATGTAATAACATTTCCAAATGTAATTCTACTGCTATGTGTTCAGGGAAGAATGCTACCCCCCGTACATTGAAACAACCTCTTACCGATAGTATTGCACCTTGCTTGAATCAAGTTGGCATTAAGGGGGAGTTACTGGACGAAATTGGCAAAATGATGGAAAAACTTATCTTGCCAATTGTAGAAAGCCTAAAGATCATTGAGGAAAGGCTAGCGAAAGTTGAGTCTCTAGTGGTAAACAAGATAGAACAAAATATGACCACACCTGGCCCTTCACAAATACTATCCACCGCTTTGGCTTCTGCTATAGTTCCTACTAGCTCATCCCCAGAAGAACAAGCGAATCAATTGGTTATATCAACTAGTAAGGAAGGGGCTAGCCATTCAGACAGTATTATTACCTCCAAACCATCTTGCACAACCACGGTTAAGGTTAGGACTTGTGCTGTAAATACCCCAAAGAGCGAGGGTCATCCGGTTGTTAAATTGGGGCATAGCACAGATCCTTTGACTAAACCAAGAGGTCCGCTGTCCATTAACTTACCACCAGAGGCAGTCCCCTTGGTAGTTGTGCTTGCAGGGGTTCCTATGTTAAAATCAGACGCTGAAGAAGGATATCATCAACTAAAAAATAAAGTTATCCATTGGCTAGGCCAAAATCGCCCACTCCCTTCTTATATTAATGGGGAAATTTTACATGTGAGACGCCTGCCTTGGTTGGGAAACACTTCAAAAACTATACATGGGGATGTTATCCTTATTAATTTTAGGGACCCAAGAGCGGTTGCTCATATTTTGAACTGGCAAACGCTGCATAGGAGTTCCTCGATTACTACTTGGGAACTCACCTATTTTTTTCCTAGACCAAAATTAGCCACCACCTCTGAGTCGGGGAATTCATCTAACTTTCAACATAATCCTATGATCCCCTTGAGAAACAGATTCGAGGTGTTAGAAAGCTTAGAGGATGTGGATTGACTTAACAAGTATGAGTCCACGAGAGCACTAGATGCGGTGCCCGAGATAAATACAAGTATGCATTATAATGAGTCCATTACTGCACCATCTTCAGAAGAGGCAGAATATCCCCATGAGTGTTTGGTCGATCTTGTTTTGCCTGCTCCAGATAACGCTAGGGTTATTACCCAGGAATTATCAGGCACCCTATTTTCATGGAATATTGCTGGGCTAACCTCCAAAATGGAATCACCAGAGTGGGTGAGCTTTGTTAATAAATTCGATCTTTGCATATTCCAGGAAACTTGGGCTTGTGAAGCATGTTTTATGCAGGGCTATTTGAATTATTTTGTCCCTGCGGTTAAAGGCCCGAGGGGCCGACCAATGGGGGGTCTTGTACTATGGGTGCGCCAAGCTTTAAGACTGGGCATTAAAGTTCTTGACACAAGAAGCAGGGATATCCAACTAATTAGATTAGATTTAGAAAAGTTGGGTAGTGTAGACATTTACAATATATATGTCCGGAGGAAGAAGAAAGGGAGGTCAGAGGTGTTAGAAGATCTTGATAGCCTCATTGACATACACTCGTCGACCAACAATATTATCATTGCGGGCGATTTTAATAGTACATTTGAGCCCTTGATTAGCAATGATGATTTGTATGGAGAAGAGGAGGATCGACTATGGGGCGTGCCTAAACTAGAGTTGCCTCCAATAGTGCGATGGTCTGCTGATGTTATTGGGTTAAATACTTTATGCTTCGGCAAGGGGCTAAGAGCATTGAATGGCAGGACTAGTGGAGATAGAAAAGGTGTAAGTACATTTGATAATGGTAGGTACAATAGCAGAATTGACTACCTGTTATGTAGCCTAAAGCTATGGCCATCTATTTGTAACATGCATGTGGAGGGACGGCTGGAGAGCGACCATAATCCTTTGTGCTTGTCACATAAGTGGTGGCCTCACACTGGCTTGCCTGTGGAACTTCCTGTGCTCGTTCCACCTCGGATTGTTCCCACCAATAACATGAGGAGGTTACGCTGGGAAAAGGTAGCAATCAACCAACAGGCTATTGCTAGTATGAATAGCCATGTTGACCAAGCCATATTAGACCTAGAGGATTGCAATATATTGAGCAATGGCCTGGACCGGGTCGAAGGAATCCATAATTCCCTTTTCGATATCATCAAGGGACACTTCCTTAAGCCTGTCAAGGACAAAGGTGACAGGGTCCCCAAGCCATCCAAATGGTATAACGATGAATGTAGGGAGAGTAGATCTGCACTGGGTAATGCTATAAAGGGAGGGCAAACAGCTTTAATCCAAGCCGCCAGGAAAAACTACAAAACTTGCATTGTGAAAGCTAAACAAGCTTGGGACGAGCAACACTGGAGTGAGCTAAAGGCAGCTAGTGATAGCAAGGATTCTCGACAGTTCTGGCACATTGTCAGATGGGGAAAATCAGGTGGTCCTGAATCCCCACAAAACAATGTCCCTGAAACTGAATGGGTTAAGTTTTTTAAAAACCAATATGCTGTCTTTAATGCTGCTGAACGGCACGAGACAATCTGTGTAGACCTCCCAAAAGAAAATCTCTTTTGTCTTACCGAAATCATGACGGCTCTGGATGCAGTTGCCTGTGGACGAGCCCCAGGTCTTGATGGTGTGCCAGCGGATTTATTTGCTAACGACAAAGAGCGCTGGTGCTCATATATTTACCATCTTATTAATGCCATTGCCTTGGGTGCATCAGTACCAAAATCCTGGAAGGGTGCAGTGATTATCCCCATTTTCAAGAAAGGAGATCGATCTCTGCCAGGCAATTACCGCCCTATAAGTCTCATAGATACCATCCAAAAGGTAGTGGGGCGAGTGATCGTCAATAGGCTCCTGGATTGGGCGGAAGAGACCAAGGCCCTCTCAACCTTCCAGGCTGGCTTTCGACGTTCTACAAGTACGGTGGATCAGGTCTTTCGTTTCACCTTGATTCAATGGAGGACGGTGGTGCTCGGCAAAGGAAGCTTGTATGCGGCCTTTGTCGATCTAAGGGCCGCTTTTGATCTAGTCCCTCGACTAAAGCTATGGTCGGTTTTACAGAAGCAGGGCGTCCCAAACGATTTGTTATCTATGATAATGAGACTCCACGAATCGAATTATGCAAGAATACAGTGGGGTGGCTTAGGCTCAGTTACTTCAGATTTTCCTGTAGAGAGGGGCGTTAGACAGGGATGTTCGATGGCCCCAGTCCTCTTCACACTTTATATCAATGATGTTGTAGCACGTATGACTTCCGTTCAAGTGGATGCTCCTGTTTTAGATGGCGTCAAAATTCCTATTTTAATGTTCGCGGATGACACACTCATCCTAGCAAAAACGCCAAGTGGATTGCAGTGTGCTTTGTCAATTTTTGACCAATTTTGTAAAGAGTATGGCCTCGAAGTAAACATTACAAAAACGAAGCTGATGACTTTTAAACCCCATCGCAGTTGTAAGACAAAAATTACCTTAAATAGTCGTCCATTGGAGGTGGTCAACAATTTTACTTATTTGGGAATGCATATATCCAATGCACAGGCTTGGCGGCACCATATTGAAATTGCAACAATTAAACATAGGCAATTGGCAGGTACAATCAGCTCAGAACACAGAAAGTCATTCACCAAACCTATGAAACCTGTTTTACAGGTTTATGAAGCTAAAGCTCTGGGTTCTGTACTTTATGGTGCTGAGTTGTGGGGGTTCGAAAAAATGCCGGCACTTCAACTTGCAGAAAATACATTTTTTAGGGCCATTACAGGCGTTCCCAAAAGCACCCCGTTGCTGCCCCTTATGTACGACTTGGGCAGAAGAGCCATTGTAGACATGGCACGGCTCCGCCCAATATTATACTGGCGCAGGCTATGGACCACGCCTGCGCTTACCCACTACGCAGGGGGTTTTTTAGACATTATAAGAACAGACCTTCACCATAAAATAGGCTGGCTGAAAGCGCTTAGGGCATCTTTGTTCGAGCTTGGTCTGAGTACACTTTGGGAAGATCCTGCAGGAGCAACCTTCCCTTCTAAAAGTATGATTAAGATTATTTACTGGGAGAAGGTTGCCCAGCGGAATTGGTGTAGCTCAAGTGTTGGTAACATGACTAGAGAGTTCCTAGAGGCCAAGATGTACCCCCATCTTGAGCCCTACTGGGATATCATAACCAAGACAAGAGATAGGAAGCTTCTATTCCAACTAAGAGCTGGAGCACTCCCACTTAGATCATTAACAGCAAAATGGGAAGCGGGAAACAGTGCAATTTGTCCTGCCTGTGGCACAAAAAATGAAACAATTGGTCATTTCTTGTTTTCTTGTGAAATCTATGCTGCTCCACGGCGAAAATGGCTTACTCCCATGTGTAAAAATTTAGGAACCACTAGAGGGACTGTTGCCCTACGCATTATATGCACTAGTACATTGTCTTGGATTTTAATTGCCACTGCAAAGTATCTAGGATGGGCGTGGATGATTAGAATGAGACTGCTAGTCAATTGACTATTCTCTTGAATGGGGGAGATTGCTAGTTTTTTTACTATTCTCCCCCCTGCTAACTTTTAGGATTTTATTGTATGTACTCTGTTTTAAAAACTTTTAATTATTTAAATATCTTTGTTTTAATAGTAAGCATCCACTGTTATTATCACGGAATGTCCAATCCAGGGATCCAGACATGTCAACCCGTATGTGATTTGAATAGTACCCCCGCCAAATGAATTAATGTCTCCCTTACGGTGTAATTTAACTAGATTTTGTCAAAGTATGTAGTATCGGAATGTATTGTATTTAATAGTATTTTTAATGTATTTAATGAATTGTTATTGTAGTTGCACTTTGCTTTTATGAATATCCTTCGAATAAAGCATACTTTGATTGATTGATTGATAATTGTGTTTTGAATTGTGTTGCCAATTGCAACAAACTGTAACTATTGCATTCAAAAGATTTTTGCCTATTGAAAAGTATTTAACTAAAGCATCTCATTCTGGGAAAGTATATTTTGATACCTATTGTTGGTTCTAAAATAAAACAACCATATATTTTTATATACAAACCATTGGCCTAGAGTTCAGTTATTGAGTGTGTGAGACCATTTGCTGACTGAGTGTGTACAACAAATGCTTTACACTGTCCTCTGATACTGCCTTACTGCTCGACCAAGCTGCCACTTTAGAGAGTAAGGTTATATCTAAATTTAGCCTCTGCCAACCCTCTGGGGACTGTGGACTCTGTAAACACTGCACCTATTTAGGAACAGTATATACAGAGCCATTTTCTCACACCGATAACTCACATTTTCTCCATAGGGTAACATTGACTGGTTTTCACTTGGAAATTCTTCTAAGTGTCAAGTTTTGAAACGTTGAAATATTCACTAAAAATCACCCGATCAACGAAAACGAAAAACGAATTACTCACCTGTTACCAGGAGAGATCCCAGTGCTGGATCTTTGTGCCCAGCACTGACCCTACAAAGCAATTACAAAGCAATTACAACTGTGAGTTTCCGATAACCTAACTTTCCTCCATAGGATAACATTGCCTGGTTTTTGCCAGAAATTCTTCTGTGTCGATTTTTGAAACATACAAATATTCCTTAAAAATCGCCTGTGTAACAAAAACTATTTCTTTCAACTGTTTACAGGAGATGCACCAGGGCTGAATCCAGGATCCAGCCCTGAGTAAGAAAAACCTATGCAAAGTAATTGATATTACATTTACGTAAAAATTCCCATTGAGCTCAATGTTATAATTGTGTTTAACTTGTGTTGCCTATTGCAACAACTGTAACTATTGCATTTAAAAGTCTATTGCTTATTGAAAGTATTCAACTAGAGCATTTCATTCTGAGAAAGTATTTTGATACCTACTTTTGGTTGTCAAATAAAACGATATATTTTTATATACAAAACAATTGGCCTAGAGTTCAGTTCTTGAGTGTGAAATACCGTTTGCTGAGTGTGTACAACAAATGCTTTACACTGTCCTCTGATACTGCCTTACTGCTCGACCAAGCTACCACTTTAGAGATTAAGGTTATATCTAACTTTAACCTCTGCCAAACCTCTGGCGACTGTGGACTCTGTACATGCTGTACCTATTTGGGAACAGTATATACAGAGCCACTTTCTTACATGGGATCTTTGGTAACTATTTCCCAGTTTTTGACAAGAATTTTCTGAATATCTTTAGAGATGCCGTTATAGGTAAGTATTACCCTAGTAACATCATTGTCGTCATCAGCAGAGTCCGTGGAATCCTTATCCACAAGAGTTTCAGACCTACTGACAGTTTTGGCCTTCTCTACTGCTTTATGTAGAACCCAACTGGTATACCCTCATTCCCTGAATCTGGTAAGCATGGTGTCTTGTTCTAGCTGAAAAGCCTCTTCCGAGCTGTTGTTCTGTTTGGCCCTAAGGAGTTTCCCATGAGGGTATCGGGGTGGCTGCTCATGGCATGCAGTAAGCTATTGCCTACAGTGGCTTTTCTAAATAGTCTGGTGTGTATTTCATCATTGGCAATTTCAGCCTTGTGAATTTGTAGGTGTGGTCCCCTATGTCCTCTGCTTTCTTGTCTCCTGGGGAGTGCCAGGCTTCCGATTCTTTTCCCCCACCCACACATTCTCTTGCTTTCCCTAAAGTGGTCTACTAATGACTGATCTCCCTATTTCGGCTTCATATTTGTGCACGGTAGCCTGCCCTGCGATTGTCCTGCCCTTGCATATTTCGGGGAAATAGTATGTTGCATGTATAAAATCTTTCTCAACACATTCCACCCCACATATTTCCCCACTGGAATGGCTGTATAGCTCATTATCTCTTGTGAGTGTTCTGGTAGGTGTGTGTGTGTGTGTGTGTAGACATAACATCCTGCTACATTTGCTGATTCTACATAAATTTCTACCATTGAACAAATAAATTGTCCATATATGCTCCCTTATATTCTTTCCACACTGTCTTTTTCTCATTTTCTAGCTCCCCCACTTCTTCTGTATCATTTACTATTGTGAAATTCGATGGTAGTTCTTGGTACAGTATTTCGATATTGTTCATAACTGTCTCCATTCCATCTAGGAAAGGTATGTGCAGTTGATCGTAAAATACTATTAAATGTAAAAAAAAAAAAAAAAAATGTAAATGTAACTCCGTATTTGTAAAACGCGAACTACTCACCCTTTCGGGTCTCAAGGTGCAGGGGGCAGTCGTGGAAATTAAGTGCCCAGAGTCACATGGTGCTGAGCTGAGCTGCTGCCGTAGCCGGGGATCTAACCGTGAACCCTGTGCTCCGAAGTGAGCTGCCCTGGCCGCTGCACCACACCTCTCCTCTACCATTACCAATGTTGTGTTGATGCAGCTAGGGTCATCGTGGTTCTGGCTTCTCCTTTCTGTGTGGTATTGTTCCAGGTGTTGGTATGTGTAATTAGTAGAAAAGGATCGAAGTATAATGAAAAACTTTGGATATTTTGAAAGATCACTAAAACCGGTCGGCGATACCTTGTTGTGTGTTTCAAGAGGTTACCAGCACGTCAAAGCCACATCGGTATTATCTATGCAGCGAAGAATATAGTCTGTGTCCTTTTCGGCACTGCTGTCGGGCCCGCTTGCACGCCTTTGTCTCCTGATACATGCAGCACAAGCCTCCCTGAAGTTATCAATGAGACATCTCTGTAGTCAGTTCAGCTTGATCTTGACTGTGAACAAGGCCCGCTTGCACTCTGTTTCTGAGTAGTGTGCAGCACAAGCAGCCCTTAAGTAAGAAGATAAGCTGTAGTACCTTTCCACTAAGCACTTTTAGTAGAGCGTTGATTGTAACTGTGTCCTGCCAGTGCTGCTGTAGGTGGCGTGGCTAGAGCCTGGGACTCTTGCCATTGTTCCGATGCTTTCTTGGTGTGGTAGGCATGGATCCAGGAGGTCAGCCCCTCGCACTGACAGAGGAACAGCAGACATGTGGCTTGGAATGTTCATTGGATGACCGAACAAAATCTCAGGAGTACCCGGATTTGTGACTGTCCTGAGTGCTCCTCATAGACAGCTGGGCTAATGGCAGTTAATCAATCCAAGACAGTTCAGTGGATGCACAGATCTCCCCTATTTTGTTATTTCACACCGTTCATCCTTTCCACAGCACCCGCTGCTGGTGGGTGATATGCACAATGCGTTTTCTGTGTGGCCCCTAACCCCCTGCATATTACCCTAATTACAAGGGAGATAAACGCTGGTATGTTGTCAGAACTTACGAGCATTGGGACCTCGAAACGTGGGATAAGTTGCTTTAAAAGACATTTGGTGGCAGTTTGTGCATAACAGATTTTTGCTGGTTAGGCCTCAATCCATTTGCTATACATTCACACCATAACCAACACTTACTTGGAGACAGGAGGTATGTCTATGACGTCCAACTGTAGACTTTCAAATTATCCATGAGGAGGTGGACGGGGCGCTAGGAGCAGCTTGCGTACCATTTTCCACATTGTAATGTGCACAAACAGTAGATTGTCTACACAAGCGTGCTGGCAAAATTTGATGCTGTACCAACACTGGGAAAATAAGTGAATCGTTCCATCCCATGCCACATGTGAAGGACCATGAAATAGGTGGGTCATAGAGGAGAGCATTTTCATCTGGAAACATATCTTACCACTAGGACCTGCCCATTCCCCCTCTTCTGTCTGCTCACAGGCCCACAGCATAGGAAGCCTGCAGTGTTCCTGTGCCATCCCTGATAAATGAAACGTCGACAAATATGTCCCCATCGGCGTTTGGGAATGATTATCCCTAAGATATGGTCGCAACTTGGTGTCTTTCAACTGCTAGCACACAATTATGCAAAAGCAAAATCAGTTGAGGGCTCATCATTGTCACATTCAGTGGGTAGTAGGCATGCAGGATTCAGAGTGGTGCAATTCTTAATAGTGGTGTGTGGAGCCAACAGTGTCAACTCACACCTGGTGAGACATGCGTTTGTCAGGTGTTGAGTTTTGGCAGTTGTCAATATCGTGTCCACTGCATGTGGAACATGTAGAATCAAGGGCTGTGCTAGCATGACATTCTCTGACTGTTCTGCCGCCAGAGCTGCCGCTGCGGGTAGAAGCACGGAGGAAGGGCTGCAGGAACGGGGTCTAAAGTGGCAGAGTAGTAAGCTACTGGGCAGAAGAAGAATCCACGCTTTTGTGCCAGCGAGCAACCTTCTCTCTTGTGACAAAACTGGTCAAAGTCCTTGCTGTAATCAGGGAGGCCTAAGGCTGGTGCCACGTAGTCCACATTTACCTCCATAGAGACACAGGACTAAGAATTGTGCACAATGTAGCTTATTGAATCATCATTCAAATGCAAGGTGTAACCCTTCAACTGCACATCTTTAGTCTACTCTTTCCACCTATGTCTGAGAAACAACAACTAGTAAATTAGCAATGAATTACTTCTCTTTACTATTCCAGAGTCATGTTGCGTAGTGCAAATATACTGAAAGAGAACCAAGCTGGCCTTTGAACCCCTACCTCTTGTATCAGGAATGGGGGGTGTGCCTAATTGTGCTGCTAGTGCTCCTTCTCTAAGAAATTACCTTAATGGTGGCTAAGAGTGGCCATAGAATCAATTAAAGACCTGAAACAAATATTAGATTAATTGACTACTGTGCAGGAAACCTCTCTATGTGGATGTTCTTATTAATGCAGATAAACAGGAAAAATTGATTCCTAAGAATGGAGAAAGCTCAGGGTCTAAGACATGTTACATTTAACGTAATTGGGGACCGAAGCCAATGAAGTTGGCAAACTATAGGCTAGGCACCACTAACATCAAATTGGATTCGATGAAGTGTTTATAATTTTTCCTTTCCACTATTTCATATTCTCAATTATTCGGTGTGTTGATATTATGACTGATATCATGAGAACATATCCTTTGTAAAGTGATAATGGTAACGTCTTGTGATTTTGATTACCCAAAGGGGATCTGAATTCACTACCATTTTAATTTCGCAGGGGGTCTCCAACCTCAGATTGGTCATCCAGCAGTTGGACCACTGCCTATGGACAGAGGACCAGGTAAACGAATGCCATTCCTAGCTTAGAGATTTTAATCCATTTAAATAACCTCTTATTCTTTTTCATTCTTTCAATGAAAAGTTACTAGTTGGACCCCAAAATGTTAGGGATGGGCAGTGTTCTATGTAACTAGGAGTTACTTGGTTGTATATTTTCCATTCACACTGTGTGATACCTTTTAATGGAAAACAATGCGGGTCGTCAAAGAGCGAGGGTTTGTGAACTAACCCAATGAAAGTCCTTTTCTTTCTGTGGTTTTACATTATTGTAATTACCCCAGGGTAAATACACGACTGGTTTTTCTTTATATCTTTGAGGCTATTTTGAGGCTCCAGGGCAGTCCATGGTTACTGGATAGTTGTTTACTTTTGATGTCGAAGGGCCACAATACTGATGCACTTCAATTAGACAGCTAAGTAAATCCCTTTAGGCCGTGACTTTTTGAAAGCACTGAGGGTGAGCAGTCAATGCTTACACTTAGTAGGGTGTGGAGTTGGGTAGAAACTCTGGTTCAGAAGTACACAATACATAGCACTAGTTCCTACAATTCCGTTAGCATTGGCTCTATGGGTATTGTTATTCTATAGGGTTGGTTTGGTTCATTTCAGGGAACTTCAGAATCGCTTAGCAGTGGTTAACGCCAGCTAAACAGCTATAAAAGCTGGCAAAGTTCACCAATGTGGGGGCTTTGGCCTTTGTGTACCACTATGAATAAACAGTGACATCCCTAAAAATAGCTCACAGGCAGAATACAAGCTGTCACACCAGTAATGCAGGACCTAAAATCCCTTCAATCAAACAACTAGGTTCTCACCTAACAATTCTTAAATGCTCCCAGTCAATGTCTTTTTAACGACACGTTGATGTCTGCTGGAGCACTGTACTTCTCAGTTTGTAAAGGGAATGGCTTAACTCTTCAAGCCAGACTATGATTTTGCTTCTACCTGTGCAACTGGGCTGTGGTGGCTTTGTGGGCCCTGGGTTGTTGTTGACATCACCAGAAGTAGCTCTCACTACTGAAAAGTTTGGGGAGCCCCCCGTATATTTTGTGCATTATCAAGCTGTATTATAATAGATGAGAGAAAAGCAATACAAATGTATTTAAAAAGAAAAAGGTTGTTTATACAGGCTGTCCTCAATCAGCTTTAGGTCTCTGCATAATTTCCATTTTAGTAGTGAGAACCTAATCTAGATTCACATGCTGTGAATTGTTCTGCCCTCTAGTGGTGGGATATGGTCATGAAGTAAATCTTTTGGGTATTGATAGTAAGCATGGTGATGTCGACCCAGGTCCAACAGCTCGTACTCCCTCTCTAAATTCTATTCTGTAGTGTGTTGCTTTTGTGAAGACTGAATTCACAGGACTGGAGCTTGAGTCTAATATGCATTGCAACAATGCAAACATCTACCTGCTTAATCAGGATTATATGCATTTCTACACTTGCCACTTCCACCATCCACATGTACAGTCTCCCCTCTCCCATATGTAATCTTTACCATAATTTCTATACCTATCATCTTCTGACTTGTCTAACCTAAACCCATTAGTCTGATCCTCCCTAAATGCTCAACATCTCTAGATCACCAGGTATCCACTCTCTTCTTACATCGGGTAGCCTTCAGGTGTCCTCATATCCCTCACATGGGCATGCATGTAGGGTTCTGTTCTTCTCCCTATCTACTGCCAACTCTCTATGCCACTTTGAAGTGTGGATTTTTTTCGTTGTTTGCCTACACCCCAGCAGCTTGGCGTGATGAATCTGACTCTAGATAAAACAGTAACTCTGTTGAAATTAACGAATACTCCTAAGGGGGTTTTGGTTACAAGTATAATTCTGACTCCCACCGTTTTCTGCTGCCAATGAGTGACAACTTTTCATGTAATTTTAACGACATTGGTAGATTTGTGTCTAGATAGCTGATTGATTTCACTGTAATTTACACCACCTACATTTAGTTGTCTCCTATGGGTCTCCATAGATTCAAAAGAGACAGGAGAAAAGAGGTTGAGACTTGGCCAATGATTCAATTCTACCCCATTTCTCAGTTCCCTTGAAACCCAGGCAGGGTGGCAGACGACCAGGTAAACTGCTGCTTCCTTATGTTGTCGAAGCAGTGAAACCCATATTTTGTTATTCGCTGCAGTTGTGTAATGGCAGTAAAAATTGTTTTTAGAATCTTTTATGTCTGCGGTTTGGCTTCTAATGGATAGCATATGCAATTGGATTATGAAGAAGCCAGTTGCAAGTGTATCAGAAGTAAGCTTCAAATACATAGGCCCCTTCGTATCATCAGAATTCCTCCATAGTCATTAAATCAACTTCAACCCGTGTTTTTTAATGTTGAATCCAACCAGATACTAATGTGATGGTCTGGGGAATGCAATATAAAAGCAGTAAAGACACCTGAGGGCTGTGTGGGTGACATGCACATGCATAAGCCACATTTGTTTCACTTTGAAAGTGGATGCGAATATGAAGGAGGGCACTGAAAAGTAGGTTACCACAGTGAGTGTTCGCCTAGTGCATTCACTATGTTGTGGCTCTATAATTAGAGTAGAACTCTCCTGGTCTCATGTGATATATGCGTGGAAATCCCCCTTACCCACCTGCCAGCGCACCATTTAATGTGTAATTATAGCAAATTAGACATTTCATAAAGCCATTCATTAAATCTGACTTTTCCTCTTATACAAGACATCTACGTTTGTTGCAGGCATCATTCTCTCCAAGGAATAGCAAGATTTAGTTTTTGACCTCCTTTCAAGAGCATTATGTATGAGCAGATGGGAAGCATAATTTACTGGGCAGGGTACCATCTTAAGGTGGCAAACCCCTTTTCCCTCTCTCAGGGTATAGTCATTTTCTGTTGTGTCATATATTGTTCAGGCTAAGCCTTATCTTCACTTTGAGCAGGATGCTGCCTGTTTTATAATTCCTTGTGTATAAGGCATTGTTTGGAAGGATTATGGTCACTCTCTACAGTGCATGGAAACTAATGATGCATAATGCTTTCCCATCCCTTCCCAGTCAGCAATAATGACAACTATCAGGCTTTCAGTGCGTTGACCACTTGTATCACTGCACTCTTTTTTTTCTCTCCCTACTCTCCAAGGGAGCCTGCAGCACTCTCCTGTGGGACCTGTCAGATCGGCATCCATGGAACGAGTTCCAGGTATCCGTGGCAGATGTCTTCGACTGGTTGCCTGCACCCATAGTACCAAAATCTTTGAGGCATAGACTGAAATGATGATTTCAGCTGAAGTATAAAATTAACAAAAACTACTTTAGCCTCAGCGTATTCTGGGTGGTTTCACGGTCTCCCCAATATCGCTGTTGCACTATATTTAGCAGGCATAAACAGTGTAACAATGTTTTTATTACAGTATTACTAAACACATTGTGATTTTATTGAATTTCTATAGTACTTAACCTTAAAGATTTCAAAGTATTGCGGCTATTTATTTTGTTTGCATAGCCAGATTCTGTTTTGGGTTATGCTCCATTCCCTGTCAGTTTTGGGAATGGGGAAAGCTGCATTAAAGTGAAAGGGACATTTCCTACATTTGTACTTTTAGAGCTGATCACCCTTCAATAATGCAACCAAGAGCTCATGGAAACTTTTCCTGTTCAGTAGCACTACCATAGCCTATGGTCATGCTTGTAAGGAAGTATGCTCCAGGGTTGGTGGGTGTAGTTTGATTTGTGCACCACAGCGTCATCGTGTTAAAGGTTAGGCACAGTTCCTTTATCCGAAATGCCGCAGCACAATTTGAGTGGATTTAAGAATGTGTTTAGTAACAAATAATCTTTATTGGTTTCACGGATCATAGTGTGGCTAATTTGATAGAATATATGATTGATTTCAAATTTTCTATAGTGCATTATATGTTGACATTCTTAGTTGGTGACTATAAAATATCATCTTGCAGCAGCCATACACAAAATCTTGTCCTCAAAGCTAATTTAGAGAGCTATTTGTGTTTGTTGTTTGTCCAATAGAAATCCCATTCTATAAGAAATACCTTTTTGAGACTTACTGTGATACAGCTTAAGTTTGGAATGAGGTGTCTGAAATGCCTTGGTCTTATATTATTTTGGATGACTTTGGAAATGCAATATTTCAGGATTACAGCATGCTTTTCTGTGGTATTTAATCTGAAAGAGACCACATGTGTACCGTATGTGACTTTATTCATTCAAGTAACACAGGTCCTTTTTGCGGTCAGTAGTGTATAATGTTGATCACATAGCTGTCAATATTCTGGATCATTCGTAGTGGTTTTAGAACTAAATGAATGAAAAAGGCGGATTTTACAAATGACGTTGATTCAAACCAAATTGGCTTAAGGAACTATGTGTACATGATTGTTTGAGAATAGGAGGGCTGAGTTTGTTGTAATAACAAACACGTTCTACAGTCTTTTCCATTTCATAATTCAGGTTGATTGTATGACTGCATGGGGCATTACGTTGTATAATGTTTTAGGTGTTGCTCTAAATCATTATTGCACTGTGCATTTTTACAGCTATTGAAACCTACTTTTGCTGCTGTTTATAGCTCGTGAGAAGCAAAAGTTGGTTCAAGTTCAGTTACAAAGCAAACTTGAACTTTGTTATTCTGAATTATGTGTTTTTATAGTAAATTGGAGAGCTAAGTTTAAAGATCATGTAGAAGATTAGCATCAACTTTTGGTAGCATTTTTGGCCAATTGGAATATGTGTTGTATCAAAGCTATTGTGCTATCTTTGAAGCCCTCTGTCATACCAACTTGTTCTAATATTTGGATCCTTGATTTAAAACCAAATAGTTTTGTAGGAATACTTCTTGTTGCTGCCAAGCATTTAACTGGCTGTACGCTAGTAGATAATGTCCAACTGAATGAAGTGATGAGATTGATTGAATAAAAAAGGTGTAAGCTGAGTGAAATGTATAAGCAGTATTCATGTTTACTAGTCCGGGCTAAAACAAATGTAAAGATATGTGAACAAAGTCTTTTGCTTGACATTCTGGCAGTGCAAATGTGTGATGGTTAAGTGGGGTACTGCTCTTTGAAACCACTTTTTTGTGTGTTGCTTTTTTGGGGTATAGCTGCATTTTGGGGTTACTGGGCCTCAGTTGTGTCAATTGAGATCATTCACCTATGGTGTCCAGGGGCTGCTGTACTGTTGTCATCCGAAATTAAAAACCAAGCAGACCACTTCAGTCCTAGACTATTAAGTTAATGATAGTCTCTACCTCCTGGAGGTGTTGTTACTCAGTAATGCACATTGCAATACTCATTAAGTCTCTATCCAGTCAATGCTTATTATTTAAATAAAGAAAGGAACTTTAATGCACAAAAAGTTTTAAAAAACTATGCATATAATTACAAATCCATGTACACACTATACAGTTGGTGAAACAGTTGTGGTTTTAAACCATTCATAAATGTGTCCTCGCAGATAACCAGAGTATAAATGAAATACCCTAATGATTTATCACAGACTGGATCTAACTCCTCAAACATAGACTACTGACATTATATGCTTGGTACCTGCAAGGTACCCGGAGACAAATTGCATGCCTGCAGGCTCTAACGTGGAAAACCAGTAAATCCCTAAATAGGCTTCTTAGAGGAACTTGAACTCCTTTCCATCAACACAGATAGGCCTGCAGACTTTGTCCATGTAATCTCACAACTAAAATATAAATTTAAGGCGTCTGCTCAAAGACATTAACAACAACTCCCTTAACTAAGAAACGTTCTTAATTAATGGATATCTCGCATTAATAATTTGCATGAATCTTCTGGGTGCAGGTCAGCTATACACCTGGTGCAAGAGATCTGTATTATGCTGTATTTGCATGCCACTCATTGCAGTGGGATTTTCTTTGTTTGATAATGCTTTTTTTTTATATTGACAGGCTCTATGCCAGACCCTAGAGCTCCCTTGCAGCGTGGGCCACCAGTCTCGAATGTGCCTCCTCGAGGCCTTTTGGGAGATAACCCAAACGACCGAGGACCTATCAAAGATGATCCCAGGTATTTGTATTATATGTTATTGCCAGTTATATATCACTTTCCATACCCCTTGCAAGGTCTAGAGCACTTTTCGGGATGATCCGGTTACAATAATTACGTAGCACTTCATAAGTGTTTGGTTGAAAGAGTGCTGTTTGTGATTTGGCCTATATGGGATATGACTAGTGCTTATGAGATTTGACATGTTAAATGCACAGTGTGCTGAATGTTTCTGCACCTAATCATAGATATTGCTGAAAGTGTGAGAATAGATGCAGCTGCACATGCAGGTACGTGCCATCTTTTGGGGTGGGCATTAGTATCCATAGAAACCACTGTTCATGTGCTTCCATGAGTCATTTGTCGTATATGGTGCTCACCCAGTAGGATCAGAGGAAGTAAACCATTAGGATGCTGTGTTAAACCTCCAAGAATCATTATACAGAGTTTACCCAGGACCGAAAAAGAGAAGTAGCCCAGTGGAGTGAACGCAAAAAACTCAAAGGACTATTATAGTGGGTCTGTACATGACTTGAAAGAAGCAACAGAAGAGCAGCTTCTGGAGTCACTGGTAAACCTACCAGGAGGTTTACCTTGGAGTCTGATGAAAGAGAGAAATGCAAATGTATTGAATGTATATATATATATAATTGAATATTATCATCCATCACCGATTCAGAATTTGAATGCCCTGCACAAGTCGGTTGAAACACAAAGTGCACTTTTTCATTTTTGCATCTTTGCATCCACCTGAACTTGCTTTGTATTTAATAGATCCCAGCACCTTCATCTTTCCCATGGCACACAGTAGCTGGTGTAAAGATATGCCTATTTTTGTCAAGATCACTGCCAAAGTTTTTGACTGATGCTGCCAGTGCTCTGACCCATAAACATGTATGTTTGAGTGAAAACCCAGTTGGCATAAGCTAACTCACTTATATGTCCCTAATACATGGTACCAGGGGTTTCCAGGGCCTGTAAGTTAGTGTCCCCTCCAGGGTCTGCAGCGCTTGTTGTTCCACGCTGAGGGGGATATGGCAAAATGTGTTTCCCAGCCTTCCATTGCAGACTGGTAGAGCAGTTTAAAACCGCTAACTCGACTTTGCGTTTTCAAACAATGGCAAAGTCCAACCCTACCTTTTTAGGTCTCAGTGAGTTAGCGCGCATGCGCTGCTCGAGAGACTTTAGTAGGTGAGTTTTCAAAGTGCTACCCACATGGTTTTGCTGGCTACAAGCTTGAGTGCAAGATTGCGTGCACGTGCACAGCTGGTCCCCGCATTCACCCCTCCCTTTTCGCTCAGCCCTTTGATGCTTTGCTCACATCTCTCTCCTCCCTTTTCGTCACTTTCATTCTGGCTCCCTTTCGTCACTTTCATTCTGACTCCTCTACTCCTGGCATTCCCCTCTGCCCCTCGCATCCCCTCCCCCCCTCCCCCCCCTCCCTTCTCGGCCAGCCCTTTTATGCTTATAACATTGTGTTTCGTTTAGGGCATTAAACATAAAGGAGCACTGGCAACACTGATAAAATGGATTTCATTTTGAGTAGTGACTAAAACTTTAACACCACACACACACAACCACACACACAATAACGCACACACAACCACAACACACACAACCACACACACAACCACTCACAACCACTCAGAACCCCACACCCACACACAACCACACACACAACCACACACACACACACAACCACACACAATAGCACACACAAGACTACACACAATAACACACACAACTACACACAATAACACACACAACCACACACACAACCACACACACAACTACACACACAACTACACACACAACTACACACACAACTACACACACAACTACACACACAACTACACACACAACCACACACACAAGCACACACACAAGCACACACACAAGCACACCCACAACCACACACACAACCACAACCACACACACAACCACAACCACACACCCACACACAACCACACACCCACACACAACCACACACACACAACCACACACACACAACCACACACAACCACACACACACAACTACACACAATAACACACACAACCACACACACAACCACACACACAAGCGCACACACACAAGCGCACACACAAGCGCGCACACACAGCCACACACACAACCACACACACACAACCACACACCACACACACAAGAACACACCACAACTACACCCACCCACAACCATACCACACACAACCACAATCCTACACACAACCACACACACAACCACACCTACACAGCCACAAGCACACACACACACACACACAATAACACACACACACAATTACACACACACAACCACACACACAACCACACACATACACACAACCACACACACATAACTACAATCACACACCACCACAACCAACCACACACAAACAGAACCGCACACCCCCACACACAACCACAGACACCCCCACACCCCCACACCCCCCACACCCCCCACACACCCACACCTCCCACACACACACCTCCCACACACACACCTCCCACACACACACCTCCCACAACCACACACACACAACCACACACACACAACCACACACACACAACCACACACACACACAACCACACACAACCCCACACGCACACACAACCCCACACGCACACACAACCACATGCACACACAACCACATGCACACACAACCACATGCACACACAACCACATGCACACACAACCACATGCACACACAACCACATGCACACACAACCACATGCGCACACAACCACACGCGCACACAACCACACGCGCACACAACCACAACTACACACACACAACCACAACTACACACACACAACCACAACTACACACAACCACAACCACACACACACAACCAAACACAACCACACACACAACCACAATCACACACAACCACCCACAATCACACACAACCACACACAACCACACACACAACCACACACACAACCACTCAGAACCCCACACCCACACACAACCACACGCACAATCGCACACAACCACACACAATCGCACACACACAATCACACACACACAATCACACACACACAATCACACACACACACAATCACACACACACAATCACACACACACAATCACACACAACCACACCCACAACCACAACGGTTGCATAACTAAATACTTACAAGGTCCCTAAAGCAAGACCTGTTGGCTATGCCAATGCTTGTTAATGTATAGAAGTCTTCCCTACAACAGGCCTATCGAGTCCTAAGGCAGGGTGTAGCACATTGAGCAGCAAACGTGTTTTCCATGTTTGAACAGTTAAAACTCGCAATTGTTGTTTTTACTGTGAGAAAGGCTAGTAGCCTCACTGACAACTCAGCTGTGCTAACTACTGAATGATACTACTAAAGTTGGTACTTCAAGTTATCAAACAACTCGTTACATTAAGCCCAATTTAATACCCAAATCAAAATTAATGTAAATTGTTATTACATGCAACCTTTGGAAAGTTACCACTCTGTTGCCCAAGTCTTTCAGTGGCCTTTGCAGATGCAGGCCACCAGACAGCGGTCTGCACGCCTGGGTGTGAGAAAGTGCCTCTTTTGACAGGGTTAGCCCCAACTTTTTGCTTGGACATTGATGTGAATTTGATTGTAGCACTCAGGGTCCCTGCCAACCAGGTCCCCTGTGCCAGTGCTTCTTCCTTAAAAACCTATCCACAATTGACACTTCTCCCCCCTGTAAGTCCCTAGTAAGTGGTACCTTTGGTACCTGCATCAAAGGTATAGTTAAGTCGCCCCTCTAGCAGGCCTTACAGCCCTAAGGCAGGGTGCACTATACCACAGGTGAGGGCATATCTGCTTGAGTAGATATGCCCCTACAATACTTAAGCCAATTCTTAAATATTTCAGGTACCAGGGAAGTCATAAGGATTACCTGGGTTGTAAACTGTTTGGTACCGAACAACTCCTTGTAATAAATCCACATTGATGCCAGTGTCGGATTTATTAAACCATGTACTCAGAGGTGCCCCCTGAAAACCTACCCACCCTGTTGTGCTCACTGAATGACTTTAGGCTGCATGTCACACATAGACATGTTTCTGGATCCCTGCGTGGAGAGCGTCTGCTCTCTGGGACCAGCAACAATGCACATCGTGGGAAGAGGTTTCACACCTCCTCCCCCAGGATGGGCCCAGTGCTCGAAACAAAGGCCTGCTGCCTTTGTAATTCGACCCCCAGCCTCTACAGTTAGTCACAGATGGCAGTCCCTGGTTTACACCCCAATTTTGAGCGAGAAAATCATTAGGAAAACTTAGAAAGTCTAGGAGGTGTGCCCACCTTTGCCAACTCTGCACCTCAGGTGGAAGAGGCAAAGATAAGCCCCATTTTCAGTCCCCTCTATGCTGAAGATGAGGGAACTCCTCCAATCAGGCCTATGTCTATGCCCCCTCCCACAGGAGGGTGGCATAATAGCGGGTGTACTCGCCCCACATAGGCAGCCTATTGGTCCTACCTGCTACTCCCCTAAAATGCCCAATAAATGTAGTATTTAGGTAGCTCCCTCAGACCTAGAAACTAGTTACCTGCAACATAAGAAGGATGAAGATGCCATGCAGCGAAGCCTTAAGACAACTACTGACTTGGTCCCAGTTCTACCGGCCTGTCTCCAGCTTCCAAGACCGTGCGAGAAGACGACGCCTGTGTTCTAGCCAGCGACTTCCAGAAACCAGAGGAAGACTGCCTGAACTTTGAAAAAGACCAGAACTCTAGAGGACAGTGGTTCTGTCCACAATAATCCAACACAAAGGACTTTAGTGCCCTGTGGATCTCCGAGTCCTGCCCACTCTTCACCCGACGCCTCTGGTCCGTGTCCAGGTGGACCACCATCCCTAAACCGGTTCCCCAGAGATCCTGACCTCAATGCCAGGGTTGGTTGACCCCTCCTGGACTCCTCGACGATACCTGCAGCCTGATTCCAGAGGCTCTCCCTTACCTACAACCCGCTCCGGTAAGAAGACTCCGACATTGACCTGCACTCGAAGCACCTGGGCCTTGGTGAGTGGAACCAACGGTGCTCTTACGATCCCTACATCTATTCTTACCTCTGCTGTCATTGGTCTCCCTCCTGTAACCTCCAGTGCGACTCCTGCAGCCTGTTTGCAAATTCAACATTGAAACGCATTGGCGCCCAACGCTGAAATTACACCCGGCAGCCCTGCTAGTGGTGTATGTTTGCTGCAGTGTTGGTACTCACCTGACTCTGACTCCTTGCTGACCTTTGCTCCCTAAGACTGGAATTGTAAGTTGCGTACTTACCTGTGTAACCGCATTAGTATTTACCTCCATATGATAAGATTGAACTGTCGACTTTTGAAAGTGAAAAATATTTTTTTATCTAAAAACATACTTACCTTATTGCGAAGATCTTCGTCTTAAAATAAAGAATTAACAAAGCTTATTTTTCTAAAATTGATGTGAATCTCCTTTTTGAATCTTGTGTCCATTATTGACCAAGGTTACACTCCTCTGTTAGGCCTAAGGCTGCTCGCCCACACTACCACAAATAGAACACTTTGGGTTTTACATTGAGCCCTGTACACTTTTGGGGAACTCCTGGACACTGGGGAATTGTGTATACAGGTAACAATAGAGGTCTGCCGCTGAAGGAGATGTTACCATCTCCTAGCAGGAAGCCACTCTGGATGTTAGCCCAAAAGGTGAGTTTCAAAGGCAGAGCTACCTTTGATGGACAAATGGTGAATATCAACGAGCGGGCTGCTCTTTTATCTGGGCAGGCAGGATGGCGTTGAGGACACAGAGGGGGAAACACTAGCCAAACCGTTTTCTCTATGGGCATGTATCCCCCAGGTAGCCACACCTCTAGGGCGGGGTACAGAGATCCAGACACCAAGAGAATGGTTCAGCCATCTTGGGAGTGGGCAGAAATGAGCACTCTGGGATAGCTAGATGCCACACTTCACAGAGTTTTTATCAGGTGGGAGGGAACCAAGTAGCCCATTGGCTAGTAACTGCAACCTCCCAAATGGGCCACTTTCTGGGCATAAAAAGGGCACGCCTGGACCCCAAAACTACTACCTTGTTTAGACTGAAGAAGAGTACCATAGAAAAACTGCCCTGCTGGCTTAGGGCCTGACAAAGAAAAGGCTGCACTGCAGGTGAATTGCACCTGCTGCTCCTTGAGTAAGCAAAGAAAGCACTGTTCCTACATTGTCCTCATGGAAAAGTTGTCCCTAGAGTCTAGCCAGAAGCAGAGACTCCAAGAGTAAGTTGTCTGACTTCTTGTTCACAAAATAGAGCCACAATAGCTGAGGAAGCCTGCCTGGGCAAGCTGGTAACCCTGATCACCCACTCATTGCTTCTTGTCCCACCACAGCCTGGGAGACTAAGAAGAGCCACCCAAAAGTTTCACTGAGTCTGCTGAACCCGGGAAAGTCGCCCGAGTGCAGTTTGATCGCCCAGAAGGAAAGATTTTGCCAAAAGAAGGGAACTGCTGACTACTTTGTGCCGGGCGACCAGAGGTCCGGTGCTAAGTGGACATTTGATGAACCCCAGAGTTGCCTGTAGGATATACTATACCAAAATGAGGTGTAGCGTGCACAGAGTCCAGTGGAACCCCAAAGGTAGGCAGAGGTAAAAGTAGATAGCACCTTACTCTCTATTTGTGGTAGTGTGGGCGAGCAGTAAGGTTTTATTAGAGGGTAGTGTTACGCATTTGTTGTACACACTCAGGCAGCAAATGATGTCACACACTCAAAGACTGAACTCAGACCAATTTGTTTGTATGAAAAATATTACGGTTATTTTATTTCTAGAACCAAGCCAAGCCTGGTGCAGTTAAGTGAAATATATGCTTTTCAAAATCTTATGAAATGTTTTACAGTTGAATGCAGGTTCAAATGCAGTTGATTGAATTACAGGTAAGTCAATGTTTCAAAATTACTTTTCAGTTACTTTAAATATTACTTTGCACCTTACTATTTAGATTTCTTTATGTATTACGTTTTCTACTCAGTATGACATGCCTAGATATCACACTGGGACATTTCCTAGAGAAAAGTTAAGTAAAGTAGTTTTTACATATTTGCAGTTTTTCAAGTTATCGTACATATCCATCAATTGCGCGGAGCCATGCTAAGTTCCATCGCAAAGTTATGCTTCCGTTCTCACAGCGTCTCCGTCTGTGACGTTCACGCAATTGAAATGGAGTCGGGAGCTACGGGCTGGAGTAACTCGAACATTTGAAACTCGGAGACGCTGTGAGAACTGAAGCATAACTTTGCGATGGAACTTAGCATGGCTCTGCGCTGTTGATGGATATGAATGGATTGATATTGGACACAGGATACACAGTGGTCTTTATGTACAACGCCAACAGAGGACATAACAAAAACTTGAAAACTAGCAATTTGGATATATGAGTATTCAAGCATTGGAATCAAAACTACTTGCTTGCCTATTTGACCAACAATATGCGAGTTATAACATTGATGAGCCTTGAGGAAGCCCAGGTGGGGCGAAACGCGCGTCGGCTGTTGTGCTTTATAAAGAAATAAAAATTTGATTGATCTTCAGCTACGTCGATTTCTATCGATATTGGAACTTTTTGGCATATGACAGATGGTTGCGGATAGTGCTTAACGCACAAGGGATGAGAGTAACTAATGTATGGTGTGCTCGGGTGTCTTTTCTATGAATCTGTGCCTGAACCACTTGTTTGTGTATTCAGGAATCAACACTCTAGGTCAGGGGTACTCACAAACTTTCTGTCGGGGGCCAAAATTACAGTGTGGTTAGTGGCCGAGGGCCGCACTGGTAGGGGTGGAGTCAGTGGGGGCGGGATCAGTGGGGGCAGAGCTAGAGTAAAAAAAAAACCTTTCAAAACATCGGTCTCCCTCCCTCTCTGTCCCTCTCTGTCCCCCTCTGTCCCCCTCTCTCCCTCCTCCGTCTCCCTCCCTCCCTCCTCCGTCTCCCTCCCTCCCTCTCCGTCTCCCTCCGTCCTCCGTCTCCCTCCCTCTCTGTCTCCCTCCGTCCTCCGTCTCCCTCCCTCTCTGTCTCCCTCCCTCTCTGTCTCCCTCCCTCCCTGTCTCCCTCCCTCTCTCTCCCCCTCTCTCCCTCTCTCTCCCCCTCTCTCCCTCTCTCTCCCCCTTTCTCCCTCCTCCATCTCCCTCCCTCCTCCGTCTCCCTCCCTCCCTCCTCCGTCTCCCTCCCTCCCTCCTCCGTCTCCCTCCCTCCCTCCTCCGTCTCCCTTCCTCCCTCTCTCTCTGTCTCTCCCTCTCTGTCTCTCCCTCTCTGTCTCCCTCCCTCTCTGTCTCCCTCCCTCTCGGTCTCCCTCCCTCCCTCCCTGTCTCCCTCCCTCCCTGTCTCCCTCCCTCCCTGTCTCCCTCCCTCCCTGTCTCCCTCCCTCCCTGTCTCCCTCCCTCCTCCGTCTCCCTCCCTCCTCCGTCTCCCTCCCTCTCGGTCTCCCTCCCTCCCTGTCTCCCTCCCTCTCTGTCTCTCCCTCCCTCTCTCTCCCCCTCTCTCCCTCCTCCGTCTCCCTCCCTCCCTCCCTCTCCCCCTCTATCCCTCCTCCGTCTGTCTCCCTCCCTCCTCCGTCTCCCTCCCTCCCTCCCTCCCTCTCTCTCTCCCTCCCTCTTTCCCTCTCTCCCTCTCTGTCTCCCTCCGTCCTCCCTCCCTCTCCCTCTCTGTCTCCCTCCGTCCTCCCTCTCTGTCTCCCTCCGTCCTCCCTCCCTCTCCCTCTGTCCTCCCTCTCCCTCTGTCCTCCGTCTCCCTCCCTCCTCCGTCTCCCTCCCTCCTCCGTCTCCCTCCCTACCTCTCTGAAAAACAAATCGGGAGAATGGAGCCTTAAATCGGGTTACTGTCATGTATGGGCGTTGGAGGTGTGCTGCTGCAGAATCCGACATTTGAAACGCAAAATGCACTTTTTGTTTCCTTACCTTACAGAAGCATTGAGCGCAGTGGCAGGCAGAGAGAGGGTGATGCAAGTGTTGTGCACTGGCCTGGCAGGTTGCTGGCAGTGCATTCAACCCCCCCCCCCCTCCCTTGCCCCCCCCCCCCCCACACACACACAGCCGCCCCTGAGTACTTCACAGGTCTTTAAAAGACCATTCACTTGTTGATGAGGCTTTGTTTCGCTTTTTCACCCTTTCTAGAACCCCTGCATCACCACTCTGATTATTGCTGGAAGAATTAGCACTCTACACAATACAAGCCCTGTCAGCTGAAACCCCCCGAGAAATCTGGTTTTTGCCTGCAGGAATTGGGAGGCGGGAGACTAGCCTTGAAATCGGTAGTCTCCCGCCTGAATGGGGAGGGTTGGTATGTCTGGGTACGATGTCTGCAAGGTCCGCGGGCCGCCAAGAAAGACTTGCCGGGCCGCTGGCGGCCCGCGGGCCGTACTACGAGTACCCCTGCTCTAGGTGGATGAGTGTTTGACACCAAGGGCACCCGAAATTTGATGAATGTTTACTGTTTAATTGTTATAGAAAGGAGACACTTTGATGTACATTTAAAGCATATCCACCCCAGTGTATAGAAGTCTTCCATAGTAGTAAGCTGGGTTGCACCCAGGAGAGCTACTCATAAATAGATGGGGAGCTACTTGTTGGAGACACCTGCCCTAGAGTGTCTAAGTCGATTCTTAGGCATTGTAAGTGCAGTGAAGCCATATTGAGTACATGGGCTGGGAGTTTGTCATTACGAACTCCACAGCTCCATGATGGCTTTTCTGTATACTGAGAAGTTGGGTATGAAACTTCTCAGTGCAATAAGTCCTCACTGATGCCAGTGTTGGATCTATTGTAAAATGCACTTAGCATCTTGGAGATTCTTCCTGAAAAGCGACCAACTCGCTTGTGTCCACCTGACTGGTCTGTACCAGCCTGCCGCACACAGGCATCTTTCTGACCACCTGTGATTGGAGCCATTGTGCTCTCATGAGTCAGGGATAAAGGCTGGTTGGGGTTGAGGTGCTTCACACCTACCCCAAGCAGTAACAGCATTCAGGGTGGTGAGCCTCAAAGGCTGTCCGGTACGTCCCCTGTATGACGTCAGACGGCATCCTGGAGGTCGACGTGCATGGTGGCCATCTTCATATTCTTTTTTTCGCCGTTGGGTCTGGAAGCAAGACGGGAAGCTCTGAAGAAAAGTTTGTTTTTCCCCAAAAAACTTCAAGAAAAGAAGATCGTCATCGACGGGATCAACGAGAAGAGACCGATCACCAACGCAGTGTCGTAGACAGAAGCACAGCGGCCCGGGTCTTTTCAACACCAGAGGACTACTCTGGGCCACAAATGGCGAGGTAGGGGCCATGGAGAAGACCCTTTTTTTAAGTGCCATCACAAATATGCACAGCGTGATCCACACACCGTGTGCAACCTCTGCCTACCCAAGGATCACCAGGATAAAGACTGTGAGACCTGTGCAGCGTTCCTGCCGAAAACTCTTTGGACAAGCCAAAATCAGAGAAAGGCCCACTACGCCACGATGTCGATGCCAACAAAGAAATCTTCCATTAGGGAGATGGGTTTCTCGAGCGACGAAGTGGAACACGCAGCTCCTATGGAATCCACACATGAAGGATCGGACGACCAAGTTATAGAAAAAGACGTCAAAAAAACTACACGCCAAGAAGGAGGCGAAGGAATCTAAGAAAAAGACGGACATGGTAAAAACCAAAGATCCGTCGGAACTGAAGGGTCACGAACTAAAAACAGCCAAGGCAGCCCGACGCCGAAAAAAAAGGCGATCGAAGGTCAGCCGCGACCAAAACAAATCCACGGCACCCACCCAAAGGTTGCCAAAGAGGGGAAGTCGCACAAGGCTCCTAAGCCAAGGGTCGACGACAACGAACCCACAAAAAAGACCTGACACCGAAAACTAACTTTGACTTCGAAAAGAAAAGTAAGACCCCGACATCCAATTCCAAAAGGGCCCTCTAAGTCGAAAAGAAGACTCAAGGAAGAAAAGGCTGCGCTATTGCAAAGGAAAAAGGAGTTCGACGATTCTTTAAAGGAGTATTGAATCCCTAAGGCTCCGGAAGTCGAACCGGAAACAGTTGACGCCGAAGAGGAGGAAGATGGTATCCTCCAATCCCCAAAATAACTTTGGGTCTATGTACGTACGAAAGCTAGCTGAGCAAAATTGAGTCTCGCCAAACCTCCTCAGGGGGGAGATCCCTTTTAGGACGAATACCCTCACCCACCTATAGTGGCATGCTAAATCATATGGGTTTCTCCTCCCAGTGGGAATACCTATTCCCACTGAGGGCTACAACTCCCTCACTGAGAGGAAGGAGCTCAGGGATGTTTTTTAATCATGCAACGTTGCAGTGGATGCTAAAATCCCATATGTAAAGTATCTGGTAGGGTGGGAACGCAGCGCAACGGAAAAAGGGAGTGAAAAACGTTTAGCTTTTGTACGTACATAGACCCAGGGTTATTTTGTGTTGCAATTGTGTTTGAAGAATGGGAAACTTTTCCTTGCAGGTCTTTAAACTCCCTCCCTTGGACCCGCTCCACCTGTCCTGTGTGTTATGATCCTTCAATCCCCACCAACGCCGGAACCTCGAGGTGAAGATCCCGAGGAATACGATAATGTACCGGAGGAAAACAAAGAAAACTTTGAGGACGAATGGAACGATCTCGACACCGAGAGTCCGGAGGAGGAGATCTGCAACTATCCCTCGAAGGCATCTCCCCCAGATGACATTGCCTCCTACAATGAAATTGTTAAAAGGGCTGCAAACCAGTTTGGGATGCCCCTAGAGGAAGAAAAGGGGGATACATGTTTCCTGCTGAAAACCCTGGCACCTGCAAACACAATATCAACCCATGTTGCCAAGTATTCTGGACCAAAGCAAGGAAGTCTTCAAGGAGCCAGCATCTAACAGAGGGGTAACTCCTAGAGTAGAGAAAAACATAAACCCTCTTCAAAGGACCCAAAATAAATTCAGAGAAACATTACGCCAGATTCTATCATCGTAACAACAGCCAGAAGGAGAGCAAACGCAGTCTCCAATACAGGACCGCCGCCATAAAAGGAGGGTAATAGGATGGACTTGGTGGGCAGAAGAATGGTGAAAGCGGCATGTAGGAAACTGGCTCTATATATACGACACTAAAATGAGGTATAGTGTGTGTATAGAGTCCAGGTGACCCCAGAGGTAGGCAGAGGTTAAAGTTAGATAGAACATTTGTGGTAGAGTGGTCGAGCAGTAAGGCAGTATCAGAGGACAGTGTTAAGCATTTGATGTACACTCTGTCAGCAAATGAATTCACACACTCAAGAACTGAACTCTAGGCCAAATGTTTTTGTATAAAAAATATACTGTTTTATTTTTAGAACCAAGGAAGCCTGGCACAGGTAGGCATTAAATACTTTACAGTAATGTTGCTGAATGTAGAACAGTTTGAAAATGCAATAGGAATTTTACTTTGTTTGATTTACAGGGGATGCAATAGGTTGCAATACTTAGCAAATACAGTACTTTGAAATGAATAGGCTTTTTCAGTAAATTACAGGTAAGTTACTTTTACGTTACTTTTCTAACTCAGTGCTGGATACCTAGATTCAGCACTGGGACATTTCCTGCAAACAGGTACGTTTTGGTTATTCATGCGATTTTTAAAGAATATTTCTAGTTTTGCAGCGTGAATCTTTCTGGATTCACTATGCTGTGCATTACTCCACCATCTTGTGGTTGGGTCCGGAATTGTAGTATTTTCTCTTTTTTTTCTGTGGCCCAGGTGGACGGCGATGTCCCACCATTTGGTGTCTTTCGGGATGGCGGCGCGCTTCCTACGGAAGCTCCGACCTTTGGTCGCCATATTCAGATTACTTTTTCTGCCGTTGGTCTGGATCGTTACCGAAGAGTTCCAGAGTTTTGGAAGAGGAATCAAGAAAAATCGACGAAAATCAAGTTTTTAGCGGCACCGGACTACAGGTCAAGTAACTGGAACGACGATGGAGAAGTTTTGCGACCAAAACCTCGACATTCGGAGAATGCGCTCGCAGGGGGCAACTTGAGCGCGGGGATGCACAAAACACTGTTCAAGTTTTGCACCAATTGCCACCATAAGTACGCCCAGAAGGATCAACATCCAGTCTGCAACCTCTGCCTGCCGCTCGACCACAGCAGTGAAGACTGCAACGCCTGCTCGGCGTTTACACCCAAGACCCTCAGAGTAAGGGAGCAGCAGAGAAGGGCAAACCACAGCATGCAGAGAAGGGCAAACCACAGCATGCAGGGCCAGGGGCCACCTCCATCGCTCCGAGACTTGGGTCTCTCCAGTGGAGAGGAGGACAACATTGCCGAAGGACCGGAGGACTGCACGGTCATCGAGGTCCATTAGAAGACGTTGAAGGAGGTAAGGAAGTCGTCGACCCCTAAACACTCAGGCGACACTCGAAAGGGTGAAGCAAAAGCCCCGAGCGACACTCGTAGAAGTGAAGCTAAATCCTCGAAGAGAGCTCTGCCTTCGAAACACTCAACGAAATCAACAGCTACCAGGGACAATCAACCGAGCGGATCCTTCCAAAAGGACCTCCAATCGGTGAAAGCCCTCAAGAAACAAAGTTCGTCGAAGGTTGCCCTCGAAAAGGACACCTCGGCGCCGAGAAAAGAAGGGTGGACATAATAGTCGACGGCCCTGAAGAGAAGCGGCCCAACCCTCGACGCCGAACATGCCGCCGAGATGGAGAGGAAGAAGAGTAGGCTTGAGGCCGAAATGGCGAGCATCCTACAGCGGAAAAAGGACTTCGACGAGAAGATGAGCCAATACACCATCCTGCCGAAGCCCACGGTCAAAGTCGAAAGAGACGGCGAAGATGCGGAACCGCCGAAAACACCCGAACCAGTCGAACTCTGAGACGAAGACTTCTACTTCGAGGGAGAAGGTGAAAAAGACCTTCAATCCTACCGACGTCCTCGGAGGCACAAGACATGGAATGGCAAGATCTTGACGCTGAATCGCCGGAAGAAGCGGTAGACACGTACCCTTCGAGACCCTCGCCGCCAGACGACATAGGGATCTACAACATGGTCGCGCAGAAGGTTGCACAGACTTATGGAGTGAAGATTGAGGAGGAGACGCCCAAGGCATGTTTCCTCCTGGAAACTCTACTGCCTCAACTAAATAGAAGCCAATTCCTGATCATGCTCCCTAGTGTGCTGGATCAAGGAAGAGAGGTCTTTAAGGAACCAGCAGTATGCAAAGCTGTGACCCCTAGAACTGAGAAGAAGTACAAACATTCTTCAAAAGACCCTGCATACATCCAGGGATCAGTGCCAGCCGACTCCATAATTGCAGCTACGGCTAGGAAGAGAGCCAATGTACCCACTAATGCCGGACCACCTCCAGACAAGGAAAGTAGGAGGATGGATCTCACAGGGAGGAAGGTGGAGAGAAATGCGGCAATACATTGGCGCATCGCAAACTCCAACGCCCTGATCAACAGGTACGCATACCAGCACTGGGATTAAGTGGGGCAGCTTCTAAAGCATCTACCAGACCAGTACCAACAAAGAGCAGCTCACCTGGTAGAAGGAGGGAAGAACATGGCAAACACATGCCTAAAATCGGCATTGGATGCTGCAGAAACATCTAGCAGGCTAATGATGATAGGAGTGACCGAGAGAAGGCACGCATGGCTCTGAATTTCTGGATTCAAGCCAGAAGTGCAAAGTAGCATCCTAAATACACCTTTTGATGGAGAGCAACTGTTCGGCACGCCAGTTGACGACAAGTTGACGCAGCTCAAGAAGGACAACAAGACAGCAAGCTCCATGGGAACGTTGCAGTCCAGAGGAATGAGAAGAGGCACACCCACATGAAGGTCAGGTGGTAAAGGAGACAACGTGCCTAGCACATCGCACCAAACGTTCCAGCAAGGCTACCAAGGTAACAACCAAGGCCAGCAGCAGCAGAACTGCACAGTCCTTTCAAGGGCGCGGTAACGGAAGAGGACAAACACGAAGAGGAGGCCAGAAGCCCTCCACCAAGTGACTCCACCATGGAACAGGCCCCCACCCTAGCAAGACCTTGGGGTGGGCGGAAGGACATAAAGAAGAACTGATGCCGAACGTTCAACGACAATCAGTACCTCGAACACTCAACACTAGTAGGGGAAGAATAAGAGACTTCATCCAGGGATGGAGGAAGGTCACATCGGACAAATGGATACTAAACATCATACAATACGTGTGAGAAAGTGACCTCTTTCTTGCATGGTATGCCCCCACTTTTTGCTGAATTGCTGATGCACTTTGACTGAGTGTGCCCTGGGCTCCTGCCAATCTGGTACCCAGGGCCTGTGTTCCTTCCCTAAAACTGCATTGAAGCCTAAAGCCAACAAGAGGACGACGCCCACTGACTTGGCCCCAGCCCTACAGGCCTGTCTACCCTCGAACCTGCTCCTGCAAAATCCCAGCATGTCCAGCGGTCAGCAACCTCAAAAACCCCAGAGGACCTGCCTGCATTCACTCTCCAAGCTGTTTCTCCCATGAACACCGGATGTGTGTGAACTGCAGCTTTTGGTTCCAGCCAGAAACTGCGGAACCAGCACACTCTGCACTCGCCGTGCCCGGCCTGTGTTTGAGTAAACAAACACCACGAGGAGGTCCCCCCGGCGATCCTGACCCGAGATCCGGCGACCCCTGACCTGCCTCAAGCCTCCAGACGACTCCTGCAGCCTCAATACAGGAGACCCCACCGCGACCAGAGCGGGTAAGAAAATCCGACGTCTAAAGGCACCCATCAACCCGACGCCCCACTGCCTTGTGTGCCCAACCCAGTGGTGCCTGACCATCCCTCTACATCCCAACTTACCCCTCAAAGTGGTGGTCACTCCTGGAAGATCTTCGTCCCCGAGCCAGCAGTGTTTCTTTGTCCCGGAGAATCTCCATTGAATTCAACAGGGCACCCAACCTCAAAACTGCACCCGGCTGCCCTAGCGCCGCTGAGGGTGTCCCTTTGGTGCTAACTTGGTCCCCAACGTGCCCTAAGCTTAACCCTAGGAGCTTTGCTCCCACAACCCCGTGGCCTGCTTGCCAGCAGCCACCAACCGGAGTCCCCCTATCCCCAATAGGATAACATTGGGCCTCAACACTCTGCACCCAGCTGCCCGAGTGCCGCTGGAGGCGCAACATCAGTGCATCACTGACCCTGGGAGACCCCTGAGTCTAACCCCAGAACCCTAACTCAAAAGACCGATTACTTACCTTGAAACCGATAACTAATTTTTCCTCATAGGATAACATTGACACTTTTTCTCTCAAAAGGTTTGTCGACTTTTGAAAACTGCAAATATTCCTCAAAAATCAGCCGATTAACCAAAACGCATTTTCTCAACTGTTTTCAGGAAATGTCCCAGTGCTGAATCCAGCACTAAGTAAGAAAAGGTAACGATAACATAATGTGAGAAAGTGGCTCTGTATATACTGTTCCTTAATGGGTACAGTCCCCCAGGTTTTGACAGAGGTTAAAGTTAGATATAACCTTACTCTCTAAAGTGGTAGCTTGGTCGAGCAGTAAGGCAGTATCAGAGGGCAGTGTAAGGCATTTGTTGTACACACTCAGTCAGCAAATGGTCTCACACACTCAATAACTGAACTCTAGGCCAATGGTTTATATAAAAAAAATATATGCTTGTTTTATTTTAGAACCAACACTTGGATTTAAAATATACTTTCTCGGAATGAGATGTTTCATATAAATACTTTTGCAATATGCAATTGACTTTTGTGAACAGTTACAAGTGGTTGCAGTAGGCAACTCTATTTTAAACACAACAATGCATTGAGCTCAATGGAAAATTCAAGTTATTTGCAACAGATTACTTTTTAGATTACTTTTGGAATTCCAGGACTGGATCCTAGATTCAGTCCTGGGTCAGTACTCAGAATCAAGTGATGAAAGTCGACTTAATTACTGTAATGATTTTTAAACAATATTTAGCTATTTTAAAAGTTGACACTTAGAAAATATTTCAAAGAAAACAGTCAATGATTCCCTATGGAAGAAAATTCAAGTTGCAGGTACAGTATGTTCTCGTTACTTTTGTAATCCAGTACTGGGTGCCTAGACTCAGTACTGGGACCTTTATCCAAAACAGGTAAGTAATTACGTTTTCAGATATTATACGATTTCTGAAGAATATTTAAAGATTGCAGAAATCGACACTTAGAAGAAATTTCACAGAAAAACAGTCAATGATTTCCTATGGAAGGAAATTGGGTTACGGGTAAGTACAGTTGTAAGTAATTTTCAGAGTCAGTGCTGGGCACCAAGATCCAGCACAGGGAGCTCACCTAAGAGCAGGTGAGTAATTTCGTTTTCGTTACTCGGCTGATTTTTGGTGAATATTTTAAGATTTGAAAAGTCCACACTTAGAACAATTTTCAGGAAAAAGCCAGTCAATGTTACCCTATGAGGAAAATAGAGTTAGCGGTTTAAGGGCAAGTACTCGACTGGCAGAGTTGAGGTTCTGGGCATAGACTCAGGGGTCCCCCAGGGTCAGGTAGGTACAGTTGGTTCACCCTGAGCGACTCTAGGGCGGCCGGGTGCAGAGAGAGTTAGGCCCAATGTTATCCTATGAGGGATAGGGGGGCCTTGGTTGGTGGCTGCTGACTGGCAAGCCACGCGGCTGTGGGAGCTGGGTTCCTGGTCACTTACTCAGGGCAAGTGGGGAAGTAGGTAGGTGTAGAGTTTTCACTGCCAGGGCCACTCGGGCGGCTGGGTGCAGAGTGCTTTTGAGCCTTCGGGCGCTCAATTGATTTCAATGGGAAATCTCCAGTTTAGAAAAAGGCTGCAAGCTCTGGGACAAGGACTCTTCAGGTGCCACCACCACTTTGAGAGGTAGGTTGGGTAGTTGGAGGTTAGGTAGGTACCCCGGGATTGGGCACGGGGCCGCAGGGCGCCGCGTGCAGGGGTGCCTTTTAGTGTCGGGAAATTTTACCCTCTGTTGATCGCGGTAGGGGGGGCACCTTGTTCTGAGGCTGCAGTCTTCTTCAGGAGTGTCGAGGGAGGTCCTTGGGTGCCGGACTCGGGGTCACAGTCGCCGTGGGGTCGTCCTCGGGGTCTTTGTCCACTCCGGCACTGGCCAGGCTTGGCTGGTGCAGAGTGTGCTGGGTTCGCAGTTCCGGGCTGCTGCCAGGGATTAGAGGTAGGTTTTGAGTCGAGCCTCTACTCATGGGAGTCCCAGGGGCTTAGAGCCAAAAGGTAGCCAGGTCCTCCGGGGTTTGTGAGGTTGCTGGCCACAAGAGATGCCGGGTTGGAGCAGGAGCAGGTTCGAGGGTCGACAGGCCGGTAGGGCTGGGGCCAAAGCAGTTGGTGTCTTCCTCTATTTAGCAGCTGCAGGGCGGGTCTTCTTTCTTCTTGCTCTTCTTTGTAGTTTTGAATCTGGAATCTGGGAAAGGAAGGTTCAGGGTGCCCCTAAATACTAGATTTAGGGGCGTTACAGGTAGGTGAAGGGCAGGGACCAATGGGTCCCTGTCCTGGGGTGGGTACACCCCCTATCCTGCCTCTCTCCTGTGGGAGGGGGGCAGTAGCCTAGTCCTGATAGGGTAGGGCTCCCCATCTTCAAGATGGCGAGAGCCCGGAGATGTGCTTCACCTCGCCTCCCCCACCTGAGGGGTGGGGTTGGCAGGCTGGCACATCCCCTGTCCTTATTTGGGGTTTCCGGCCAAAGCTTCCCGCCAGAGTGGGGGGTTGCAGTGGCCTGGGGAAGCTCACAGAGGCGGCATGCCTTTGAAGCTTCCCCCTGCCCATCCTGGGGGAGGAGATTTAGCACCTCGCCCAGGATGTGCATTGTTGCAGGCCCAGGAGAGCAGGGGCTCTCCTACCCAGGGGTCCAGCAACATGTCTGCTGGGTGGCAGCCTCAGAGCAGACGTGGATTGTAGGTTAGGTTTAAGGGGGCACCTCTAAGATGCCCTCTGGGGTGCTGGGTACATTAAATCCCACACTGGCATCAGTGGGGGTTTAATGTGCTGAGAAGTTTGATACCAAACTTCTCCCTTTTTTGTGTTGCCATTATGGTGCTGTGGAGCTCGTGTTTGACGAGCTCTCAGCACCATGTACTCTTAAATGGCAGCACTGCACTTACAGTGCTCAGGAATGGACATGGGCACTGTAGGGGCACAGGGCTCCTGCCCCTGTGCCCACACCATTGGCAGAAGGCACCCAGCTAGAGGGGTGGCTGATGTATGCCATGGCAGTGTAGGTGATGGGCATGGCACAAAGGGATGTGTGTCATGTCGACTTTGATTTTGTCTTGCACCCAAACACTCAGCCTGCAAAGACAGTGTGTTTGTGTAAGGGCACAGGGCCTCTAAGGGTGGCACAAGGAGTGCTGCAGCCCTTAGAGGCCTTCCCTGGTCACAAGACCCTGGGTACCTAGGGTACCATTTACCAGGGGCTGACATGTGGCCAGGGTGTGCCAATTTGGGTTTGGTTTGTTTTAGAGAAGGAACATAGGCCCTGGGGACCGGATTGGCAGGAGTCCAGGGCTCACTCAGTCAAAGTACATTCAGCAATTCAGCAAAAAGTGGGGGCATACCATGAAAGAAAGATGGCACTTTCTCACACATAACGTACCTGCTAAGTGAATTTCCTCCCATAGGATAACATTGGTGATTCTTTGTGAATAAGTTTGTAAGCGTCAACTTTTGAAATACAGTAATATTCTTAAAAATCATACCTTTAACCAAAACGCATTTACTCACCTGTTTTCAGGAAATGTCCCAGGGCTGAATCTAGGATCCATTCCGGTGGTTAGAAAAGTAATCTGAAAAGTAATCTGAAAAGTAATTAACTGCATTTTACTTAAAAAGCCCATTCAATTGAATGTACTATACCTGCAATGTGTTGCAAACTGCTTTCTTAAGCCTGTAATCAAAACCAGTACCAGTTATACTGCAATTCTGAACTGTATTCAAACAAGTCAATTACTACTGCAAAGTATTTATACGATTACCTGTACCAGGCGTGCTTGGTTCTAGAAATAAAACAACCGTATATTTTGTATACAAAACAATTGGCCTAGAGTTCAATTCTTGAGTGTGTGAGACCATTTGCTGACTGAGTGTGTACATCAAATGCTTTACACTGTCCTCTGATACTGCCTTACTGCTCGACCAAGCTACCAATTTGGAGAGTAAGGTTCTATCTAACTTTAACCTCTGCCAAACCTCTGGAGACTCTTGGACTCTATACACACTGTACCTCACTTTGGTGCAGTATATATAGAGCCAATTACTTACTATACGGATATTGTATAGAGTTAGAAAAACAGCCTCCGAACAGAAAACCAAGAAGCAAGGCACACTCAGCAAAGGAACTCTCGCTCTTGCAGCTAGAGGCGCAAGAACTGCTCTGCAAGGAGGCAATAGAGGTGGTACCAAAAAACCAAAGGGGTTTACTCAACTTACTTCCTGGTGCCAAAGGTGGACAAAACACTAAGACCTATCCTTGATCTAAGGTTCCTGAACAAATTCATAAGAACTCAAAGGTTCAAGATGACTTCCCTACAAGAGGTAATACCACAAATACAACAAGGGGACTTCATGGCTACCATAGATTTAAAGGATGCATACTTACACATCCCCATCAACCAAAAACACAAACGCCTGTTAAGGTTTGTGATCAACCAAAGCCACTACCAGTTCACAGTACTGGCATTCGGCCTGAAATCTGCACCAAGGGTGTTTACAAAATGCCTAGCAGCTGTTGCAGCACACCTACGAAGGCAAGGAATACACGTATACCCCTATTTCGACGACTGGCTCGTAAAGGCAAGTTCGTACAGCCAATGCAAACTACACATCCAGCAGGTCATACTAACACTGACAAGACTGGGTTTCTCGATCCATTGGGAAAAATCGTCAACAGAACCAGAACAAACCAATATAGTCTTAGGGGTAGAGATCGACACCATACAGGCCAAAGTGTTCCCCAGCAGGAAGAGAACATTGGCAATACTGAAAGAAACACGTCATTACCGCAAGGGGCAAGTTCTGACAGTGAGGACGGCGAGCAAACTGATGGGAATGATGGCGTCATGCATCCACCTAGTCCCAAATATCCGACTACACATGAGACCATTCCAGGAATGGATCCAGCAGCAATGGTCACAGGCCACAGGGAGTTGGGAAGATCTGTTGTCGCACACGCAGTGCATCAGGAAATAGCGTGGTGGAAAAAGGAAAACATATCACAGGGGAAGCCATTCACACAACCAACTCCAACAGTGACCATCACAACGGGCGCCTCCCATCTGCGGTGGGGCGCACACATGAACAAGCTCAAGGTGAGTGGGTCTATGGTCGCAGCAAGATGCGGTCAGAGACATCAACTACCTGGAGCTAAAATCTGTATTCCTAGCCTTAAAAGCCTTTCAGAAAGAGCTGTACGGAAACAGGGTGTTGGTCCAAACAGACAACACAACCGCCATGTTCTACATCAACAAACAAGGAGGAACACAATCAGTGGCACTATCGGGGCTAGCACAGGAAATATGGAGATGGGCCATCCCACTAAGAATAGACCTACTAGCAATACATCTCCCGGGGAAGGACAATGTGGAGGCAGACCGACTCAGCAGGCAGACGTCGGCATCCAACGAATGGGAGCTCAACCAGCAGGAAATAGAAAAGCTTTTCCAGAAATGGGGTACTCCGCAAATAGACCTATTTGCAACACACCAGAATGCAAAATGCCAACACTTCGCATCGAGACAACCAGACCATCGGTACCCAAGGGAATGCGCTATGGATAAGTTGGTCAAAGACATTTGCATACGCTTTTCCCCCGATACCACTGATACACAGGGTATTCGGCAAATGCAGAGTCAGCAACATGACACTAATACTGATAGCACCTCAGTGGGCCAGGCAGTCCTGGTTCTCACAGATAGTGGAAATGGCACAAGACCCAGCACACAGGTTCCCAAAAAGAAGGGACCTGTTAAGAATGCAGAATGGAAGGGTGCTTCACCCAGATCCAGAGGATCTCAGCCTAGCAGCATGGCTCCTGAAGACCTAGAATTTGCGCACGTAAAATTACCAGCAAGTACTATGGCAGTACTCGGGGAGGCAAGGAGGCTTACCACAAGAAAGTGCTACATAGCCAAATGGAAAAGGTTCTCCCAATGGTGCATCAAGGAGAAGCTACAACGGAAGGTCACAAGGAAATCAACAGTACTAAAGTACTTAACGCGCCTGCTACAAAGCGGATTAAGCTACACATCCCTGAGAGTGCACTTGGCTGCGGTAGTGGCCTACACAAGAGGAGAAACAGGGAAAAGTTTCTTCACCTCTCAAGTGGTGAAGAGATTCGTGGAAGGGGCGAAGAGAATCGCACCCCCAAAGAGGATGCCAGCACCAGCATGGAACCTCAACGTAGTCCAAACTCCATTGATGAAGGCACCCTTTGAACCTATTCACAAGGCTACACTGCACATGCTCACACTAAAGACGGCCTTCTTAGTGGCTATCACGTCACTACGAAGAGTAAGTGAGTCGCAAGTGCTGACACTCCAAGAGCCCTACTTACAAATACACAAGGACAGGATTGTAATGACGACGGACCCACACTCATGCCAAAGGTGGTGTCTCGGTTCCATATTGTAAATGTAAATGTGTTTGTACTTATATAGCGCACTTCTACCCAGGGGTCTCGTAGTGCTCTATTCATACAGCTGTGGTTTTCCTGTGAGATGTCCACTCCTGGGCACCCCCAAGGTGAAGCCAGGCATCCTAGACCTGTGGGGGCCGTTGTGGAGATTAAGCAAGCTATTGCTTAGAGTTGCAAAGTGGGACCAATGATTAGAATAGGCACTGAGGCGAGAATTGTCAGGTTCGGGAAATTGAATCCAAGAACCGCCAAGGTGGGAATTGAACCCTGGTCCCGGGCCAGACCTCTGCATCAGGATCTGCCGCTCTAAACATTGAGCCACACTTCTCCAATATTAACCAAACAATCCAAATACCACGTTTTTTCCAAAAACCGACCACAAGAACAGAAAGGGCTCTGCACACACAAGACGCCAGAAGGACTGTAATGCACTATATAGAGAGGACAAAGGAGTGCAGGAAAACAAAACAGTTTTTTGTCTCCTTTGCCAGCAGTTTTCTGGGACGACCAGTCACCAAGAATACCATTGCACGATGGATTGCGCAGACAATTCAACTCTGCCGCAAGCAGGCAGGGCAACAGTTACAAGAAGCAGCTCAAGCTCACTCAACAAGGAAGAAAGGAGCAACAATTGCGTTTCTAGCGAACACACCTATCCAAGACATTTGCCAAGCGGCAACATGGACTTCAGTGCAAACGTTCACTAAGCACTACTGTGTGGCTATCCAGATGAACAAAGATGCGCAAGTGGGACAGAAGGTCTTACAACACATATTCAGTAACCAGTGCTCATCTTCCACCGAGCCACCACAATAAGGACAAACCGCTACAAAGTCTATGCAATGCACAGCATAGTGAATCCAGAAAGATTCACGCTGCAAAAAGTATAGTTTCTTACCTGTTGGTGTAGTTTTGCAGCTTGAAGACGTTCTGGATTCACTAGCGAACCCACCCTTCTCCGCCAGAAAGATGACAGGCGGAAAGGGATTAAAAATGAAAAAGACTTCAGAAAATAACAGGGAAAACAAGATTAACACAAGACAAGAACCCACCTGGGCCATGAAAAAAAAAGAGAAAATACTACAATTCCGGACCCAACCACAAGATGGCGGAATAATGCACAGCATAGTGAATCCAGAAAGTCTTCAAGCTTCAAAACTACACCGACCGGTAAGAAACTATACGATTTCAAAACTCCACACTTAAAAACCTTTTGGGAAAAAAAATTGTCAATGTTATCCTACAGAGGAAAAACAGGTTATCAGTTCAAAGGTAAGTTATTGGCTGTGGGAATTTAAGGTTCTGGGGTAAGACTCAGGGGTCCCCCAGGGTCAGTAATGCATTCTGGTTATACAGTCAACTGTACTAGTGCGGCCGGGTGCTGAGTGTTGAGGCCCAATGTTATTCTATGGAGGATAGGGGGTCTTCGGTTGGTGGCTGCTAGCAAGCAGGCCACACGGCTGTGGGAGCAATGCTCCTAGGCTTTAGCTCAGGGCAATTGGGGTTGCAAGTCAGCACAAAAGGTGCACCCTCAGCGGCACTGGGGTGGCCGGGTGCAGAGTGCTGTTTTGGCGCCGGGCACCCTGTTTGCTATGGAGATACTCCGCCCGAAAGAAACACTGCAGGCTCGGGGATGAAGACCTTCTGGGTGCGACCACCACTTCGAGGGTGTAAGAAAGTGGCTCTGTATATACTGCACCAAAGTAAGGTTCAGTGTGCACAGAGTCCACAGTCCCCAGAGGTTTGGCAGAAGTTAAAGTTAGATATAACCTTACTCTCTAAAATGGTAGCTTGGTCGAGCAGTAAGGCAGTATCAGAGGACAGTGTAAAGCATTTGTTGTACACACTCAGTCAGCAAATGGTCTCACACACTCAAGAACTGAACTCTAGGCCAATGGTTTTGTATATAAAAATATATAGTTGTTTTATTTTAAAACCACATGTAGGTATCAAAATACTTTCTCAGAATAAAATGCTCTTGTTGAATACTTTCAATAAGCAATAGACTTTAAAAGCAATAGTTACAGTTGTTGCAATAGTCAACAAAGGTTAAACACAATTATAACATTGAGCTCAATGGGAATTTTTTTTAAGTAAACGCAATATCAAATTTGCAGCGTGAATTTTTCTGGATTCACTATGCTGTGCATTATTCCGCGATCTTGTGGTTGGGTCCGGATTCGTAGTCTTTAATTTGTTTTTTTTTGTAGCCCAGGTGGGCGGCGACGACCCACCATTTGGTGCACCTCTCGTGACGTCGTCGTGCTTCCTGCGGAAGTCCCACCTTTGGGGCGCCATCTTCAGATTCTTTTTTCCGCCGTTGGGTCTGGATCGTCATCGGGAAGCTCCAGAATTACAATCGAAGGAAGAAGAAAGAAAAGCAAGTTTCGTCGATAAATACTACGAAGATATCACAGGAAAGGAAGAGATTTCATCAGGAGCGCAAAGAAAGGAGGTTTTGCGCCTTTTTCTTCGACGACCTTGGAGAATGCGCACTCAGAGGCCCTGAGCGCAATGGACAAAACACCATTCAAGTTCTGCCCTAACTGCCACCACAAGTTCGCGCAGAAGGATCCGCATCCGGTCTGCAACCTCTGCCTACCGGTCGAACACCAGAGTAAGGACTGCAACGCCTGCTCAGCCTTCGCGCCGAAGACGCTCCGGGTGAGAGATCAGCAGAGAAGAGCCAACGCCAGCATGGATGGCAAGGGTAAGGCCCCGTCGCTCTACGAACTGGGCCTCTCCACGGACGATGAGGACAACGTCACCGAGGCAGCCGAAAACTTCACGGTCGTAGAGACCGACAAGAAAAAAGAAGACGAGGTAAGAGAATCGTCGAGCTCAAAACAGAAAATACCTCGAACACGAGGGTGACTCGAGAAAATCTGAGTCAAAGTCCACGAAGGGAGCCCCGGCGCCGAAAACTTCGACGACCAAAGGGGGAACCATGGACAAGAGGCCGAGCGGATCCTTTGAAAAGGACTCCCTGGTGCCGAAAGGCAAGGGTCGTCGAAGACAACCCAGGAAACGGGACGATCGACGCAGAAAGAACGGTCGACGTCGACGCAAGTTCCGTCGAAAAGACCCGCGGTCGACGCCGAAAGCACCACCGAGATGGAGAAAAAGAAGAGGCGGCTCGAGGCCGAAATGGAGAACATCCTTCAAAGGAAGAAGGAGTTCGACGCCAAGATGAAGGAATTCAAGATTCCAACGGCTCCACTGACGGACGTCGTCGAAGTCGAGGACGAATTCGACACCGAGGGGCTGACGAGAGATCTCGAAGAGGAAGACGAGACCTATTATGAAGGCGAAGCCGAGGAAGAAGACCAGCAGTCGTTCTACAGCTCGGCGCCATCTACCAGCCACGACATCGAATGGCAGGATCTCGACACCGAAAACCCGGAGGAGCCCCTGGACACGTACCCTTCGAGGCCTTCGCCACCCGACGACATCGGGGTGTACAATATGGTGGTCAGGAGCGCAGCGACAGCCTTCGGCGTCAAACTCGACGAAGAGAGGCCGAAAGCCGATTTCCTCCTCGAGACCCTGCTCCCCATCCAGACGAGGAGCCAATTCCTCCCCATGCTACAAAGTGTGATGAATCAGGGGAGAGAAGCCTTCAAGGAACCAGCGACCTGCCGTTCGATCACGCCCAGGACTGAGAAGAAGTATAAGCACTCTTCCCTGGACCCCCCTTACATCAAGGGTAGCGTCACCGCCGACTCCATCATAGCTTCCACGGCCAGGAGAAGGGCCAACGTACCAGCAACTTCGGGCCCACCACCTGATAAAGAAAGCAGGAGGATAGACCTCACAGGAAGAAAAGTCGAGAGGAACGCCGCAATGCACTGGCGCATGGCGAATTCAAATGCACTTCTCAATAGGCACCAGTACCAACACTGGCACGAGATGGGGGAGCTAGTAAAGCACCTCCCCGAAGAGTACCGCCAGAGAGCCTCGCACCTGGTGGACGAAGGTAAAAACATCGCCAACTATTGTATAAAGACGGCGTTGGACGGAGCAGAGACTTCGGCAAGACTAATGGCCATAGGGGTCACCGAGAGGAGACATGCATGGCTAAGAATCTCGGGATTCAAACCGGAGGTGCAGAACAACATCCTTAGCACCCCCTTCAACGGAGAGACACTGTTCGGAGCAACAGTAGACGAGAAACTCACCCAGCTGAAAAAAGAAAACGAAACGGCGAGGTCCATGGGGGCCCTACAGCTGAGGGGAATGAGGCGAGGCAATCCCTCGAGGAGACCCTACGGTCGGGGAGGAAGCCAGCAGGGGGCGTCGCACCAGACGTTCCAGCAGGGTCAGCAGGGTGATAGTCACGGACAACAAGGCCAACAGAAGCAAAACTGGCAGTACCAACCTCGGGGCCAGTCCTTTCGCGGGAGAGGGAACGGACGTGGCCAGAGGAGGAGAGGGGGTGACCAGCCCTCATCAAAGTGACTCAGCACGCAAGAGGACGCCTACCCTCGACATGCCCCCAAGGGTGAGGCGCAGTACAGTAACATCAGGGGGGAGAGAAGAATCAAAGGCCTACGAGCATACAACACCAGTAGGCGGAAGACTGAGGTTCTACCTTCAGGAGTGGCGGCGTATAACCACAGACAAGTGGATACTGAACGTCATGCAGTACGGATACTGCGTAGATTTGGAGAAAAGACCTCCAAACAGAAGACCAAGGGGAAGGCAGAGATCGGATCAAGAACTGGCCCTTCTCAGAGAGGAAACACGGAAACTTCTAGAAAAAAGAGCCATAGAGGCAGTGCCGTTCAGAGAACGCAACAAAGGGGTGTACTCAAACTACTTTGTGGTCCCGAAAGTAGACGGAAACCTCAGACCCATCCTGGACCTGCGTTACCTAAACAAGTTCATCAGAACGCAGAAGTTCAAAATGACTTCGCTGCAGGAGGTACTGCCCCAAATAAGAGACTGGGACTTCATGGTCACCGTGGACCTCAAGGATGCCTACCTGCACATCCCAATGAACAGAAGACACAAGGGCCTTCTAAGGTTCAACATCGACCAGGAACACTACCAGTTCACAACCCTGGCCTTCGGATTAAAATCGGCGCCAGGGGTGTTTACAAAATGCCTGTCGGCGGTCGCGGCCCACCTACGAAGGCAGGGGATCCATGTCTAGCCCTACTTAGACGACTGGCTGGTCAAGGCAGACTCACGCGAGAAGTGCGAGAGACACGCAAAACGTGTAACAGACACTCTGACGAACCTGGGGTTCTCGATTCACTGGGGAACGTCATCGCTGGAACCGGAACAGGTGAAGATTTTCCTGGGAGCAAAAATCAACTCCCTGAACAGCACAGTGGTGCCCAGCGACAGGAGGACAGATGCCCTACTGAAGGAGTCGCGGCTCTTCCGGAAGGGGCGAGCTCTGACAGTGAGGTCAGTGAGCAAGATGATGGGGATGATGGCGTCGTGTATCCAGCTGATGCCGAATGTACCCCTGCACATGAGACCATTCCAAGAATGGCTACAACAGCAATGGTCACAAGCAAACGGAAGTTGGGAGGATCTAGTGGTTGTTACGGACGCAGTGCAGGAGGAGATGACTTGGTGGAACAGAGACAACATGACAGCAGGGAGAAGCCTGACACCACCAAACCCAACAATGACCATTACCACGGACGCATCGCAAAAGGGATGGGGAGCGCACATGGACAACCTCAGAGTGAGGGGTCTGTGGGCTCCAGCAGATGCGGTTCGCCATATCAATTACCTCGAGTTGAAAACTATCCTGCTAGCCCTGAAGGCATTCCAGAGGCACCTGTACGACCAGAGGGTGTTGGTTCAAACAGACAACACCACGGCAATGTTCTACATCAACAAGCAGGGGGGGGACACAGTCGTTCCCTCTCTCCTCTCTGGCACATGAGATTTGGAGCTGGGCCATACCTCTCAGGATAGATCTACTGGCAATTCACCTACCAGGGAAGGACAATGTGGAGGCAGACTGGCTAAGCAGGCAGACCTCGGCTTCGCACGAGTGGGAGCTCAATGGCCAGGAAACGGAGAAGCTTTTCCGGAGATGGGGAACTCCCACAATAGACCTATTTGCAACACGCCTAAATGCAAAATGCCAAAGCTTCGCGTCCAGGCAACCAGATCAGCAATCCCAGGGAAATGCCCTATGGATAAGCTGGTCGAGGACATTTGCCTACGCCTTTCCACCGATACCCCTGTTGCACAGAGTGCTCGACAAGTGCAGAACCAGCAACATGACTCTGATCCTAGTGGCTCCGCAGTGGGCAAGGCAGACATGGTTCTCACAAATCCAAGAAATGGCACAAGGCAATCCATACAGGTTCGAGAGGAGAAGGGACCTGCTCTCCATGAAAAACGGAGAGGTCCTGCATTCAGAGGCAGAGACCCTCAACCTGGCGGCATGGCTCCTGAAGACCTAGAGTTCGCGCACCTTAGATTGCCTCCTAGCACTATGCGGGTGCTACGGGAGGCAAGGAAACCAACTACACGAAAATGCTACAGCGCAAAATGGCAGAGATTTACTGTGTGGTGCAGGAAGAAGGGCCTGCAAAACAGAATGACAAGAGACTCAACAGTACTGAGGTACCTCACACACCTTCTAAAGAGTAACCTCTGCTCGAGCTCCCTAAGGGTACACCTAGCGGCGATCGTTGCCTACACCAGAGGGGAGAAAGGTGGAAGTTTCTTCACTTCGCAGGTGGTGAAGAGATTCATGGAAGGAGCCAAAAGAATGGCCCCTCCGAAAAGGTTGCAGCCGCCTGCATGGAATCTGAACGTGGTTCTGACGGAGCTCATGAAGGCACCGTTTGAACCCATTCACAAGGCCACACTGCAAATGTTAACGATGAAAACGGCCTTTCTAGTGGCCATAACCTCACTACGCAGGGTGAGCGAGCTTCAAGCACTAACACTACAGGAACCCTACATTCAGATTCACAAGGACAGGGTAGTCCTGAGGACAGACCCACACTTCATGCCCAAGGTGGTGTCGGCGTTCCACATGAATCAGAGTATTCAGATACCAAGTTTCTTCCAAAACCCGACTTCAAACGCAGAAAAAGCGCTGCACACCCTCGACGCTAGGAGAGCGGTGATGCACTACATTGAGAGAACCAAGGAACTCAGGAAATCAAAGCAGCTGTTTGTGTCCTTTGCTACTAGCTTCATGGGTAGACCAGTGACTAAGGGCACCATCGCAAGATGGATTGCCCTCACTATTCAATTCTGCCACAAACAGGCTGGACAGGAACTAGCGGAGGGGCCTCAGGCTCACTCCACAAGGAAGAAGGGGGCCACCGTTGCCTTCCTGGCGAACACGCCCATCCAGGACATATGTCTGGCGGCAACTTGGGCATCTGTGCACACGTTCACGAAACACTACTGCGTGGACATTCAGATGAACAAGGAAGCACAGGTTGGACAGAAGGTGCTTCAACACATTTTCAACGACCAACGCTCATCTACCACCCAGCCGCCACAAATTTCGGAAAACCGCTACAAAGTCGTTGCACAGCATAGTGAATCCAGAAAGATTCACGCTGCAAAACGAATAGTTTCTTACCTGTCGGTGTAGTTTTGCTGCTTGAAGATCTTTCTGGATTCACTAGCGAACCCGCCCGCCTCCGCCAGGAAGATGAGGCTGGAGGAAGAGGGGGTAAAATGGAAAAGATCAGAAGGAATGAAAACGTACAGAAAAATGGACTTGAAGGAATAATCAATCGCCTAGGGTTTAAAAAAAAAAAAGAAAAGGGAAAAAAGAACCCGAAGATGGCGCCCCAAAGGTGGGACTTCCGCAGGAAGCACGACGACGTCACGAGAGGTGCACCAAATGGTGGGGCGTCGCCGCCCACCTGGGCTACAAAAAAAACAACAAAAAAAAACAAAGAAAAGACTACGAATCCGGACCCAACCACAAGATCGCGGAATAATGCACAGCATAGTGAATCCAGAAAGATCTTCAAGCTGCAAAACTACACCGACTGGTAAGAAACTGTTCGTTACTTTGCATCGGTATTTCTTACTCGGGGCTGGATCCTGGATTCATCCCTGGTGCATCTCCTTTAAACAGTTGAAATAAATCGTTTTTGTTACACAGGTGATTTTTAAGGAATATTTGTATGTTTCAAAAATCGACACTTAGAAGAATTTCTGGCGAAAACCGGACAATGTTATCCTATGGAGGAAAGTTTGGTTATCGGAAAATCGTAGTTGTTAGTACTTTTTCAGGGTCAGTGCTGAGCACCAAGATCCAGCACTGGGAACTCTCCTGGTAACAGGTGAGTAATTTTGTTTTCGTTGATCGGGTGTTTTTAGTGAATATTTTAAAGTTTCAAAACTCGACAGAAGAATTTCCAAGTGAAAACCAGTCAGTTACCCTATGGAGAAAAAGTGAGTTATCGGCTTTCAGGTAAGTACTTGACTGGCAGAGTTAAGTTTCTGGAGTTACTCAGGGGTCTCCCAGGATCAGGTAGGTACAGTTGTTACACCCTCAGCGGCACAGGGGCAGCCGGGTGCAGAGGGTGTAGGCCCAATGTTAGCCTAATGCAGGCAGGGGGACTTTGTTTGGTGGCTGCTTGCAGGCAGGCCACACGGCTGTGGGAGCGGAGCTCCTGGTCACTTACGCAGGGCAAGTGGGGAAGTAGAATAGGACAGATGCTGCACTTCCAGGGGCACTCAGGCGGCTGGGTGCAGGGTGTTTTTGAGCCGTCGGGCGCTCAATGTACTTCAATGGAGAAGCTGCAAGATGAACAAAGCGGTACAAAAGAGGGTGGTGATGGACAGAGCATCAGAACCAATCAAACACTCACACCCAGTAAACAGATCTGGGTTTGATCCATCACCGTTCTTTAGCCCACTCTGCCACCCTAGTTCGGACATGGCCATATGCAAATCAGTCTGACCCTGTGCCTCATGCGAACAGTCCAGCCCGAACTGCCAAGCCATGCCTTCCCTGGACCGGAAACAAGCTTCCTAGGACCGGTTTGTGGCATTTCAGCCGTCTTCAGCCAGGCTTGCTAGAATCCAGTGGCAGAGTGAGCAAGGGACTCACGTCTGAGCATACCCTGCCAACTTATGGCGAACAAAGCGGTACAAAAGGGGGTGGTGATGGACGGGTTGGCAGGGTATGCTCGGACGTGAGTCCCTTGCTTGTTTGAGCAGAACCACTGCTCATGGAGTCCCAGTCTTTAGATAAGCAAGGCAGTCAGGTCCTCCGGGGTTTTTGAGGTTGCTGACCACTGGAGACGCCGGGGTTTAGCAGGAGCAGGTTTGAGGGTCGACAGGCCTGTAGGGCTTGGGTCAAGTCAGTTGGTGTCGACCTCTTGTTAGCAGCTGCACAGCAGGTCTTCTTTCTTCTTGTTTTCCTTGTTTCGGAATCGGGATCTGAGGAAGGAAGGTTCAGGGTGCCCCTAATTACCTCAAACTGCCGCCCAGAACCCTTGAGATTCTAAAGGAGGCAAGAAAACAGTCAACAAGGAAATGCTGTACAGCTAAATGGAAGCAATCTACCACATGGTGCACCGCTAACAACAAGACTATTACAATAAATACACAAACAGTAGTTGCATATCTTACCTACCTTTTAGACAGCAACATCAATTTTCTGAACCTAAAGGTTCACCTCGCGGCCATAGTGGCATACGCAAGAGGAAAAAGATACAAATGTTTCTTTACTAGACCACTCATCAAAAGATTTTTGAAAGGAGCAAAAAGAGTGGCTCCTCCAAGAAATGCTCCTGTACCAACTTAAATACAGTGCTGTCTCCGCTAATGTGAAAACCGCTTGAACCCGTGCATACAGTGGATATCAAACATATTACTCTCAAAACAGCATTTCTCATTGCTTATAACATCACTACGGAGAGTACATGAACTACAAGCATTAACTGCACTAGAGCCATACTTACAAATCCACAAGGATAAGGTAATCTTAAAAACTAACCCTCAGTTTTTACTAAAGGTGGTAACTAAGTATCACTTGAACCAAAACATCATCTCGCCAGTTTTCTTCAAAGAACCAAAAACTAAGGCAGAAAGAAGCCTCCACACCCTGGGTGTAAGGAAAGCTCTACTATACTATCTGCAAAAAATAGAACAAGTAAGAAACTAAACAGTCAATTGTGGCTTACTCACATACCAACACAGGATCAGCTGTCACTAAAGCAACCATTGTAAGATAGATAGTACAAGCTAAACAACTTAGCTATACCAATGCCAAACAAGCATTTGCAATGCAATAGGTCTCACATTTGTGAGAATTAGAGCTATTGCCGTTGTAAATGACAATGCCTTTTATTTAGGTTTTAAAAATCATCACATAAATAAAAGCCATTGTCCGTTACAATGCCAATAGCTGAAACTCTTGCAAATGCAAGACCTATTGCATTGCAAATGCTTGTTTTTAGATGGAGGCAGCTACAGAAGGGAGTGGGAGTCAGAAAGTGCATGTGCACACAGCTTACCAAGCAAAAGCAAAAGTAAGCCAGCAGGAGAGAGGCTGTGGTATAACCGCCACAGCTGCCGACTTCGGACCTGGGGAATCTGGTTCGATTTCCGGCTAGATAGTGCCTCTAACAATTAAAATGTAAAATACATTACTACAGTTGCTAGAATGTCAATATAATATATAATATATATATATATATATATCCATCAGGAGCAGCTGGAAACTGCGCCGTCGGGACGACCAGGAGGAATTGTGAACATGTGGGGGAGTGGCGAGGAGTTCCTAAATTAAATTACTTAGAGCAAAGCCTGTAAAAGTTTAAATAAACAAAAAATAACCACACAAAGCATGTGCAGAACGAGCATCCACCAGGAAGCATTGGTTAATGATTCTGCTAGGAACCTTCTGCTGGAAGTAAAGATAACACACACGAGTAGAGACAGGACAACAGAAAAGAAAAATACTTCTAAGGTCCCAAAAGCGTGACCTATTGGCTATGCCAATGCTTGTTTATTTTCACAGCAAGCAGGCCTGCAGCCTGCTCATCGCTGCAGCATGTTTACTTCAGAGCAGCCATGCCTTCAGCCACCTCATCGCTGCAGTTACTTCACAGCAGACTGACCAGCTCTGACTGCAGTCTCTTCGGCTGCACAGCACAGGCAGATTGTAGCAGACTGGATCAGAGTCGGCCCATAAGTTGGCTGCACACCACAGTCTGCTGTGGCAGGTTCGCCCAGATGAGAGCAGGCAGGCCTCGCCCCGTCAGCAGTGCAGTCTGTGGTATTCGTGGGATGTGGTGATGAGGAGAAAGGGGGTGCCGCAGTTTTCTCTATTAATAATTCAGAATGCTTGTGTGGGGCCTGCAGAGCGGCTCGCTGCCACTCCCGCCCTGCCTGCTGTCCTGCAGCCCCTGCTGGAGAGCGCGCGCCCTGCTCCTAACGGGTGCAAGGAATGCGTGAACACGCTTTTGTTTTTAGTGTGCCTGGCTGGTCTGCGCTGGGAAAGTCTCAGTGGAGAGCACGCAGGTAGGGAGGAGAGCGAGAGGCAGGAAGGGAGGGGAGCGACACGCAGGGAATTCTTATTTTAAAGCTGAGCGCGGGAGCTGTAATGCTGCTCTTAACTTTACACCGATGATAGTAGTAAGTGCAGCCGTTGCATTACAGAAGTATGCCCTGCAAGAGAACTGCAATATGCCGTTCACGCCAATTTTGCAGGTAAGTTCAAATAGGCAACTTCTGCCCTTAGTAGTGGTCTAGGTGACGTGCAGGTGCAGCGCCTTTTCAAAAACCTGTAAGTAGCACGAGGAGTCGCTGAAGTAGCACAGAAGGATGCTGACGCACGACTGTAATAACCTGATTGCATAGAGCACGGGTGTTAGTGAGAGCCATCCGTACAGTGCACTTGTTTTGAATGCCTGGTAAAGTGTCTTAGAATCCTGAGTGTTCAAGCGGTGCCACGTGCTGGTTGGAAGATGCTTTTACCGGGCTGAAGCTTCTTCGAGGCAGGTGTGAAGAAGATGATGGAAGCGGTGGCAGCCATGCATGGTGTGTAGTGACGCTGCATAAGGCGCGCGACGTCTGAGTTTGGAACAAGGCCCAAGAGAGCCGGTTGGGTCTTGGGAGCAGGGGGTGGGGCAACAGTGTTGCATGTGAGGACTGCACAAGGTGACGAGGTGGTCAATGGATAATATCTTCAGCAGACAAATTCAGGTACAATATATAGCGGGAGGAGAGTTACAGCAGCTACCTGGTTAGCCAGGGCTGCTGTGACTACCGACTTTGGACAAGATAAATGTGTGACACCGAGCTTAATAAACACGTCCTCACAACAGATACGACACAAGGCTGACCTTGAGACTAAAACTCTTTTGCCTAATGTCACATTTGTCACCTAATATCATTTGCATTTGTGTCAAAGAAAACGTAAGGCTATTACTGTTTAGGCAACGAATAGGAAATATTCCTTTTATTGTGTGATGCAGAAATCGACTTCTATAATTGACTTACTCACATACCATAACAAATGCAAATGTTCTGTAATACAAATTTACATGTCCGTCTTATGGGTCCATCTATTCGTTGGGAGAAGAGGGGTGGGGAGCATCTACAAGATTCCTGGCCTTCTCTGTATCTGTATTAAAGTATTTCAATAGCTGTGTTCTTTCATATGCCAGAGTAGGTGGCCAGAAGCAACAAACCAGCACAAGAGTGGTGCACGCGCGCCACAGCGAGACATCTGGTTTCAATTATCGTGCCCGTGTCTGGGCACGATAATTGAAACCACATGGCAGCCGTGCGGGTAACCGCAACCAATAGTCCATGGGTGGAGCAATGCGCCCGCCTTTGGCCAATTGTGTGCTGTCTTTGTTAAAAAGACGCACGCAAAGGCCAATAGTGTGGGCTTAAACAAAAAGTACACACACGAGCGTGTGCGATTCTTAGGTTAATTTTCGAAAGCCCTTACATGAAGTCTTCGCCAGAACAGCGCATGTGCGCTGTTACAGGCTCGACCTAAAAAGAGCTAACAATACAACCAACAGCTCACTCCACTTGGAAGAAAGGAGCAACTCTGGCTTTCAGTGCAAATGTACCCATCGATGTCATCTGCGCAGCAGCAACATGGGCATCACCACACACATTTACAAAGCATTATTGTGTGGATATATAAATAAATAAGGAAGCTCAAATTGGACAATGGGTGCTTCAACACCTGTTTGCGAAGTCTTCCTTTCACCACAGCCTCCCAAACACTGGAGAAACCGCTACATAATCTAATGCACAGCATGTGAATCCAGAAAAGGATTTACGCTGCTAAACGAAGTGGTTACTTACCAGTAGGAGTAGTTTTGCAGCTTGAAGAGTTCTCTGGATTCACATGCGACCCACCCAGCCTTCCCCTAGAAAGAACACAAACAGGTGGGGAAGCAAAGTACAACATTAACCATCACAAGAATTAAACAGCATAAAAACAGAAAAAGAATCCGAAGATGGCCACCATGCACGTCGACCTCCAGGATGCCGTCTGACGTCATACAGGGGACGTACCTGACACCTAATGGTGGTCAACTGCGACCAAAACAAGAGGAAAAAACAAGCATTGGCATAGCCAATAGGTCTCGCCTCTGGGACCTTATAAGTGTTTAGCCATGCAACAGTTGCATAACTAAATATTTATAAGGTCCCAAAAGCGAGACCTATTGGCTATGCCAATGCTTGTTTTTTTATCACTGCTCTGTAGTAATGGCGGCACCCGTGCTTTACCTTAAACATCATAAGCTAAAGTCGGGTGCCGAGATTGCTTCAAAAGTAAAGAATTGTCAATTTCTTTACTTTTGAAGCAATCTCAGCACCCGACTTTAGCCTAAGATGTTTGGGCTAAAGCACGGGTGCCGCCATTACTACATAGAAGTAATAAACAGAAAACAGAAAAAAAGCAAGCGCCTGCTTATGCTACCGCTGGCCACAGCTTGCAGTGCATGTGCGCGAGTGGTGCGAGTGCAGCAGTAATCACGCCATTAGGCGCCTCTGCTCAAGCGTGCGCCCGCGCACATGCACTGCAAGCTGTGGCCGGTGGTAGCATTTTTTTAAGCCCTTACTTTAAGTCTCGCCAGACCAGTGCAAACGCTGGGTCAGGCGAGACCTAAAAAAACAAAGACTAATCCGGACCCAACCACTAGATGGCGGAATGATGCACAGCATGTGAATCCAGAAAACTCTTCAAGCTGCAAAACTACTCCTACTGGTGAGTAACCATTTTGTTACCTACAACTGAGTTCCTCTTGGTTCTAAAATAAAATAACAAAGTAATAACTTTTTATACAAAATAACTGGTCTTGGAATCAGTCTGTGAGTGTGTGTAATCATTTCTTGTCTGAGTGTGTACACCAAATGCTTAACACAGCCCTCTGATAAGCCTAACTGCTTGACCATCCAACCACAAATAGAGCTTTTGTTATTATCTACTTAAGCCTCTGTAAACCTCGGTGGCTCCACTGGACTCTGTGCACACTATACCTTACTTTGGTATGGTATATAGAGAACCAGCTTCTTACAGCATTGCACTGTTTCACAGTACAGAAAAACATCCAATTTAAATACGCACAAGAGAACACTAGAATATTATCTTAAAACAGATTTCCATATGCAGAAAATAAACCAGATTAAACTTTACATGAACTTTTTAACTAAAATATGAAAATATATAGAATTCGCACTCCAAGGCACCCTCCTTTTGAATATCATCCCAGAGATTTTTGCTGCAAACATTCAGTAGAGAATCACTATGTAAAGTTCCCTCTTCCAAGTTGAACTTTGTTTAAAACCCCTTGATGTGTGGTGCACTTTTCAGCTAGTACCTTTTAAAAGCCCTGCTCGTTTGTGGCTCTGTATACAAAAATAAATGTCAGCTGTCATCGAGGAAGCTTCTGTTGATTTCCAAAGGCATGTATATAGCAATCTCATCTGTCTATCCTCTAGATGATCTTCCTACCTGCCTTCTGGATCAGCTTTACCACTGACATGAAATTCAGACTCCTATTCTCTATAATAATTTCACCTGCTACATCTGACAATGGCTGCTACCATCCCCCTACTTCTAACCTATGATTGCATTCCATCCGCATCTTGTGTGTGTTTTGCTTGTAGATTTTGGGGCTTGGTAATAAAAGCATTTAGAATGCACTAGGTCTTGCATTTGTTTGAGTTAGAGCGTTTGGCATTGTAAATGTGTAAGAAAGTGGCTCTGTATATACTGTTCTAAAGTAGGTACAGTGTGTACCCAGTCCACAGCCCCCAGAGGTTTGGCAGAGGCTAAAGTTAGATATAACCTTACTCTCTAAAGTGGTAGCTTGGTCGAGCAGTAAGGCAGTATCAGAGGACAGTGTAAAGCATTTGTTGTACACACTCAGTCAGCAAATGGTCTCACACACTCAAGAACTGAACTCTAGGCCAATGGTTTGTATATAAAAATATATGGTTGTTTTATTTTAGAACCAACAATGGGTATCAAAATATACTTTCTCAGAATGAGATGCTTTAGTTAAATACTTTGCAAAAGGCAATTGACTTGGAATGCAATAGTTAGTTTGTTGCATTAGGCAACACAATTTCAAACACAATCATTCATTGACCTCAATGGGAAGTTATATGCAATTGATTACTTTCAGGATTACTTTTCTAACTCCAGGACTGGATCCTAGATTCAGTCCTGGGATAGTTGTTGTAAACAAGTGAGTAAATACGTTTTAGTTACTGTTGTGATTTTTAAGCAATACTTTGCCATTTTAAAAGTTGACAATTCGAAACTTTTTCTAATCAAATTACCAATGTTATCCTATGGGAGGAAATGCACTTAGCAGATAAGTAGGGTTATGGTTACTTTTTCTAGGTCAGTGTTGGATCCTGGATCCAGCACTAGTGTACCACCTGTAAGCAGTTGAGAAACTGCGTTTAAGTTATACAGGCGATTTTTAAGGAATATTGATAAGTTTGCAAAATCGACACTTAGAAGACATTTCACAGAAAAACAGTCAATGGTTTACTGCGGAAGAAAATTCAAGTTACGGGTAAAGTATGTTCTTGTTACTTTTGTAATCCAGTGCTGGGCTCCTAGGCTCAGTACTGGGACATCTATCTAAAACAGGTAAGTAATTACGTTTTCACAGTTGGTACGATTTGTAAAGAATATTTGTAGTTTGCAAAAATTGACACTTAGAAGAAATTTCACAGAAAAACAGTCAATGGTTTCCTATGGGAGAATATTGAGTTAGTGGTAAGTACGGTCGTAAGTACTTTTCAGGGTCGGTGCTGGGCACCAAGATCCAGCACTGGGATCTCTCCTAATAGCAGGTGAGTATTTCCGTTTTCGTTACTCGGTTGATTTTAGGTGAATATTTTAAAGTTTAGAAACTCCACACTTAGAAGAAATTTCAAGGGTAACCAGGCAATGTTACCCTATGGAAGAAAAGTGAGTTATCGGCTTTTTGGTAAGTACTCGACTGGCAGAGTTAATGTTCTGGGCATAGACTCCGGGGTCTCCCAGGGTCAGGTAAGTACAGTTGTTACACCCTCAGCAGCACAGGGGCAGCCGGGTGCAGAGTGAGTTAGGCCCAATGTTATCCTATGGAGGGAGGGGGCCCTTGGTTGGTGGCTGCTGACTAGCAGGCAATGCGGCTGTGGGAGCTGGGCTCCTGGTCACGTGCTCAGGGCAATTGGGGAAGTAGGTAGGAGTAGAAGTTGCACTGACAGGGCCACTCGGGCGGCTGGGTGCAGGGTGCTTTTGAGCCTTCGGGCGCTCAATGGATTGCAATGGAAAACTCAAGGACGAACAAAGGCTGCAAGCTCGGGGACGAAGATTCTTCAGGTGTGACCACCACTTAGAGAGGTGAGTTGGGTAGTTGGAGGATAGGTAGGTACCCAGGAGTCTTGTACAGGGGGCCGCAAGGCGCCAGGTGCAGGGGTGCCTTTTGGTGTCGGGAAATCTTACCCTCTGTTGATCGCGTTTGGGGGGGTCCCTGGTTCTGAGGCTGCAGGCGTCGTCCGGAGCGTCGAGGTGGGTCCTTGGGTGCCGGATTCGGGGTCACAGTCGCCAGGGGGACGTCCTTGGGGCCTTTGTCCACTCCAGTGCAGGCCAGGCTTGGCGGGTGCAGAGTGTGCAGGGTTTGCGGTTCCTGGCTGATACCAGGGGTTAGATACTTGCTTTGAGCACAGCCACTGCTCGTGGGAATCCCAGGTGCTCAGAGTCACAAGGTAGCCAGGTCCTCCGAGGTTTGTGAGATTGCTGGCCTCAGGAGGTGCCGGGATTTAGCAGGAGCAGGTTCGAGGGTCGACAGACCGGTAGGGCTGGGGCCAAAGCAGTTGGTGTTTTCCTCTTGTTAGCAGCTGCACGGCAGGTCTTCTTTCTTCTTGCTCTTCTTTGCTGTTTTGGAATCTGAGGAAGGAAGGTTCAGGGTGCCCCTAAATACTAAATTTACTGGTGTTACAGGTAGGTAAAGGGCAGGGACCACTGGTTCCCTGTGCTGGGGTGGGTACACCCCCTATCCTGCCACACTCCTGTGAGAGTGGGGCAGTGGCCTAGTCCTGATTGGGCAGGGCTCCCCATCTTCAAGATGGCGAGATGTTTTACCTCTCCTCCCCCACCTGAGGGGTGGTGTTAGCAGAGGCTGGCACACCCCCTGTCCTTCCTTGGGGTTTCCGGCTAGTCTCCCCGCCAGAGTGGGGGTTTAGAACCGGTAGGGGCCAGTTGCTGAGTACAGCAAGTGGCCTGGAGAAGCTCACAAAGGCGGCTTGCCTTTGAAGCTTCCCCTGCCCATCCTGGGGGAGGAGACCTAGCACCTCGCCCAGGATGTGCATTGTTGCAGGCCCAGAAGAGCGGATGGCTCTCTACCCAGGGGTCCAGCAGCGTGTCTGCTGTGTGGCAGCCTAGGCAGCCCCTCAGACAAGACGTGGATTGTAGGTTAGGTTCTGGGGGCATCTCTAAGATGCCCTCTGTCATGCATTGTACATTAAATCCCACACTGGCATCAGTGCGGGTTTAATGTACTGAGAAATTTGATACCAAACTTCTCAGTCTTCAGTGTTGCCATCATGGTGCTGTGGAGTTCGTGTTTGACGAGCTCCAAGCACCATATACTCTTAAATGGCAGCACTGCACTTACAGTGCCCAGGAATGGACCTAGGTACTGTAGGGGCACAGGGCTCATGCTCCTGTGCGCACACCACTGGCATAGGGCACCCAACTAGAGGGATAGCTGATGTATTCCAGGGCAGTGTAGGTTGTGGGCATGGTACACAGGGATGTGTGCCATGTCGACTCTGTTTTGTCCTGTACCCAGACACTCAGCCTGCAAGGGTAGTGTGTTGGGGTACAGGGCCTCTAAGGGTGGCACAATAAGTGCTGCAGCCCTTAGAGGCCTTCCCTGGTCACAAGGCCCTGGGTACCTAGGGTAACATTTACCAGGGGTGACATGTGACCAGGGTTTGCCAATTTGGGTTTTAGGTTTTAGGGACGGAACATAGGCCCTGGCCACCTGATTGGCAGGAGTCCAGGGCACACTCAGTCAAAGTACATTCAGCAATTCAGCAAAAAGTGGGGCCATACCATGCAAGAAAGATGTCACTTTCTCACAAAATGTCAATTTTTTTCACCTATGTATGACGGAGTGCATGTATGTGGTGTGTAGTGGAATTAGATGCGTCCGAGTCGAATCATTATTTGTGGAATTGTGTGGCGTGAAATTGCGTGTTGTGGAATTATGTGGCTTGGTGTGATGTGGAATTATGTTTTGCCCGGCTAATGTAATCGTGCCATGCTGATAGACTGTGGGGAGGAGCAGTTTGACTGCAGCAAGAAGAGAAACGAAAGTACATAAATCTAACCTAGACTGCTGAAATCATGAGTCCATATTTTTCATGATAATCTTTTGTTTGACTGTTCACACAGAGTATGTAGCTTATGCTACATACTCTGTTCTACACACGTAAGGCATATTTTAGAACATAACTGTAATGCGTTGAATAATTCAGCCGCATCTTTAGTAGCTGTGTGTGCCCTAGAAGTAGGGTTATTTTCTGCAGAATATGGCAGTGTATATGTTTTGCAAAATCTTTGTTTGCTCTGGGGGTAAAAGGACAACATTTAAAGACGTTTTTCTTTTTCTGCGCAAGAGAAAGTCAAAAATTGGGGAAGAAGAATCTGTTCAGTAGGACATGCTGAATGTGTGTAGTTTTGTTTATCAGGCAATAATTATATTAAGCGTGGGAGCACTTTTTAAATGTCCATAACAGTATCAAAGTAGCGATGAAAGGACGCTTCAGGAAGTGTTGCATAATGAACTATTAACAGTACTTCTGGTTGCTTGCATGGCAGCAGGTAAGTCTTGTCTGAAAGACCTGCAATATCAGGAGTTACTGTAGCCCTCTTTTGCTTTGTAAACCTTGTATTGATGTTATAATGCTTCAGGTTTTTGATGCAATAAAATATTCTAGTCCTCTTTACAATGTGTTCTACAATGTTTTATTGCACTTGAACAGGCTCGGGCTGGAATGTTTAAATCTACTTTCACCAAAATAGGCTTTACAGTATGTGTAAACATAGCACACAGATCACATGTGTTAAATTAACTAGTTGAGGGGGAAAATTCTTACTCGACGTGAGGCGCCTATGATGTGATTACCCATACTGGTCACTAGGTGGCAGTGATTCTGTACCAAGTGCTGCTTTGAATTCATACACAATTAGTGAATGAGAGAAAAAGAAGGTGCAGTGCTTCCATCCATTCTTCTGTCTACCTTTCTCATTAACGGAAAAAAAAACCTGAGTGTTTGTGCTCAATAGAGTCACAAAAGGCACGTGTGCTGGGAAATGGATAAGGTGGCTGGGGATGTGGCGTAATGGGCAGATCCTCCTACTTTTAACTGGGGAACTAGGTTTAGAGTCTTGGCGTCGGCTCCTGTGCTAATCATGTAACATCCCCGTGCCTGAAAATTAATGTGTCCTTGTGTAACATAACAGGCGCTCATGTAAAGTGCTTCAATACTTTTGGTTCAAGTTTGCGTTGTTTAAAAACTGCAACACAAACAAGGCGGTAGCTGGCTTTTAAAAAACATTCAGCTTTCTCTTCACGTTGTTAAAGGAAGGGGGGCATAGTGAGGAGGAGGAAGATGTAGCCCATGAGAGGGAGCGAAGAGCAGCTGTTCAGAATACAAACAAGCTGTGAGGGGCAGGAGGTGTTCTGGGATCAACAAGGATATTAAGTGAACTGGGAGCTGCAGCAAGGACAGAGCGAAGACAAAGTTGTGCCCGGAGGGAAAACATATGGCCCATACTGAAAGGATCCATGTAGCAGGGGCAGTCTCCAGGGTGGAACAAAAAGAGGGACTACTTTGTTTATTCATCAATGGTAAGCCAGCATTTCTAAAGGACAGTAAGAGGAACCAATGAAAAAGATGTCTGTTTTTTTAAGCCTATATCCTAGATTCTACATGTCTCTCCAAGACGGCTCATGCGCTGCCTAGGCGAGACCTAACAAGTTACTCCCTTGTTGCAGGAGCATCTGTTCTCTTGGTCCCTTAATTCAGTAGCCCAACCATCCATCTCCACAGGCCCAACCCTGATTAAATATTATCCTGGCGGTCAGTTGTTTGAAGAACTGACCAGCAAGGCAAGCAGTTGGCACACAGGACAAGAAACACATATGAGTAGGGACCTTTGTAAACAGCCTCTTATGGTTTTTGCATTGTTTTTCCTGTGCTGAGGTAGTTAGCAGTGCCTTTGCTATTGTATATGGATGGGGTTTAGAATTAAGGAGTATTAACTTTGTCTGTTTGAACTGTCTATGCTTTGAAATTGATGTATCTCAATAATATCTTTATTGGGAATAACCGCTTTGCATTGCATGGCCTCTGAGTGAAATATTTGCTAAACAGTGGTTGTTGCCTTTTTCCCCCCATTTATCATTTTCTGTAGAGGTTACATGGGGCCACCGCATCAGGGTCAGCCAATGCATCAAGTTCCCGGCCAAGACCACCGTGGCCCACCTCTTCATGAAATGAGAGGGCCAATGGGTGAACCCAGACCAATGATGGGTGAACCCAGACCAATGATGGGTGAACCCAGGCCAATGATGGGTGAAAACAGGCCAATGATGGGTGAAAACAGGCCAATGATGGGTGAAAACAGGCCAATGATGGGTGAAAACAGGCCAATGATGGGTGAAAACAGGCCAATGATGGGAGAAAACAGGCCAATGATGGGAGACACAAGGCCAATGATGGGAGACGCACGTCCTATGATGGGAGACGCACGTCCTATGATGGGTGACGCAAGGCCAATGATGGGCGACGCAAGGCCAATGATGGGAGACGCAAGGCCAATGATGGGAGATGGCAGAGGTCCTATGATGGATCGAGGAGTTCCTCCCATGGACAACAGAGGTAAATGTCTGTATTAAGCAAGTGTGGAATAAGCATGTGTGTAAGACTGGATGTTAAACAGGATGAAAAATTTGATTTTTGTTGAATTCCCTTACACCGTGCTTTAGCTACTACTCTTTAGTCTGCCTAACGGTGACTTTGTTGTCTTCATAGTGGCTGCCCCCGGACTTGAACCTTTTTATTTAAATTGTTTTAGTATTTTTTTTGTTTTACTTAATTTTTGTTTTTCATTAGTGTTAATATTAAGCTTTGTTCCTCCATTTGATTTAGGAAGTCATAATTTACCGCTTTTGTGGAGAGAGATTTTGTTTCCAGTTCAAAAAGAGTCCTCCTCTTCAAGTTTTTAGCTGTAAAGTGAACCTTATATTTGAGGTATTGCCTTTGAAGACCATATGATTTCTTCTCGTGTATCTATGCTCTTTTCCCCTTATGGGCACCGATGTTATAAAATACGCAGTTTGAGGCATGTGTGCTGTAGATACACATGCTTTGCATACTGCTGCCATGTAGTTACAACACAATGGCCCAGCACTCTAAATACAATTGAAATGTAAAGCATAATTACGACACAAGTAAATGTCAGTGGATTCTATTCCATAAGAACACAGGAGCTTTGGCAGATATGGCAAATGTCTTATTATTCAAAGTCAGCCACCCCTCACTCGATTTTTTTCTCTCTTTGTGATTATTCAGTCAGCCGGCATACTCGCGTGGCGTTTGGTCAAACCAACGCCACGCGAGTATGCCGGCTGACTGAATAATCACAAAGAGAGAAAAAAATCGAGTGAGGGGTGGCTGACTTTGAATAATCCAAATACAGGCAGAACATTGCGGATTGAAAAATAAGACATTTGCCATATCTCTTCACAGATACCAAACAAATTTACAAAGAATTTGAAAAAGAAAGAAATTTGCACCTGCACCATAATTGGATAGTGCACAGACCACGAAAATTAAAGCTACTTTTTAGTGCCCTGAAGAAGTCCGCGAGGATGAAACGCGTTGGCTATGGTCTGTTTTACATGTTGAAAAGAAATCTCTGAATAAAAGGATCTGATGGAAAATAACTCTGCTGAAAGCTCCTGTGTTCTTATGGAATAGAATCCACTGACATTTACTTGTGTCGTAATTATGCTTTACATTTCAATTGTATTTAGAGTGCTGGGCCATTGTGTTGTATCTATAGTGATTTGAGGCAGTCTGCTTCAGGAGATTTAGGGGTTTTGGATCTCCGGTCATTAGCACCATCTATAAATAAAACTCCACTAGGGATAAGTGCAATTTTTCTGCCCCAAACCTTGTTCTCTGCTTAAATAAACTGCTGCCATGTAGTGTAGGGTCCGGATGTTTGAAAGTTGTTTTTCTTCAAAAAAGTATTTTCCAGTCACGAGGCAAAGTGACTCCTCCTTTCGGTGATAGTGCGCATGGAAACTAACTCCATTGTTAGATTGTTTTCTTTCCGCCATCTGGTTCGGACGTGGTTTGCTGTGCTCCAGTTCGAGACCGTTCGTCAGGATCCCATCGTTTCACAACCCACTGTACCCTTGTCAGTATGAGTTCAAACATGTTTTCCCATCCTCTGTGTGTCAAAAATCAGAAAACTATCGCTGTTGGATCAACAGAACTCCAACTGCGGTCTTCGGGCCTAGCCCGTCTTATTCACTTCCACTCGAGTGATCAGCATTGAGTAAATCTGCCGATGGAAAAGGACTCCGTTCCAGTTCTGCCCTTGGCGCCATTCAAAACATCCACGCACCGACCTTCACAAAGTCTGTAATTTGTGCCCGTCTCTCGCTGGATCACAAGGAAGAAGAATGCGACGCCTGTCCCTCATTCCGCTCGAAAAAGACCGTACGAGACCGCCGGGTTTGACGGAAAGAAATTCAGCGACAAAACATCGAAGAGTCCCCCGATATCTTCGGAGCAGATATCGAACTGTAAGAAATGGAAGCATCAACAGCGGAGGATGAAGAGGCCTTCTCCGTCCAAATTTCAAATTCAGATTCCGAGCTGGAGATAATTTTGGAGTCGCAGGACGTTCCATCCGATCAAGGTGCTGTGAGTACCAAAGCCCCGTTACCCACAAACCCGCTTCCTTCAAAAATAAGGCTTCTATGCCACCACTTCCATCCAGCCATGGTTGGCACCAAGACTCTGCTTCCAACGCCTCGCCCTCCAGTTCGACACCGAAAGCACATGTCAAGCCTTCCGAGTCAGGTTTGGGTCGAGATATCACAACTTCTGCACATAAAGCTTTGACTCCAATGCAGCTCAGTACCAAAAATTTCGACACTGAAACAAAAAGAGACTCTTCAAAAGCCTCCAGAGCCAATTTTGGTAACCATGCAACAAAAGCTGGATCCAAAACAGAAAGAACTGTATATAAATCCAGTCACTGGACATATTACAACAAAACTAGTGATACCATCCTTCAAAAGAAAGACACTATATAAAATCCCTCTTAAGAAGGAGGACATGGCTACTAGCCCTCTTCACCCTATTTCTCCTACCCCCTCCACACTCTTTAACAGTACCTGTTATACCACCAGCAGACCATCTAGACATCACACCAAAGAGCTCTCCGTGTACAGATCCTGATACAGGGAATGAGGATGACACGTATGGACAACCACCACCAGATCCTTGGGATGATTACAATATAGCTCCTCCTACAGATACAGGCCCAGATCTATACCCTGCTAAACCTTCCTCTCCTTTTGATAACACCTCATACCAGGAGTTAATTGCCTGGGCAGCTACATACCATGGAGTTTCTTTGCACAAGGAACCGTTGGAAGAAGATTTCTTATTTGAAACATTAGGGACCACACACAGAACAACACAATCGTTACCTATGTTAAAAAGTATGATGAGGCATGCTGAGGACATTTTTAAAGATCCATTGAGGGCACGTATTATGACACCTAGGGTGAATAAAAAATATAAACCCCCACCATCTAACCCAATTTTTATGAAGGGCCAGTTTCCTTTAGATTCCTTAGTTGTGTCCAATGCTCGTAAAAAAACAAATTCACAAACTACAGGGGATACACCACCTCCGGACAAGGAGTCGATGCTAATAGATGCCTCCGGTAAGAGAGTGGCTGCACAATCGGCCAACCACTGGCGTATTGTGAGAAAGTGGCTCTGTATATACTGTTCCTTAATAGATACAGGGTGTACAGAGTCCACAGTCCCCAAGGGTTTGGCAGAGGCTAAAGTTAGATATAACCTTACTCTCTAAAGTGGTAGCTTGGTCGAGCAGTAAGGCAACATCAGAGGACAGTGTAAAGCATTTGTTGTACACACTCAGTCAGCAAATGGTCTCACACACTCAATAACTGAACTCTAGGCCAATGATTTATATATACAAAATATATGCTGGTTTTATTTTAGAACCAAAAATAGGTATTAAAATATACTTTCTCAGAATGTGATGTTTTCTATAAATACTTTTGCAATATGCAATTGATTTTTGTAAACAGTTACATGTGGTTGCAATAGGCAACACTATTTTAAACACAATAATGCATTGAATTCCATGGAAGTTTCAAGTTATTTGCAACAGATTACTTTTAGGAATACTTTTGGAATTCCAGGACTGGATCCTAGATTCAGTCCTGGGTCAGTACTTAGAATCAAGTGATGAAAGTCGACTTAATTGCTGTGATGATTTTTAAACAATATTTAGCTATTTTAAAAGATGACACTTAGAAAATATTTCAGAGAAAACAGTCAATGATGCCCTATGGAAGAAATTCAAGTTACAGGTACAGTATGTTCTAGTTACTTTTGTAATCCAGTACTGGGTACCTAGCCTTAGTACTGGGACCTTTATCCAAAACAGGTAAGTAATTACGTTTTCAGATATTATACGATTTTTAAGGAATACTTAAAGATTGCAGAAATTTACACTTAGAAGAAATTTCACAGAAAAACAGTCAATGGATTCCTATGGGAGAAAATTGGGTTACAGGTAAGTACAGTTGTAAGTATTTTTCAGTCAGCACTGGGCACCAAGATCCAGCACTGGGAGCTCACCTAAGAGCAGGTGAGTATTTTCGTTTTCGTTACTCGGCTGATTTTTGGTGAATATTTAAAAATTTGAAAAGTCCACACAGAAGAAATTTCAGGAAAAAGCCAGTCACGGTTACCCTATGAAGAAAATAGAGTTATCGGTTTAAAGGTAAGTACTCGACTGGCAGAGTTGAGGTTCTGGGCATAGACTCAGGGGTCCCCCAGGGTCAGATAGGTACAGTTGGTTCACCCTCAGCGACTCTAGGGCGTCCGGGTGCAGAGAGAGTAAGGCCCAATGTTATCCTATGAGGGATAGGGGGGCCTTGGTTGGTGGCTGCGGACTAGCAAGCCACGCGGCTGTGGGAGCTGGGCTCCTGGTCACTTACTCAGGGCAAGTGGGGAAGTAGGTAGGTGTAGAGGTTGCACTGCCAGGGCCACTCGGGCGGCTGGGTGCAGGGTGCTTTTGAGCCTTCGGGCGCTCAATTGATTTCAATGGGAAATCTCCGGTTTAGAAAAAGGCTGCAAGCTCGGGGATGAGGATTCTTCAGGTGCCACCACCACTTCGAGAGGTAAGTTGGGTAGTTGGAGGATAGGTAGGTACCCCGGGATTGAGCACAGGGGGCCGCGGGGCTTTTGATGTCGGGAACTTTTACCCTCTGATGATTGTGGTAGGGGGGCACCTTGTTCTGAGGCTGAAGGCTTCTTCAGGAATGTCGAGGGAGGTCCTTGGGTGCCGGACTCGGGTTCACAGTCGCCGTGGGGTCGTCCTCGTGGTCTTTGTTCACTCCGGCACTGGCCAGGCTTGGCTGGTGCAGAGAGTGCTGGGTTCGCGGTTCCGGGCTGCTGCCAGGGATTAAAAATAGGTTTGGAGTAGAGCCTCTACTCATGGGAGTCCCAGGGGCTTAGAGCCAAAAGGTAGCCAGGTCCTCCGGGGTTTGTGAGGTTGCTGGCCACAAGAGATGCCGGTTTGGAGCAGGAGCAGGTTCGAGGGTCGACAGGCCGGTAGGGCTAGGGCCAAAGCAGTTGGTGTCTTCCTCTTCATAGCAGCTGCAGGGCAGGTCTTCTTTCTTCTTGCTCTTCTTTGTATTCTTGGAATCTGGAATCTGGGGAAGGAAGGTTCAGGGTGACCCTAAATACTAGATTTAGGGGCGTTACAGGTAGGTGAAGGGCAGGGGCCAATGGGTCCCTGTCCTGGGGTGGGTACACCCCCTATCCTGCCTCTCTCCTGTGGGAGGGGGGCAGGAGCCTAGTCCTGATTGGGCAGGGCTTCCCATCTTCAAGATGGCGAGAGCCTGGAGATGTGCTTCACCTCGCCTCCCCCACCTCAGGGGGTGGGGTTGGCAGGCTGGCAAATCCCCTGTCCTTATTTGGGGTTTCCGGCCAAGCTTCCCGCCAGAGTAAGGGGTTGCAGTGGCCTGGGGAAGCTCACAGAGGCGGCATTCCTTTGAAGGTTCCCCCTGCCCATCCTGGGGGAGGAGATTTAGCAACTCGCCCATGATGTGCATTGTTGCAGACCCAGGAGAGCAGGGGCTCTCCTACCCAGGGGTCCAGCAACATGTCTGCTGTGTGGCAGCCTAGGCAGCCTCAGAACAGACGTGGATTGTAGGTTTAGGTTTCAGGGGGCCTCTCTAAGATGCCCTCTGTGGTGCTTGGTACATTAAATCCCACACTGGCATCAGTGTGGATTTAATGTGCTGAGCAGTTTGATGCCAAACTTCTCAGTCTTCAGTGCTGCCATTATGGTGCTGTGGAGTTAGTGTTTGACAAGCTCCCAGCACCATATACTCTTAGATGGCAGCACTGCACTTACAGGACCCAGGAATGGACCTGGGTACTGTAGGGGCACAGGGCGCCTGCCTCTGTGCCCACACCACTGGCATAGAGCACCCAGCTAGAGGGCTGGCCGATGTATGCCAGGGCAGTGTAGGTTGTGGGCATGGCACACAGGGATGTGTGCCATGTCGACTCTGTTTTGTCTTGTATCCAGACACTCAGCCTGCAAGAGCAGTGTGTGTGTGTTAGGGTACAGGGTCTCTAAGGGTGGCACAATGAGTGCTGCAGCCCTTAGAGGCCTTCCCTGGTCACAAGGACCTCGGTACCTAGGGTACCATTTACCAGGGGCTGACATGTGGCCAGGGTTTGCCAATTTGGGTTTTCGCTGGTAGGCAGTTTTTAGGGTAGGAACACAGGCCCTGGGCACCTGATTGGCAGGAGCCCAGGGCACAACAAGGAAAAGTGCATCAGCTATTAGGCAAAAAGGGGGGGGGGGGGGGGTTTACTGCAATAAAAACCCACTTTCTTACACGTATAGCCAATAAACAAGGCATTTTGCTCAGATACGATAGGGTCCACTGGGATGGAATGGAAGACTTCCTCCAATATCTCCCTGAAGAACATAGAAAAAGAGGGCTAGAACTAATACAAGATGGAAAACTAATTTCCAATTTCTCTATTAGGTGTGCGTTAGATGCTGCTGATACTGAGGACAGAGAGGTCAACGTTAGCATTCTCCTCAGAAGACACGCATGGTTATGAATCTCTGGTTTTAAACCAGAAGTACAGCAAACGATACTAAATGCCCCATTCGACATCTTTTTGCTCCTCAAGTGGATGAATCACTTGAAAAAATTAGGTAAGATACAGAAGTAGCAAAATCTATGAGGGCACCACAATCACTCTTTAACAGAGGCTCCTTTCGCTGCTCACTTTTTATAGGAAGGCTCCAAAAATACCTCCACAGATGCCAACACATCTTCCTATAAACCACAAAATCAATCCTCCCCCTATGCAGGATTTTAAACAGGCGGTTACTGAGGGAACAATTTTAAAGGCAGAGGTAGAGGTACCCCAACACGCATCTCTCCATCTCCTGACAAACAGTGACTTCATAACAATTGCCCCCCACCCCACGATCATTGTAGGAAGGTGGCTCTGTATATACTATACCAAAGTGAGGTATAGTGTGCACATAGTCCATGGTAACCCCAAAGGTAGGTAACCCCAAAGGTAGGCAGAGGTAAAAGTAGATAGCACCTTACTCTCTATTTGTGGTAGTGTGGCTTTATCAGAGGGTAGTGTTAAGCAATTGTTGGACACACTCAATCAGCAAATGATTTACACACTCAAAGACTGAACTCAGACCAATGCTGTTTGTATAAAAATATTCTTTTAGTTATTTTATTTCCTAGAAACAAGCAAGCCTGGCACAGGTAAGTGATTGATACTTTGCAATAATAATACCGTTTGAATTGCATTTGTATATAAACTTTAGTTTGGTTACCGGAAAAGTACTGGTAATGCAATGCTTTGAAATATTGTACATATACTTAATATTGACTTTTCAATAGAATGTCATTTATATTACTTTACAGATTACTTTTCTTACACAGTGTAGTATGCCTGGATACTACACTGGGATATTTCCAGTAAACAGGTAAGTAAAAGCGTTTTGTTATTTGGTTACAGTTTTAAAGACTTTTATAGATTTTTCAACTTCACACTAGGAAACTTTTTCATAGGAAAACAGTCAGTGTTATCCTATGGGAGGAAATAGTGTTATCGGTTAACAGGTAAGTACTTTGTTGTGGGAGTTGGGTTCCTGGGGTTAGACTCAGTGGTCCCCCAGGGTCAAGGATGCACTCTTGTTACACCCTCAGTGGCACTAGGGCGGCCGGGTTCATAGTGCTGGGGCCCCATGTTATCCGATAGGGGACCTCCGGTTGGTGGTTGCTTACAAGCAGGCCACAAGATTGTGGGAGCAAAGCTCCTGGACTTAAGCTCAGGGCAAATGGGGGTTCAAGACAGCACCAAAGGTGCACCCTCAGCGTCACTAGGGCGGCCTGGTGTATAGTGCTGTTTTGGCGCTGGCGCCCTGTTACTTTCAATGGGGTTTCTCCGGTTTGCAAACACACTGCAGCTCGGGACGAAGGTCTTCTGGGTGCGACCACCACTTGGAGAGGTAGGTTGGGATGCTGGGGGTTGGCAAGACACCGTTGGTTGGGCCAACCAAGGCTGTGGGGCATCTGGTGCAGGAGTGTCTTTTAGGGTCGGATCTTCTTACCAGCTCCTGATCGCGGCTGGGGGGGTCCTTCCAGATTGAGGCTGCAGATGTCTGCTTGAGGCAGGTCAGGGATCACTGAATCTCGGGTCAGGATCGCAGGAGGCCTCCTCGTGGGATTGGGCCAATCTAACTCTGCCGTGGGCGTCTGGTGCAGAAGGGTGCAGACTTGTGGATTTTGCCATGGCTGAAGTCTGTGGGTGAACAAATCCGGTGTTCACGGTAGACAAAGTATTTTCCATGGAAGGCAGGGCAGGTCCTCGGGGTTTTTGAGGTTGCTGGCTGCAGGACAAAACGGAGTTTCGCTTCTGCAGGTTCGATGTGGAGACAGGCTGGTAGGGCTGAGCCCAAGGCTCAGCCCTTCTCAGCTTTGGTACGGTTGTTCTGTCCTTCTTCTTTTCTTCTTGTGGTTTCTAGTCTGAGGAGGCAAGGTTCAGGGGTGCCCCTAAATACTAGCTTTAGGGGTGTTACAGGTAGGTAAAAGGTTGGGACCAATGGGTCCCTTTCCTGGGGTGGGTACACCCCCTATTATGCCTCCTTTCAGTGGAAATGGGGTATATGCCTCACTCTGGGTCCCCCCATCTGCAAGAGAGTTGTGCTTCACCTCGCCTCCCTCACCTGAGCAGCCACTCAGCCTGGACACTAGTGGTAGGTTGGTTTTCAGGGAGTATCTCTAAAATGCCCTCTGTGTGCATTTTTCATTAATTCCCACACTGGCATTCGTGTGGGTTTAATGTGCTGAGAAGTTTGATACCAAACTTCTCAGTTTTCAGTGCAGCCATTGTGATACTGTGGAGTTTGTAATGACAAACTCCCAGCACCATATACTCTTAATGGCAGCACTGCACTTACAATGTCCAAGAATTGACTTAGACACTCTAGGGCACAGGTCTTCAAACTGTGGGGCGCGCCTCCCTGGGGGGGCGTGGATGAGCTCCCAGGGGGGCGCAAAGGCCTCTGCAAGCACATGTAAATGAAGACGCCTGGAAGTGCAGCGATGTTTATTTTCTGCATTTCCAGGCTGCCTTCCTTTTCTCCGAAGCCCTCAGAGTGCCATGGGGGCCAAAGGTCAGTGGGTGTGCTGCTGGGGGCTCGGATGGGCAGAGTCTGGAGTCTTATTAAGACTCCAGCACACAGTTCTTTAAAGACCATTTGCATACCTTTGGAAACTGGTTACGGAGGCTTAGTTTTTTTTCTTTTTCCAGTACCCCCGGGCCTCTTCCTTACATTTGTATTGTAAATTTACTGCTTGTAAGAAAGTGGGTTTCTGTTGCAGTAACCCCCCCTTTTTTTGCCTAATAGCTGATGCACTTTTCCTTGTTGTGCCCTGGGCTCCTGCCAATCAGGTGCCCAGGGCCTGTGTTCCTTTTTTAAAAACTGCCTAACAGCCAAAACCCAAATTGGCAAACCCTGGCCACATGTCAGCCCCTGGTAAATGGTACCCTAAGTACCCAGGGCCTTGTGACCAGGGAAGGCCTCTAAGGGCTGCAGCACTCATTGTGCTACCAGCTAAGAGTATATGGTGCTGGGAGCTTGTCAAACACGAACTCCACAGCACAAAAATGGCAGCACTGAAGACTGAGGAGTTTGGTATCAAACTACTCAGCACATTAAATCCACACTGATGCCAGTGTGTGATTTAATGTACAAAGCACCACAGAGGGCATCTTAGAGAGGCCCCCTGAAACCTAAACCTACAATCCACGTCTGTTCTGAGGCTGCCTAGGCTGCCACACAGCAGACATGTTGCTGGACCCCTGGGTAGGAGAGCCCCTGCTCTCCTGGTTCTGCAACAATGCACATCCTGGGCAAGGTGCTAAATCTCCTCCCCCAGGATGGGCAGGGGGAAGCTTCAAAGGCATGCCGCCTCTGTGAGCTTCCCCAGGCCACTGCAACCCCCCACTCTGGCGGGAAGCTTGGCCGGAAACCCCAAATAAGGACAGGGGATGTGCCAGCCTGCCAACCCCACCCCTCCGTTGGGGGAGGCGAGGTGAAGCACATCTCCGGGCTCTCGCCATCTTGAAGATGGGAAGCCCTGCCCAATCAGGACTAGGCTCCTGCCCCCCTCCCACAGGAGAGAGGCAGGATAGGGGGTGTACTCACCCCAGGACAGGGACCCATTGGCCCCTGCCCTTCACCTATCTGTAACGCCCCTAAATCTAGTATTTAGGGGCACCCTGAACCTTCCTTCCCCAGATTCCAGATTCAAAACTACAATGAAGAGCAAGAAGAAAGAAGACCTGCCCTGCAGCTGCTAAATAGAGGAAGACACCAACTGCTTTGGCCCCAGCCCTACCGGCCTGTCGACCCTCGAACCTGCTCCTGCTCCAACCCGGCATCTCTTGTGGCCAGCAACCTCACAAACCCCGGAGGACCTGGCTACTTTTTGGCTCTAAGCCCCTGGGACTCCCATGAGTAGAGGCTCTACTCAAAACCTACCTCTAATCCCTGGCAGCAGCCCGGAACCGCGAACCCAGCACACTCTGCACCAGCCAAGCCTGGCCAGTGCCGGAGTGAACAAAGACCCCGAGGACGACCCCACGGCGACTATGACCCCGAGTCCGGCACCCAAGGACCTCCCTCGACACTCCTGAAGAAGCCTGCAGCCTCAGAACAAGGTGCCCCCCCACCGCGATCAACAGAGGGTAAGATTTCCCGACACCAAAAGGCACCCCTGCACCCGGCGCCCCGCGGCCCCCTGTGCCCAATCCCGGGGTACCTACCTATCCTCCAACTACCCAACTTACCTCTCGAAGTGGTGGTGGCACCTGAAGAGGTCTCGTCCCAGAGCTTGCAGTCTTTTTCTAAACCGGAGATTTCCCATTGAAATCAATTGAGCGCCCGAAGGCTCAAAAGCACTCTGCACCCAGCCGCCCGAGTGGCCCTGGCAGTGAAAACTCTACACCTACCTACTTCCCCACTTGCCCTGAGTAAGTGACCAGGAGCCCAGCTCCCACAGCCGCGTGGCTTGCCAGTCAGCAGCCACCAACCAAGGCCCCCCTATCCCTCATAGGATAACATTGGGCCTAACTCTCTCTGCACCCGGCCGCCCTAGAGTCGCTGAGGGTGAACCAACTGTACCTACCTGACCCTGGGGGACCCCTGAGTCTATGCCCAGAACCTCAACTCTGCCAGTCGAGTACTTACCCTTAAAGCGCTAACTCTATTTTCCTCATAGGGTAACATTGACTGGCTTTTTCCTGAAATTTCTTCTAAGTGTGGACTTTTCAAATCTTAAAATATTCACCAAAAATCAGCCGAGTAATGAAAACGAAATTACTCACCTGCTCTTAGGTGAGCTCCCAGTGCTGGATCTTGGTGCCCAGCACTGACTCTGAAAAATACTTACAACTGTACTTACCCGTAACCCAATTTTCTTCCATAGGAAACCATTGACTGTTTTTCTCTGAAAATTCTTCTAAGTGTCGATTTCTGCAATCTTTAAATATTCTTCAAAAATCGTATAATATCTGAAAACGTAATTACTTACCTGTTTTGTATAAAGGTCCCAGTACTGAGTCTAGGCACCCAGTACTGGATTACAAAAGTAACGAGAACATACTGTACCTGCAACATGAATTTTCTTCCATAGGGAATCATTGACTGTTTTCTTTGAAATATTTTCTAAGTGTCAACTTTTAAAATAGCTAAATATTGTTTAAAAATCATTACAGTAATTAAGTCGACTTTAATCACTTGATTCTGAGTACTGACCCAGGACTGAATCTAGGATCCAGTCCTGGAATTCCAAAAGTAATCTAAAAAGTAATCTGTTGCAAATAACTTGAATTTTCCATTGAGCTCAATGCATTGTTGTGTTTAAAATAGAGTTGCCTATTGCAACCACTTGTAACTGTTTACAAAAGTCAATTTGCATATTGCAAAAGTATTTATATGAAACATCTCATTCTGAGAAAGTATATTTTAAATCCAAGTGTTGGTTCTAAAATAAAAGAAGCATATATTTTTTATATATAAACCATTGGCCTAGAGTTCAGTTATTGAGTGTGTGAGACCATTTGCTGACTGAGTGTGTACAACAAATGCTTTACACTGCCCTCTGATACTGCCTTACTGCTCGACCAAGCTACCACTTTAGAGAGTAAAGTTATATCTAACTTTAACCTCTGTCAAACCCTGGGGGACTGTGGACTCTGTACACCCTGTACCTATTAAGGAACAGTATATACAGAGCCACTTTCTCACACTGCTGTAGTGTGAAAATGCATTTCATGAAAAGGAATATACAACAGGGTTGCCAATAGAAAAAATGCCAGCCATGTATGTTTAAAGAGCCTGCAAAGACCTTGCTTTGACACTAAATAGGGTCTTAAATAAAAAAGTATGTATTCATTTGTAATTTGACTTTGTCTGTTCCTTTTATTTTCAGTCATGAAACATTCAGGCAGCCCTAGAACACATTTAAAAGTGCTTTATATTTGCTTTTCGGAGTACGCACAGATAACTGCTAAAATAGGGCGTTAGGTGACTGTTTATTTTTGTACCATCTGCAACATCAAAATAATGAGCTGGAAACCCTAATCAAAAGACTGGAAGTTTGTTGCAGGATCAGCTGTGAGAAAGTGGCTCTGTATATACTGTTCCCTAATAGGTACAGGGTGTACAGAGTCCCCAGTCCCCCAGAGGCTGATAGAGGTCAAAGTTAGGTATGACCTTACTCTCAAAAGTGGTAGCTTGGTCGAGCAGTAAGGCAGTACCAGAGGACAGTGTAAAGCATTTATTGTACACACTCAGTCAGCAAATGGTTTCACACACTCAATAACTGAACTCTAGGTCAATGATTTATATATATAAAATATATACTTGTTTTATTTTTAGAACCACAAAGGGGATCAAAATATACTTTCTCAGAATGAGAGGTTGCATATAAATACTTTTTGTCTTAAGCAAGGAATTTTTGTAAACAGTCACAGTTGGTTGCAATAAACAATCCTATTTCCTAAACATCACAATGCATTGAGCTCAATGGTACATTCAGGTTATTTGTAATAAATTACTTTTCAGATTACTTTTGGAATTCCAGGTCTGGCTCCTAGAACCAGCCTTGGGTCAGTATTCAGAATCAAGTGATGAAAGTCGACTTAGTAACTGTAATGATTTTTAAATAATATTTAGCTATTTCAAAAGTTAGCACTTAGAAAATATTTCAAAGAAAACATTCAATGGATCTCTATGGCAAGAAATTCACATTGCAGGTAGAATACTTTATCGTTACTTTAGTAATCCAGGACAGGGTGCCTAGACCCAGGACTGGGGTCCTTATCAAAAACAGGTAAGTAATTTCGTTTGCAGAAATGGTACGATTTTAAAAGAATATTTCAAATTTGTAAAAATAGACACTTAGAAGAAATTTCACAGAAAAGCAGACAATGGTTTCCTATGGGAGAAAAATGAGTTAGAGGTAAGTATAGTTGTGAGTACTTTTCAGGGTCAGGGCTGGGCACCAAGATCCAGCACTGGGAGCTCACCCAGGAACAGGTGAGTAAATTCGTTTTTGTCACTTGGCTGATTTTTGGTGAATTTTTACAGTTTTGAAAAGTTCACACTTAGAAGATTTTTGAAGAAAATGCCAGTCAATGTTACCCTATGAGGAAAATGAAGTTAGCGGTTTAAGGGTAAGTACTCGACTGGCAGAGTTGAAATTCCGGGCATAGACTCAGGGGTCCCCCAGTGTCAGGTAGGTACAGTTGGTTCACCCTCAGCGGTTTCAGGACGGCCGGGTGCAGAGTGAGTTAGGCCCAATGTTATCCTATGAGGGATAGGGGGGCCTTGGTTGGTGGCTGCTGTCTGGCAAGCCACGCGTCTGTGGGAGCTGGGCTCCTGGTCACTTACTCAGGGCAAGTGGGGAAGTAAGTTAGTGTAGAGAGTGCACTGCCAGGGCCACTCGGGCGGCTGGGTGCAGGGTGCTTTTGAGCCTTCGGGCGCTCAATGGAAATCAATGGGAATGTTCCGGTTTGGAAAAAGGCTGCAGGCTCTGGGACGAGGATGTTTCCGGTGCCACCACCACTTCGAGGGGTAAGTTGGGTAGTTGTAGGTTAGGTGGGTACCCCGGGATTGGGCACAGGGGGCCGCAGGGCGCCGGGTGCAGGGGTGCCTTTTGACGTCGGGAATCTGACCCTCTGGTTGATCGCGGCTGGAGTGGCACTCGGTTCTGAGGCTGCAGGCTTCGTCCAGGATGTCGAGGGGGGTCCTTGGGTGCCGGACTCGGGGTCACAGTCGCCGTGGGGTCGTCCTCAGGGTCTTTGTCCACTCCGGCACTGGCCAGGCTTGGCTGGTGCAGAGTGTGTTGGGTCCGCGGTTCCGGGCTGCTGCCAGGAGTTAGGAATAGGTTTCTCGAGTAGAGCCTCTACTCATGGGAGTCCCAGGGAATCAGAGTTCAAAGGTAGCCAGGTCCTCCGGGGTTTTTGAGGTTGCTGGCCACAAGAGATGCCGCGCTGGAGCAGGAGCAGGTTCGAGGGTCGACAGGCCGGTAGGGCTGGGGCCAAAGCAGTTGGTGTCTTCCTCTTTTTAGCAGCTGCAGGGCAGGTCTTTTTTCTTCTTGCTCTTCTTGTAATTTTCTATCTGGAATCTGGGGAAGGAAGGTTCAGGGGGCCCCTAAATCCTAGATTTAGGGGCGTTACAGGTAGGTGAAGGCCAGGGACCAATGGGTCCTTGTCCTGGGGTGGGTACACCCCCTATCCTGCCTCTCTCCTGTGGGAGGGGGGCAGTAGCCTAATCCTGATAGGGTAGGGCCTCCCATCTTCAAGATGGCGAGAGCCCGGAGATGTGCTTCACCTCGCCTCCCCCACCTGAGGGGTGGGGTGGCCAGGCTGGCACATCCCCTGTCCTTGTATGGGGTTTCCGGCCAAGCTTCCCGCCAGAGTGGGGGGTTGCAGTGGCCTGGGGAAACTCCAACTGGCGGCATGCCTTTGAAGCTTCCCTTTGCTCATCCTGGGGGAGGAGATTTCTCACCTCACCCAGGATGTGCATTGTTGCAGCCCCGGGAGAGCAGGGGCTCTCCCACCCAGGGGTCCAGCAACGTGTCTGCTGTGTGGCAGCCTGGGCAGCCTCAGAGCAGACGTGGATTGTAGGTTAGCTGTAAGGGGGCATCTCTAAGATGCCCTCTGGGGTGCTTAGTACATTAAATCCCACACTGGCATCAGTGTGGGTTTAATGTGCTGAGAAGTTTGATACCAAACTTCCCAGTCTTCAGTGTTGCCATTATGGTGCTGTGGAGCTCGTGTTTGACGAGCTCTCAGCACCATGTACTTGTAAATGGCAGCACTGTACTTACAGTGCCCATGAATTGACCTGGGTACTGTAGGGGCACAGGGCTCCTGCTCCTGTGCCCACACCATAGGCATAAGGCACCCAGCCAGAGGAGTGGCTGACATATGCCTTGGCAGTGTAGGAGATGGGCATGGCACACAGAGATGTGTGCCATGTCGACTCTTTGTTTTGTCCTGCACCCAGACACTCAGCCTGCAAAGGCAGTGTGTGTGTGTAAGGGTACAGGGCCTCTAAGGGTGGCACAATGAGTGCTGCAGCCCTTAGAGGCCTTCCCCGGTCACAAGGCCCTGGGTACCTAGGGTACCATTTACTAGGGGCTGACATGTGGCCAGGGTTTGCCAATTGGGAGTTTGTATTTTAGGGAAGGAACACAGGTCCTGGGCACCTGATTGGCAGGAGCCCAGGGCACAACAAGGAAAAGTGCATCAGCTATTAGGCAAAAAAGGGGGGGGTTACTGCAACAGAAACCCACTTTCTCACACAAGCCCCCCCCAGCCCAAAGGCCAGGAGACTTCTGCCAAAGCAGGGAGAGTCTACCTAGTCTTTCAGGCGAGGAAGAGTTGGGGAAGTGGTTTGAAAGTTGCAGGGCCTACTCTGCCTTACATCCTTCTGCCTAGGTCAGTCCCTTTGGGGAGCTGGCCTGTCTTATTAGTTTCAGGACCTAACTCCCAAGGCTCCTCTCCTTGTCTTTTACTGTCCTTGTCCCATCTTTCTATTTTGGGTTTAGAGGTGTATACATCGGTAGTTTCTAACCTAGCCAGGGCTAGGCCCAGCTTACCCACAGAGGCTACCCACAGCTTGAGCAACCCCACCATGATCAATAAGGTCAGGGGGCCTGACTTGCTATATGGCAGGGGGTTAGGCCACCATGCCAAGGATAGGGCTGCCATGAAGGCTAACACCCAGCAGAGGTTGCTGACAGCTGTCAGTGCCCAGAACCACACCTGTAGCTCCTGACTGGCAAGTGAGGGAGCTATTTTATAGTTCTCTTTGGGTCCTGGCTGTTGGTCTGTTTGAGGATAGGGGGTCCCTACTCTGGGTAGGGAACACCCCTTCTCCACCCTTTGTTCTGCCACCTGAGGAGCCACTAATTCAGGCTGGACAGTTGCCTGACTAGTCAGGTCTTGTTGTTGGCTAGGGGGGGCTTTACCAGTGCCATTGTGGGAGTTTTCCCTTACTGGGATAGAATCTCCCTGGCTCTCTGGAACTGTGGCTAACGGTTGCCCACCTTTCCTACCCTGTTTCTTCTCACTCTTTTGGGACTCAGCTGCACTGACTGCAGGTTGAGCCCCCACAGGTTCTTTGGGCGAGGCCTGGCATTGGGCCAGCACCTCTCTTTGGCTCAGTTCCACATCTAAGTGATCATTCCCCAAGAGACAATCAAGGGGGAGGTTTTTACTGACTATCACTTTTCTCCATCTAAGGGACCCAGCTGTGGCTAAGGGCACTATAGCCACAGGCCTAACATTGACTCCCCCTGGGACAGTTCTTACCCTTCTTGTTTCCCCTGGGACATATTGGTGTGGGAATACCAACCTGTCATGTACCACAGTGTGACTGGCACAGGTATCTCTCAGGGCAGTGGCTGGGATTCCATTCACCAGTAGGTGGTGGAAGTGTCTACTTCCTTCTGGGATCTCCAGCTTGCTTCTTGGGCCCATTCCCCAGTTGAAAGCTAGGAGGACTTCCTCATCTGAGGACCCTCCCTCCCGAGCTACACTGGCAACCCCTGGGGTTACACTAGTCACCCCTGGAGCTGTACTAGGGACCTTATTTTTAGGACAGCTAGAGTCCTGGGTGTGGTGTCCAGCCTTTTGACAGTTGAAACACCATATTCTGTTGGGATCCCAATTCTTACCTTGGTACCCTGGCTTAGTTTGTGAGGTGTCTTTGGGCCCACCCTCCTGGTCAGGTTTTTGGGGGGCTACCTGGGACTCCTTTCTTTTATCCACAAGGGGTTCACTCTCTTTCTTCTGGGGAGGCTTTGGGACCCCTTGGTTCTGGTCCCTCCCAGTGGACGTCCTAGTCACCCTAGTCTTGACCCAGTGGTCTGCCTTTTTTCCCAATTCTTGTGGGGATTTTAGACCTAGGTCTACCAAATGCTGATGCAACTTTTCATTTGTGCAGTTACTCAAAATATGTTCCTTCATGAATAAATTGTACAATCCAGTAAAATCCTGCACACCATGTCCAGCTAACCAACCATCCAGTGTCTTCACTGAGAAATCTACAAAATCAATCCAGGACTGGGTCTGGGTTTTGTGAGCCCCCCTGAATCTAATTCTATACTCCTCAGTGGTGAATCCAAATCCCTCAATCAGAGCGTTCTTCATGAGTTCATAGGATCCTGCTTCTGGCCCAGAGAGAGTCAGAAGCCTGTCCCTGCAGTTACCAGAGAACAGTTCCCACAGGAGTGCCCCCCAGAGAGGTTTCTTTACTTTTCTGATATCACAAGCCCTCTCAAAGGCTGTGAACCATTTGGTGATATCATCACCTTCCTCAAATTTAGGGACAATCCCTTTGGGGATTTTAGGGTCAGAAGTTTCCTCCCTATCCTTGTTTTTATTATTGCTGCCACCATTGATGGGTGCTAAACCCATCTCTCTCCTTTCCTTTTCTAGGGCCAGGAGTCTGGACTCTAGATCTATTCTTCTGGCCAGCCTCACAAGGCTGTCCTCTTCACTGGGGGGTCCCCCAGTGTTGTCTCTGGTACCAGAGCCACCTGTGTGGTCTCTAGGTGCCCAGATGCTAATTCTTGAGTTGGAGGGTATGGGTGCCATCTCCTCCCTAGGAAATAGTATGGGGAGGTTGTTGTCCACCTCCCCTGTTTCCCTTTCCTCATCTGACTGGCCATCACCATGTTCAGATGGGTGGTCTTTAGCATACTCAGCCAGGAGCTCCTGGAGCCCTTGTTTGGTTGGATGCAGACCCATTTGTAAATTTTTGAGTTTACATAAGGACCTCAATTCCTTGAAAGACAAGTGTAAGTAAGGTGTGAGGTCGAGCTCCTCCACCAGGTCCATGTTATTATTATCACTAATAGCTGGGTTTGTTTGAGACATTCTAACCTGACAGTTCTAACCCTCTACCCTGACTATAGTGACTTTTATTTTTCTAAAATTCTAATGGGACTTAAGCAAGGCCCTAGCAAGACTTTTAGTAATTTTGGAAAAACCAATCAGAATTCTAAAGGCAATGTTTAAGAGTTCTGTCGTGTGATCAGATGGTAACCAAGTAGTCCAACAAATGCAAGTTTGTATCCCACCGCTGATCCACCAATGTGAGAAAGTGGCTCTGTATATACTGTTCCCTAATAGGTACAGGGTGTACAGAGTCCCCAGTCCCCCAGAGGCTGATAGAGGTCAAAGTTAGGTATGACCTTACTCTCAAAAGTGGTAGCTTGGTCGAGCAGTAAGGCAGTACCAGAGGACAGTGTAAAGCATTTATTGTACACACTCAGTCAGCAAATGGTTTCACACACTCAATAACTGAACTCTAGGTCAATGGTTTATATATATAAAATATATACTTGTTTTATTTTTAGAACCACAAAGGGGATCAAAATATACTTTCTCAGAATGAGAGGTTGCATATAAATACTTTTTGTCTTAAGCAATGAATTTTTGTAAACAGTCACAGTTGGTTGCAATAAACAATCCTATTTCCTAAACATCACAATGCATTGAGCTCAATGGTACATTCAGGTTATTTGTAATAAATTACTTTTCAGATTACTTTTGGAATTCCAGGTCTGGCTCCTAGAACCAGCCTTGGGTCAGTATTCAGAATCAAGTGATGAAAGTCGACTTAGTAACTGTAATGATTTTTAAATAATATTTAGCTATTTCAAAAGTTAGCACTTAGAAAATATTTCAAAGAAAACATTCAATGGATCTCTATGGCAAGAAATTCACATTGCAGGTAGAGTACTTTATCGTTACTTTAGTAATCCAGGACAGGGTGCCTAGACCCAGGACTGGGGTCCTTATCAAAAACAGGTAAGTAATTTCGTTTGCAGAAATGGTACGATTTTAAAAGAATATTTCAAATTTGTAAAAATAGACACTTAGAAGAAATTTCACAGAAAAGCAGACAATGGTTTCCTATGGGAGAAAAATGAGTTAGAGGTAAGTATAGTTGTGAGTACTTTTCAGGGTCAGGGCTGGGCACCAAGATCCAGCACTGGGAGCTCACCCAGGAACAGGTGAGTAAATTCGTTTTTGTCACTTGGCTGATTTTTGGTGAATTTTTACAGTTTTGAAAAGTTCACACTTAGAAGATTTTTGAAGAAAATGCCAGTCAATGTTACCCTAGGAGGAAAATGAAGTTAGCGGTTTAAGGGTAAGTACTCGACTGGCAGAGTTGAAATTCCGGGCATAGACTCAGGGGTCCCCCAGTGTCAGGTAGGTACAGTTGGTTCACCCTCAGCAGTTTCAGGACGGCCGGGTGCAGAGAGAGTTAGGCCCAATGTTATCCTATGAGGGATAGGGGGGCCTTGGTTGGTGGCTGCTGTCTGGCAAGCCACGCGTCTGTGGGAGCTGGGCTCCTGGTCACTTACTCAGGGCAAGTGGGGAAGTAAGTTAGTGTAGAGAGTGCACTGCCAGGGCCACTCGGGCGGCTGGGTGCAGGGTGCTTTTGAGCCTTCGGGCGCTCAATGGAAATCAATGGGAATGTTCCGGTTTGGAAAAAGGCTGCAGGCTCGGGGACGAGGATGTTTCCGGTGCCACCACCACTTCGAGGGGTAAGTTGGGTAGTTGTAGGTTAGGTGGGTACCCCGGGATTGGGCACAGGGGGCCGCAGGGCGCCGGGTGCAGGGGTGCCTTTTGACGTCGGGAATCTTACCCTCTGGTTGATCGCGGGTGGAGTGGCACTCGGTTCTGAGGCTGCAGGCTTCGTCCAGGATGTCGAGGGGGGTCCTTGGGTGCCGGACTCGGGGTCACAGTCGCCGTGGGGTCGTCCTCAGGGTCTTTGTCCACTCCGGCACTGGCCAGGCTTGGCTGGTGCAGAGTGTGTTGGGTCCGCGGTTCCGGGCTGCTGCCAGGAGTTAGGAATAGGTTTCTCGAGTAGAGCCTCTACTCATGGGAGTCCCAGGGAATCAGAGTTCAAAGGTAGCCAGGTCCTCCGGGGTTTTTGAGGTTGCTGGCCACAAGAGATGCCGCGCTGGAGCAGGAGCAGGTTCGAGGTTCGACAGGCCGGTAGGGCTGGGGCCAAAGCAGTTGGTGTCTTCCTCTTTTTAGCAGCTGCAGGGCAGGTCTTTTTTCTTCTTGCTCTTCTTGTAATTTTCTATCTGGAATCTGGGGAAGGAAGGTTCAGGGGGCCCCTAAATCCTAGATTATGGGGCGTTACAGGTAGGTGAAGGCCAGGGACCAATGGGTCCTTGTCCTGGGGTGGGTACACCCCCTATCCTGCCTCTCTCCTGTGGGAGGGGGGCAGTAGCCTAATCCTGATAGGGTAGGGCCTCCCATCTTCAAGATGGCGAGAGCCCGGAGATGTGCTTCACCTCGCCTCCCCCACCTGAGGGGTGGGGTGGCCAGGCTGGCACATCCCCTGTCCTTGTATGGGGTTTCCGGCCAAGCTTCCCGCCAGAGTGGGGGGTTGCAGTGGCCTGGGGAAACTCCAACTGGCAGCATGCCTTTGAAGCTTCCCTTTGCTCATCCTGGGGGAGGAGATTTTCACCTCACCCAGGATGTGCATTGTTGCAGGCCCGGGAGAGCAGGGGCTCTCCCACCCAGGGGTCCAGCAACGTGTCTGCTGTGTGGCAGCCTGGGCAGCCTCAGAGCAGACGTGGATTGTAGGTTAGCTGTAAGGGGGCATCTCTAAGATGCCCTCTGGGGTGCTTAGTACATTAAATCCCACACTGGCATCAGTGTGGGTTTAATGTGCTGAGAAGTTTGATACCAAACTTCCCAGTCTTCAGTGTTGCCATTATGGTGCTGTGGAGCTCGTGTTTGACGAGCTCTCAGCACCATGTACTTGTAAATGGCAGCACTGTACTTACAGTGCCCATGAATTGACCTGGGTACTGTAGGGACACAGGGCTCCTGCTCCTGTGCCCACACCATAGGCATAAGGCACCCAGCCAGAGGAGTGGCTGACATATGCCTTGGCAGTGTAGGAGATGGGCATGGCACACAGAGATGTGTGCCATGTCGACTCTTTGTTTTGTCCTGCACCCAGACACTCAGCCTGCAAAGGCAGTGTGTGTGTGTAAGGGTACAGGGCCTCTAAGGGTGGCACAATGAGTGCTGCAGCCCTTAGAGGCCCTCCCCGGTCACAAGGCCCTGGGTACCTAGGGTACCATTTACTAGGGGCTGACATGTGGCCAGGGTTTGCCAATTGGGAGTTTGTATTTTAGGGAAGGAACACAGGTCCTGGGCACCTGATTGGCAGGAGCCCAGGGCACAACAAGGAAAAGTGCATCAGCTATTAGGCAAAAAAGGGGGGGGTTACTGCAACAGAAACCCACTTTCTCACATCAGCACATTATTTATTTCCTTCACCCTCGATTCCCTGATTAATTCCATAATAGCAATAGTTTAACTTATATCTGAAACCCTATGCCCGTCAATAACATGCTGATTAACTTCAAGTGTCTGGGAATTCACCCTGCATTCAGACAACTCACTCCTCATTCTCACCCTTCACTTTCACGCTCACCCTGCACTCACAGCGCATAGTTATAGTTTTCCCGCATTTGCCACATAATCCATAGTCTGCTGCATAATTTACAGATTGAAAAATGCAGCAACACATGTTACCTCACAGTGGAAGGCCCTTTTTAAAGGTTGACTGGTCACATTTCTGTTGCCTATTGCTATATGTGGGTGTTAATGTGGTACTTATGAGGGGCAATAAAGGCCAGGACAATGTTAACAAGTGTAAAAATAGCAAAATAGTGCAGTAATGCTATCACAAAATATGCAGCATAATTCGCCTTTGCTTGCTGCAGAATTAAATCAACCATGCTGCATAATTTGGCCTTCTCCTGCCGCATAATTCCAATGGCCCTGTTTCTAGTGCTATGAGATCCCAGCCTGTGGCAGAAAGCACTGTGAATATGTAAATCATTATTTATTTTAAAACTGTATGTTCGAGGCATATGAGCTGCAGATTGTACACTTAGCATAGATCGCCATCTGGTGTTGGGCCCGGATGTTTGCAGTTTGTTTTTCTTCTTGGACAGTCTTTGGAAGTCACGAGTTTGGTGACTCCTCCTTCGGTCCGTACTGCGCATGGGCTTCGGCTCCATCCTCAGATTGTTTTTTTCCGCCATCGGGCTCGGATGTGATACTTCGTGCTCCGGCTTCGAACTTCTACGGTTCCAGCCTCGACGGAAAATCCTCGTTTCTTCGAGTTTCTTCATCATCATCTTCATCTCTCGAAGCGGCACTTTCTCCATCCCGTACATCGGCACCGGCCTTCGGGCCCTCCTCGACTCCGGTCCCGGCCGATGGAAAGGACTCCGTTCAAAAAGTGCCCAAAATGTGGGTCTAAATTTCCCCACACCGACCTCCATCAGGTGTGTAACCTTTGCCTCTCTCCAGAACACGAGGCCAGAGACTGCCCCGCCTGCAAGTCTTTTCGATCGAAGAAGACCATCCGAGATCGAAGAGCTCGACGCACCATGGCGCACTCATCCTCTGCAGCTCCACCGGACATCTTCGGGGACGGCGCCGAAGCTTCGGGGCAAACACACACCGAGCAGGAGGAAGACGTCGTCAGCGCTTCCGAGGCCGACTACTCCGACGTGGAGGACGTTACACCGGCGCAGCGGGCCGTGAGTACTATGCCCCCTCCCACGCCCAAAACCAAAGAGACTCAGGTTACTCCCTCGCCTGCCGGCCTGGGCAAAACCAAAACCAAAGCTTCTATCACCCCACCTTCGGGCCCGGTGTCGAAGCCTCCAAAGTCTCACGGCAGCTCGGGATCGAGCCAGCCGACGCCCGGTGCCGATAAACAGCATCCGGCACCGAAGAAAGCAATATCCAGCTCGACTCCGAAACCACCGGTGCCGAAGCCTGGACACTCGGTGCCGAACAAACACAAATCTGTCGGCACCGACGCCCCGGCGCCGAAACCTCATTCGACGCCGAAACACCCGGAGACCTCAAGAAAGCATGGCGCACACAAACCATCGAAACCCTCGGTTCCGCAATCACCGGTGCCGACAGACGATTCGGCACCATTGGCTCTGTTTACACCAGACCCTTTACAAAAGACTCTGTCCAAAGATCCAAAGACTGGGCTTTTGACTTTAATTACCAAGAAAAGACGCCTTGATACTCCGGCTCCTCCTCCTCCACCCAAAAGGAAGGACTCTGCTACTTCTCCCCTCAGAGTGCCCTCCCCACTACCGCCTCCCCTACCTCCTCCACCTCCTCCACCCCCTCCCCCTCCCAGGTCTCCGCCACCTTTACCTCACTACGATCCGGCCCCATCCCCAGATCCGGATGACGGGGACCCGGACAATTACCCGGCGGACGCCCCAATGGATCCCACTTCACCAGGGACCCCAGACCCATGGGAGGATTACAATAACCCTGATGTACCCGATATTCCTCAGGACGACCTATACCCATCCAGGCCGTCTCCTCCAGAGGACTCCTTAGGGTTTCATCATTTAGTGCAGAGAGCAGCACACTACCATGGGGTGGACATGCACAGTGAACCAGTGGAAGAAGACTTCCTACTGGATACATTTGACATACAGGACAAATCCACTTCTATTTTACCCATGCTCAAGGGTGTCACCAAGCATGCTACAGAGGTGTTCAAAGACCCTGTCAGGGCCAGAGTACTGAACCCTAGAATAGAGAAGAAGTACAAGGCGGCACCCACAGACCCTGCATACATTAAGGGCCCTGCTCCTCTAGATTCCCTAGTTGTCTCCACAGCTAGAAAACGGGCTAACTCCCAGTCCTCAGGAGAAGCCCCACCGCCAGACAAGGAATCTAAACTTCTAGACGCGTCTGGCAAACGCACCGCCTCCCAAGCTGCAAACATGTGGCGCATTGCAAACACACAAGCACTGCTTGCGCGCTATGACAGAGCACACTATGACGAACTAGAGGCTCTTATGCAGCACCTTCCAGAGAAATACAAGCGCAAGGCTCATGACCTGATACAGGAGGGTAAACTAATTACAAACACCTCCATTAAATGTGCCCTCGATGCAGCAGACACCGCTTCTAGAGCCATAAATACCAGTGTCCTGCTTCGTCGCCATGCCTGGCTCAGGATCTCTGGGTTCAAACCCGAAGTCCAGGCATCCATACTCAATCACCCCTTTGACCAGCAAACACTCTTTGGGCCAAAGGTAGACGAAGCGCTGGAAAAGATGAAAAAAGACACAGACACAGCAAAGTCTATGGGGGCACTCCAAACACAAGCCTCTAAACGTTCCTTTCGACGCTCATCCTTTCGTGGCACAGGCAGAGGCTCCTCCACCGATAACGCCTCTACCTCCTACAAGTCCCCTCCTCAAAATACCTTTTCAAAGGGCAACCAAAGGGGTGGTTACAGAGGCAACAACAATAAGGGCAGGGGCAAAACCAACAACACCCGTTCTGCCACCCCACCCGCACAATGACTTCCCTCCGCTCCCCCCAGACCATCCCACTCCGGTCGGGGGCAGGCTACAAAACTTTATCCACACATGGGAGTCCATAACATCGGACAAATGGGTGACCCAAATCATTCGGTCAGGGTACTGTCTCGAGCTCACATCTACCCCACCCAATATCCCACCAAGGCACCGTCCAATGTCTCAAGAACATTCCACACTGCTCAAACAGGAGGTACTCTCCCTCCTCCAAAAACACGCTATAGAGCAAGTCCCCGTCAATCAACAAAATCTAGCTGTCTACTCCCTATATTTTTTAATACCAAAGAAAGACGGGACCCTCAGGCCCATTCTGGACCTCCGGCCTCTAAATGCCTACATACATTCAGACCATTTTCACATGGTCACCCTACAACAAGTCCTCCCGCTCCTCTGCCAGGGAGACTTTCTCACAACCTTGGATCTGAAAGACGCATACTTTCACATTCCAATACACCCCTCTCACAGGAAATACCTCAGGTTCGTGGTGGACGGGCAGCATTACCAATTCACGGTTCTCCCCTTCGGGGTCACCACCGCACCACGGGTGTTTACCAAATGCCTAGCAGTAGTAGCAGCACACCTCAGACGTCAACATATTCACGTCTTCCCTTACTTAGACGACTGGCTGATAAAAGCCACGTCCTACCACCAATGTGTGCAACATACAAACAGCACCATCCAACTGCTCCACCAGCTAGGCTTCACGGTGAACTACCAAAAGTCCCACCTCATACCATCTCACACAAAGCAATATCTCGGGGCCACTATAGACACCTCCAAAGGTATTGCCTATCCAAACTCAGCCAGAATCACAAGCATTCAAGCCTTACGCAAAACATTTCTTCCCCAACACTCTCTTCCAGCAAGAGTGTTTATGAAGCTCATAGGAATGATGGCGTCTTGCATCTTCATAGTGCCCCATGCAAGACTCCACATGCGTCCACTTCAAGAGTGCCTAGCACAACAGTGGAACCAGGCCCAGGGGCAGCTGACGGATCTGGTGTTGGTGGACGGCCGCACACATCACTCTCTGCAGTGGTGGAACACCACAAACCTTTCCAAAGGGCGGCCGTTCCTGGACCCGGTTCCTCAGGTGACTCTAACAGCGGACGCATCGCTCTCCGGCTGGGGAGCGCACCTCCTACACCTCACGATGCAAGGTCTATGGACGCCACAGCAAAAATCGCTCCACATCAACCATCTGGAGCTCTTGGCGATCTTTCTAGCCCTAAAATCTTTCCAAAAACAGATTTCGGACAAAGCAGTCCTCATTCGCACCGACAACATGACTGCAATGTATTATATCCAAAAACAGGGGGGGACACACTCTCCCCAGCTCTCCCGCTTAGCCCAGAGCATATGGAGATGGGCAATTCCCCAAAACATCTTTCTCCTGGCACAGCACGTTCCAGGCGTACAAAACGCCATGGCAGATCTGCTCAGCAGACAAACGCAACAACTACACGAATGGGAACTGCATCCACAAGTTCTTCACCCATTCTTCCAACAGTGGGGGCATCCTCAGATAGACCTCTTCGCCACCCACGAAAACAAAAAATGCCCAAGCTTCGCCGCCAGATACCCACACCCATTGTCCAAGGGCAATGCGATATGGATGAACTGGTCAGGCAGATTTGCATACGCCTTTCCACCTCTCCCACTAATTCCATTAGTGGTCAGGAAGCTACAACAGCACTCCCTCACACTCATTCTGGTAGCTCCGACGTGGGCCAGGCAGCCGTGGTACACCACGCTACTACAACTATCAGTGGTACCACATCAAAAACTGCACCTATCCCCATGCCTCCTAACCCAGAACCATGGAGAAATCAGGCACCCGGACCCAGCTCAGCTCAACCTGGCGATCTGGCTCCTGAAATCTTAGAATTCGGATACCTTAACCTTCCCCCTGATTGCATGAACATCATCATGGAAGCCAGACGTCCTACCACTAGAGCATGCTATGCCGCAAAGTGGAAAAGATTTGTAATTTACTGCCGTAACAATACAATCAACCCTCTAGATGCATCCATACAGCACATCATATGCTATCTGCTCCATCTTCACAGGTGTAACATCCATACGCCTACACCTAGCAGCGATCGCTGCTTATCTACAAAACAGACAGCATTTATCACTCTTCAGAGTGCCCGCTATTAAAGCCTTCATGGAAGACCTTAAACGAGTAATTCCTCCCAGGGCACCACCTTCCCCTGTATGGAATCTAAATTTAGTTCTTACACGACTAATGGGTCCGCCCTTCGAACCAATGCACAAATGTGAGCTACAGTTTCTCACCTGGAAAACAGCTTTCCTTGTAGCTATCACTTCCCTTAGAAGGGTTGGTGAAATACAAGCGTTCACCATACAGGAACCCTACATACAAATGCATCACAGCAAGGTCATACTTCGCACAAATCCGAAGTTTCTGCCCAAAGTCATTTCCCCCTTCCATCTCAATCAATCAGTGGAATTACCTGTCTTCTTTTCGCAACCCCAATCTGTTGCGGAAAGGGCCTTACACACACTTGATGTGAAAAGGGCGTTGCTATACTACATACAAAGAACGCAACCCTTCAGGAAGACTAAACAATTGTTCGTTTCCTTCTCTCCACCACATAAAGGCAACCCCATTTCTAAATCCGGGATAGCTAGGTGGATTGTAAAATGCATACAAATTTGCTATCAAAAGGCAAAGAGAACATTATCTGTTCCTCCTAAAGCCCACTCTACAAGAAAGTTAGGGGCTTCTATGGCTTTTCTAGGGAATATACCCTTAGATGACATCTGCAAAGCAGCCACATGGTCTACACCGCACACCTTCACAAAACACTACTGTGTAGATGTGCATTCCAAGCAGCAAGCTAGAGTGGGCCAGGCTGTACTAAAGACACTTTTTCAAACAGCTGCAACGGATACCGGTGGTCGCCGCTAAGGTTGGGTACTGCTATATAATCTATGCTAAGTGTACAATCTGAAGCTCATATGCCTCGAACGGAATATGCTACTTACCAGTATGCATCTGTTCTTGGCATGTAGAGCTGCAGAGTTGTACACGCCCACCCGCCTCCCCGGCTACCTGTATCCGTTCCAGTACATCTTATTTAGATACAACACATGGGTTTCTCACTGTTATTACTACGCTCCATCATTTCCCTGTTGGCGAAAAACAATCTGAGGATGGAGCCGAAGCCCATGCGCAGTACGGACCGAAGGAGGAGTCACCAAACTCGTGACTTCCAAAGACTGTCCAAGAAGAAAAACAAACTGCAAACATCCGGGCCCAACACCAGATGGCGATCTATGCTAAGTGTACAACTCTGCAGCTCTACATGCCAAGAACAGATGCATACTGGTAAGTAGCATATTCCTTACATACTCTAAGCTAGGCCGCTGCAAAATGATGAAGTGATTGAGATAAAACAAGTTCTTACAAAACGTACTTTTTAGTAATAAGTAATCAAACTGTATCTAATGCAGGCATTTTTGTAAGTGTCTCCACTATTCCAGATCTCAGCTGATAACTCCTTTGCATTACATCTTAAAAAGAATAGATCTTTGCCACCACAAAGCTTTAACCAGATCCACTGGAATTATTCAGCAGAAAAGGACTACATTATGCGGCAGGTTTGACTAAATTATGCAGCAAGAAAAGGTAAATTATGCGGCACAATGCGCCACATTTTGTGGTTAGCACTACATTATTTTGTCATTTTAACTCATGGTAACGCTGTCAGGGGAAATATTTCACCTCCTTAGTACCAGTGTACCACCCAAATTCAGCAGTAAGCAACTACAAGTCAATCTTTGCAAAGGGCCTTCCACTGCTCCGGAACACTTTGCCACGCTTTAAGTAACTTTTGTTCCGTTTGAGCTAGAATCAAGATTTTTTTTGTTGCAATCTGCAGATTATGTAGCAAATGCAGTACACTGATAATTATGTGGAAAACGCTGCTGCAGAAACTCATAATTCCATGGTTTCTTTTTTAACTTTGTGCACTACCACCCACACTTCGATTTCAGGCAGAGGCATCTCAAAGTCAGTATTAACCATTCAGGGGCCGTTTTTTGTGAAAGCGGAGTCCATGGGGTGGCAGGTATCAGGCCAGCAGGGTTTCATTCAGATGCAATGCCCTAATCCTCTCGATCCTTGGGGCCTCACAGTAATGGTCTAGGAGACAGAGGAAAGGAGCGAGATTCATAGATATTGTCAAAGAGAAGGCCCAGAATAGGGAGCACTGTATACAGACTCATTTTTATGTTTACAAATGGCCAGAGACCGCTTCTTCAGAGAGATACCCCAAAGAGGGAGACAATATAAGTGTTTTTTGTTTTTTAAACGGGACATTCATTAGTGAAGCTGGTACTGCTGCCAAGTGTGTAAGTGGCCACTGCTGGTTATTATAAAGGGGCAGATGCAACAGGACTGGGGACCAGGGATTTGGGGGGCCCACTGCATCACAATTATGACTGTCTACCTTTAAAAAAAGGGGCATCAGAGCGTATTGTCCTTTCAAGCATTAGGACAGAGGTGATGATCCATCATGGAGGGGAAGAGGTAAAAAAGGCAAAGGAGACAGCCTGCTACTCAGGACTGCAGTTATCATTAGTACAGCATATATAGTTGCATCGGGTTCAACGAGTGTGAGGGGCTCACAACACCCCAATTATGTAGAGCAGTTTGTTTGGGATATCTGTTTTTGTTTGATGCATTTGCTGTTTTATAAGTCTCATATTTGGTGCAATTCATAAGCTATAGAAAAAGTATTCCTGAAATCATCTCATAAGCCCGCTCCCTGCACGCAGCCATGTCCCTCCCGCTCCCCCAATTCTTGTCATAAAGTTTTGGAGGGGGGCCCGACCTCAAAACATTTTGCGTTGGGGGGCTCAGAGTAAAAACGTTTGGAGACCTCTGCTCTAGGGGTACAGGGTTCATGCACCTGTACCCTAACCACTGTTATAGTGCATCCAGCTAGAGGGGTGACTGATGTATGCCAGGGGGTAAACAACGTTTACCACAAATCTTTTTCCCCCGCAGAGAATCACAACACGGTCGTTACAACGACCGCGTTGTGATTCCGCATACCATTACTCCGCAAGTCGGAACAACGACTTGCGGAGGGGGAGGCGGGGAGGTGTTGGATTTAAAATCCAACACCTTCCCTATTGTCAGCACAGACTGGAGTTGGAATAGTGAATTATACTATTCCAACATCCAGTGCCCCCCCTCCGCAAGTCGTTGTTCCGAATTGCGGAGTAATGGTATGCGGAATCACAACGCAGTCGTTGTAACAACCGTGTTGTGATTCCCTGCGGGGGAAAAGAATGCGTCATAAGAACGTACATTCATGCCAGGGCAGTGGGTTGTAGGTATGGCACACAGGGATGTGTGCCATGTTTATTTTTCACTTTGTTCTGCACCAAAACACGCAGCCTGCAAAGGCAATGTGTGAGTGTAAAGGTACAGGGCCTCCAGTGATTGCACAATAAGTGCTGCAGCCCATAGAGCCCTTCCCTGGTCCCTGTGCCCTGGGTACCTGTGGTACCATTTACCAGGGACTGACCTGTGGCCAGAGAGTGCCAATTGGGTTTGGTCTTCAATGAAGTTTTAGGAAAAGAATATAGACCCTGGGCACCTGGTTGGGAGGAGCCCAGGGCACACTCAGTCAAAGTACATGAGCAGTTCAGCAAAATGGGGGGGCAACCATCCAGAAAGAGGGCACTTGCTCACCACCCCCTCCCCCCCCAACCAAAGAGGATGAGACTAGCCTTTCCCTAGAGAGTCTTCATTTTCTAAGTGGAAGAACCCGGAAAGTCCATCTGCATTGGCATGGGCTGTCCCAGGTCTGTGTTCCACTGCTAAGTCCATTCCCTGTAGGGAGATAGACCCCCTCAACAGTTTAGGGTTTTCACCTCTCATCTACATTAGCCACTTGAGAGATCTGTGATCAGTTTGAACTAGGAAGTGAGTACCAAACAAGTATGGTCTGTGCTTCTCCAGGGACCAAACCACAGCAAAGGCCTCTCTCTCAATGGCAGTCGTACGCTGCTCCCTGAGGAGAAGCCTTCTCCTTATAAAAGCAACAGGTTGGTCTTGGCCTTCATCATTGGTCTGGGATAGGACCGCTCCTATCCCTAGCTCAGAGGCATCAGTCTGCACAATGAACTGCTTGGTATAGTCTGGAGCTTTGAGAATTGGTGCTGAGCACATTGCCTCTTTCGGGTTTTCAAAAGCCTTTTGACAGTTAACTGTCCAGTTGACCTTTTTGGGCATCTTCTTGGAGGTAAGTTCTGTGAGGGGAGTCACAATGGACCCATATCCCCTCACAAACCTCATGTCCGCCAAGGAATGCCCTGACTTGGGTCTGGGTTGTTGGAGCTGCCCAGTCCAGGATGGCCTGGATCTTGGGCTGTAAGGGTTGCACTTGGCCTCCACCAACAAGGTGGCCCAAGTTTACCACAGTTCCGTGCCCTATCTGGCATTTAGATGCCGTGATAGTTAGGCCTGCAGTTTGCATAGCTTTTAAAAACTTCCCAAGGTGGATCAGGTGATCCTGCCAGGTGGAACTAAAGACAGCAATAACATCTGGATAAGCTGCACTAAAGGATTCCAATCCAGCAACGGACTTGGTTCACCAATCTTTGGAAGGTGGCAGGGACATTCTTTAAACCAAAGGGCATAACAGTAAACTGATAATGCCCATCAGGTGTGGAGAATGCTGTCTTTTCTTTTGCTCCTGGGGCCATGCCAATTTGCCAGTACCCTGCTGTTAAGTCAAAGATACTTAGAAATTTGGCTGCACCCAATTTGTCTATCAACTCATCTGCTATTGGAATAGGGTGAGTATTCGTCTTGTTGACGGAGGCGAGTCCTCTATAGTCCACACAGAACCTCATTTCTCTCTTTCCACCCTGTGGATGTGGTTTGGGGACTAGAACCACGCACTGGCCCCAAGGGCTCTGAGAGGGTTCAATAACCCCTAACTCCAGCATCTTGCTGACTTCAGCTCTGATGCTTTCCTTGAATTGATCAGACTGTTGATAGATGTTGTTCTTCACAGGTGCACTGTCACCAGTGTCCACATCATGGGTACACCAGTTTGTCTGACCAGGAGTCAAGGAAAAGAGCTTAGCATACTGCTGCAAGACTTGCTTTCAATCAGTCTGCTGTTGGGCAGTGATGGTGTCTGAAAAGACAAATCCATCCACTGGCCCATCTTTGGGGCTGTAGGAGGGGAGGTCAAGGAGAGGTTCACTCTGTGTCTCCTGATCCTCATCAATCACCATCAGCTTGGTGTGTAGTGTAGTTCCTATATCCCTGATAAGCTCTGCGCATTGGAATAACATAACTATAGATTTGACATAGGACTGAGGTCAGTATGTCTCTATCGCGTATATTAAACTTAATTGTGTGTGCCAGCTAACTCAGAGGTCACTAGAAACTTCTCAAAATTACAGGAAGGGATTAGTCTCGACAACCGCATAAACATGACAACTTTGTTTCCCTTTAGAATCGGAACAGTCTCAGAATCGTGGAAACAATAGATAACAGTTTCACTCAGTCAATCGTGCATGCTTCGTTTCTTCAGAGTTGCACAGAAATAGAGAGACGGGCGTTTTCAATAAAAGGGTTTCATTGAACAGTCTTATTTCTTGTGCAAGAGATATGAATTGCTACTATCGTAAGACAGACTGCCAAGTACAATATGTACGAGGTTAGCAGTAAGATAAAATAATACTGCAATAGCATGGTTTGTAGCTATGACATATATTAATCAAAATACATACATAAATAACATATAACATAAGCTAAAATTTGATACTCATCTGATGCTTCTAAATTGTTCTATCCCAGTGTACCTAACCTAAGTGCAGTATGAGGTCTGAAGTAGGTGCTATTTCTAAAGTTTAGCTAGCTATATTTTAGTGTAGCCAAGAGTTGCCAAAAGTTTCTCTAAGTTCTAGTCAGCTCCATACCTGAGAATGAGAGGGGTTGGAATCTCTTTTCTGGACTCGATAGTCTAACCCCCCCCCCCGCAAGGGAAGTCGGAGAGCACTGGAGCTGAATTCTCTGCAAGGAGGATGACAGAGTCAGGTCAGTGCATCAGGGTGGAACTCGATCTCTTTTCGAACTTGCCGTAGCGAACCGCGCAGTCTGGGTTGGATCGAATCCTCCGGGAACCGCAATTTGCCAGGGCAAGTGCTGGTATATTTATACCTTGAAGGTGTCTAGGAATGCCAGTATTGATGTAAAAGTCGGGCAGAGGATCATCATGAATGAACCCCTAAGGAATAGATGTTCATGCATACTTAATGAGTTCTTTGAGAAATCAGTATTCAAGCTGAGGCAAATTCCTAAAGGCGTAAGGGTCTGATTTTCCAAGAATTTGTTGTGACGTGGATGGATGGATGTAGGTGGCCGTGCCTGTATTTGGTTTGTACGGACAATGTCCAAATAAGGGTAATGTGAATTGTACCTATATAAGGGCATAAATCGAGAAACCTATGTACGAAATCTAAATCTGCACACAACAGGTGATGTCAGCCCTATCATGAAAAAGCTTAAGGCTGTTCACAAGGGTCACCCTTTTGGGTGTCCTGCTTGTGCCCAGGTCAACCAAGTAGGTGACCTCACTTTCCTTTTCTAAGATGAGGTAAGGGCCACTCCATCTGTCCTGGAGAGCCCTTGGTGCCACTGGCTCCAAAACCCACACCTTTTGCCCTGGTTGAAATTCTACCAGTGCAGCTTTTTGGTCATACCAGTGCTTCTGAAGCTCCTGGCTGGCCTCAAGATTCTTGGATGCCTTTTCCATGTACTCAGCCATTTTGGACCTTGGGCCAAGCACATAGTCCACAGTATCTTGTTTGGGTTCTCAGAGAGGCCTCTCCCAACCCTCTTTTACCCCTCACAGGAGGACCAAACAGAAGTTCAAAGGGGGAAACCCTACTCCCTTCTGTGGCACCACTCTGTAAGCGAAAGTGGGTTTGTGGGTGATCGGGTGTAGTAAACTTGTACTGCACTACTGTGAGAAAGTGCCATCTTTCTTGCATGGTATGCCCCCACTTTTTGCTGAATTGCTGAATGTACTTTGACTGAGTGTGCCCTGGACTCCTGCCAATCAAGTGCCCAGGACCTATGTTCCTTCCCTAAAAACCTACAACCGAAATTGGCAAACCCTGGCCACATGTCAGCCCCTGGTAAATGGTACCCTAGGTACCCAGGGCCTTGAGACCAGGGAAGGCCTCTAAGGGCTGCAGCACTCATTGTGCCACCCTTAGAGGCCCTGTACCCTAACACACACACAGTGCCCTTGCAGGCTGAGTGTCTGGGTACAAGACAAAACAAAGAGTCAACATGGCACTCATCCCTGTGTGCCATGCCCACCACCCACACTGCCCTGGCATACCTCAGCCACCCCTCTAGCTGGGTGCCCTATGCCAGTGGTGTGGTCACAGGAGCATGAGCCCTGTGCCCCTACAGTACCAAGGTCCATTCCTGGGCACTGTAAGTTCAGTGCTGCCATTTAAGAGTACATGGTGCTGAAAGCTCGTCAAACACGAACTCCACAGCACCATAATGGCAACACTGAAGACTGAGAAGTTTGGTATCAAACTTCTCAGCACATTAAACCCACACTGATGCCAGTGTGGGATTTAATGTACCAAGCACCCCAGAGGGCATCTTAGAGATGCCCCCTGAAACCTAACCTACAATCCATGTCTGGTCTGGGAGGCTGCCTAGGCTGCCACACAGCAGACATGTTGCTGGACCCCTGGGTAGGAGAGCCCCTGCACTCCTGGGCCTGCAACAATGCACTTCCTGGGCGAGGTGCTAAATCTCCTCCCCCAGGATGGGCAGGGGGAAGCTTCAAAGGCATGCTGCCTCTGTGAGCTTCCCCAGGCCACTGGCAGCCCCCACTCTGGTTGGAAGCCTGGCCAGAAATCCCAAATAAGGACAGGGGATGTGCCAGCCTGCCAATCCCACCCCTCAGGTGGGGGAGGCGAGGTGAAGCACATCTCTGGGCTCTCGCCATCTTGAAGATGGGAAGCCCTACCCAATCAGGACTAGGCTACTGCCCCCTCCCACAGGAGAGAGGCAGGATAGGGGGTGTACCCACCCCAGGACAGGGACCCATTGGTCCCTGCCCTTCACCTACCTGTAACGCCCCTAAATTTAGTATTTAGGGGCACCCTGAACCTTCCTTCTCCAGATTCCAGATTCCGAAATACAAAGAAGAGCATGACGAAATAAGACCTGCCCTGCAGCTGATAAGAAGAGGAAGACACCAACTGCTTTGGCCCCAGCCCTACCGGCCTGTCCACCCTCAAACCTGCTCCTGCTCCAACCCGGCATCTCTTGTGGCCAGCAACCTCACAAACCCCGGAAGACCTTGCTACCTTTTGGCACTAAGCACCTAGGACTCCGATGAGTAGAGGCTCTACTCAAAATCAGCTTCTAATCCCTGGCATCAGCCCGGAACCACGAACCCTTCACACTCTGCACCCGCCAAGCCTGGCCTGTGCTGGAGTGAACAAAGACCACGAAGACGACCCCACGGCGACTGTGACCCCGAGTCCGGCACCCAGGACTTCCCTCGACGCTCCTGACGACGCCTGCAGCCTCAGAACCAGGTACCCCCCCCAACCGCGATCAACAGAGGGTAAGATTTCCCGACACCAAAAGGCACCCCTGCACCCGGTGCCCTATGGCCCCCTGTGCCCAACTCCAGGGTACCTACCTATCCTCCAACTACCCAACTTACCTCTCGAAGTGGTGGTGGCACCTGAAGAATCTTCGTCCCTGAGCTTGCAGTCTTTTTCTAAACCGGAGCTTTCCCATTAAAATCAATTGAGCGTCCGAAGGCTCAAAAGCACCCTGCACCCAGCCGCTCAAGTGGCCCTGGCAGTGTAACCTCTACACCGATCTACTTCCCCATTTGCACTGAGCAAGTGACCAGGAGCCCAGCTCCCACAGCCACGTGGCCTGCTAGTCAGCAGACACTAACCAAGGCCCCCTGCCTCCCATAGGATAACATTGGGCCTAACTCTCTCTGCACCCGGCTGCCCCTGTGCCGCTGAGGGTGAAACAACTGTACCTACCTAACCCTGGGAGACCCCTGAGTCTATGTCCAGAACCATAACTTTGCCAGTCGAGTACTTACCTTAAAGCAGATAACCCAATTTTCTCCATAGGGTAACATTGACTGGTTTTTCCTGAAATTTCTTCTGTTTGGACTTTTCAAAACTTAAAATATTCACCAAAAATCAGCCGAGTAACAAACGAAAATACTCACCTGCTATTAGGTGAGCTCCCAGTGCTGGATCTTGGTGCCTAGCACTGACCCTAAAAAATATTCACAACCGTACTTACCAGTAACCCGATTTTCTTCCATAGGAAACCATTGACTGTTTTTCTGTGAAATTTCTTCTAAGTGTTGATTTCTGCTAACTTTAAATATTCTTTAAAAATCGTATACATTGTGAAAACGTAATTACTTACCTGTTTTGGATGAAGGTCCCAGTACTGAGTCTAGGCACCCAGTACTTGATTACAAAAGTAACGAGAACATACTAGACCTGCAACTTGAATTTTCTTCCATAGGGAATCATTGACTGTTTTCTATGAAATATTTTCTAAGTGTGAACTTTTAAAATAGCAAAATATTGTCTGAAAATCATAACAGTAACTAAGTCGACTTTTATCACTTGTTTCTAAGTACTGACCCAGGACTGAATCTAGGGTCCAGTCCTTGAATTCCAAAAGTAATCCTAAAAGTAATCTATTGCAAATAACTTGAAACTTCCATTGAACGCAATGCATTATTGTGTTTAAAATTGTTTGGCCTATTGCAACCACTTGTAACTTTCTACAAAAGCCAATTGCATATTGCAAAAGTATTTATATAAAGCATATCATTCTGAGAAAGTATGGTTCGAGGCATATGAGCTGCAGATTACACACTTTTGCATAGATCGCCATCTGGTGTTGGGCCCGGATGTTTGCAGTTTGTTTTTCCTCTTGAAGGTTCTTTGGAAGTCACGAGGTCGGTGACTCCTCCCTTGGATCGTATTGCGCATGGGCTTCGGCTCCATCCTCAGATTGTTTTTTCCCGCCATCGGACTCGGATGTGATCTTCGCGCTCCGGTTCCGAACCGCTTCCAGTTCGACGATTGACGCGCAATCCTCACCCCAATCGCTGTATTGTTTCGTTACACGATCTCTTCAATCAACACGCTTCCTCATCGACACAGACCTTCGGTTCCAGTTGTCGACGGCGGCCTTCGGGCCTACCCAGGCTCCAGTCGCGGCTCATGGAAAGAACTCCATTTAAAAAGTGCCCTCAATGTGGGTCCAAATTTCCCCACACCGATCTTCATGAGGTATGCAACCTTTGCCTCTCCCCACGAGGCTCAAGACTGTCCGGCCTGTAAGTCTTTCCGATCCAAAAAGACTATTCGGGACCGAAGAGCCAGAAGGAACATGGCACACTCCTCGACGTCCATTCCAGTCGACATCTTCGGAGACGACATCGACGATCCGGAACATCATCGTACCGAAGAGGACCTAGTCAGCGCTTCCGAGGCCGACGAGTCAGATGTGGAGGACATCACCCTGGCGTAGAGGGTCGTGAGTACCAATCTACCCCCTCCCACACCCGCGCCGACACCCAAAAAGGCTTCGGTCACGCCTTCGCCTCCGGGCCTAGGCAAGACCAGAGACACCGCTTCACACACCCCACCTCCGGGCCCGGTGAAGAAGCCAAGTAAGCCTTCCGGCGGCTCAGGCTCGAGCCAACCTGCCAGCGGTGCCGAGAAACACACTTCGGCACCGAAAAAGAAGATGGCCTCCACCCCGAGCTCCGCACCGAAGCCCTCGGGGTCGAAACCCAGCCCTTCGGCACCGACGCCATCTTCGGTGCCGACCAAACCACAAAAGGCCACCGGCACCGACACTTCTAAGCCGAAGCCCATCTCGGCACCAACCAAGAGAACGGAGGTTCCCAAGCCGGCTTCTAAACATCAAACCAGCACGGAAAAACATAAAAATTAATCGGCACCGACGGACCAAATTACCTCACCAGAGCTATTTACACCGGATCCCTTGCAAAAAACTCTCACCAAGGATCCAAAAACTGGACATTTGACACTCTCTACTAAAAAGAGACATTTGGAGAAGCCTGCTCCGCCTCCACCTCCAAAGAGGAAGGACTCTGCTACCTCTTCGTTCAGAATACCTTCCCCTCCTCCTCCTTCCCTACCTCCACCCTCTCCACCCCCACCTCTTCGCTCTCCTACTCCGTCTCCAGACGATGATGATTATGGGGACCCATATTAAGATACAGGGGATGTGCCACAAGATCCCACCCCTACAGGATCTCCAGATCCATGGGACGATTACCATATACCAGATATCCCCAACGTCCCACAAGACGATATTTACCCTTCTAGACCATCTCCACCAGAAGATTCATTAGGGTTTAACCATCTTCTGCATAGAGCAGCACATTATCATGGGGTGGACATGCATAATGACCCTGTGGAGGAAGATTTCCTCCTAGACACATTCGATACTACACAGAGGTCCACCTCCATACTGCCCATGCTTAAAGGGGTGGTAAAACATGTGGCAGAAGTTTTTAAAGACCCAGTTAGAGCCAGGGTCCTTAACCCACGTATCGAAAAGAAGTACAAACCTGCTCCCTCAGATCCCTCTTACATCAGAGGACCAGCAGCACTAGATTCCTTAGTGGTCTCTGCGGCACGTAAAAGGGCAAACTCACAAGCGTCAGGTGATGCACCACCACCTAACAAGGAGTCAAAACTGCTAGATGCTTCAGGCAAACGCACAGCATCCCAGGCCGCCAACATATGGCATATAGCAAACACTCAGGCACTGCTGGCCAGATATGACAGGGCTCATTATGATGAACTAGAGAGCATAATGCAACATCTCCCTGAAAAATATAAAAGTAAAACCAACGAGTTAATTCAAGAGGGTAAAACAAACACCTCTATACGTTGTGCCCTAGATGCAGCAGACACAGCCTCCAGGGCCATTAACACCAGCGTCCTTCTCCGTCGCCATGCTTGGCTAAGGGTATCTGGTATTAAAACAGAAGTGCAAGCCTCCATCCTTAACCATCCCTTTGACCGGGAACATCTATTCGGGCCAAAGGTGGATGAGGCCTTAGAAAAGATGAAAAAGGACACGGATGCCGCAAAATCCATGGGGGCCTTACAATCTCACCCGCCCAGGCGCTCCTTTCGCCGCTCATCCTTTAGGAGTGCATCCAGAGGCTACTCCTCAGACACAGCGTCCACATCGTACAAGTCCCCTACTCAGACCACCTTTACAAAAGGTTACCAAAGAGGCGGCTACAGGGGTAACAACAACAAGGGCAGAGGCAAAACAAACAACGCCCGTTCTGCCACACCTACTACCCAATGACTTCCCCCCGCTCCCCCTAGACCATTCCACTCCAGTCGGGGGCAGACTCACAAATTTCCTTCATGTCTGGGAGGCCATCACCACAGACAAATGGGTGACCCAAATAATTTGGTCAGGATACTGCCTGGAATTAACATCTACCCCCCCAAACATTCCACCCAGGCAACGCCCAATGTCACAAGAACATTCGACATTGCTAAAGCAGGAGGTAATCTCCCTCCTACAAAAACAGGCAATAGAACACGTTCCTGTCAATCAACAAAATTTGGGGGTCTACTCCCTATATTTTCTAATACCAAAAAGGGACGAGACTCTAGGACCTATTCTAGACCTCCGGCACCTAAACACATACATACACTCAGACCATTTTCACATGGTAACGCTTCAGCAGGTGCTTCCGCTCCTCTCCCAGAACGACTTTCTCACCACTCTGGACTTAAAAGACGCATACTTCCACATTCCAGTACACCATGCTCACAGAAAGTACCTCAGATTTGTAGTGGACGGACAACACTACGAATTCAAAGTGCTCCCATTCGGAGTCGCAACAGCACCACGGGTATTCACCAAGTGCCTAGCGGTGGTGGCGGCACACCTCAGAAGACAGCACATTCACGTCTTCCCATACTTGGACGATTGGCTGATAAAAGCCACTTCATACAACCAATGTGTACACCATACCGCCACCACAATCCAACTACTTCACCAACTAGCCTTTACGGTGAACCACCAAAAGTCCCAGCTAGCACCATCCCACATAAAACAATACCTCGGTGCCACCATAGACCCCTCAAAAGCAATAGCCTACCCCAATCCGGCCAGAATTGCAAGCATTCAGGCTTTACGACAGAAATTCATGCCTCAACACACCCTTCCAGCACGAGTGTTTATGCAACTAATAGGGATGATGGCCTCTTGCATTTTTATAGTGTTCCACGCAAGACTCCAGATGCGTCCACTCCAAGAGTGCTTAGCACACCAATGGAACCAGGCCCAGGGGCAACTGACAGATCTGGTGTTGGTAGACGGTCGCACCCATCGCTCTCTGCAGTGGTGGAACACCACAAACCTTACCAAAGGTCGACCGTTCCTGGACCCGGTTCCCCAAATAATACTAACAACGGACGCATCGCTCTCCGGCTGGGGAGCTCATCTATTGCACCTCACAGCGCAGGGCACATGGACGCCGCAACAAAACTTACTCCATATCAACCATCTGGAGTTACTAGCAATCTTTCTAGCCATGAAATCTTTTCAAACACAGATTTCAGGCAAGGCAGTCCTCATTCGCACAGACAACATGACAGCCATGTATTATATTCAAAACAAGGCGGCACACACTCTCCACAGCTCTCTCAATTAGCACAGAGCATATGGAGATGGGCAATTCCCCACAAAATCTTTCTCCTAGCTCAACATGTCCCAGGAGCCCAAAACACTGTGGCAGATCTGCTCAGCAGACAGACACAACACATCCACGAGTGGGAACTTCACCCACAGGTTCTTCAGCCGTTCTTTCAAATGTGGGGGCATCCACGGATAGACCTCTTCGCCACCCACGAAAACACAAAATGCCCAAGCTTCGCCGCCAGATACCCACACCCATTGTCCAAAGGAAATGCGATATGGATGAACTGGTCAGGCAAATTTGCGTACGCCTTTCCGCCTCTCCCACTCATTCCATTAGTGGTGCGAAAGCTACAACAGCACTCCCTCATGCTCATCCTGGTAGCTCCAACATGGGCCAGACAACCGTGGTACACCACGCTGCTGGAACTCTCGGTAGTGCCACACCAAAAGCTAAACTTCTCACCATGCCTCCTAACCCAGAACCATGGAGAGATAAGGCACCCGGACCCAGCTCAGCTCAACCTTGCGATCTGGCTCCTGAAATCATAGAATTCGGGTACCTAAACCTTCCCCCTGACTGTTTGAACGTCATCAGAGAAGCTAGACGCCCTACCACTAGAGCCTGCTACGCTGCCAAGTGGAAAAGATTTGTTGTTTATTGCCATAACAACACAATCAATCCTCTAGACGTGTCTATACAACACATCATATGCTACTTACTCCACCTACAAAGGTGTAATCTAGCATATACATCCATTCGGCTACACCTTGCAGCAATTGCAGCTTACTTACAAAACAGGCAGCACCTATCACTTTTCAGAGTACCTGCCATTAAAGCCTTCATGGAAGGCCTCACACGAATAATTCCCCCCAGAGTACCACCCTCACCTGTGTGGAACTTGCATATCGTTCTCACAAGGCTGATGGGGCCTCCTTTCGAACCTTTGCATAAATGCGAACTGCAATTCCTCACATGGAAACAGCTTTCCTTGTAGCCATCACTTCCCTTAGAAGGGTCAGTGAAATACAAGCACTTACCATACAAGAACCTTTTCTTCAAATGCACCAGAACAAGGTTGTTCTCCGTACCAACCCAAAATTCCTACCTAAAGTCATTTCCCCTTTTCAACTAAATCAATCTGTAGAATTACCAGTATTTTTCTCGCAACCTCAGACTGTTGCAGAAAGGGCTCTGCACACGCTAGATGTCAAACGAGCCTTTACTATATCCAGAGAACACAACCTTTCCGAAAGACCAAACAACTGCTTGTCTCTTTCTCTCCACCACACAAGGGCAACCCCATCTCAAAATCAGGGATAGCTAGGTGGATTGTAAAATGCATCCAGATTTGCTACCACAAAGCAAAACAAACGCTTTCCGTTCCCCCTAAAGCCCATTCTACACGGAAGATAGGGTCTTCCATGGCATTTCTGGGAAACATCCCACTAGATGATATCTGCAAAGCAGCTACATGGTCAACACCGCACACTTTCACTAAACACTATTGTGTAGATGTGCAAACCAAGCAACAAGCTAGTGTGGGCCAGGCTGTACTAAAAACACTATTTCAAACCACTGCAACAGATACCGGTAGTAGCCGCTAAGGTTGGGAACTGCTATATAGTCTATGCAATAGTGTGTAATCTGCAGTTCATTTGCCTCGAACGGAATATGCTACTTACCAGTATGCATCTGTTCTTGGCATGTAGAGCTGCAGATCTACACACGCCCACCCGCCTCCCCGGCTACCTGTATCTGTTCCAGTTTATCTTATTTAGATACACACACATGGGTTTCTTCACTGTTATTACTACGCTCCATCTTTCCCTGCTGGCGAAAAACAATCTGAGGATGGAGCCGAAGCCCATGCGCAATACGATCCAAGGCAGGAGTCACCGACCTCGTGACTTCCAAAGAACTTTCCAAGAGGAAAAACAAACTGCAAACATCCGGGCCCAATACCAGATGGCGATCTATGCAAAAGTGTGTAGATCTGCAGCTCTACATGCCAAGAACAGATGCATACTGGTAAGTAGCATATTCCTTTTAATACCTATTGTTGGTTCTAAAATAAAACAAGCATATATTTTTATATATATAAACCATTGGCCTAGAGTTCAGTTATTGAGTGTGTGAGACCATTTGCTGACTGAGTGTGTGCAACAAATGCTTTACACTGGCCTCTGATACTGCCTTACTGCTTGACCAAGCTACCACTTTAGAGAGTAAGGTTATATCTTAAGTTTAGCCTCTGCCAAAGCTCTGGGGACTGTGGACTTTGTACACCCTGTACCTATTTGGGAACAGTATATACAGAGCCACTTTCTCACAACTCCACACTCTTTCCACGTGTGTTTTTAGGTAGGCAGACATAAAGTTGGAACCTCTGTCTGAAACCACCTCCTTTGGAAACCTTACCCTGGTAAAGACACCAATGAGGGTCTAGGCTACTGCAGGAGATGTAGTAGTCCTAAGGGGAATTGCCTCCGGATACCTTGTGTCATGATCAACTACCACTAGAATTAATTTGTTTCCTGATGCTGTGGGATGTTCAAGTGAACCCACTATGTCTACACCTACCCTTTCAAAGGGAACTCCAACCACTGGTAGTGTAATCAAGGGGGCCTTTGGGGGGTCCACCTGTTTTGCCACTGGCTCGAAAGGTGACACAGGAGCTGACAAACTCCTTTAATTTCTGAGACATCTGGGGCCAGTAAAAGTGGCTAACTAGCCTTTCCCAGGTTTTGGTTTGGCCCAGATGTCCAGTTAGGGGGATGTCATGAGCTAAAGTTAGTAGGAACTCCCTGTACTTCTGAGGCACTACCACTCTCCTAGTGGCTCCAGGGTAGGGGTCTTTGGCCTCAGTGTACAGTAGTCTCTGTGGGTACCGCTGACATTTCCCTTTTTCTGGGTAGCAGCTTGCTGCTTCAGGCTTTCAAGAGTTGGACATTCCTGCTGTCCCAGACACAGCTCTTCCCTAGAGGGTCCCCCTGGGCCTAAGAGTTCAACCTGGTAAGGGTCAATGTCCATGGGCTCAGTTCCCTCTGGGGTGTCCAAGTCCTCTCCCTGAGGAGAGGGGGTCATGATCCTCTTGCTGTACAGAAGCTGGTTTCCCAGTCTTCCTACCTTTTCTCTTGGAAGGCTGGGTCATACTCTCAGGCTCCAACACTTCTTTTTCATCCTGTTTTCCGCTCTGTTCTCTTGTAAATTGCTTCCACCATTGATGGGTGCTAGGCTCATTTCTGCTCTCTTTCTCTAGAGCCAGGAGTCTGGCAGTACTGAGGACATTGAGGAACGCCTCAATGAGGAGGACAGCCTGTTAGCAGGGTTGACCAAAAGAGTGGATCTAGAGACCAGGTTGCTGGCACTAGAGAGAGAGAGAGAGAGAGAGCAGAGATGGACCTAGCACTCTTAAATGGTGGCATCAATTTGCTTAATAAGGATAAATAGCAATCTTAGTATCCTAAAATCCCCAAAGGGATTGTCCCTAAATATGAAGAGTGATGATATCAACAAATGGTTCACAGCCCTTGAGAGGGCTTGTGAAGTGAGAAAAGTGAAGACGTCACACTGGGGGGCACTCCTTTGGGAACTGTTCTCTGGTAACTGCAGACACAGACTCCTGACCTTTTCTGGGGCAGATGCTGGGTCTTATGACCTCATGAAGAGAACTCTGATTGAGGGATTTGGACTCACAACTGAGGAATATAGAATTAGATTCAGAGGGCTCACAAAACCAATCCTGGATTGACTTCGTAGACTACTCAGTTAAAACTCTAGATGGTTGGTTAACTGGACATAATGTGCATGATTTCAATGGACTTTACAATCTGTTTATGAAAGAATATATTTTAAGTAATTGCACTAATGAAAAGTTACATCAGCATTTTGTAGGCTTGGGTCTAATTTCTTCCCAAGAATTGGGAAAGAAGGCAGACCACTGGGTCAAGACTAGGGTGACGAGGACAACCACTGGGGGTGACCAAAAGAAAGTGGTCACAAAACCTCCCCAGGGGAAAGGTGGTGAGAATCCCCAAGATAAAAAGTCTGAGTCTTCCAAAGGGCCCTAAAAACATGTTCAGGTGGGTGGGACCCAAACTACTCCCTATGTGCCTCAACCCTATAGGGGGAAGAACTTTGATCCCTTAAAGGCCTGGTGTAATAACTGTAAGAGGTCAGGACACCTAACAGTAGATAAATCTTGCACCCACAACAAAGCCCCTAAGCCACCCAGTACAGCTACTCCTGGGGCAGCAAGTATACAAATGGGATCAGAGGTGTACCTTGAGCAAATCTGGGAACACACTGAAGCAAGTCTAGTCTCCCTGGGAGAAGTGGAGTTTGCCACTGTAGCTGTGTGGCCACCCAACTTGAAGAAATATTTACAGTACCCCTGGGTGAATGGAACTAGGGTAGAAGCTCTGAGGGATACAGGTGCCAGTGTCACTATGGTGAAAGACACACTGGTTTCCCCTGAGCAATATTTGATTGGGAAGTCTTACCCAGTCACCAACGCTGACAGTGTCCTCCCATGGCGACATTAGGCTGCGGGGGGGGGGGGGGGGGGGGGGGTTTACTGGCCTGAAACAGGTAGTGGTCACTCCAAAGTTGCCAGCTGCATGTCTGCTAGGAAATGATCTGGAAACCTCAGCCTGGGCTGAGGTTGAGCTAAAGGCCCATGCAGCCATGCTGGACATCCCTGAATTGGTGTGTGTGCAAACCAGAGCAAGAGGAAGGGTGAAAAAGTAGGTCTGGAGCCTGAAATAATGACCCAGCCAACCAAGAGGAAAGGTAAGAAGACTGGGGAACCAGCTTCTGTACAGCAAAATATTCAGGACCCCTCTCCACAGGGAGAGGATTTGGATACCCCTGAGGGAACTGAGTCCATGGAGCTTGACCCTTACCAGGTTGAACTCTTGGGCCCAGGGGGACCCTCTAGGGAAGAGCTGTGCCAGGGTCAGCGAGACTGTCCCACTCTTGAAAGCCTGAGGCAGCAAGCTGTTTCAGAAGCAAAGGGAGATGTCAGTGGTACCCACAGAGCTTATTGGGAAGAGGGATTACTGTATGCTGAGGCAAGAAACCCCACTCATGGAGCCACCAGGAGGGTGGTAGTGCCACAGAAATACAGGGAGTTCCTCCTAACTGTGGCTCATGACATCCCCCTAGCTGGACATCTGGGGCAATCCAAAACTTGGGAAAGGCTAGTGAGTCACTTTTACTGGCCCCAGATGCACCAAAAGGTGAAGGAGTTTGTCAGCTCCTGTGTTACCTGTCAAGCCAGTCGCAAGACAGGTGGCCACCCAAAGGCCCCCCTCATCCCACTACCAGTGGTGGGGGTACCCTTTGAAAAGGTAGGAGTGGACAATGTGGGTCCACTTAAACCTCCCAAAGCCTCAGGGAACACATTTATTCTAATAGTAGTGGACCATGCTACTAGGTACCCTGAAGGAATCCCACTTAGGACTACTACAGCTCCTGCAGTAGCCAAGGCCCTCCTGGGTGTTTTCACAAGGGTAGGGTTTCCTAAGGAGGTGGTTTCAGACAGAGGTTCCAACTTCATGTCTGCTTACCTGACACATGTGGAAGGAGTGTGGAGTGCAGTACAAGTTTACTACACCCTACCATCCACAAACCAATGGCCTTGTTGAGAGATTCAACAAGATTTTGAAAGGTATGATCATGGGTCTCCCTGAAAAACTCAAAAGGAGATGGGATGTCCTGTTACCATACCTGCTTTTCGCTTACAGGAAGTGCCACAGAAGGGAGTAGGTTTCTCACCCTTTGAACTTCTGTTTGGTCATCCTGTAAGGGGACCACTTTGTCTTGTAAAAGAGGGCTGGGAGAGGCCTCTTCAAGAGCCCAAACAAGACATAGTGGACGATGTGCTTGGCCTAAGGTCCAGAATGGCTGAGTACATGGCAAAAGCATCCAAGAACCTTGAGGCCAGCCAGGAGCTCCAGAAGCCAAAAAGCTGCACTGGTTGAATTTTAACCTGGGCAACAGGTATGGGTTTTGGAGCCAGTGGCACCAAGGGCCCTCCAAGATAAATGGAGTGGCCCTTATCCCATCCTAGAAAGAAAGAGTGAGGTCACCTATTTAGTTGACCTGGGCACTAGCAGGACACCCAAAAGGGTTATCCATGTGAACCGCCTTAAGCTCTAGACTGAGGAGGAACAGGAAGCAGAGAGTGAACCTCTCCCTGACCTCCTCTCCTGCAACCCACAAGATGGGTCAGTAGATGGAGTGATCTTTTCAGACACCCTCTCTGCCCAACAGCAGTCTGACTGCAAGCAAGTCTAGCAACAATATGCTAGCCTCTTTTCCCTGACCCCTGGTCTGACTAGCTGGTGTACCCATGATGTGGACACTGGTGACAGTGCACCTGTCAAGAACAACATCTATCGACAGTCAGACCAAGTCTAGGAAAGCATCAAAGCTGAGGTGAGCAAGATGCTGGAGTTAGGGGTCATTGAACCCTCTGAGAGCCCCTGGGCTAGCCCAGTGGTTCTGGTCCCCAAGCCTCATCAACAAGGTGAAAAGAGAGAGATGAGGTTCTGTGTGGACTATAGAGGGCTCAACTCTGTCACTAAGACAGATGCTCACCCTATCCCAAGAGCAGATGAGCTAATAGATACATTAGTGGCAGTCCAAATCCGCAGTTCCTTTGACTTAATGCAGGGTACTGGCAGATTGGCATGGCCCCAGGAGCAAAAGAAAAGACAGCATTCTCCACCCCTGATGGGCATTATCAGTTTACTGTGATGCCCTTTGGGCTAAAGAATGCCCCTGCCACCTTCCAGAGGTTGGTGAACCATGTCCTGGCTGGGCTGGAATCCTTTAGTGCAGCTTATCTTGATGATATTGCTGTCTTTAGCTCCACCTGGCAGGATCACCTGATCCACCTTGGGAAGGTTTTAGAGGCTCTGCAAAATGCAGGTCTCACTATCAAGGCATCCAAATGCCAAATAGGGCAGGGCACTGTGGTGTACTTGGGCCACCTTGTAGGTGGAGGCCAAGTATAACCCTTACAACCCAAGATCCAGGCCATCATGGACTGGATAGCTCCAACGACCCAGACCCGAGTCAGGGAATTCCTTGGCTTGACTGGGTACTACAGGAGGTTTGTGAAGGGATATCGGTCCATTGTGACTCCCCTCACAGAACTTTCCTTGGCACCAATTCTCAAAGCTCCAGACTATGCCAAGCAGTTTATTGTGCAGACTGATGCCTCTGAGCTAGGGATAGGAGCAGTCCTATCCCGGACCAATGATGAAGGCCAAGACCAACCTGTTGCTTTTATAAGCAGAAGGCTTCTCTCCAGGGTGCAGCGTAGGAGTGACATTGAGAGGGAGGCCTTTGCTGAGGTTTGGTCCCTGAAGAAGCTGAGACAATACTTGCATGGTACTCACTTCCTAGTTCATACTGATCACAGGCATCTCAGATGGCTAATGCAGATGAAAGGTGAAAACCCTAAACTGTTGAGGTGGTCCATCTCCCTACAGGGAATGGACATTGTAGTAGAACACAGACTTGTGACTGCCCATGCCAATGCAGATGGACTTTCCAGGTTTTTCCACTTAGAAAATGAAGACTGTGAGCAAGTGCCCTTATTCTGCATGGTTGCCCCCACTTTTTGCTGAATTGCTGATGTGCTTTGACTGATGTTGCCCTGGGCTCCTGCTAATCAGGTACACATGGCCTATATTCTTTCCCCAAAACTGCCCTGAAGCCTAAACCCAATTGGCATCTCTGGCCACAGGTCAGCCCCTGGTAAATGGTACCACAGGTACCCAGGGCACTGTAACCAGAGATGGCCTCTAAGGGCTGTAAAGTAAGCACGCTCCTGAGAAGGAAGTGTCACTCGTGTTGCACTCGTTGTGAGAAAATTGATTCTCTTTATCCATGAAACTGATTACACAAAAGAAGTTGTCCAAGGTCAATTTGATTTATTGAACCTGTTCTTCGAATCGTAATATAGAATTGTAATCATTCTTATAAAATCAACTCGTTATCCGGATGCCCAATGCATTTCGGGCTGTTCAAGCCCTTCATCAGGGGCGACACTCTAGAGGAAAAAAGGGGCAGGACTCAGTATCAATATTCAAACATGTTGGTACAAATATTCCAAGTGAAATAAGAAAACAAACGAAGTGTGAGTAGGTGATGTTGATAGAAAAGTCGGGAGAGGAGAAAAGTGGTGAAGAAAGTCTCCAAGGAACAGCGTGGATAATGTGCTCACGGTCGCTCGTACAGTGAATGTAACGTAAACTGAAAACGAGTTCAACGGTGATAATGGTGCTCAAAAGTGAATTACACGTCGTTGCATGAGCTGAAACATAAACTGAAACAAAGCGAGTCGGTGCTGAAAAAACGTAGTGGGCAACGGGGCGTTTATGTAAGGGCTGAGAAGTGGCTACTGACATGCTCGAGTTAACACGTGAGGTTGTTGGTAACAAACAAGGATTCTATGTGAAAACAAGAAAGTTAAAACTGGTAAGTGAAGGGGTGTCATCGGGGTGTCTAGAAACTATAAAAAACGGAAAGGAACTTACGGTTGAGTTGTGTGATCACGAAATCATCACGTAGCGGGAATACGTTCCAAAGTGCTTCAGTGAATGTAAAGTTCGCGGGTAGCGGTCATGTGATGAGGAAACGCGTAAAATACACGGAAGTGAATGCTCGTGAACTACAAAGAGAAACAAAGAAAAAAGACTCGTAGTTTTCATGCGGTGGGATAGTGTGAGAAGTGGGAAAAAATACTCGTGTAGTCACAAAGAGTCGAGAGAATGTGGTGGAAAAGTGGAGTACGCTAAATACATAAAAGTGTACATGGGGAATCACAAAAATGCCACGAAGATGTACATAGAGTGCTAATACATGGAAAATGAAATCAGAACAATAAGATGCATGATAAACAAGGTATAAATAGAGAAAACAGAATAAGTCACAAAAAACTTGAACGGAATAAGGTCATAGGAAATTCCAACGATGGGTCGTCCTCGTGTACAGTACTCAGTTCGAGGGAATAGGAGATTGGGTTACAAAAAACAGCCCAGATCGTAGCGTTCATTAAGACCTTTAGGCTGAGTGGAATTGAGTTTATGAATCCAAAAATGTTTTCTTTGTAAGAGGAATTTGCAGTTGTCTCGTCCTTTCACATAAGGGATTTGTTCAAGGATGAGGAAACGTAGTTGACAAATATTGTGTTGATGAAAATGAGTGGCGATTGGGGATTTGGCCTGTCGGGTTCGTATGTTGCTTTTGTGTTCATTGATTCGTATACGAATCTTCCTCTCTGTTTTGCCCACGTAGACCAGGCCACATGGGCATTTCAATAAGTAAATGACATTCTGACTGTTACATGTTGCTGTCACATGGAGTTTGATTGGGTAACCATGTAAAGGATGTTGAATTGTGGTCCCCTTAATGATACAGTTACAATTACCACAGTTGAAACAGGGTAAAGTACCTTTGAAAGTACTTGTGATAGAATCTCTGGTGTTGGATAAGATTTGTTTGAAGTTGCGTGATCTTTGATACGCAAATCTTGGGGGTATTTCAAAGATTTTATTGAAGTCCGCCTCTGTACTTAGCATTGGCCAGTATCTCAGGATGGTTTTCTTGATGTTGAAACTTTGAGTAGAGTATTTGGACACAAATGTCATTCTCTGTTGTGTTGATGTGGGTCGTTTTGGTTGGAGTAACATTTGTCGGGTGGATTTCTCTGTCTTGAGGATGGCTTTATCAAGAACATCACTGGGATATTGTCGTTGTTTGAACTTTGAGATACACAGTGTTTTGCTAGATTCATATAACTCGTTGGTACTAGAGATCCTTTTTAGTCTGAGTAGTTGTGAATAAGGCAAATGGTTTTTAAACGATGGTTGGTGGAAACTGTGGAAGTGAAGAAAATTATTGCGATCTGTGGATTTAGTGTATACTTGTGTGATGAGTTTTCCTTGCTTGATGGTAATGCGAATATCCAGAAATGTTATAGATTCCTTATTTAAGAGATGTGTGAATTCAATGCGTTGGTCGACTGTGTTGAGAATTTCAATGAGAGATTCAAGCTGTTGAGTTGAACCGTTCCATATGATGAAAATGTCATCGATGTACCTTTTGTAAAGGACGAGATGTTCAATCCATTCGTTGTTGGTTAAGATGTTGTCCAGTTCGAATCGGTGCATGTAAAGATTCGCATATGATGGAGCGGCACAATTGCCCATAGAAGTGCCCGAGCATTGAATGTAAAAGGTGCCAGACCATTCGAAGTAACTGTGGTAAAGGGTGAAGTGCATGAGTTCCATAAGCAACACTTTCAGATTGTTTGGCTTATCAGTATTTATCAGGAATGATTCAATGGCTTCAATACCATTATCATGTGGAATGGCTCACAGGGCACTGTAACCAGAGATGGCCTCTAAGGGCTGTAGCACTTACTTTGCCACCCTTAGAGGTCCTGTACCATTAGACTCACACACTGCCTTTGCAGGCTGCGTGTCTTGGTGCAGAACAAAGTGAAGAGTTGACATGGCACACATCTCTGTGTACCATGCCTACAACCCACTGCCCTGGCATAAGTCAGCACCCCTCTAGCTGGGTGCACTATACCAGTGAAGAGGGTACAGGTGCATGAGCCCTGTACCCCTACAGTGTCTAAGTCAATTCTTAGACATTGTAATTGCAGTGCTGCCATTAAGAGTATATATTGCTGAGAGTTTGTCATTACGAACTCGACAGCACCATAATGGCTACACTGAAAACTGAGAAGTTTGGTATCAAACTTCTCAGCACATTAAACCCACACTGATGCCAGTGTGGGATTTAATGAAAAATGCACACAGAGGGCATCTTAGAGATGCCCCCTGAAAACTAACCTACCACTAGTGTCCAGGCCAAGTCTCTGCTTTCAACTGCCACCACCAGACATGCTTCTGGACTCCTGGGCCGAGAGCCTGCTGCTCTCTGGGGCCTGAAACCATCCTGGGACGAGGTGCCAAGCCTCCTCACTCAGGATGGACAGGGTTTACGAAGGGGAAGCTTCAAAGGCTTGCCGCCTTTGTGAGCTTCCCCGGGCCACTTGCTGCTCTCAGCAACTTGTCCCCACTGGTTCTGACCCCCCACTTTGGGCGGTAGAACCGACAGTAAAAACAAGTGAGGAAGAGTATAAGTATAAAAAAAGCTTATAAAGCGCTCGAATGCCAGAAACGGCCTCTTGGCGCTGGAGTGTGCATGATCAGCAGCAGGTTACTGGTGTGCCGGTGGATTACTGGTGGATCTGAAATAAGATACTTCAGAGTCTTTCTGAAAAGTGCATGACTAGGTTGAAGTCGCATCTCCACTGGTAGCTGATTCCATAGCTTGGCTCCACAGGTGGCAAAAGAGCGCCCGCCCCATCTAGCTAATCTGAATCTAGAAGTACAAATAAGGCCAAGATTAGCCGACCGCAGTGCACGAGAAGGGATATAATGCTTAAACCTGTCTGTACCATCATTAGCACCCCCACCAAAGCGGGCTCGGTGAACCAGACAGAGCGCTTTGAACTCGATTCTCTGCTGAACCGGAAGCCAATGTAGTGATTTCCTACCCATAGAAGTGGGGTGACCCCTAGGTAGGTTGAGAATAACATGGTATTGCAATAGTCCAGTCTGGACATAATAAAGCAGCCATCACCGTTCTTTGTAACGTCCGAGGGATGTATGGGAAGATTTTCCGCAGCGTTTTTAGCAAAAGGAAACGGGAGGAGGTTAGACTATTGACCTGGGCTGACATGTTCAGCTTGTCATCAAAGATAACCCCCAGGTTCCTCACCTTAGAGACCGGAAGGGGACATTGCCCGGCCTCAGGTGGCCACCATACGGTGTTCCAAACTCTGCCAAATTCCATAACTTCAGTTTTTTCGGTGATGATTTTTAAGAAACTCACACGCATCTATTCCATCACATCCGTAAGGCAGGCGTGAAATTTGGCCGCTATTAGGTCAGGATTGTCCGCAACTGATATCACCAATTGTGAGTCGTCAGCATAGGATACTAATAAAAAAACATGTTTCCTGACCAATCTAGCCAATGGCCTGACATAGATATTGAAAAGAGTTGGGGAAAGCGCAGAGCCTTGTCGTACACCACATGGCAAGGCAAATTTAGCCGAGAGTAGGCCGACCCAGTTTAGGCTTTGACTTCGATTATCTAAGAATGAGGATACTAAAGCCAAGGCTCGTTCTGCAATCCCTACATCCCTTAGACGCTGTAGCAAAACCGCATGGTTCACAGTATCAAAAGCAGCAGATAGATCCAGGAGAACGAGAATCGCCCTCCCTCCTCCATCAACTGCTGCTCGAATACCCTCTGCTGCCGTTATAAGGGCCGATTCCGTAGAGTGCTTAGGCCGAAAGCCGTGCTGAGACCTATCCAGCAGTGCATTCTTATCCAGGTAGTCGGTCAAACTCCGGTTTATAGCCTTCTCGATGACCTTTGCCATCAGAGGTAGGCCAGAGATAGGACGTTAGTTTTTAAACTCTGATGGCTCCAAGGAGGGTTTTTTAAGAAGGGGCTTAACACTCGCCATTTTCCAGGTGGTTGGATAGGGCCCTGCAGCTAGTACCTGGTTGATCAGGGACATGAGGGTGGGTGTAATCCTATCTGCCACCAAGTGCATAATATGCGGAGGAAAAGGATCTGAAGCTGCACCCGACTTTATCGAGCTTAGCAGCGCCAGAACCTCCTCCTTAGATAGAGGATCAATGGAGGTAAGACTGCACGTCGGTGGCTCTTCTGAGCCGAGTGTCACCTGCTTACAATGCGATGTATTAGGACCTACTGAAATTAACAATTCGTCATAGATTGTGGACACGTTGTTATGGTGTGCCCACCTCTGCCAACTCCACCCCTCAGGTGTGGGAAGCGAGGTGAAGCACAACTCTCAGTCCACGCCATCTTGAAGATGGGGGTACTCAGCCAACCAGGGACAGGCTAATGCCTCCCTCCCACTGGAGGGTGGCATAATAGGGGGTGTACCCATCCCCGGGAAGGGAACCATTGGTCCCTGCCTTTTACCTACCTGTAACACCCCTAAATCTATTATTTAGGGGCACCCCTGGACCTTGCTTCCTCAGACAAGAACCTTCAAGAAGAAGGACCGAACCGCCGTGCAGCAGCTAACGAGGAAGACACCCATTGACTTCGCCCCAGCCTACCTGCCTGTCTCCCCCTCGAACCTGCTCCTGCGAAATGCTTGTGTGTCCTGCAGCCAGCAACCTCGAAAACCCTGGAGGACCTGCCTGCCTTCAACTACAAAGACTCTGTCTCCCGTTGTAGGAAAGTGGATAGGTAGAGTGTGTAGAGAGTCCACAGAGGTTTGGCAGAGGCTAAAGTTAGATGTAACCTTACTCTCTAGTGGTAGCTTGGTCAAGTAGTAAGGCATTATCAGAGGACAGTGTAAAGCATTTGTTGTACACACTCAGTCAGCAAATGGTCTCACACACTCAAGAACTGAACTCTAGGCCAATGGTTTGTATATAAAAATATATGGTTGTTTTATTTTAGAACCAACAATAGGTATCAAAATATACTTTCTCGGAATTAGATGCTTTAGTTAAATACTGTGCAATAGGCAATTGACTTTTGAATGCAATAGTTACAGTTTGTTGCAATAGGCAACACAATTTCAAACACAATAATACATTGAGCTCAATGGGAATTTCAAGTTAAATGCAATTGATTACTTTTAGGATTACTTTTCTAACTCCAGGACTAGATCCTAGATTCAGTCCTGGGACAGTTCCTCAAAACAGGTGAGTAAATACGATGTGGTTACTGCTATGATTTTTAAGCAATGTTTTGGTATTTTAAAAGTTTTATTTTTTTATTTTTTTTAATTTTCAAAAAACCTTTATTGACAGTTTGCACAGTACATCAGTGTAATGTCAGTCAACAATGTTATTACCTTTAAAATTACGCCAGTATCTTACACCTTCCTGCACAAATTCCTTACATATGATCAACATTCCCCCCCTTTACCCCGCCCAGATAATATTCCACCCACCGGTCATAGGGTAGCACAGGAATATATCGTACTGAGAGCAACACGTTCCATAGAATACGGGGCTTCTGAATCCTGCGGAATGCAGACCTCTTATGTACCGTTAGAGTCAGCCAGCAGGGTGTGGACTCCTGCCACCCTAACGGGTACCCAAAATCTCCCCCATGTCCCTTGCCCTCATCCAGAGCTATGTGCATCAGCATCATTGCAGCCCACTAGGGCCTCAGATTGTTTTGGGGGGGTCCCATTTGGACGCCAGCACTGTCCTCTTTTTCGGCGCCCTCCTCCTCCCCTCCCGGGCTCTCTCCCTGATCCATCGCATTCCCCCGGAGATATGCAGTCAGTGGCCCCCAAATATTTTTCGGTCGAGAGTTCATAGGTAACAGTAAAGCATAATAGTTAATATGATCCTGCCATGTAGACATCGAATTTATCCAATCCTTGAACTTAGGGACCTGCCCCCGTCCCCACTTGCATGCTACCTGCCGCTGTGCCAAGAGCAGACCCATAGCCAAGTATTTCTTATGCACTGTGTTTATGTCCTGAGTAAGCCCCAAGAGAGCCATGAGTGGGTTCGGGACTATTGGTATGCCTATCATTGTGGACATCCCATCAAAGACCTGTGTCCAGTACGTGGCCACTCGAGGGCAATTCCATGCTAAATGTATAAAATCCGCACCCCGCTGCCCGCAACGTTCAGTTATCCTGGTCCCTCAGTAGGAGTTTGGGTAGTTTGACCGGGGTATGGTATAAGCTATGCAGGAACAGTGTATCAGGCGAAGCCTACTGTTACCGGTGACTTCCTCTGTCTGTCTACAACTAAGCTCCCATTGCTCGTCTGTTAGTGGTTCATCCAGGTCATTGTCCCACTCTCTTCTGGCCCGTGGATTCTGAGGGGGTGGTGCCTTTCGAATGTGCCTATATAATAGGGATATGACATGTCGTGGAGCTTCCGCCTGTAGCTGGTCATGTAGGGGAGCAAGTGTGTCTGGCTCAGCAGGAAATGCTGGGAGAACCGCTTTCACACTTTGTCTGAGCCTGATATACATGAAAGTGTCCATGGTTGTGGGTTCATGTCCGCCAAAAAATTGAGTCTTGGATCGAAATTGTCCCCCTACAAAGAGGTCTCCCCAGGTGGTGTATTGTAAACGTTCCAGAAGTTTATGACAAATCCCTTCATATGTGATTATTAATAATGGGTGACGTAATAGGCGCATTCTAGGGGAGTACATCATGGGGCTACCTAACTTACGTACTATATGGCCCCACGCAGCAAGGGTACAATCCACTGTGGAGGGGTCTCGCTCTCGTCCCGGCACCTTAGTGAAGAGGTAGCCTTCTGGGGCCGTCGGGGACATATAGCCATCCTCTACCGCCAGATGCGGCATGAAGGGAGGCGGATGGAACCAGTAAACTGCGAAGTGTGCCTACGCGCAGTAGTAGTATTCGAAATTGGGAACATCATACCCCCCCTGCTGGTACAGTAACATCGGTGTCGCTAGGCTAAGTTGCGCTTGTTTCCCGCCCCATATAAGTCGTATAAGCTGTGATTTCAGTGTATTAAAAAAATGCCTTCCAGGATGGTAGGGGATATTAACAAAGAGATACAAGAATCTAGGGCGTAATATCATCTTAATAAGGGATATCCTCCCTGCCATGGATAATGGGAGACTAATCCACTTGGCGATATTATCAGCTGCCTTATCGATAGCCACCCCATAGTTCGCGCGCATTAGAGCGCCCCTATCCCTAGTTATATGTACCCCTAGATACTTTAACTCCTCACTCTCCCAAACCAGGGGATAGTCCAATCGATGCTGCTGAGTGCTGGACTTGAGGGGAAATATTGCAGATTTAGTCCAATTTATTTGGATTCCTGAGATGGCACCCAATTTGGTTATCTTCCGCAACACAGGGTTTTTGATATATAGGGTCATTTCATCCGCGTACAGTGAGATTAGCAATTGTCTGGCAGGGTATACCAGAGATCGCTCATTATGATTTTGCCGTAGCTTCACTGCCAAAGGTTCGATGGCTAAAGCAAATAAGATGGGTGAAAGCGGACACCCCTGTTTTGTGCCTCTGGAAATGGTAAAAGGAGAGTAACGGGCGCCATTCAGAAGGACCGTCGCTATCGGTCGCGTGTACAGCAGCTTAATCCAGTTCAAGAGGGTAAACGGCATCCCCATGTATTTCAAGGTCCCTATCGGATAATCCCACTCCACCGAATCAAACGCTTTGGTGGCGTCGAGGAAAACCGCCACCGCCGAGCATTTGTGTTCGGAGGTTATGGGCCGTGGCCCGATTTGGAATAAAGCCTGCCTGATCCGGCAGTACCAATCGCTCCATTAGGAGACTGAGGCAGATCGCCAAAACTTTGGCTAGGATTTTAGTGTCACAATTCAGTAAAGACAAGGGACGGTATGACTCACAATGTAGCGGGAATTGTCTGGTTTGAGCAATGAAATTATTTGAGCTTCCCGCATAGTTTTTGGCAGGCTTCCTTCCTCCAACGCCGCGTAGAACACATCTTTCAGGATAGGCGCTAAAATTGGCGTGTACGCTTTATAAAATTCTATTGGTAAGCCATCAGAGCCCGGGGCTCGCCCTGATTTCATATGCATTATTGCCTCAGTAATCTCATCCACTTCTAATTTCAAATGTAAAAATGTTTGTTGATTGGGTCCTAGCCATGCCAATGCTGTATCCTCAAAATATTGCTGCAAATCTAGCGGGTCGCCCCTGCGTGAAGTATAGAGTGTTTTATAGTAGCCTCTGAACACCTCAAGTTGGTCAGAGAGGTTTCTATGCACATTCCCCTGATCATCTAACACTTCCGTGACATAATTGGAGAACTTAGGGGGTCTAATCAGTTGTGCTAATACCTTTCCTGGACGATCCCCCTCACCATAGACCCTGGCCATGTGTGGCTTCCTTAGGAAGTTACCCTCTCTGTTAGCGATTTCTTCATACTCTGTGATAGTTTCCCTCAGCTTAGCTCGGCGCGCCCCATCAGTCGGTTCGATTGAAGTTCTGTTTCTAACGCTTTAAGTTCACCCTCCAACCTATGAAGGTCCCTTCGTAGTGTTTTGAGTACGCCCCCTCCCCTAGAAATGCACCAACCCCTGGCCGTGACCTTGAATGCCTCCCAGACAGTGGTAAGGCTAGAGACAGAGTGGATGTTGCTCTCAAAAAATTCTTTAATTTCCTGCCCAAATTCCGTACGAAAGACTGTGTCTTGGAGATGTAGGGGGTTAAGACGCCAATTGGTACAAGGGCTGTGGTTTACTGGGGGCCGCATTTCCAGCACCACAGGGGAATGATCTGAGTATTTACGAGCTAGGTGGACAACTTTTGCCAGCCAATGCGCCATCCCAACCGATACAATTAGGTAGTCTAGCCAGGCCCAGGATGTATGCACCGCAGAGAAATGCATGCCTTCTCGTTGTGTCGGGTGTTTATACCGCCATGCGTCAAGAAGGAAGTTGTTCTCTAATATGTCTTTGAATACTCGTTGCGCGTTCGTGAAATGCATTGGAGTGAATCGAGATCTATCCACCGGACCCCCCCCCCCCCTCCAGATAACATAAGTGGTGCCTATCGTCTGAATTTTACCCCACAGTGTGAGCAAATATTGTGGATCGTCTGAGTTAGGGCCATAGTAATTTGCAAAAGTCACATCGTATGAGTGGATCCTTCCCCATTCCAAGCAGTACCTCCCACTATCATCTACTTCCGACCCACTCGGTATAAACCCCACCCCACGTTTGATGAGTATGGCCACACCTCTAGAGTATCCAGAGTAGGATGCAAAATACCGATAGGAGGCCCTTTTCGGTGCGAACTGAGGGACAGGGTCTACACGCAAATGTTTTTCTTATAACATTGCTATTGCGATGTGATTCCTGTCTAAATAGCTAAGTACTTGCCTCTTTTTCCTAGTGTTATTCAGACCCCGTATATTCCATGATAATACATTTAGAGTGTTAAGATCTCGTGTGCCCTCTGTTGTACCCATGTCTAATGTAAATGCACCTGAGTATTATTGTCCCTCTGCTGACCAACTGGGTAGGTAACGTTACATTGAACCAAATAACCCCTCCCCCCCTCCCACTCCGGCATCCCCAACTCGCCGGGCATGTGTATCCTCCCACCCTGAAGAAACATCATTTCAACTAGCACTGTCCCTCCTTATGGGAGGTTTAGGGGAACACCCTTGTGGGAAGGTCACTAGGTATACGCACCGTACCCCCTCTCCTCCGCTATTTCACCTACCTGCTACTCCGCCACAAACGCGAATAGCCATGGCAGGAGGGAGGTGAGGATCTGGGCCAGTTCAGTAAAAATGCCATATAAACCATTATACATCACCAAAGTCCAACTGTGCCGCGGGATCTGGTCACCAAGTATTCCCTCTAGTGTTGTTGCGGGCGCTCAATTTAGTCCGGGCCGATAGCGGAGACTGAGATCTGGATCTTGCCCTTGTCCCCATTCCAGAAGGTGCGCTGCCACAGTTCTTCTTGAGAAAGTCCTCCACCTGTTGAGGATTTTGAAAGAATTGTTGCTTTCCCTGGTGTGTGATTTTCAGTCTCGCTGGGTACATCATGGCATAAGGAATCGATTGCGCTTGTAGCTTCTTCTTTACAGCTGCGAATTTGCGACGTGCATCTTGTACGGTTTGGATAAAGTCCGGGAAGAATGACAATGTGGTATTTTCATAGTGTACCTGCTGCTTTTCTCGGGCAAGTCGTAGCACCGCGTCTCTGTCCCGGTAGTTTAGGAACCGTGCTATCACCGGGCGAGGCGGCGCCCCAGGGGGGCGGTCAGCCCGCCAGAGATCTGTGTGCTCTCTCCACCGTGAGGTGGGCCGAGAAGAATTTATGCCCAAACAGCTCCACAACCAGCTTCTCAATGAAGACCTCCATGCTGCCTGTATTGGTCGACTCCGCCAAACCCAGGATGCGTACATTGTTCCTTCGGGAATGTGCTTCTAAATCCTCATTCTTATCCGCGATTATTTTGAGCAGCCGATCCATCTGTGAAAGTTGTTCCTTACTCGCTGTAGCTCCATCTTCTAAGTCTGACACTCTAGTTTCCGCCTCTTTGATTCTTTGTTCATGATGGTCCAATTTGTTAACCACGGAGTCCATGCGTGCATTCATGGTATCTATTTTCTCCGCGATGGTTGCGAGGCTTTGCTTCATACCCAGCAGAAGCGCCTTCCAGTCTTCCTCCTGCGTATCCATATGCTCAGAGTTTGCGCGCTCAGCCGAGGTGGATCCGGGCGGTTTGCGCGCCTCGAAGGGCAATTTCGTTTGCTTGGCGTCAGTGCGACCCATGGTGAGATCGCGTGGGCCAACCCCCGGGGCACTATCGCTATGAACCGCCTATTAACGCTACCCAGGCGTCTTAAAGTATTGCGGGGTGTCACCCCCGCCCAATGCAGGTCCCAACCCCACCAGTGTCTCACAGGCCAGATCGTCACAGTAGCTCCACACAGTCCCACAGCGCGCCCGTACCGGCAATGCCACGCAATGGTAGTTCACCGCAGATGTCGTGGGTTGCACCACTTGCCCTCCAGCCTCCGCGCTAATCCGTGAGGTCCCTTCAGCCAGTCTCCTACAGCATCAGAGCACCCCCACTGCGCACTCAAAATGGCCACTGCGCAATGTTTCCACTGGGGAATATGCTCTGCTGTCACTCTGGTGGGGTCTGTAGTACTGGGGACATAAGGGCCCCTGCAGCGCACCTCCGGTCCGGGGCAGATCGCACGCCGCGCGGTGGCCACTCAGCCACGCGTGTTAATGTCCTCGGCGTCTGGCTTACAAAATGGCGGCGGCAGTCAACGGGAACGGCACCCGGGATAGGGGCACCTCGCCAGCGATGAATGTCCCCACGCAACTTACTGGAGCAGTTCTGTAGTAGGGGGGGCCCTCCCCACGCCCCCTATCCGAAGTCGCAAAGCCGTGCCTTTTGCCGATTCCTCTCTCACCGCAATCGGTGGCAAGCGGCTCTCAGCTGCCGTTCCGCGATCGGCTCCCGGGTCCGGGGTGATGCCCGCTGGTCGAGGCAGTCGGGCAGTTAGAGCTCCCGTCCCCCAGGGTCCCAGCGGGGCCGCAACGGAGCCACCACACTTCAGGCCATCCACCGGACGCCTCCCTCAGGGCCCACCGAGCACCGGACTCGCCAGGTCGCGACCGCCGCTCTCCCCCGGAGGTCTGAGGGGCTGCCAGTTGCTAAGATCTTTACCTGCCCTCTAGAGCGTCAGGGCCGGTGATGGTGCCAGCAACTCACGGGTCAGTAAGTAGCCTCAGCAATAGCGCAGGATAGGTGTGTAGGATGATTTCTCGCCCGGCCGGGCAGGAGCCTCACTGGTGTGCGGCCATCTTGGTCGTGCGCCACCTAGCGCCCCCTTGATATTTTAAAAGTTGACACTTAGAAACTTTTTCTAATTAAATCACCAATGTTATCCTATGGGAAGAAATTCACTTAGCATGTAAGTGGTGTTATTGTTACTTTTTCTAGCTCAGTGTTGGATCCTGGATCCAGCACTAGTGTACCACCTGTAAGTAGTTGAGAGAATGCGTTTAGGTTATACAGGCGATTTTTAACGAATATTTGTAGTTTGCAAAAATCGACACAGAAGAAATTTCACAGAAAAACAGTTAATGGTTTCCTATGGGAGAAAATTGAGTAAGCGGTAAGTATGGTTGTAATTACTCTTCAGGGTCAGTGCTGTGCACCAAGATCCAGCACTGGGATCTCTCCTAATAGCAGGTGAGTATTTTCGATTTCGTTTCTCGGTTGATCTTAGGTGAATATTTTAAAGTTTAGAAACTCCACACTTAGAAGAATTTTCAAGTGAAACCAGCCAATGTTACCCTATGGAAGAAAAGTGAGTTATCTGCTTTTGGGTAAGTACTCGACTTGCAGAGTTAAGTAGCTGGGCATAGACTCAGGGGTCTCCCAGGGTCAGGTAAGTACAGTTGTTACACCCTCAGCTCGACAGGGGGAGCCGGGTGCAGAGTGAGGTAGGCCCAATGTTATCCTATGGGAGGCACGGGGCCCGTTGTTGGTGGCTGCTGGCTAGCAGGCCATGCGGCTGTGGGAGCTGGGCTCCTGGTCACTTGCTCAGGGCAAATGGGGAAGTAGGTTAGAGTAGAAGTTGCACTGCCAGGGCCACTCGGGTGGCTGGGTGCTTTTGCGTCGTCGGGCGCTCAATGTATTGCAGTTTAGAAGCTCAAGAAGGAACAAAGGCTGCAAGCTCGGGGATGAAGTTTCTTCAGGTGCGACCACCACTTTGAGAGGTAAGTTGGGTAGTTGCAGGATAGGTAGGTTCCCAGGAGTTGGGCACAGGGGGCCGCAGGGCGCCGGTTGCAGGGGTGCTTTTTGGTGTCGGGAAACCTTACCCTCTGTTGATCGCGGTTGGGGGGTCCCTGGTTCTGAGGCTGCAGGCATCGTCAGGAGCGTCGAGGTGGGTCCTTGGGTGCCGGATTCGGGGTCACAGTCGCCGGGGGGACGTCCTTGTGGTCTTTGTCCTCTCCAGCACAGGCCAGGCTTGGCGGGTGCAGAGTGTGCAGGGTTCACGGTTCCTGGCTAATGCCAGGGGTCAGTTACTTGCTTTGAGCAGTTCCACTGCTCGTGGTAGTCCCAGATGCTCAGAGTCACAAGGTAGCCAGGTCCTCCGGGGTTTGTGAGGTTGCTGGCCACGGGAGATGCCGGGATTTAGCAGGAGCAGGTTCGAGGGTCTACAGGCTGGTAGGACTGGGGCCAAAGCAGTTGGTGTCTTCCTCTTGTTAGCAGCTGCACGGCAGGTCTTCTTTCTTCTTGATCTTCTTTGCTGTTTTGGAATCTGGATCTGAGGAAGAAAGGTTCAGGGTGCCGCTAAATACTAGATTTAGGGGCGTTACAGATAGGTAAAGGGCAGGGACCAATGGGTCCTTGCCCTGGGGTGGGTACACCCCCTATTCTGCCACTCTCCTGTGGCAGGGGGGCAGTAGCCTAGTCCTGATTGGGTAGGGCTTCCCATCTTCAAGATGGCAAGAGCCCAGAGATGTGCTTCACCTCGCCTCCCCCACCTGAGGGTTGGGGTTGGCAGAGGCTGGCACTCCCCCTGTCCTTCCTTGGGGTGTCCGGCCAGTCTTCCCAAAAGAGTGGGGTTTAGAACCAGTAGGGGCCAGTTGCTGAGTACAGCAAGTGGCCTGGAGAAGCTCACAAAGGCGGAATGCCTTTGAAGCTTCTCCTGCCCATCCTGGGGGACGAGACTTAGCACCTCACCCAGGATGTGCATTGTTGCAGGCCCAGGAGAGCAGATGGCTCTCTACCCAGGGGTCCAGCAACATGTCTGCTGTGTGGCAGCTTAGGCAGCCCCTCAGACAAGACGTGGATTGTAGGTTAGGTTCAGGGGGCATCTCTAAGATGCCCTCTGTCGTGCATCTTACAGTAAATCCCACACTGGCATCAGTATGGGTTTACTGTGCTGAGAAGTTTGATACCAAACTTCAGTCTTCAGTGTAACCATCATGGTGCTGTGGAGTTCGTGTTGACGACCTCCCAGCACCATATGCTCTTAATGGCAGCACTGTACTTACAGTGCCCAGGAATGGACCTGGGTACTGTAGGGGCACAGGGCTCATGCACCTGTGCCCACACCACTGGCATAGGGCACCCAGCTAGAGGGGTGACTGAGGTATGCCAGGGCAGTGTGTGTTGTGGGTATGGCATGTGTGCTATATCGACTCTTTGTTTTGTTCTGCACCAAGACACTCAGCCTGCAAAGGCAGTGTGTGTGTCTGTCTGTCTGTCTGTCTGTCTACAGGGCATCTATGGGTGGCACAATAAGTGCTGCTGCCCATAGGGGCCTTCTCTGGTCACAAGTCCCTGGGCACCTAGGGTACCATTTACCAGGGGCTGACATGTGACCAGAGATGCCAATTGGGTTTTGGCTGTTAATCAGGTTTTAGGGAAGGAACACAGGCCCTGGGCACCTGATTGGCAGGAGCCCAGGGCACAACAAGGAAAAGTGCATCAGTTATCAGGCAAAAAGTGGGGGGGTTACTGCAACAGAAACCCATTTCCTTACACCCGTGAACACTGGATTTGTTAATCCGCACCCTCTGGCTCCGACCGGACACCGCAGATCCGGCCCACTCTGCACCCGCCCTCCACGGCCTGAGCTCGAGTGGGCAAACACAATGAGGAGGTCACCCTGGCGATACTGACCCGAGATCCGGCGACCCCTGACCTGCCTCAAGCCTCCAGCCGACACCTGCAGCCTAAATCCAGAAGGTCCCCTCAACTGCTACCAGGAGCTGGTAAGAAGATCTGACCCCAAAAGGCACCCCTGCACCCGACCCCCCTCGGCCTTGGGTGCCCAAACCGACGGTGCCTAACCAACCCCTAACTTCCCAACTTAGCTCTCGAAGTGGTGGTCGCACCCAGAAGACCTTCTTCCCCAAGCCTGCAGTGCTTTTGTAAACCGGACGTTCCTCATTGAAAACAGCAACCTGCACCCGGCCGCCCTAGTGCCCCTGCGGGTGTACCTTTGTTGCTACTTTGTTTCCCAATTTGCCCTGAGCTAAAGTCCAGGAGCTTTGCTCCCACAACCAAGTGGCCTGCTTGCCTGCAGCCACCAACCGGAGTTCCACTATCCCCCATTGGATAACATTAGGCCTCAGCACTCTGCACCCGGCTGCCCTAGAGCCGCTGTCCCTGGGGGAGCCCTGAGTCCACCCCCAGAACCTCAACACCCACTGCCAAATACTGACCTCAAAACTGATAACACTATTGTTCGAGGCATATGATCTGGATCTACACACTTTTGCATAGATCGCCATCTGGTGTTGGGCCCGGATGTTTGCAGTTTGTTTTTCTTCTTGGAAAGTCTTTGGAAGTCACGAGGTCGGTGACTCCTCCTTTGTATTACGCATGGGCTTCGGCTCCATCCTCAGGTTGTTTTTTTCCGCCATCGCGCTCGGATGTAATACTTCGCGCTCCGGTACCGAACTTTTCCAGTTCAACGATCGACGCAAAATCCTCGTTCTTTGGGATTCTTCAGATACAAATCTTCTTAATCACCTTCTCTTCACCACTTCTTCGAATCCAGTCGTCGACGGCGGCCTTCGGGCCTATCCCGGCTCCGGTCTTGGCTGATGGAAAGAACTCCCTTCAAGAAGTGCCCTCGATGTGGGTCCAAATTCCCCCACACCGATCTTCATGAGGTGTGCAACCTCAGCCTCTCCCCTGAACACGAGGCTCGAGACTGTCCCGCCGGCAAGTCTTTTAGATCGAAAAAGACTATTCGAGATCGAAGGGCCAGACGCAACATGGCGCACTCCTCGACCTCCGCTCCAGTCGACATCTTCGGGGGACGACGTCCAAGCACCGGCACAGCAGCACACCGAAGAAGAAGACAACCTCGTCAGTGCTTCCGAAGCCGACGACTCATGTGTGGAGGACATCACCCCGGTGCATAGGGTCGTGAGTACTATATCCCCTCCCACACCCGCGCCGACACCCAAAAAGGCTTCGGTCACGCCTTCGCCTCCGAGCCTAGGCAAGTCCAAAGACACTGCTTCTAACACCCAACCTTCGGGCCCGGTGAAGAAGCCTAATAAGCCTTCCGGCGGCTCAGGCTCGAGCCAGCATGCCAGCGGTGCCGAAAAACACCCTTCGGCACCGAAGAAGAGATCGGCCTCCACCTCCACACCGAGCTCCGCACCAAAGCCCTCGGTGTCGAAACCCGGCCTCTCGGTGCCAACCAAACATCATAAGGCCCCCGGCACTGACACTCCCGTGCCGAAGCCTGTCTCGGCACCGAACAAAAAATCGGAGGTTCCAAAAAAGCACGGCACAGACAAGCCTACAAAGCAGTCGGCCCCGAAAAAGTCGGCGCCGACCAAACAACCAGTGTTGCAGGAACTATTCACACCGGATCCTATGCAAAAGACACTTACCAAGGATCCAAAAACTGGACATTTGGCACTGTCTTAAAAAAAGAGACATTTGGACAAACCAGCTCCACCTCCAAAGAGGAAGGACTGTGCTACCTCCCCTTTCAGAGTGCCTTCCCCACCTCCTCCACCTCCTCCACCTCCGCCCCCTCCACCTTCTCCACCCCTGCCTCATCGCTCTCCGACCCCGTCTCCAGACCATGATAATCAAGGGGACCCATACTACGATCCAGCAGATGTGCCACAAGACCCCACCCCTACTGGATCCCCAGACCCATGGGATGATTATAACAATCCAGACATCCCAGATGTCCCACAGGATGACCTTTATCCATCCAGGCCATCCCCACCAGAAGACTCGTTAGGTTTTCACCACCTACTCCAGAGGGCTGCACATTATCACGGGGTAGAGCTACATACTGACCCAGTAGAGGAAGATTTCCTCCTAGACACCTTCGATACTGCACATAGGTCTACTGCTATACTACCTATGCTCAAAGGGGTAATAAAACATGCGCCAGAGGTTTTTAAAGACCCAGTCAGGGCCAGGGTCCTAAACCCACGCATAGAGAAAAAATATAAAGCCGGCCCCACAGATCCTGCCTACACTAAAGGACCTGCACCAGTGGATTCCTTAGTGGTATCCACAGCTAGGAAGAGATCAAATTCCCAGGCGTCAGGCGTCAGGCGAAGCACCACCACCTGACAAAGAGTCCAAGCTCCTGGACACGTCAGGAAAACGCACTGCGTCACAGACTGCCAATATATGGCGTATCGCCAAAACACTCAAGCGCTATTGGCCAGATACGACAGAGCGCATTATGATGAGCTAGAAACCATCATGCACCATCTCCCAGAAAAATACAAAAATAGGGATAATGAATTGATTCAAGAGGGAAAAACCATAACTAATACCTCTATACGCTGTGCCCTAGATGCGGCAGACACAGCCTCCAGGGCCATAAACACTAGTGTCCTCCTCCGTCGCCACGCATGGCTAAGAGTTTCAGGCTTTAAACCTGAGGTACAAGCCTCCATATTAAACCACCCATTTGATCAACAACATTTATTTGGTCCAAAGGTAGATGAGGCCCTCGAGAAGATGAAGAAAGACACAGATACGGTGAAATCTATGGGAGCCCTACAGTCACACCCTCCTAGGCGCTCCTTTCGCCGCTCTTCCTTTCGGGGCACGGGCAGAGGCTACTCCTCAGATAGAGCCTCCACGTCCTACAAATCCCCTCCTCAGTCCACCTTCACTAGGGGTTATCAAAGAGGCGGCTATAGAGGCAATAATAATAAAGGCAGAGGCAAAACAAATACCGCCCGCTCTGCCACACCGCCTACCCAATGACTTCCCCCTGCTCCCTCCAGACCATCCCACTCCGGTCGGGGGCAGGCTACAAAATTTCCTTCATGTCTGGGAGACCATCACCTCAGACAGATGGGTGACCCAAATTATTCGTTCAGTGTACTGCCTAGAATTAACATCTACCCCCCCCCCCCCCCCCCAGCATTCCACCCAGGCAACGCCCAATGTCACAAGAACATGCCACGTTACTAAAACAGGAGGTAATCTCCCTCCTGCAAAAACAAGCCATAGAGCAAGTCCCCATCAATCAGCAAAATGTAGGGGTCTACTCCCTGTACTTTCTGATACCAAAAAGAGACGAGACTCTACGACCTATTCTAGATCTCAGGCCTCTAAACACTTGCATACATTCAGACAATTTTCACATGGTAACCCTTCAATAGGTTCTTCCGCTCCTCTCCCAGAACAACTTTCTCACCACACTGGACTTGAAAGACGCATACTTTCACATTCCGGTACACCATGCTCACAGAAAGTATCTCAAATTTGTAGTGGACGGGCAACACTACCAGTTCAAAGTGCTCCCGTTCGGGGTCACAACAGCACCAAGGGTATTCACCAAGTGCCTAGCAGTAGTGGCGGCACACCTCAGAAGACAGCACATTCACGTCTTCCCATATTTGGACGACTGGCTTATAAAAGCCACGTCCTACAACCAATGTGTACACCACACCGCCACTACAATCCAACTACTTCACCAGCTAGGTTTCACGGTAAACCGCCAAAAGTCCCAGCTGATACCATCCCACACAAAGCAATACCTCGGTGCCACCATAGACACCTCAAAAGCCATAGCCTATCCCAATCCTGCCAGGATTGCAAGCATCCAGGCTTTGCGTCAAAAATTCATACTTCAACACTCTCTCCCAGCAAGAGTGTTTATGCAACTGATAGGGATGATGGCCTCTTGCATTTTCATAGTGCCTCACGCAAGACTCCAGATGCGTCCACTCCAGGAGTGCTTAGCACGCCAGTGGAACCAGGCCCAGGGGCAACTGACAGATCTGGTGTTGGTAGACGGTCGTACCCATCGCTCTCTGCAGTAGTGGAACACCACCAATCTTTCCAAAGGTCGACCGTTCCTGGACCCGGTTCCACAAATAATCCTAGCGACAGACGCATCGCTCTCCGGCTGGGGAGCTCATCTGTTACACCTCACAGTGCAAGGCACATGGACGCTGCAACAAAAGTTACTCCACATCAACCATCTGGAGTTACTGGGAATCTTTCTAGCCCTAAAATCCTTTCAGACGCAGATTTCAGGCAAGGCAGTCCTCATTCGCACAGACAACATGACTGCCATGTACTACATTCAAAAACAGGGAGGCACACACTCTCCACAGCTCTCTCAACTAGCACAGAGCATATGGAGATGGGCAATTCTGTAAAAAATCTTTCTCCTGGCCCAACACGTTCCAGGAGTCCAAAACACCATGGCAGATCTGCTCAGCAGACAAACGCAACAGATCCACGAATGGGAACTTCACCCACAGGTTCTTCACCCGTTCTTTCAGAAGTGGGGGCATCCTCAGATAGACCTCTTCGCCACCCACGAAAACAAAAATGCCCAAGCTTCGCCGCCAGATACCCACACCCATTGTCCAAAGGCAATTCGATATGGATGAACTGGTCAGGCAAATTTACGTACGCTTTTCCACCTCTCCCACTAATTCCATTAGTGGTGCGAAAGCTACAACAGCACTCTCTCATGCTCATCCTGATAGCTCCAACATGGGCCAGACAACCGTGGTACACCACGCTGCTGGAACTCTCGGTAGTGCCACACCAAAAATTACACCTCTCACCATGCCTCCTAACCCAGAACCATGGAGAGATCAGGCACCCGGACCCAGCTCAGCTCAACCTTGCGATCTGGCTCCTGAGATCCTAGAATTCGGATACCTTAACCTTCCCCCTGATTGCATGAACATTATCAAAGAAGCTAGACGCCCTATGTGAGAAAGTGGCTCTGTATATACTGTTCCTTAATAGGTACAGGGTGTACAGAGTCCACAGACCCCAAGGGTTCAACAGAGGTTAAAGTTAGATATAACCTTACTCTCTAAAGTGGTAGCTTGGTCGAGCAGTAAGGCAGTATCAGAGGACAGTGTAAAGCATTTGTTGTACACACTCAGTCAGCAAATGGTTCCACACACTCAATAACTGAACTCTAGGCCAATGGTTTATATATAAAAAATATATGCTTGTTTTATTTTAGAACCAACACTTGGAATTAAAATATACTTTCTCGACAGGAGATGTTTCATATAAATACTTTTGTATATGCAATAGACTTTAGTAAACAGTTACAAGTAGTTGCAGTAGGCAACTCTATTTCTAAACACAACAATACATTGAGCTCAATGACAAATTCAAGTTATTTGCAACAGGTTACTTTTTAGATTACTTTTGTAATTCCAGGACTGGATCCTAGATTCAGTCCTGGGTCAGTTCTCAGAATCAAGTGATGAAAGTCGACTTAAGTACTGTAATGATTTTTAACTAATATTTAGCCATTTTAAAAGTTGACACTTAGAAAATATTTCAGAGAAAACAATCCATGATTCCTTATGAAAGAAAATTCAGGTTATAGGTACAGTATGTTCTAGTTACTTTTGTAATCCAGTACTGGGTGCCTAGACTCAGTACTGAGACCTTTATCCAAAACAGGTAAGTAATTACGTTTTCAGATATTATACGATTTTTGAAGAATATTTAAAGATTGCAGAAATCGACACTTAGAAGAAATTTCACAGAAAAACAGTCAATGGTTTCCTATGGAAGAAAATTGAGTTAAGGGTAAGTACAGTTGTGGGTATTTTTCAGAGTCAGTGCTGGCAGCTCACCTAAGAGCAGGTGAGTAAATTCGTTTTTGTCACTCGGCTGATTTTTGGTGAATATTTGAAGATTTGAAAAGTCCACACTTAGAAGAAATTTAAGGAAAAAGCCAGTCAATGTTACCCTATGAAGAAAATAGAGTTTGCGGTTTAAGGGTAAGTACTCGATTGGCAGAGTTGAGGTTCTGGGCACAGACTCAGGGGTCTCCCAGGGTCAGGTAGGTACAGTTGGTTCACCCTCAGTGGCTCTAGGGCGGCCGGGTGCAGAGAGAGTTAGGCCCAATGTTATCCTATGAGGGATAGGGGGGCCTTGTTTGGTGGCTGCTGTCTGGCAAGCCATTCGGCTGTGGGAGCTGGGCTCCTGGTCACTTACTCAGGGCAAGTGGGGAAGTAGGTAGGTGTAGAGTTTTCACTGCCAGGGCCACTCGGGCAGCTGGGTGGAGAGGGCTTTTGAGCCTTCGGGCGCTCAATGGATTTCAATGGGAAATCTCCGGTTTAGAAAAAGGCTGCAAGCTCGGGGACAAGGACTCTTCAGGTGCCACCACCACTTTGAGAGGTAGGTTGGGTAGTTGGAGGATAGGTAGGTACCCCGGGATTGGACACAGAGGGCTGTGGGGCGCCGGGTGCAGGGGTGCCTTTTGGTGTCGGAAAATCTTACCCTCTGTTGATCACGGTTGGGGTGGCACACTGTTCTGAGGCTGCAGACTTCTTCAGGATTGTCGAGGGGGGTCCTTGGGTGCCGGACTCGGGGTCACAGTCGCCGTGGGGTCGTCCTCGTGGGTTTAGTTCACTCCGGCACCGGCCAGGCTTGGCTGGTGCAGAGTGGGCTGGGATCGCGGTTCCGGGCTGCTGCCAGGGGTGAAAGGTAGGTTTTGAGTAGAGCCTCTACTCATGGGAGTCCCAGGGGATCAGAGTTCAAAGGTAGCCAGGTCCTCCGGGGTTTCTGAGGTTGCTGGCCACAAGAGATGCCGGGTTTGGAGCAGGAGCAGGTTCGAGGTCGACAGGCCGGTAGGGCTGGGGCCAAAGCAGTTGGTGTCTCCCTCTCCTTAGCAGCTCCAGGGCAGGTCTTCTTTTCTTCTTGCTCTTCTTGTAATTTCGGAATCTGGAATCTGGGTAAGGAAGGTTCAGGGTGCCCCTAAATACTAGATTTAGGGGCGTTACAGGTAGGTGAAGGACAGGGACCAATGGGTCCCCGTCCTGGGGTGGGTACACCCCCCCCTCCTGCCTCTCTCCTGTGGGAGGGGGGCAGTAGCCTAGTCCTGATAGGGTAGGGCTTCCCATCTTCAAGATGGCGAGAGCCCGGAGATGTGCTTCACCTCGCCTCCCCCACCTGAGGGGTGGGGTTGGCAGGCTGGCACATCCCCTGTCCTTATTTGGGGTTTCCGGCCAAAGCTTCCCGCCAGAGTGGGGGGTTGCAGGGACCTGGGGAAGCTCACAGAGGCGGCATGCCTTTGAAGCTTCCCCCTGCCCATCTTGGGGGAGGAGATTTAGCACCTCGCCCAGGATGTGCATTGTTGCAGGACCAGGAGAGCTGGGGCTCTCCTACCCAGGGGTCCAGCAACATGTCTGCTTGGTGGCAGCCTAGGCAGCCTCAGAGCAGACGTGGATTCGTAGGTTAGGTTTCAGGGGGCACCTCTAAGATGCCCTCTGGGGAGCTGGGTACATTAAATCCCACACTGGCATCAGTGTGGGTTTAATGTGCTGAGAAGTTTGATACCAAACTTCCCAGTCTTTAGTGTTGCCATTATTGTGCTGTGGAGCTCGTGTTTGACGAGCTCTCAGCACCATGTACTCTTAAATGACAGCACTGCACTTACAGGGCTCAGGAATTGACCTGGGCACTGTAGGGGCACATGGCTCCTGCTCCTGTGCCCACACCATTGGCATAAGGCACCCAGCTAGAGGGGTGACTGATGTATGCCATGGCAGTGTAGGTTATGGGCATGGCACACAGGGATGTGTGCCATGTCGACTTTGTTTTTGTCTTGCACCCAAACACTCAGCCTGCAAAGGCAGTTTGTGTGTGTAAGGGTACAGGGCCTCTAAGGGTGGCACAAGGTGTGCTGCAGCTCTTAGAGGTCTTCCTTGGTCACAAAGCCCTGGGTACTTAGGGTACCATTTACTAGGGACTGACATGTGGCCAGGGTTTGCCAATTTGGGTTTTGTTTGTTTTAGGGAAGGAACATAGGCCCTGGGCACCTGATTGGCAGGAGTCCAGGGCACACTCAGTCAAAGTACATTCAGCAATTCAGCAAAAAGTGGGGGCATACCATGCAAGAAAGATGGCACTTTCTCACACCCTACTACTAGGGCATGCTACGCCGCAAAGTGGAAAAGATTTGTTGTTTACTGCCATAACAACACAATCAACCCCCTAGATGTATCCATACAGCACATCATATGTTACTTGCTCCATCTTCAAAGGTGTAACCTAGCATATACATCCATTCGGTTACACCTCGCAGCAATTGCTGCTTACCTACAGACCAGACAGCACCTATCACTTTTCAGGGTGCCTGCCATCAAAGCCTTCATGGAAGGCCTCAAAAGAGTAATTCCACCCAGAGTACCACCCTCACCTGTGTGGAACTTAAATATAGTTCTCACAATGCTAATGGGGCCGCCTTTCGAACCTTTGCATAAATGTGAGCTGCAATTTCTCACATGGAAAACACCTTTTCTGGTGGCCATCACTTCCCTTAGAAGGGTCGGTGAAATACAAGCACTCACTATACAGGAACCGTTTCTCCAAATGCATCAGAACAAGGTTGAACTCCGCACTAACCCAAAATTCCTACCCAAAGTCATTTCCCCCTTCCATCTGAACCAATCGGTAGAATTACCGTTTTTTTCTCACAACCTCAGACTGTTGCAGGAAGGGCTCTACACACACTGGATGTTAAAAGGGCATTACTTTACTATATCCAAAGAACACAACCTTTCAGAAAGACCAAACCGCTATTTGTCTCTTTCTCTCCACCACATAAAGGCAACCCCATCTCTAAATCAGGGATAGCTAGGTGGATTGTAAAATGCATACAGATTTGCTACCACAAAGCAAAACGAACGCTATCTGTTCCCCCTAAGGCCCACTCTACAAGGAAGATAGGGGCTTCTATGGCTTTTCTAGGGAACATACCATTAGATGATATCTGCAAAGCAGCGACATGGTCAACACCGCACACTTTCACAAAACATTACTGTGTAGATGTGCAAACCAAGCAACAAGCTAGTGTGGGCCAGGCTGTACTAAAAACACTGTTCCGAACCACTGCAACGGATACCGTTGGTCGCCGCTAGGGTTGGGTACTGCTATATAGTCTATGCAAAAGTGTGTAATCTGCAGCTCATAAGCCTCGAACGGAATATGCAAATTACCAGTATGCATCTGTTCTTGGCATGTAGCGCTGCAGATCTACACACGCCCACCCGCCTCCCCGGCTACCTGTATCCGTTCCAGTCTATCTTATTTAGATACAACACACATGGGTTTCTTTACTATTATTACTACGCTCCATCTTTCCCTGCTGGCGAAAAACAATCTGAGGATTGCGCAAACCAAAGGAGGAGTCATCGACCTCGTGACTTCCAAAGACTTTCCAAGAGGAAAAACAAACTGCAAACATCCGGGCCCAACACCAGATGGCGATCTATGCAAAAGTGTGTAGATCTGCAGCTCTACATGCCAAGAACAGATGCATACTGGTAAGTAGCATATTTCTTACTCCGTATGATAACATTGACTGTTTTTATGTGAAGTTTCCAAGTGTGGAGTTTGAGAAACTAAAGAATTTCTTTAAAATGTATTAATCTAACAAAAATGATTTTACTTACCTGTTTTCTCGAAATGTCCCCGAGTAGTATCTAGGTATACTACCCTGTGTAAGCCTAGGAATCTCAAAAGTTACTTACCTGCTATTTTACTAAAAAGCCTATTCAAGTCTGTGTACTGCATTTACTAAGAATTGCATTTCCCTGCATCCATACTGTAAATCAAACCAAAGTGCATATACAATTATTATGCAATCTGTATTTCAATTGCGTTACTACTGTAAAGTATTTATTGCGTACCTGTGCCAGGCTTGCTTGGTTCTAGGAAATAAAATAACAAAAAAATTTTTTTATACAAAACCAATCGGCCTGAAGGTTCAGTCTTTGTGTGTGTGAAATCATTTGGTGATTAAGTGGGTACAGCAAATGCTTAACACTGTCCTCTGATACTGCCTTACTGCTCGACCACACTACCACAAATAAACAGTGAGGTGCTATCTAACTTTACCTCTGCCTACCTTTGGGGATCCACTGGACTCTGTGCACACTATACCTCTCTGTGATATAGTATATACAGAGCCATCTTCCTAAAGTGGTTGCTTCAGGTGTCGGGTTTTGGCGGTTCCAGATGCCTCAGAGTCTTTACTTCGGAGTTTCTGCAGGATGCAGAAGAACAGATCCGTTGTTCACAGGAGGTCTTGGGTCTTTATTGAAGGCAGGCAGTCCTCCCACGGTTCTGGAGTCAACATCTGCAGGACCAGTCGGCTTTGGCACAGTTTTCGACGAGGGATGCAGACAGGACACTGAAAATAGGGATGTTTGTTATCAAACATCTTGTATTGATAAACCCACACAAATTCCAGTGTTTAATTTACCAATACCTGCACCCAGAGGGCACCTTTGTGGTGCCCCCTGTAAACCTACCAGTCTCTGGTGTGCTCCCTGATTGGTTTCTGCCAACCTGTCACCAGAGACTTTGTTCTGACCGCCTAGGGTGAGAGCCTTTGCTCTCAGGAGGCCCAGAGCTAAAGCTTTACAGCAAACAAATGATAGACAGAATGCTGACAATGCAAACATTCTCCCCCAGTCAAAAGATCTGGGTTAAATCCATCATTCTTTTGCCCACTACGCCACCCCAGTTTGGACTCAGCCATATGCAAATCAGTCTTGACCCTGTGCCCCATGGGAACAGTCCAGACAGAACTGCCATGGCCAGGTCCTCCCTGGACCGGAAACAAGCATCCTGGGACCAGTTTCAGGGTATGTCACCCTTCTTCAGCCAGGCTAGCTTGAATCCAGTGGCACAGTGAGCAATGGACCCACGTCTGGGCATATCCATCCCACTTAGCGCAAAAAGTGTTACAGCAAACAAATGATGGACGGAGTGCTGACAATGCAAACACTCCCCTGACACCCCCCCCCCCCCCCACCATCCTCCCGTTAAAAGATCTGGGTTAAATCCATTGTTCTTTTGCCCACTACGCCACCCCAGTTTGGACCTAGCCATATGCAAATCAGTCTTGACCCTGTGCCCCATGGGAACAGTCCAGACCGAACTGCCAGGCCAGGTCCTCCCTGGACTGGAAACAAGCATCCTGGAACCGGTTGCAGGATGCAGAAGAACAGATCCGTTGTTCACAGGAGGTCTTGGGTCTTTTTTGAAGGCAGGCAGTTCTCCCATGGTTCTGGAGTCAACAGCTGCAGGACCAGTCGGCTTTGGCACAGTTTTCAACGAGGGATGTAGATAGGACACTGAAAATAGGGATGTTTGTTATCAAACATCTTGTATTGATAAACCCACACAAATGCCAGTGATGGATTTACCAATACCTGCATCCAGAGGGAACCTTAGAGGTGCCCCCTGTAAACTTACCAGTCTCTGGTGTGCTCTGTGACTGGTTTCTGCCAACCTGTCACCTGAGACTTTGTTCTGACCACCTAGGGTGAGAGCCTTTGCTCTCAGGAGGCCCAGAGCTGAAGCTTGGCGGAGAAGAAGGTGTAACACCCCCTCCCACAGGATGACCTGCTGATTAGCCTACCCAGGCTGGCAAGCTTCAAAGAGCTGCCACCTTTTGAATGTGAGTCTGGCTCCCCTCACAGGAGAGGAAGCAGCCCCCCTTTGTCCAGGACCCCTTGGCACCTGACCAGCCAGGAATATTAGCAAGTCTTAGTAGGCATGCCACCTCCAGGCTAGTATCATCCCTAAGGTGAGCTACACTGAGGTGCACATGATTTTTCAGAAGTAGTCATCTTTGTGATGGCATACTTAGGAATGCTGGGATAGGGTCATGCCCACTTACCACAGGAAGTGGTCATATAGGGGGGCGTAGTGACCCTAAGGGCCAGTAGCCCGTTGGCTACCACCCTACACTCCCCCTAACAACCCTAAATTCAGTATTTAGGGGAGACCCGCACACCAGAGAAGCAGATCCTGATGACCTAAGAGAGAGGACACTGAAGAGGTGCCAAAGCAGAGGGGGGAGAAGAATCAACTGACCTGGTACCAACCCTGCCGGCCTGTCTGCATCCCTCGTCAAAAACTGCAACAAAGTTGACTCGTCATGCAGCTGTTGACTCCAGAACCTTAAGAGGACTGACTTCCTTTGATAAAGACCAAGACCTCCTGAAGAGCGCCGCATCCTGAAGAAACTCCAAAAGAAAAGTCTGAGTCCTTCGGAACTGGCAAAACCTGACACTGGAATCCACCACTGCCTTTGTCACCTTCAGCCCTAGTTGAAGTAGGCCACCGGTGTCAACAAGGTCTCCCAGTCCTCCTGAGCTAGTGTGTCATGGTTTCCCCCCTCTTAGACTCCCTTCTGTCGCCTGCAGCCTCTGTACGCAGTCCCCCTCAACCGCGACTGCTCCTGGTAAGAAAACCCAATGTCTAAAGACACCTCTGCATCAGTCGCCCCGGGGCATGGAGAAGAGGACCATTGGCATCCCTCCGTCCCCGAGCATCGCAAGACTTGAACTTCAGTAGAATAACATTGTGGAAGTCAAAAATTGCTGTATCCACTTTTTTAGATGAAAATTATTTATATTTAAAAACGTACTTACCTGAACAATTTTCCTCTGATGCCTAAATATATATAAAGATATTTGATATTTTTATAAATTAGTTTGTATCTCCTTGAGTTGTTTGTGCCATTTATTGATCACTGTGTAAATTTGCAGGTGTCTTGCACTCCTCTGTGTTATGCCTAAGGCTGCTCGACCACACTACCCCCGAACAGAGCGCTTTTTTATTGCATATCATGTCCCTGCCCTCTCATAAGGAAACCGCTGGACTCTTTAAATGGTATATCAGATTTTTGATGCATCACATAAATAGCCAGCTTCCAACACTCCTGCTAATGAAAGCAACAGGTTGGTCATAGCCATCATTGTTTTGGTATAGGATCACTCCTATCCCATATTCAGAGGCATCTGTCTGCACTATGATCTGCTTTGTGTAATCTGGTGCTTTTAGAATGTGTGCTGAGCACATGTTTCCTTCGTAATGTCAAAAGCCTTTTGACAGCTCACTGCCTAGTTAACGTTCTTTGGTATCTTTTTGGAGGTCAGTTCTATGAGAGGTGCCACAATAGGACCAGACCCCCTCACAAACCTCCCAAAATACCCAGTCAAGCCAAGGAATGCCCTGGGTGGTTGGAGCTACCCACTCCAGAATTGTCTGGATCTTAGGCTGTAAGGGTTGCACTTGGCCTCCACCTACAAGGTGGACTAAGTATACAACAGAGCCCTGCCCTCTTGGGCACTTCCTTACCTTGATAGTGAGGTCTGCACTTCTTAGAGCCACAAGGTTGTAAGGAAGTGGGTTTCTGTTGCAGTAACCCCCCCACTTTTTGCCTGATACCTGTTGCACTTTTCCTTGGTGTGCCCTGGATCCCTGCCAATCAGGTACCGAGGGCCCGTGTTCCTTCCCTAAAAACTGTACTAAAGCCTAAACCCAATTGGCATCTCTTGTCACATGTCAGCCCCTGGTAAATGGTACCCTAGGTACCCAGGGCATTGTGACCAGAGAAGACCCCTAAGGGCCGCAGCACTTTTTGTGCCACCCTTAGGGGCCCTGTACCCTGGCGCACATACACTGCCTTTGCAGGCTGAGTGTCCTGGTGCAGAACTAAACACAGAGTCGACATGGCACACATCCCTGTGTGCCACGCCCACAAACCCACTACCCTGGCATACATCAGCCACCCCTCTAGCTGGGTGCCCTATGCCAGTGGTGAGGACACAGGTGCATGAGCCCTGCGCCCCTACAGTACCCAGGGCCATTCCTGGGCACTGTAAGTGCAGTGATGCCATTAAGAGTATATGGTGCTGGGAGGTTGGCATTACGGACTCCACAGCACCATAATGGCTACACTGAAGACTGACAAGTTTGATATCAAACTTCTCAACACATTAAGCCCACACTGATGCCAGTGTGGGATTTAATTTAAAATGCACCACAGAGGGCATCTTAGAGATGCCCCGTGAAACCAAACCTACTATCCACGTCTTGTCTGAGAGGCTGCCTAGGCTGCCACACAGCAGACATGTTGCTGGACCCCTGGGTGGAGAGCCCCCGCTCTTCTGTGCCTGCAACAAATGCACATCCTGGGCGAGGTGCTAAGTCTCCTCCCCCAGGATGGGCAGGGGGAAGCTTCAAAGGCATGCCGCCTTTGTGAGCTTCTCCAGGCCACTTGCTGTACTCAGCAACTGGCCCCCAAGGGTTCTGACCCCCACTCTGGCGGAAAACCCTACGTGAGGAAAGGGGGTGTTCCAGCCTGTGCCAACTCCACCTCTCAGGTGGGAGAGGCGAGGTGAAGCACAACTCCGGGCTCCGGCCATCTTGAGGATGGGGAGCTCTGCCCAATCAAAGCTAGGCTCCTGCCCCCTTCCCACCGGAGAGGAGCAGGATAGAGGGTGTACTCACCCCAGGACAGGGACCCATTGGTCCCTGCCCTCACCCAACCTGTAACGCCCCTAAATTTAGTATTTAGGGGCACCCTGAACCTTCCATCCTCCGATCCCGATTCGAAAACAAGCAAGAAGATCAAGAAACCAGAAGACCTGCCGTGCAGCTGCTAAAAAGAGGACGACACCAACTGACGTGGCCCCAGCCCTACCGGCCTGTTGATCCTTGATCCTTGAACCTGCTCCTGTGGAACTCCGGCGCCTTCAGTGGTCAGCAACCTCAAAAACCTCGGAGGACCTGACCACCTTGAGACTCTACCAAGACTGGGACTCCCACGAGCAGTGGTTCTGCTCAAACAGCAATACCCCTGGTGCCACCCAGGAACCGCGAATTCAGCACACGCTGCACCCTCCGAGCCGGCCTGTGCCCGAGTGAACAAACGCCCTGAGGACGTCCCCCCGGCGATTCTGACCTGGAATCCAGTGCCCAAGGACCCTCATTGACGATGCCTGCAGCCTCAGAACCAGGGACCCCTCCAGCCGCGACCAGCATGGGGTAAGATTTCCTGACGTTAAGACACCCCTGCACCCGGCGCCCCACGGCCCCCTGTGCCCAACTCATGGGTGCCTACCTATCCTCCAATATCCCAACTTACCCCTCGAAGTGCTGGTCACTCCTGAAGATCCTCCGTCCCCAAGCCTGCAGCCTTTTTTTGCTTTCCAAGATCTCCATTGAATAACAGTGAGCGCCGGCTCAAAAGCACCCTGCACCCAGCCGCCCGAGTGCCCCTTGCAGTGCAACCTATGCCCTAATCTACTTCCCCATTTGCCCTGAGCAAGTGACCAAGAGCCCAGCTCCCACAGCCGCGTGGACTGCTCGCCAGCAGCCACCAACCGAAGGCCCCCTGCCTCTCATTGGATAACATTGGGCCTAACTACCTCTGCACCCGGCTGCCCCTGTGCCGCTGAGGGTGTACCAACTGTACCTACCTGACCCTGGGAGACCTCTAAGTCTATGCCCAGATCCTCAACTCTGCCAGTCGAGTACGTACCTAAAAGCCGATAACTCACTTTTCTTCCATAGGCTAACAGTGACTGATTTCACTTGGAAATTTTTCAAAGTGTGGAGTTTTGGAACTTTGAAATATTCATATAAAATCAGCCGAACAACGAATTCCGATTTACTCACCTGTCATCAGGAGAGACCTCAGTGCTGCATCTTGTAGCTCAGTACTGAACCTGAAAAGTAATTTTAACCGTACTTAGCAGTAACTTCAATTTCCTTCCATAGGATATCATTGCCTGCTTTTTGCTGAAATAGTTTCTAAGTGTCGATTTTTGAAACTTACAAATATTCTTTAAAAATCGTGCCAATGATAAAAACGTATTTACTTGACTATTTTAGATAGATGTTCCAGTGCTGAACCTAGGAGCCCAGCACTGGATTACCAAAGTAACTCGAATTTTCTTCCATAGGAAACCATTGACGGTTTTTCTGTGACATTTCTTCTAAGTGTCGATATAGCAAACTTATAAATATTCCTCAAACATCGCCTGTATAACTTAAGCGCAGTTTCTCAACTGCTTACAGGTGGTACACTAGTGCTGGATCCAGGATCCAACACTGACCTAGAAAAAGTAACCATAACCCCACTTACCTGCTAAGTGAATTTCCTTCCATAGGATAACATTGGTAATTAGATCAGAAAAAGTTTCAAAGTGTCAACTTTTAAAATAGCAAAATATTGCTTAAAAATCACAACAGTAACTAAAACGTATTTACTCACTTGTTTCCAAGAACTGTCCCAGGACTGAATCTAGTATCCAGTCCTGGAGTTAGAAAAGTAATCCTGAAAGTAATCAATTGCGTATAACTCAAAATTCCCATTGAGCTCAATGTATTATTTTGTTTGAAATTGTGTTGCCTATTGCAACAAACTGTAACTATTATCTGCAAAAGTCAATTGCCTATTGCAAAGTATTTAACTAAAGCATTTCTTTCTGAGAAAGTACATTTTGATACCTATTGTTGGTTCTAAAATGAAACAACCATATATATTTTTTTATTTAACCATTGGCCTAGAGTTCAGTTCTTGAGTGTGTGAGACCATTTGCTGACTGAGTGTGTAGAACAAATGCTTTACACTGTCCTCTGATACTGCCTTACTGCTCGACCAAGCTACCACTTTAGAGAGTAAGGTTATATCTAACTTTAGCCTCTGCCAAACCTCTGTGGACTTTGTGCACACTGTACCTATTTGGGAACAGTATATACAGAGCCACTTTCTCCCAAATGTGGATCAGGCGAACCTGCCAGGTGGACAATATAGACAGCAATGTCATGATATGCTGCACTAAAAGACTCCAGCCCAGCAAGGACTTTGTTCACAAACCTTTGGCAGGTGGCAGTGGCATTCTTTAATCCAGAGAGCATAACAGTGACCTAAAAATGCCCATCTGGGGTTAAGTATGCATATGTTCGAGGCATATGAGCTGCAGATCACACACTTAGGATAAGATCGCCATCTGGTGTTGGGCTCGGATGATTGCAGGTTGTTGTTGTCTTCGGGAGAAGCCTTTTGGTCACGAGATAGGTGACTCCTCCTCTGGACAACAGTGCGCATTGGCATCCACTCCATCCTCAGATTGTTTTTTTCTGCCATTGGGTTCGGATGAACTTTTCCACTCCGGCTGAAAACTTCTAAAAATCAAGCTTTCGAAGCGAAAAACTTTTACATACTTCAGCTCGACGTCGAAATTCAATCGGACCGGTTCCGGAAATGGCTCATGGAAAGGACACCTTTTAAAAAATGCCCCCAATGTGGAGCAAAGTTCCCCCACAGTGACCACCACGAGGTCTGCAACCTGTGCCTCTCGCCGGAACACAACGAATCCAGCTGTACAGCCTGCGCCGCATTCCGATCCAAGAAAACCATCCGGGACCCAAGAGCTCGACGCCATTTCATGGCCAGACCGGCTCCAGAACCAGAGGACATCTTTGATCAGGGTCCCGATGTCCCGGAAGAAGATTCCGAGGAACTCCAAATTATATCCGAAGCGGACGACTCCGATGACCCCATCACTCCGGGGCAACGCGTGAGTACAAGTGCCCCTACCCCAACCCCCCCAAAAAAGGCATTGGTCAAGACTCCGCCAGCTGGCCCCAGCCGCGACCGTAAACCAACTTCAGAAGCCCCGCCCTCGGCTCCGAAGAAATATAAGCCTACAGGTGGCTCGGGCTCGAGCAAACCACATGTTATAGTACCCACAGTACCTTCGGCACCGAAGACTCAAGACCTCTCGGCACCGAAGCAGGCTCCGATACCCTCGATACCGAAACCATCGAGGCCTATTGACAAACCGGCATCTAAAGCTATCAAGCTTAAAGATTCCATCTCGGCACCGAAATCTCCACCGACACCGAAACGTTCTTCGGCACCGAAACCATCATCGCTACCAAAACAACTGTGTAAAGTCCAAAAAGACTCTACCGAAAATCCAAAACATAGATCGGAACCGAAAAAATCGACACCAAAGCCACTTGCGGACAATGAAGAACTTTTTCACCCTGATCCGACGCAAAAAAGGATTTATATCAATCCAAAAACTGGACATGTCACCGCTGTGCCATACAAGAAAAGGAAGCTGGACACAACACCTTCTCCAGCTCCCATAAAGAAGAAGGACTCAGCCACCTCACCCATTTGTCCTTCCTCTCCTATACCACCTGTCACCCCACCCCCCCTGTCCCCACCTCCTTTTCCTCTACCATCTCCTTCACATACACCACCTCCACAGGATGATGCCTTAGGGGGAGGGGGTTATCCGGATGACCTTAATGATCCTAATGATCCTTTCACACTTCCAGATACGGTACCCTTAGACGACTGGGCTTACCCTCTACCTGATATTCCTGATCCTACTACATACCCCTCCAAACCCTCACCCCCAGATGACCACCTAGGGTTTGGGCAGCTGACAAACAGGGCAGCGCTTTTCCATGGCGTCACCATGCATTCATATACACCCGAAGAAGACTTTCTTCTAGACACATTCGAACAGTCTAAAAAATCAGTTCAAATATTGCCCATGATTAAGGGAGTCATCAAACATGCCACAGAGGTTTTTAAAGACCCCGTCAGAGCTAGGGTTCTTAACCCTCGAATTGAAAAAAAATATAGACCTGCCCCACAAGATCCCGCTTACATTAAAGCACAGCTCCCTCTAGACTCTTTAGTAGTTTCAAACGCAAGAAAGCGGGCTAACTCCCAAACAACAGGAGACACACCGCCCCCAGACAAAGAGTCCATGCTATTAGAGGCCTCGGGCAAAAGAGTTGCAGCACAAGCTGCTAACCATTGGCGTATTGCCAACACACAAGCCCTATTAGCCCGATATGATAGGGCTCATTATTATCAGTTAGAAGATCTTTTACTACACCTACCAGATCAGTACAAATCCCAGGTTAATGACCTCATACAAGAGGGAAAACTCATATCTAACGCGTCAATTAAATGTGCACTAGACGCCGCGGACACTGCTTCTAGGGCGGTCAACACAAGCATACTTCTTAGACGCCATGCATGGCTACGTATTTCAGGCTTTAAGCCAGAAGTACAAACAACAATACTTGGTCAACCATTCAACCAAGAGCTTCAAAAACACGCAATAGAACCAGTTCCACTCCAACATCACGGTACAGGAGTATATTCTCTATACTTCCTAATCCCCAAAAAGGACGAGACGTTAAGACCCATACTCGACCTCAGACTCCTAAATCAGTACATACACTCAGATCACTTCCATATCATCACTCTTCAACAAGTGCTCCCACTACTTCAACAAGACGATTTCCTTGCCACATTAGACCTCAAGGACGCATACTTTCACATCCCCATGCATCCTGCTCACAGGAAGTACCTAAGATTTGTGGTAGACGGACAGCACTATCAGTTTACGGTCCTCCCATTCGGAGTAACAACTGCACCCAGGGTATTCACCAAATGCCTAGCAGTAGTAGCAGCGCATCTCAGGAGACAACAAATCCATGTCTTCCCATATCTCGACGACTGGCTCATAAAAGCCAATACGTTCGACAAATGCGTTCTCCACACTCACCACACTATTCAAACCTTACACAACTTGGGATTTACCATCAACTATCCCAAATCTCAACTGCAACCCTCCCACATACATCAATATCTGGGAGCCACCATAAATACCTCCAAGGCCATAGCTTATCCCAGCACAGCCAGGATAGCCAACATACAAAACCTCATCTTAAAATTTCAAACTCAACACTCTCTTCCAGCAAGAGTGTTTAGGCAACTATTAGGTATGATGGCGTCATGCATCTCCATTGTGCCTAATGCACGACTTCAAATGCGTCCCTTGCAAGAATGTCTAGCACAACAGTGGACCCAGGCTCACGGACAACTTACCGATCTGGTGTTGGTGGACAGTCGCTCACTTCGCTCACTGAAATGGTGGAACACCATCAACCTGTCCAAAGGGCGACCGCTCTTAGAGCCTCTTCCACAAGTAGAGCTGACAACCGACGCATCTCTCACAGGATGGGGAGCCCATCTCCTACAACACACCACTCAACAAAAACTGCTCCATATCAATCACCTAGAACTTCTAGCGGTGTTCCTAGCACTGAAATCTTTTCAAGTACATCTAAGGAACAAAACTGTCCTCATTCGCACTGACAACATGACAACCATGTATTACATACAAAAACAGGGGGGGACACATTCTCTCCAACTGTCCCAACTCGCACAGAACATTTGGAGATGGGCAATTCCCCAAAACATCTACCTGCTAGCGGAACACCTTCCAGGGGTTCACAACCAGATTGCCGATCTCCTGAGTCGAGAGACCCAACAAATCCACGAATGGGAATTACACCCCAAAGTCCTACTCCCATTCTTCCAAAAATGGGGCCAACCAGACATAGACCTGTTCGCCACACACAAAAACGCAAAATGCCCAACCTTCGCCGCCAGGTTTCCACACCCACAGTCGAAGGGCAATGCAATATGGATGAACTGGTCAGGCAGATTTGCGTACGCTTTTCCGCCTCTCCCACTCATTCCATTTGTGGTACGCAAGCTCAAACAACAGTCTCTAAAACTGATACTAGTAGCTCCCACTTGGGCACGTCAACCCTGGTTCATGACACTTCTGGAACTCTCGCTAGTTCCACATCAAAAACTGTGCCTTTCCCCGGTTTTATTAACCCAGAACCATGGAGAAATCAGACACCCAGATCCACAACAACTGAACTTGGCGATCTGGCTCCTGAAGTCTTAGAGTTCGGTTACCTCAATCTGCCACCAGACTGTATGAATATTATAAAAGAAGCTAGAAGACCTACTACTAGGGCATGTTATGCTGCAAAATGAAAAAGATTTGCCATTTACTGCACTAACAATAATATACGTCCACTGGGTGCTTCCATCCAAAACATCATTTGCTATTTACTACACTTGCAAAGATGCAATTTAGCGTATTCATCCATACGTCTACACCTAGCGGCGTTAGCAGCCTACTTACAAAATCAACAACACTTTTCACTATTTAAAGTACCAGCGATCAAAGCCTTCATGGAAGGTCTTAAAAGGATTATTCCTCCCAGATTACCACCTTCTCCAGTGTGGAATCTAAATATTGTTCTAACTAGGCTCATGGGCCCCCCATTTGAACCTATGCATAAATCCGAACTGCAATTCCTTACATGGAAAGTGGCTTTCCTGATTGCAATCACATCCCTGCGAAGGGTAAGTGAGATACAGGCTTTAACTATTCAAGAACCATTCCTACAACTACATCGTAACAAAGTGGTTCTTAGGACAAACCCAAAATTCCTACCAAAAGTCATTTCCCCTTTCCATCTTAACCAATCAGTCGAGCTGCCAGTCTTCTTCCCTAATCCAGACTCAATAGCTGAGAGAGCTCTTCATACCTTAGATGTTAAAAGAGCCTTGCTTTATTACATCGACAGAACCAAACCTTTTCGCAAAACCAAACAACTGTTTGTTGCTTTCTCTCCACCACATAAAGGCAACCCCATTTCAAAATCAGGTATAGCCAGGTGGATAGTTAAATGTATCCAAATATGTTACCAAAAATCTAAACGCACTCTTACAGTTCCCCCTAGAGCGCACTCCACACGCAAAATAGGGGCTTCCATAGCATTCTGAGGGATCATTCCCTTAGAAGATATTTGCAAAGCAGCCACATGGTCTACCACACACACCTTCACTAAACATTACTGTGTTGATGTGCAATCCAAACAACAAGCTTCCGTAGGCCAATCTGTCCTAAAAACTCTATTCCAAACTGCTGCAACAGATACAGGTGACCACCGCTAGGGGAGACACTGCTATATAGTCTATCCCAGGGGTCTCCAACCTTTTGTGTAGCGAGAGCTACTTCTGGTCAGTGAAAATCGCCGTGAGCTACTAACCGCCAAGCAACTCGCGCATTTTTCCGAGAGACCTCCCAGGCCCAGTTTCATTGACGTTAAGCCTAATTTTTACAGAGACCATACCGTGGTTTGAACACAATACTTGACTAGGCAGCAGTTTGTGTGCCAGTGCAGGGAAAGGAATGTGTCATATAATGTTAAATACTGCGCATTCCTGCCCTTTACCTTAGAGCAGCAAGGTGGCTTGCTGCCCTATGTGAAAGTTTGCTAAATATGCCCCCCAGAATAAGGTACTATAGCGCTAAACAGCATCATGAGAACTGTCACAGGACTCATGACGTATGCATGCAGGATCTCGCCATTCACTCTTTAGTGTTGTGTTTCCAGCCCACAATACACAAGCATCAGTCTCCTCCCACACATGCACAGCCAGCATAAACTGTCCACTCTCACCAGGACTGGACTGGACTGGCCATAGCTCGTCTTAAAAAGAATCACCACATAGAATTCATTGCCTCTGCTTGACTCATTGGGATTTCCTGAGCTGTCGTCTTGCGCAGCCTTTTATATTTTTAAAAACAATTAAAATAATGTTCAGTTTTGGAAAACAAGATCTGCTGCTTAATATTGAGCAACTGACCATCTAGTTTTCTCCTCGAGTGTGACACTGTTGAGGATTGATTATCCGGCTTCGTGAGAAGTAAAAACAAAATATGCAGGTATATTAGTGGCATGGTAGGGCGGGAGCTGTTGAGGCTGGAATGTAACCCCAAAGTGATGGAATTGGGTCAAACTAGTAAAGAAAGCTGTACTGACTGTTTTAACATTTCATATATTTGCTCTTTAAAATGCCAGAAAAAGTGATTAGCTCAGAATCAAGTATTTATGATGAAATTACCCCAGGTTTAAATTCGCAAAGAGGTCAGCAATTCAGCCACTCCACATGTCACTTCCGCACATATAACACACTTGACTACAACTACACTACATCCACTCCTGCTTGGTAACTGCATAAAAACACGTATAAATAAAACAAAGGATTTTGTGGATATTTCTGTGCTGCACTTTGGTTTGTTCAAACACCCAGCAGAATATAAGACGGACATTTGTGGGTTACAACTGTTCATCCCAGCAAGGCACATAGAGCGTGTTCAAGTGGAGAAAAACACTTCCTTTTCTGTTTTTGTTACCAGCTACCAGCATGTTTCAGTACTTGCTTTTACCATTTATGTTTGCACCCACTTTACTGTCCTTAAAAGATGTCACGCCGAGTTGGCCCTACCAACTTTCAAACCAGATTCTAAAAGACAAGCCCTTCCTGACAATTCTCGTCCTCTGATTTTCCCAATCGGTAGGTAGCCCATTTGCTGCAGGGAGAGCCAAGCTGACCCAGCCACCACCAGCCACTCCCAAGCCATGCTCCTCTCTATGAGCTCTCGAATCAAACACTTGACTTGACTGACCTCTGTGCTCTGCTCTAATGAATTCACTGCGCATCTGAGAGGAAAGGGCGGGCAACCTTTGTTAGAGTCCCTAAATAAGAGTTCGTACTTCAGCGTTACCAAAGCTGATTGAGTTGTCACTCCTACCCCCTCCCCACACACGCTCCCTGACCCGATAATAACTTTTGTAATTCACTTCTTACTTACATTTGTTTTGGTGTTAATTGTAACCCGGCACTAAATTTTACTCCAAGCCGCTATATTTATTATTAGCTCTTTTATTCGAATTTAGCAACCTCTTTCAATTCTCCTGGCCTAACATGTCCGTTTGAAAGCAATCACTTCACCAATATGCATTCTAAATCAGGCCTGCTCGAAATGAAGGAGGGGTTGATGGCTGAGGTTGGAGGGGGGTCAGGGGGAGTTAAAGTGGAGGCAGTTCATGAAGAAGTGATTTAATTTACACATAAATTCAACTTTCGCTGTTAAAAGTGCATCACAGTTCGTTTTCTTTCATCCTGTTCCCAGTTTACAGCCAGGCTCAGGAGATAACAATACCGGAATAGAGGGCTAAATAACTGCTGTCCCCAGGGAGATAGAGGGGAGGGGAAGCCGGAGGAAGTAGCAGAATAAGAAGTGGAAAGCGCTGAGAATGGGGCCATCACAGATCATTAACAGCTTTTTGTGAAAAAACGGCCGCAGCTGCATATTTGAACGTATTGTGCTTTTTGCGTGCCGTCCAGAGTAATTATTAAATTAAACTTGACTTCCGAATTGTTCTGGGTGTGCTCCCACCCCAGCTTACCTGCTGCTCTGGTGAAGGAAAGGTGGCAGGCTGTGCAGCTGAAAGGGCAGATGGCGCGGGTCCCGGCAGTTATGTACAGCTTGTACGACCGGCAAACAGCTGCTCTGCCCTGCCACACCTAATGCAGCTCCGCACTCGTGACTCATACAATGAGCACGGTGCCCGTGAGGAAAGGCAGGGGGCAGATAGACACCTGGTCACGAGGTACAAGAAGACGCTGTTCTGTGTTGGAAGGAGAGGCACGTCATCCTCTTCGGCCCGGCCTGCCCCGCCCCAGCTAAGCTCAAACCAATCTGAGCAGCTGGTTTCGGTGAGGGCGGGCACAGACCTGCAAACAGCCTAAAAAGCCCAAACAACACTAAAGGGCTACTAAATTCAGCCACAAGCTTCACGAGCTACTCACAGGGTCTCGGCGAGCTACCGGTAGCTCGCGATCGACCGGTTGGAGACCCCTGGTCTATCCTAAGTGTGTGATCTGCAGCTCATATGCCTCGAACGGAATATGCTACTTACCAGTATGCATCTGTTCTTGGCATGTAGAGCTGCAGAGCCACACACGCCCACCCACCTCCCCGGGACCTGTATCTGTTCCAGGGTTGTCTTAATTAGACATTACACATGGACATCCTTTTTCTTTATTCTTATACACTCCATCATTTCCCATCATGGCGAAAAACAATCTGAGGATGGAGTGGACGCCCATGCGCACTGTTGTCCAGAGGAGGAGTCACCTATCTCGTGACCAAAAGGCTTCTCCCGAAGACAACAACCACCTGCAATCATCCGAGCCCAACACCAGATGGCGATCTTATCCTAAGTGTGTGGCTCTGCAGCTCTACATGCCAAGAACAGATGCATACTGGTAAGTAGCATATTCCTTTCTTTTGCTCCTGGTGTCCGACCAATTTGACAGTACTCTGGTGTCAGATCAAAAGTACTGAGAAGTTTGGCTGCCCCATGCCTGTCAATTTATTCATGTGCCCTTGGGATACGGTGCGCATCTGTCTTTGTGACAGCATTGAGGCCTCTATAGTCCACACAAAACCTCAATTGTCTTTCCTTCCTGGGAGTGAAGTTTGGGGACTAAGACCACTCGGCCGGACTTTCAGAGGGCTCAAATACCTCTAACTCCAGCATCTTGCTGACCTCAGCTCTGATGTTTTCTCTCACTTGGTCAGACTGTGTATACAGTTTACTTTTGACAGGCAGACTTTCATAAGTGTCCACATCATGGACACACCAGTTAGTTGGACATGGGAAGGCTTGCTCTCTTCTTTATGATCCTTATCAATGACCTTCAGCATGGTCACATCAGCACTCATAGTAGGGTTTCAGGCGGCTTACATGGATGAACCTCTTTGGGTTTCTGCAAGTACCAAGGTCCACCATATACATGACCTCCCCTTGCCTTTCTAGTATAGGGTAGGGTCCACTCCATTTGTCCAGAAGGACCACAGAAGCCACAGGCCCCAAATCCCACACCCTCTTCCCTGGTTGGAACGCCACCATTAATCTTGACATCCCTGAGCCCTACCCTTTTTAACATTTGTTTTGCTCCCTGGCTAAACTGATCAGATCCTTTGGGTTCTCTGCAATATCATACGCCGACGACACCCAAACGTGGTGTCTGTGACGAGCGACCCAGTAGAACTGACTTCACTTTTTCATGATTGCACGCATCCGGTTGGGAAATGGATGGCTTCAATTGTTTAAAGCTCAATTCCGGGATAAACTATGGTTCTACTTTTTGGCAGAAACACCTCTTTGTGGTCCCCTTCATGGTGGCCGGCGGAGCTTGGCACACTTCCGATACCTTCCTCTAAAGCCAAGAACCTAGGAGTGATCTTTCATAGCAAACTTTCATTTGAGGGTCATGTAAACTCCATCACATCATCTTCATCATTAAACTTCTCAGAAAAATCTTCCTTTCGTCCCTAAAAACCTGTAGTAAACAGTGACTACCACTCTTATTTTCTCAAGAATAGCTTATTGAAAAGCCCTTTTTCGTCAGCCTTCCGAAAAAACAAAAATTGAATAATATCCAGATCTTACAAAATGTGGCAGCCACACTTCTGCCCGTTTCCAAATGTGAATCAGTAGGCTCAGTACCTAGGCATCTCCATTGGCTTCCAGTCAAAAAATGCATAGATTTTAAAACTCTTTGATTTCCTTTAGGGCACTACATGGTCATGGCCCCGAATTCTTCAGGAAACGTTTTGCTGGTACACTCCCACCAGAACACTCTGCTCTGCCTCAACCTTTAATCTGGTGGTACCAGATAAAAAAAATGTCAGTGGGGTGGAAGGAGTTTTATAACCAGCACCTCCCGTCTGTGGAACTCTCTTCCTATTGAGATGAAAAAACCTGCTGGTCTGCTTTTGTTCAGGAAAGCTTTAAAAACCTGGCTGTTTCATCATTAAGTTCCCTCGTATCTCTCTCATCAGCCAGCTGCATTGAGCTCCGCGCCTACACACCTCAGGGTATTAGAGTGCTTTACAAATCTCCTTTTCATTTCATTTCACCATTGCAGCCTTTTGGTCATACCCCAGCTTCTGGAGCTTGTGACTGGACTCAAGGTTTTTGGATTTTGCCATGTACTCGACCATCCTGGAACAAAGGCCAAGCTCATAATCCACAATTTCCTGTTTAGGCTCTTTGAGAGGCCTCTCAACCAGCCTTCCTTCACAATACTCAATAATTTCCTTCCAGGCTGACCAAACAGAAGTTTAAACGGGAATCCCTACTCCCTTCTGTGGCACTTCCATGTAGGCAAAAAGCAAGCATGGTAGTAAAACATCCCATCTCCTTCTGATTTTTTCAGGGAGGCTACCAATCATACCTTTCATGGTCTTGTTGAATCTCTCAACAAGACCCTTTGTTTGTGGGTGATATGAGGGTAGTGAACTTATAGGTCACTCCACAATCTGCCCGCATTTGTTTTAGGTAGCCTGACATGAAGTTTGTATATCTGTCTGACACCACCTCCTTTGGAAAATCCACTCTGGTAAAGATACCAATGAGGGCCCTAGCTACTACAGGAACAGTAATAATCCTCAGGGGAATTGCTTTGGAATACCTGGTAGCATGATCCACTACAACCAGTATAAACCTGTTTCATGATGCAGTTGGAGGTTCAAGGGGACTGGCCATGTCAATCCCTACCCTTTCAAAGGGAACCCCAACCACTGGAAGTGGGATTAAGGGGGGCTTTGGGTGGCCACCTGTCATGCCACTGGCTTGACAGGTGACACAGGAGTTACAAAACTCCTTCACCTTCTCGGACATACCTGGCCAGTAGAAATGGGTGAATAACCTACTCCATGTTTTAGCCTGGACAAGATGCTAAGCTAGTGGGATGTCATGGGCCACTGTGAGGAGAAACTATCTATACTGCTGAGGCATTTCCACTCTCTTAGTGGCACCAGGTTTGGGGTCTCTGGCCTCAGTGACGGGAGTCTCACCTCCCAATAGATCCTATGGGAACCAATGACATCTCCCTTTTCCTGATCAGCAGCTTGCTTTCTCAGGTTTTCAAGAGTGTGGGGCAAGTCCTTTGCCCGGGGCACAGATTTTCCCTAGCGGGTACCCTTGGGCCTAAGAGCTGTGCTGTGTAAGGCCTTAGCCCCTGGGGCTCAGTTCCCTCTAAGGCTGAAAGGTCTTCTCCCTGAGAAGAGGGGACCTGATCTGATATTTGTGTAGAAGCTGGTTCCAACTTGTTGTCATGGGGGATTTTAATTGTATACTGAATCAAAGCTTGGATTCCACTAATATTTTGGGTCGGTCTAGAATGCTACAGACAAGAGCAGCCATAAGGGATTTAATGCACATCCACCAGTTGGTAGATATATGGCGGGCGGTTTATCCAGTAACCCCTGGTTACACTTTTTTTGCCAACCCACATAGGCATTACTCAAGGATCGATATGGTATTTGCTAATCAGTCTAGAATTAAAGAATCTTGTATAGAGGTATGCCAGAAAATCACTTCAGACCATAATCCCTTATTATTCACTATTCAATACGAGGCTGGTGTGAGAGGGCCTATAAGGGCTTTCTCATTTCCCAAATATTTACTGAAGAACTCAGACTATGTCCAGCGGATGCAGGGATTACTTGTAGAGTTTATTAACAACAATTCTTTAACTGCGCCTTGGGCAATAGTCTGGGATTGTCTTAAAGCTTATGTTAGAGGTGCCACTCAACAATATTTGTTTGAACAAAATAGGGAAAAATCCAGGAAGTCCGAGTCCGAACGAAGGAAATATTCCGACTTAGAGCGATCACATGCTAATGCTATTCTTAAAAAGGACGCGGGCGAAATTGAGATCTACCAGCAGCTATTATTGGTTAGGGCTAGATTGAGCCGTAAGCTAAAGGAGAAAGTGGCGAATCAGTATTTTAAATTCAGAACTCAACAGTATGAGTACGGGGAGAGGATTGGGCGTGTCCTAGCATACCAGCTGGCCGACCAGAGGGCTAATACACATAATATGAGTTTTAAGGGAAGTGATGGCCTAATTTATAATCAGACGACGGACATATTGGAACAATTCAGACAATTCTATACTGACCTTTATAGTGATAACTTAGTTTTTAATCAGCACATAGCTGCGGATTACATTCGGGATTGTGAAATGATCCCATTAGAGTCCCGTATAACGGCACTAATGGATAGGGACGTGGGTATAGAGGAGATACGGGCTGCTACTAGGGCCCTTCCCTTAGGAAAAGCAGTGGGAGAGGACACCATTCCCCTTGTGTTTTATAGGACGTTCGGGGAGATCCTCGATCCAGTTTTTTTGAAGCTGGTTAACGGTATATTGGAAGGTGGGGCCGCACCGCCCTCTTGGAAATCGACTAATATAGTCGTTTTTCTTAAAAAAGGAAAACCGTTAGAGGAAAGAGGCTCTTATTGCCCGATTTCTCTCATTAATCACGATGCTAAGATCTTTTCCAAAGTTCTTTCCTCAAGATTAGCACCGTTTATACATTTAATGGTATCGGATCAACAACACGGCTTTATTCCTGGGCGGGACACTACGACACATATTAACACTGCAATTGCCGCTTTTGACGTTGCCTGTCAGATGGGGGGTAAAATATCTATGATGCTGCTTGACGCTGAGAAGGCCTTTGACCGGGTTACCTGGGGGTCTCTATGGTTAATTAAGGTAGAAGCAGGGCTCGGTCAGAGGTTCGTCACTGCAGTTCAGGAATTATATACAAACTCCATGGCAACAATTAGGCTCAATGGCTTAACCTCATCTCCCTTTAGTATTCACAGGGGCACAAGGCAGGGGTGTCCCTTATCGCCACTCCTGTTTGCGATCTACATTGAGCCTTTTATCCATCATTTACTACAAAACTCCATTATTATTCCTGTGACATTCAACAATGTATCTCTCAAAGTAACCGCTTACGCGGATGATATCGCGGTTTATAATACTAATCCTATTGAGGCAAAGGCGGAAACGATTACGGCGGCTCGTTGCTTTGGGGCTTTTTCAGGGTACAAGCTCAACACTAGTAAAACTCAAATAATAATTAATTCTGAAATTACTCGGGATACTCTTCTTTTAGGTGTTACCCAAACAGCTACATATCTGGGGGTTAACCTCAGCAGTCAGACTAATAAAATAGTAAAACTTAATTACGAACCCTTGTTTAAGAGATTTGCTTCCGATTTGCGTAAATGGCACCAACTACCTCTTACAATTTGGGAGAGATGTAATATCGTAAAGATGAACATCCTGCCAAAATTTCTATATTTTTTCAGGGCTATCCCATTGAGGGTCCCCTTTTCTTTTTTCAAAAGACTTGATAGCATTATTGGCAGTTTTATCTTGGGTTATAAAAGGGCTAGACGCTCCATTTATTCTTTGAAACTCTCCTATGAGAGAGGAGGCTTTGGACTCCCAGACTTTAAGTTATACTTTTGGGCAGCCTTCGCTAGTCGGCTACAGAGCCTACTCCAAGGGTCTGGTATGTCTCAAGTTTGGTTAGCATACCAGCTGGCGTGTGGGCTGGAGTATAGGTTTATAGTTTGCAAGATGTCTGACCCGAATTACTTTAAGCGGGTTCGTTTTAAGATAGTAGGACAAGCCGTCCGGATCTGGCACGATATTGTGTGTGCTTATAACATACCGGAACTTCACGAACTTACGTATTTAGCGGGTAACCCTCGATTGGGAGCCCTTTTTGACGACTCGGTCTGGAGAAGCTGGCAGCGTAGTGGAAATACTCAATTAGGGCAATTATACGACTCGGACGGTTTCAGATCTTTTACTTCTCTTAGAAGCGGATTTGGAGTTCCGCATAACTCATTTTTAAAATTTTTGCAAATACGGGATTTTCTCATTAATGGAAAAGGCTTAGCCACACTTAGCGGAATTAGTAAGGCTACTTGCTCACTATTACAGGCAACTGGCAGGGGCTGCATAGGGAAGATTTATAAGAATCTCTTGATGGAATTAAGGGATGATGGTGGTCAGGTTATCGTTAAACTAAATCGATTTTTTTGGGATTGCTGTGGAAAAAGAAGATTTACATAATTCATTGGCCACTATTAACAAAGCAGTTACCTCTATAAATCTAAAACTCCAACAACATCGAACGCTGTTTCTTCTTTATTACACGCCCGAAGTCATTTCAAAATGGGCAACGAATAATTTGTCACCCAAGACATATTGCCCTAAATGTTAACTATACGCAGCCGACATTAGACCTATGTTTATTACCTGTCCGAAATTGAATACATACTGGGTTCAGGTAACTGAGGAACTGTGTAAATGGGCAGGCAGGAACATTGTTATCTGTGAAAAAGAGATACTAATGGGCCTAATAGACAATTCCGGCCTAATATCTAACGCCCTTTTTTCGATCATCATGGCTTGTTGCCGTCTAGGTATTGCAAGGGCTTGGATTGACACGAAATGCCTGACACTCATGGCGATGCGACTAATATTGAGAGGGGTTTATGAGATGGAATTAGCTCTCCCTAAAGCCAGGGGGCTTTCCTCTTGTGTTAAATTTGAACGCATTTGGTCTAGCCTTCATTGGGAATAATCAAACATTGATGTAAAATTTTTATTTTATGTTATTATTGGATTTGTACTTTATTTTGTGACTGATGCTCATTTGCCCTCATGACCTTCTTAGTCTGTGGAAACTACTGTTTTCTTTGTTTTTCTTTTTCCTTCTTGGCAAAATAAAATTTATAAAAAATAAAATAAAAAAAAAGAAGCTGGTTTCAAGTCTTCTTACCTTTTCTCTTGGAAGGTTGGGCCATTAGTGCATAGTGCAGGCTTCAAATCTTCTTTTTCACCCTGGGCTTTGGAACAGTGCTCTTGTTTTTACACACACCCATTCAGGTATATCCAGCATAGCTGCATGGGTCTTTCTTTCGACCTCAGCCAATGCTGAGGACTCCAGATTATTGCCTAGAAGACATTGTACAGGAATAGCGGAGGATACCACCACCTTCTTTTTAGCCAGTTACCTATCCTCATTCTAAGGGTACCTTAGCCTGATTATCAGCTTTGAGGACTGTATATGTCTCACCAGTCAAGTATTGTTCTGAGGATATTGGCGTCCGTGCTACAGACACGCACTCTGGGACACCTCTTATTGAACCATGCCTCAGTACTGCTGGAGTGGAGAATGGGTGTAGTCCGACCAAGATTCCTCCTGTGACATCTCGGCCAAGAGACCCTTTAGAGACACTCTGTTCGGGGAAGAACTCGGGGATCTGACCTCTGGGTATTTCAACACTAATTGGCTATCCACCTCTAATAGAGGGCTGGAGTGGGACGCATTCAATGTGGTGATACATGGGGAGTGCCTGTCTAGAGTTGGTGGTACAAGGCGATGTCTGGAGAGATCTTACTGAGGCAGAGAAGGAACTCGCTGATCTACAGGGCCCGGGAACCCCAACAGAAGCGCATCATGAGACCTTACTACAAGCGCAGCGCTATTTGGGAGATATTTGGGGCAGACTGGATTGCCTGACTAGAGGCGAATACCAGCAACTATTACACCAGGAGGGTAACAAATCTGGGCGACTTCAGGCGTGGCTACTAAAGTGGGAATTCCCTCCCCCACTCATACTGATGCTCAGACTTACCAACGGCTTGGAGACTACCACCCAGATTGGCATTGAAACCCTTCTTCAAGACCATATGGCGGCAGTTAATAAAAGGGGCCCACAAGTTGACCCAATTGAGATGGGGAGGTTTTAGATAACTTACTACTCCTGTGCCTTACTGAAGCGCAGAGTAACGGTCTTGGAGATCCGCTCAGACTCGAAGATTTGTAGGAAGCTGTGAAGAGCATGGCCCACTGCAAGGATACGTGCAGGCTCCCGGTGGAGTTCTATTAGACGTTCGCTGACCCTTTATTGCCATGCTTGCTTGAAACCTTTTGGGAATCCAGGCATCCTGCTGCCCTCCATGCTGGATCCCGGTTCGTACTGTCCCTTATTCATTTTGGGAGTGTACACAAAAATATTGGCTAAGACCTTGGTGATGCGCTTGGGCTGTGTGGTGACCCATCAGGACCTTGAAGACCAGTGTGAGTTTATGCCGGGCAGAGGGACACATGAATCTGCTGTGACTAGCCCACATCGTTCACAGGGTGGCAGATGTCGATATGCCGGCAGCAGTGGTGGCCTTGGATATTGAAAAAGCATTTGATACCCTAAGCTGAGATTACCCTTTAAGTCCTGAGGAGGATGGGACTGGGCCAGGAGTTTATCTCCTGGGTCTGGCTACTTTACAGCGACAGATGGCACATATCCACAGTGGCAGTGACACATCTGAGGGCATCCCTATAGAGAGGGTATGAGGCAGGGGTGCTTGCTGTCACTGCACCTTTTTGCCCTGGCAATTGAGCCCTTGGCGATATTGTTGTGGTGCAGTATGGCCCGGTGGGGCATCTTGTTGGCCGAAGATGCGTTACTCTGATTGCCACCTGAAAAGTCGGTAACCAGGCTCTTGGAAGTGCTGTCCTCCTTTGGGATGGTCTCGGGCTTATGTGTTAACTGCCAAAAGTCGGTTCTCTTCCTGCTGGCTGGACTGGTTGGGGTGGATGCTGTCGCTCTCCCTGTGACGTAGCTCTGGTGGGTGTATGACCAAGGTATTTAGGTATACAGGCCGCCCATACAGCTGAGGCTAACTATGCACTAAACATGGGAGCGGTCAGTGCCGGTCTGGACGCCTCCGTTCAATTCTGGAACCGCCTACCCCCCTCTCTATTATGGCAATAGTCGTGGTTCTACTCCCGCTCTGCCCCTTTGTCCTACAATACTCCCTTTGCTGCATTCCTCGTACCACTTTCACCACCTTGAATAGTCTTCTGATTTCCCTATTGCGGGCCGGCTGGCGCATCAGGGAGAAGCTAGAGGTTTTAAAAATGGACTTGGAGTCTGAAGGCCTGGGTCTACTGGACCTTAGTCTCTATTGTTTTTCAGGATTGCTACAGTATGCTGCGCAGTGGTGTGCTGAGGTTCCAAATACCAAGAAGGTCTTGCTAGTAGTTTTAGTTGTAATAACATCGCTACGTAGAGTTAGTGAACTGCAGGCACTAACACTGCAGGAACCCTACATCCAAATACATAACGATAGAATCGTCATGAGAACTGATCCACATTTCATGCCAAAGGTGGTATCAAAATTCCACTTAAATCAAACCATACAAATAACAAGTTTCTTCCAAAATCCCAGGAAGTGAAAGCATTGCATACTCTTGGCGCTAGAAGAGCGGTCATGTATTACATTGAAAAGACAAAAGAATACAGAAAAACAAAGCAATTCTTTGTATCTTTTGGAAACAGTTTTCTGGGAAGGCCAGTAACCAAGAACACAATTGCAAGATGGATTGCACAAGCTATAAAGATATGCCACAAACAAGCAGGGTAAACATTACAAGGATCCCGGGGGCTCACACAACAAGAAAGAAAGGAGCAACAATTGCATATCTGAAAGAAACACGTTGTGATAGATTCCTTACCTTAGAATTACCCCCAGGCGTCAGACTGGATCCGGAAAGTTTTCGTCAGCAGTATCCCTGCGCATCGGTAGGTGGCGTTGTGCGGCTCCGCGTCCGCCGTTGACGTCGTGGTCACCGACATGACGTTGTGGCAGCTACTTAGACGCCGCCCCGCACACGCTGATGTCAGTTCTTCCTTTTTCCACGCCAGCAAGCGCAGATCCGGAGAGAGCGGTACCCCCAGTCATTTTTTGACTGAGTTTTTTGAGGCCTTTTGTCACTGTTTTTATCGAGCCGATCGACTCCTGGTGCCGAAGGGATGCCTGGCTTCAAGTCCTGCCCGCGACTTTCATCGCATGATGGTGACGGACCCGCACTGTGTCTCTACTGCCTGCGGTGCAACCACGACCACAAGTCGTGCCCCGACTGCCAGGCCATGGCGCCGAAGACTGTGTCAGTTAAGGCAAAGCATCACAAGAAGTCGAAGAAGCGCCATCGCTCTACGACGTCCCCTCACCCGTCGCGCTACGCGGCTGAGGGTGCGGATGGTGCCACCCACACGGCTCAGGCGTAGCCTACGCAGTCGCCGTCGGCCTACCTGCCCTTCCCGGGTCCATCGGCGACTCTGGCCCAGCTGCAGGAATTTCCGTCAGTCATGGCCCACCTCTCTGGGCCGTCTGGACCTGCCGGCGTGCCTTCGGGCCCCGCGGGCCTGACTGGGGACCCTCGCTCTTCACTGTCGGCGGCTCCGGCATCGCTGTCGACTCCGGCGCAGCAGGGCCCCCAAGGATCCAGGCCTGGACCCCGGTCGACGCCAGTTGACCTTTTGACACCTCCACTGACGTCGAGTCGACCCCCACCGGCACCACCTCCGAATTCTCCCGTGCCCCCTGACGATGACATCCCCGGTTTCAACCCTGATGTGGACACGGCACAGGAACGGCGTCGCTCGATGCAGATTCCGATGCCGATGGGGCCTTTCTACCCCTATGTCCAGCCTCCTTATTTTCGACCTGCTCATTAGCCTTCGGAGGAAGGGGAGGGGTCTGAGGACCCTCTCACAGCTCATTGTGAATTTGACCCGGACTGGGCAGAGGAACTGGGGGATGCCAGTGGTCTAGATACCTCTCCTGACCTTGGCATGCTGACTCCTACCATGGCTACGGACGAGGGTGCGAGTTATGCAGTTGTGTTGCGTAGGGAGGCCAAGGCTCTCCACCTCGAACTCCCTACAGTGGCCGTCAGGACGACCCTCCTGACAGAAGTGCTTCAGCCGGCAGCTACCTCTGCGGAGCCTCTGCTGCCTTTTAATGATGCACTTTCAGACGTTCTTTTGGGCACCTGGTACTGACCCAACTCAGGGACTCCTGTGGATAGGAATGTGGCCCGACACCATCGCCCGGCCCTGGTCGACCCCATTTTCCTTTCCCAACACCCCACCCCTGAGAGCTTGGTTGTCCAAGCCTCTGCATCCCAAAGCGCATTCCCTTCCGCACCCCCGGACAAGGAATCCAAGAAACTGGAACAGTTCAGTGAGAAGATTTTTTCTTCCGCTAGTTCAGGGGTGTGGTCTGCGAACACCTCATGCCTCTTGGGCCATTATTCCCACTCTGTGTGGGATACGGTGGCGCAAGTGCTGCCTCCGTGACCGGAGGAGGCTTGGACAGTGCTCTCTCAAGCTATTGCTGAACGGAGAGATGCAGCAGAGTTCACGATTCGATGTGGCCTTGACACCGCCGACTCGCTAGGCAGAGCAATTTCCACAACGGTGGCGCTCGCCACGCCTGGCTGAGGACAACTGGTTTTTCGGGGGATGTCCAGAACACTGTGATGGACATGCCCCTTGATGGCATTCGCGTTTTTGGCAATAAAGCAGATCTTAAGGACTTTCGGGCTACGGCCAAGTCCTTGGGTCTTTCCGCTACGCGCCCTCCTCCGCCTTCTGCTTTTTGCTCCTTTCGTGGCCACGGAAGGGGCACCCGACATATTCGCTTCAGAGCCACAGGCCTGCGCAACAACAGTCTCAGCGCGGACTTGGGACCCGCCAAGGTGGGTCAGTCCACCTCCACCCCGGCCACCACTGCCTCCAAACCTTCCTAGTCCGGTTTTGCAGGCCCAACAAACGCCAGTGGGCGGCAGGATTCGTCATCACCTCCCCCACTGGCGCACCATCCCTTCGGACAGTCGGGTTTTATAAGTAGTCCCAAGGGCTACTCCCTCCTCTTAGAGACTACCCCTCCAGCCATGCCACCCCAGTACCACCGCATGTCGGGGGATCATTTGGCACTTCTTCAACAGGAAGTCGCAGCCCTCTTGGTCAAGGAGCCCATCGAGCGCGTTCCTGTGCCAGAAGTAGGACGTGGTTGTTATTCCCACTATTTTCTGGTGCCCAAGAAGGACAAGGGCCTGCGTCCTATTTTGGACCTCCGGGACGACAATCGCTTCCTCTGGAAGGAGAAGTTCAAGATATTAACTCTGGCTCAGGTCTTGTCTGCCTTCGACCCTGGAGACTAGATGGTAGCGTTGGACCTGCAGGACGCATATTTCCACATTCCCGTCCTGCCGGCCCACAGGCGTTACCTGCGGTTCACGGTAGGCCACGAGCACTTTGTTTACCATGCTCCCCTTTGGCCTTACCAGCGCCCCTCGGGTGTTCACGAAAGTGATGGCGGTGGTCACAGCTCATCTGCGCAGATCAGGGGTTCCATTCTTCCCCTATCTCGACGACTGGCTGCTGAAGACAATCGCCTCCCACCTCCAGACTACGGCCGACCTCCTGCATTTGCTAGGGTTCTCCATCAATGTGCCGAAGTCGCAACTGATTCCCTCTCAGAAGCTCCTTTTCATCTGAGTGGTTCTGAATAAGACGCACTTTCGGGCGTATCCTCCCGAACGGCGCGTCTAGGATATTCAGAATATGATTCCAGTCTTTCAGCCTCTATCCTGGGTTTCGGTCAGGATGACCCTGAGGCGCTTGGCCTTATGGCCTCCTGCATCCTGCTGGTCACTCATGCCAGATGCCATATGCGGGCTCTGCATGGGACCTGAAGCTCCAGTGGGCGCAGCATCGGGGGAACCTGTCCGATTACGTCCAGATCTTGGAGGGCACTGCAAAACAGCTGTAGTGGTGGCTCACGAACTGGCATTGGGTCAATAGGAGATCCCTCTCCCTTTCGCAACCGGAGCACACAGTAGTAACGGATGCGTCCCTGCTGGGATGGGGGGGCACGTGGGAGAGGCAGAGATCAGAGGCCTCTGGTCTCCGGCGGAGTCCAGGCTCCATATCAACCTTCTGGAGCTTCAGGCGATCCGAATTGCACTGAAAGCATTCCTTCCCTCTGTCAAGGGGAGAGTAGTGCAAGTATTCACAGACAACACCACCACCATGTAGTACTGCAACAAACAGTGAGGGGTTGGGTTGTGGACTCTGTCAGGAGGCCCTGCGCCTCTGGACATGGCTGGATCATCAGGGCATTTCCCTGGTGGTTCAATACCTGGCAGGTTCACTGAATGCCAGGGCGGCCGAACTCAGCCGCAGTTGTATGATGGCGTCTTAACTCGGACTGTGGCATTACGAAGGGAATAGGGGGGGAAAGATGAGTAATGCCTTTGAGGAATCTATTTACTACAGGGGATTTGAAAAGAGAGGGCTGATCAGGAAGCCTAAGAAAGGCTGAAATAGCAGAAAGGTCTCTTTCAACAGTGGGGAGAGCCTTGGTTAGATCTATTCGCCACTGAAGAGAACGCGCAATGTCAGCAGTTGTGCGCGTTGGAATTTCCAATGCGCCACTTGCTAGGCGATGCTTTTCGTCGTGAGTGGAGTTGCGGTCTGTTGTACGCCTTTCCACCTACACCACTTCTGCCCAGAGTGTTGAAGAAGATCAGGCGCGACCGTGCCCAAGTCATTCTTGTGGCTCCGGACTGGGCTCGAAGAGTTTGGTATCCCGAGCTACTCAGTATGACCATCGATCCCCCGATCCGACTGCCTCTTCGGGAGGATCTCCTGTCGCAGCAGCAGGGGACGGTCCTCCACCCGAACCTGTCCAGTCTCCACCTCTTTGCGTGGAGATTGAGTGGCGGCAGTTGATTCCTTTCGACTTGCCTCCTGAAGTCTGTGATGTCATTCTGGCATCCCTCCACTAAGTTGGTATACGCCTGCAGGTGGAAAAGGTTTGTGGCATGGTGCACAGCAAAGGCTGTGGATCCCCCCTCTGCCCCTCTTTCAGAGGTCCTTCTGTTCCTTCTTTCTTTGGCCCAGCAAGACTCTGCTCTGGGCACGATCAAGGGCTACCTTTCTGCTATTTCAGCCTTTCTTAGGCTTCCTGATCAGCCCTCTCTTTTCAAATCCCCTGTAGTAAATAGATTCCTCAAAGGCATTACTCATCTTTCCCCCCCTATTCCCTTCGTAATGCCACAGTGGGACTTGAACCTGGTTCTTACATACTTGATGTGCGTTCCCTTTGAGCCTCTTCACAACTGTCCTCTTCGTTTGTTAACTCTAAAGACTGCTTTCCTTGTTGTCATCCCCTGTGCTAGGAGATTGAGTGACCTCCAGGCTCTTTCTTGTAAACCTCCTTTTCTGTCAGTCCATCCGGACAAGGTTGTGCAAGGAACGCGTCCATTTTTTCTGCCAAAGGTTGTCACTGCCTTTCACGCAGACCATCGCGTTGCCCACCTTCTTTCCGCCTCCGCATCCTTCCAGAGAGGAAGAGAGGCTCCACCGTCTGGACGCAAAATGTGCGCTCTCATTTTACCTGAATCGCGCACAACAGTTCCGTGTGGATGACCAGCTCTTTGTTTGCTATGTAGGCGCCAAGAAAGGTCGGCCATACACAAACGGACTATCTCCCAATGGGTCGTCTTGTGTATTAAAGCCTGTTATTCTCTTGCGAAAAAGGAGCCTCCCGTGGGGCTGCGCGCTCATTCCACCAGGGCGACGGCTGCCACTACGGCGTTGGGACGTGGTGTTCCCTTATAAGACATCTGTCAGGCTGCTACGTAGCCCTTGTTGCACACCTTTCCTAAGCACTATTGCCTGGACAGCCAAGTCCGGAGAGACGGCTTCTTTGGCCGTTCTGTTCTCCGGGACTTCCTGGTGTGATCTTGGTTTGCAGACCCACCACCGGGGTTGATATTGCTGGGGTATCTATTCTAAGGTAAGGAGTCTATCACTACGTGTTTCTTTCAGATGAACAAGTTACTTACCTTCGGTAACGATATATCTGTAAGAAACATTAGTTAGTGATAGATTCCTTAAACCCCGCCCCCGGCCCCCCCCCCCCCCCCCCCCCCCCCCCCAACCCATGCTCCCCGTTCTGCGAACTGATTTCTAGGGTTAAAGTCATCCCTTTCAGGGCCCCAGTTTCAATGCACCAGTGGTCAGTTTCTTGCATGGCTCTGCGTTCCTGGCGCGGAAAGTCGTGTACAGAACTGACGTCAGCGAGGGCGGCGTCTAAGTAGCTGCCGTGACGTCATCTCGGCGCCCACGACGCCAAGGGCGGAGCCGCACGACACCACCTACCGACGCGCAGGGGTACTGCTGACAAACTTTCCGGATCCAGTCTGATGCCTGGGGGTAATTCTAAGGTAAGGAATCTATCACTAACTAATGTTTATTACAGATATATCGTTACCTAAGGTAAGTAACTTGTTCTTCTAGCCAATACTCCAATTCAAGACATTTGCATGGCAGCAACATGGTCTTCAGTGCACACGTTCATGAAACATTACTGTGTGGACATTCAAATGAATAAGGAAGCACAAGTAGGGCATAGATTCTTCCAACATAGCCACAAAGCAGCGCTCACCTTTCACCCAGCTACCATAAGACTAGCAAACCGCTACAACGTCTATGCACAGCATGTGAATCCAGAAAAGATTCACGCTGCAAAACGTATTGTTTCTTACCTGTCGGTGTAGTTTTGCAACTTGAAGAATTTCTGGATTCACTAGCGAACCCACCCTCATCCACGAAGAAAGATGTGACAAGAAGGGGGGAAAAAAAAGAATCCAAAGATGGCGACCAACCGTGGGAGCTTCCGGAGGAAGCACTTCGATGTCACAGGAGGACACCAAATGGTGGTGTCGACGCCCACCAACAAATGAAAAAAGAACAAATACAACCATTCATGACCCAACCACTAGATGGCGGAATAATGCACAGCATGTATATCAGAAAATTCTTCAAGCTGCACAACTACACCAACTAGTAAGAAACAATACGTTTTTAACTTTTGCTTGATCACTATCGTTCCCTTGGGCGGGCTAAGCAACCCATTTCTTTTGGTCACCCCAACCAGTAGTAGTTTTGGTCACCCTTGTTTTGACCCAGTGGTCTGCCTTCTTCCTGCAACTCTTGTGGAGAAAATAGACCTAGGTCTACCACGTATTGATGCAAGTTCTCCTGAACACAATTACTTAACAAATGCTCTTTCATAATTAAATTATAAAGCCCATCATAATCATGCAAGTATGTTTCAACCAGCCACCTAGTGTTTTCACTAAAAAGTCTGCAAAATCTACCCAGGTCTTATTTTGGGTTTTACGAGTCAACCTGATCCTGTATTCCTCACTGGTGAGTCTAAAGCCCTCAATCAGGGTGTCCTTCATGAGGTCATAGGACTCCGCATCAGTGTAGGAAGCTGGCACTTCATTTATGTGATATCTCACTAAGTGATTATAACATGTGAAGAGTCCAGTGATTTCCCCCAGAAGTGTACAGGGCTTAATGTTAACCCAAAGTGTTCTATTTGTGGTAGTTTGGTCGAGGAGCCTAAGCCTTACAAAGACGAGTGTTATACATTTGTTATACACACAGTGGTTAATAAGTGACACTCAACTTGAAAAGGAGATCCACACCAATTTTATAAAAATAAGCTTCTTTCAAGATGTATTTTGAGAGCTAGATGTACATTAAAAGGTAAGTACGTTTTTAAATAAATACTTTTCACTTTAAAAAATGGATACTTAGTGCAGCATTGTTAACCTATGGATGGAAAACAAGAACGCAGTTTTGAAGGTAAATTTGAGATCCAGTCTTTGGGTTTCAGGTCAAAACCAGGCAAAGTTCAAATTAGTACCAAGAGTGCACCACCAGCAGCACAGGGGCAGCCGGGTGCAGAAGTCAAATTCGGGGTCGGGCACCCAATGTTTACCAATGGAGACTGGTAGTGATTAAAGTTGCGCAGTTCCCAGGTAAGTAAATCGGTATTAGGGTTCAATCTCTGGGCGTTAAGGTAAGCATTGGGAGGGGCCACAAGGCAGAACCAAACTTACACCCTCATCGGCACAGGGGTGGCCGGTTGCAGAGTACCAGCACAGCATCGGGTGCCGAATGCAATCCAATGGGGGAGATTGGTTTTGAAAAAAGGCTACAGGCTCGGGCATTGAGGCTGAACAAAGAAAACCCTCAGCTGCCCAGGTAAGTTCTGATGCTAGGGGAGGTAGGGACACCGTTGGTCAAGCTCCCTAGGGCTTCGGGTGCAGGTGTGTCCTTTGGTGTCGGGAACAGCTTACCGGGCAGGTCGCGGTCAGGAGTGAGTTCTAGGGTTGAGGCTAAAGGCATCGAGGTGGAGTCCGTCAGGGGTCAGCCCATGGTAGACTCTGGCTCAGAATTGCTGCGGAATCTTCGGAGGCCTGGTGGGCCACTTGGACATGGGCTGTGGGCGTCTGGTGCAGAGGTGGGTCCAGAGATGGTTTTGCAGTTCCTTAGGGCAAAGCTGATTGGTTTTCAAGTTGGTTTCTTATTGAATAGGTCCGCAGTCCACAGAAGTCTTGCTCTTTATAGAGGGCAGGGAATCCTCCCAGAGGTTGGAGGTAGCTGGGCCTGCAGGACGAGTCGACGTTTGTGCCAAGGGCGAAAGGCAGCAGACAGGCCGGCAGGGCTGGCGCCGAGTGAATCTTTGGTCCTTCTTCTTTTTTGCTGGGGTGGCTCTTCGGCATCTGGGCTTCGTAGGTCATCAGGCATCTGATTTCAGGGTCTGGGGGTGCTACCTAAATACTAGATTTAGGGATGTACCAGGGCCAATGGATTCCTTACCTGCGGTGTCTACACCCTCTATTATGCCAACCTCCTGATTGGATAAGTCCCACCATCTTCAAGATGGTGAAGCACGGGGCCCTCTAGGGCCACGCGGGTTATATACAGCCACCTGCTATGCCTTCCCCAAAATGAAGAGTCGGTCAGACAGTAGAGAATACAGACTTACCTTTATTCAGCATATACTCTGCACAGGAGCCCAGTCAGGCATTCACCCTAAGATGTCTGCCGAGGGGACTGACACCACAGCTTTCTGTAATACTAGATAAACCTTTCTGGGAGACTTTGGCCACGCCTCCAGCGGAAAGTTACCAGCGTGACCCGGTCATGAACAAAGGAGGCACAGAGAGATGAGCGAACACCTGCCAGATGGGTGCACTATCAGTAGCCCAAGGCCACTGGTCCAAGTCTCAGCGTCTCCTAACGTGGGAGCAGAGCTACACATTGAGATTGGAATGCAGAAAAAGAACATCAGTTCATTAGCAATTCGGATTACAGTCTTGAACAGGAGGGAAAATAACGAAATACAGTGTTCTGCTGAGGCAAGTGGATTGAAAAATAAGGCCTAGTACGAGCACAGCCCAAGCAGTCTTCTAGTGATTGCGAAATACAAAATGAAGTCACACGAGCTAACTAAAGCCTACATGCTGCGAGGATTACTCAGTGAGTTGCATAGCGTGAATACAAATGGCGTCTATTTAGTCACATATTACTAACCCAATGTAGCGTAACAGGTGCATTATGGGAAAGGGAAATTTCAAACCTAACAGACCCTCCTTTTAGCGTATGTGGCTAAAACAGCTTTATTGCTATCCGGCAGGGTCTTTACTATTCTAAGTGGGGAGAAAGAAAATGCATGGTAACTCAAATGGCAAAGGGAAACTAGACAGTACAGGTATATCAACATGCATATAATCTTCGGGATGCAAGGCAACCTCCTTTTCAGCTGATCTAGGTATATACCCTTGGTGTACTACTATGTTCTTCAACTGTGTCATAGTCAAACTATCAAAACTAGTCAAATGTTCATTATTATGAAGCAGGGAAACTATAAAAGACATGTTTACCTAAAATTGATCTGCATCAGCGCTCATCAACCCTTCTATCTCCTTCTGAAACATGATCTTAGCACTTGTATTGTACGGATGTCCTTTCCTTAGCAGTTAATGTACCTACGCAGTAAATGCAACAAACTGGCAGACAGTGTTAACAAGGGTCTATTTGTCACGTCACATATTTTATATTATAACTGAGGATGGCCACAATTTGTAGATGAGGCAGCAAATATAGTGGGGATTCAAAAATGAACAGTCATACTAACTATCATGAAAGGTCTCTGCCTAATATACACATTCTTTTGTAGGGCATGAATCACTAAATGCATTATTGAGGACTGGAGAACTGAATCGAAGGTACCCCAATCTGAACAACAGTATTATCATGTTGTGTCCTCCGATGCTCTCCTGTGCGGGGAGCCAAAGTAATAAGCATGTTCACAAGGGCAACTGGTGTTGTATGAACCTTGGAATACACAGGATAGTTTTCATTCATGGAGTGGGATATTCCCAACATTATTATTAACACAATAACAACTATGGATGCAACTTATACTTTCTATGTAAAGGGCTTTTTTCCTCATCAATTGGGGAACAAAACGAATACATTGTGATTGGGAGAGAAATACAACACAGTGGAATTGGTGGCCAGGGAACGAGAGGATGGGCAAAACTCTTCTTTCCAGTGTCTTTTTGGAGAGCCATCACTGGTAGGCTCCTATTGTTCATCTAGCATAGGCTCAATTGAGCACCGACGGTGGAGCTGGGCGTCCAGCTCAGATCCAGATCCCACGTTACAGGGCAAGGTATTTCTCTCTATGATCACAGTCCCTTTGCCCTGTGTGTTAACTGTCCGAACAATGAACCAAATTCTCTTCCTCTACTCTGTCGCTAGTACCTTAGACAGGGTTCCCGCACCCTATTCTTCATCCATGAAGTCCATCCCTACTAACCTTATTCTACCTTGGTGCACTGTTCCTCCGTCGGGCGGACATTGTACCATACACAAAAGGGGTCAAAGGAAGAAAGGGGATCATACTCAAGATGGATTAAATGGCAGAGACTCAAACACAGGGGATCCCACCAACTAGACTCAATGGGCTGGGACTCAGGCACAAGTATACCAACAGGCTGGGGCTCCTAGATAGCACCTTCTCTCTCTTTTTCTCCTTCTCGTGGTACTGCCTCGTCCAGCATGTCTTTGCTGTGCAGCTTTGCCTTGTTTATGTATTCATAGGTGTTCCATAACAAGCAGCCAGGCTGTGCATCACGTCCGACCCCTCTCTCTCTCTCTCTCTCTCTGTGACTGAAGGGCGTCCCGGACCTATTAGCAAGTATAAAACAAAGTTTTAGTAAACTGGCAAGAGTAAAACGTTACACAATTAATTTTTTTTTCTCACCCGATACCAAGTAGTAGGGTAAGCCTTAATTCAGGTACTAAGCTCCGAAAGAATAATTCGGACTTACTTTGAAGTAGTGTATCTGTCCATTCCTATATTTATCTGAAGAACGGCAAAAGGGAATTTCAAAGTAATGGCTCCTTTGTGTTTCTTTGTCTTAGCAAGCTTGTTTTCAATAACTCATAGAGATCACAACACTTTTTCTACTTTGTGAACCTACGCTACTGTGCAGGACTGCAGACACCTCTAGAATTATTTTTCTCGAGGAAGCCAACAGAAATATTGCGTTTGTGACCATGCTCTCCTGTTATAGGCGTTGCGGGAAAATCTAAAACTGCTAATTTAACAGAAATTCTTATTGTATAAATAACTGACAAATTAAGCATAATGTAGCAAGTACATGAATTCTCCAGCAAAACTTGTTGTTGCAAACAATCTTCTGTAGAGCTATATTTTCTTCAAAAACTGTTAACCACTAAGATATGTGTTGCGCAATTACCGAGGGCATACAGGCACCCTTCCTAATATTGTGAAGCATGTGCACCATACATTCCACGATCTGGGCCATATGTCATCATATTCAGGGGAAAAACCTATTCACCAGCTCTAGTAAGGGCTGTCAGCTCAATTACACAGGCTAACTGATAAAGGACTCGTGATGCAACTGCGACTGTATGTAGTGCTGTGATAACATGAACAATAATGGTGCTACCACCGGGGAATTTAAACAAAAAACACCGACATATAGTTCCCCTTAAGGATCAAATAAGGGAGCATCAGTCTAGTCTACCCGTCCTTTCATCTTCATCTCAATTCCAATTCCATCAATTTACAGAAAGGAGGGGCAGTAACATGGCGTACTTCAAGGTGACACATATCCCTTTTTTATCATGACAATTTGTTCAAACATTGTTATTATATAGCCAATTAGACGTGCACTGGTGAGGTGCTGTGTCTCTGTTTATTCAAAAGCATGTTCACAGCATCCTGTGAAATGAGTGGCTAAAGCGAGCCCAACCGATTGTCTTATGACCGTTCCTAGACAGCTTGGGTAGGCTTAAAAGAGAGAAAGTGCACAACAACTAGCTGTCTTGCTTACTTACCACGCAAAAGAGCACACAACAATACACGTAGTAAGCACAGAAGTCAAGAAAAACGTACAGACGTAAAATGCACAGCCGTCTTGTGTAAGCACAACACAAAACAGGAGACAACAATACGTGTACCAAGCACAGAAGCCAAAGGAAAACGCAGTGTGTTAGTTGCCCAAAAAGACTTTTTCATGCACTTCATGCATTGTTAATTCGCTGAATTTGCCCAGGAGCTAGTCTCCTTCCCCCCTTCAACAGTAGGTGACCTAAGCAGGTGACCGCCTGTTGAAAATACTTACCCCTTTTAAAGAAAAACAAACTCCCCGGTCAGTCATGACTAAATAGAAGAACAATTTGCTACAGAAACACTAGTGTGTTTAGTTGGCAAAGGTAGGTACCTTTGTGCAAAATAGGGACCCTTCCCTCCAGGCAGCACAAGGGGAATACGCACTTCAGACAACTCCTGCTCACTCCCTCAGGAACTTGGCTCGAGTAGATGGTCTCATCCCAAAGGCAATGATTCAAGTATTTGTAGCAACACCCACAGCAACACAATAAAAACACCACACGAAGACACCATACCAAATGCACATTCTCAGTCTCTGTCATCCGGAGACCAAACAGCCTATCCACAATCACACAGAAACACACAAGTAAACTGGACAAGAAAACAGCCACTTTCTAAAATTGTTTGTTGCGAACACAGACTTTAAAAACCATACTTACCAAGAGATATATTATCAAATTCTGAGCTCACTCCTATTTTCTATCTTATCCCTATGGAGGATATACTCGTAAAATGGTTTTTTTGTTTTTTTTAATTCCCCATTCCGTCCTATCAGCAGGACCGCCTTTCAAGAGTGAAAATGATATCTTTTCACCACCAGGACACAACATACACACACCAGCACACATCAGGACATATCCCACTCTTCACACACGCCGCGCCCTACCCCGGGGGCCTTTACTAGCAGCTATTTATTTACCAGCCCCGGCACCATCTGTGCACTTCACTAGGGATCTACTAGTAAAACTAATATGCCAATCAGGGAGAACCAATCACAATGTCCACTTGCACAGAAAACACTAGCACTGCGACGCTGAGCAGCAGTGGCAAAATTCCTACAGCATCTAAACCAGCAAAAACGAAATTCATCACAGCATCAAAAGCATAAGAGGTAGAGGGAAAAAGTCAGGTAAAACCACATCAAAGATAACATGTCTAATACTATCTAACTGTGCTGTCCCTACGACTTGGCTATGTGCCTGAAACAATGAGCAAGCAACTACCTTGTATTTTAAAAAAACTTTCATAGATGTCCTGTCTTGGACTTAAAGGTGCAGCAGAGTTTAAACCTCTAACCAGCTAAAGTTACTTCATGCAAAGATCTATCATATATACCCTAGAAGCAATACCGCCAAAGAATGCGCCTTAGATCAGCGACAGAAAAATATTGAGCAGCGAAAGAAACGTAACAATCAGAGCAGCAGACAACTGGAGGGCCACATGTATATTTTCCCTTTTGAACTGCACACAGATCAGTCACAGATAATAAACCCAATCAAAATAGTGGGACCATTACACTGTACCAGCCTTCTCCTCACCAACACCTTTCTCAACCAAATTCAGAATCCTACACAACAGGGCTTGTGGAATATGTAGGAATCCCAGCTCTACATCACCTGTTGCCCACAAAGTGGGTGGCATATCCTCAAAACTCGGGGGGGAGGGAGGGACACAAACACTACTCTCTATTTACAGTAAGGCCCATCAAATTCCTCTTTTAAGACACAAATCGTGTCCACTAAAATCTAAACACCAAGGGATATTTAACATTGCACCTTTATTTCCGCTTGTGAAACAATGCATTTTAACTCACTTTTCATTCCCTGCAAACAATATTTCTAAGCAAACCCTCAACTTTCCTTGAAACAAACCAATATTTACTGTACGTGCACCCTAATCTGAACAGAGGACATTAATCCAATAACCAACTGAGTCACATAAATCTCATGCCACCAGCTCCAGGACATTCTATCCCACAGTGTTGTAGAAACTCTAGATACAGACTTTCACAAAACTCATGAATCAATTCTTTTAGCTCCTGTGTTGTTCTTTTAGTCTGTTCCCAGTTAACATCTTTTCCTGGCATACTGCCCTACAGAAAAAAAAAACCTGACTCTGCGCTATGTATCTCGGCGTGTCTGTGTCAGGAGCTGGGCATGGCCCCCACCTCTCTAAAGCTCTCTCCCCAGCGTCTCTCTTTTCCTCTCTTCTGCTTTGAGTCCCTCTGCTAGATGAGCCCCCTCCTTGAGAATTCCTCCCTTAGGTCGTAGCAAGCCTGCCTCACACTGAATTCACAAGCTATGTTTTTCAACTCTGAGAATCCTTTTATTCAGCTTAGACACACACTGCCTTGAATTCTTGAAACACCCTTTCCAAATTAAATACACGTTCTATTATGAGCAAATCCAAACGGAACGCACCCACTCAAGTCAAGCATATGTTAACTGCTTAGCATGCACCAAATTTCTACATGTCAGTTTTTCAGAATTCAGCTGGTGTCTTAAGCCGGAAGCTCCAGGCACCGACACATTTCTTTCTCCTACTCCTTCCGGAACTCCTGCCCACCCCCACCCCCCCCCCCCCCCCCCCTTTTATGAAGAGACCGAACACATTCATCACTGCTGAATTCCGAGTGTGTATTTCACATATCCTGTTGCACCCTGTAGAATGCGTGTCTATGTGCACATTACCTTAAGTCATCGCAGCGCTGCTTTCAATTTAAATACACATCTCTTCCTTACATTTTTCTCACGTTGTACTCTTCCCATGTCAAAACAAATATACATTCTTGCTAGCATTGCTGATCAAACCATAATTTCATTTATTTGTTATTTTATTCTCCAAAATGTAAAGTAGCATCAGGAGGCGCCACAGAGATGAGCTAACACCTGCCAGATGGGTGCACTATCAGTAGCCCAAGGCCACTGTGCCAAGTCTCAGTGTCTCCTAACGTGGTAGCAGAGCTACACATTAAGATTGGAATGCAGAAAAAGAACATCAGTTCATGAGCAAGTCGGGTTACAGCCTTGAACAGGAGGGAAAATAATAACGAACTGCAGTGTTCTGCTGAGGCAAGCGGATTGAAAAATAAGGCCTAGTACTAGCACAGCCCAAGCAGTCTTCTAGTGATTGCGAAATACAAAATGTAGTCACACGAGCTAACTAAAGCCCTACATGCTGCGAGGATAACTCCGTGGGTTGCATAACGTGAATACAAATGGCGTCTATTTAGCCACATATTGCTAACCTAATGTAGCAAAACAGGTGCATTACGGGAAAGGGGAATTTCAAACCTAACAATGGTGGGCACTGAAAAATGTGCTTCACTCTGTCTCCAGTACCTGAGGGGTGGGGTTGGTGAAGGGGGGCACACCTCATTTTCTCTGAATGTTTTCCTGCTGGTTATCTCACCAAAAGTGGGGTTTGAAGTCGGGGTTGTCATCTGCTGGTAGCAGCAGAGACTGGGGTTGCATTACAAAGGCGGCAGTGCCTTTGAAGCTTCTCTCTCGAGCACTGTGCTCATCCTGTGGTAGGAGGTGTGACACCTCTGCCTAGGGTGGCCTTTGTTTCTGGCCTCCGAGAGCAGGAGATCTCTACTCACAGGTCCAGAAATCCATCTGGTGGTGACAGGCTGCTCTAAGCCTGTCGGAGACCACACCAGGGTTGGAAGGTTTTCAGGAGGCACCTCTGAAGTGCCTTCTGAGTAAATGTTTTAATAAATCCATCACCGACATCAGTGTGGGTTTATTAAGAGGAGTTGTTTGGTACCAAACACTCCTGGGTTACAGTGAAGCCATCATGGAGCTAGGGAACTTGAGTCCAGCTCATGTACTCTCTGACTTCCCTGTCACTTACAATATTAAGAATGGACTTAAATATTGTAGAGGCATATGTGCACCTGCAGATATACCCACACCTGAGATATAGTGCACCCTGCCTTAGGGCTTGTAAGACCTGCTAGAGGGGTGAATTGGGTATCCCTTAGGCAGTGCTGCTTTGACAAGGCACACAAGCAGTGTGCCATGTCGACTTTGTCGTGTTTGTCTGCACCAAGACATGTAACCTGCAATTGCAGTTAGCATGGCCTTGATGAGGGGTCCCTAGGGGACCCTCTTTATTCCCATTGCCTTTGGTACCAGGGTACCACTTACTTGGGACTTATAGGGGGATCTGAAGTTGTGCAATCATGGTGGAGTTTTAGGAAATGAGCTCTGGCACAGTGGGCGTGGTTGGCAGGGATCATGAGCACTTTCAATCGAAACCACATCATGTTCCAGGCAAAAAGTGGGGGGCTAACAATGTCAAATGAGGCACTTTCTCACAATCTCTCTCATTTAGTGTCAGTAGCCTGTCCCAACACTTTCCTGAAACCAGCTCCCAAAGAAGAGAGCTGTGATACTTTTTATTTATCTGTCTAATTTTGCATGTCCTCTCAAAGTCTAAAGCATTTGGTGATATCATCAATCACACTTTGAGTATTTGGGAACAATCCTTTTGGAGATTTTTGGGTCGAAAGCGTCATCCTTATCCCTATTTATAAACTTGCTTCCACTAGAGATGGGTCATAGGCCAATCCCAGCTCTTTTCTTTTCTATGGCCAGGAGTTTAGCCTCTAATGCTATTCTTTTGGCCAGTTTCTGAAGGTCTGCATCTTCAGTATCTATCTCTTCTGGGACACTACTAGGAGTGCTCCCAGTGGAGTTGATTTCTATGAAGGAAATGGAGTCATTGTCAACCTTGTCCACCTTTGTCCTCTTCTTCATCTTTTACAGTGGGGGAACCTTTACTTGCCAAGGCTTTATTTTCTGCCAGCAACGTCTGGAGGTGGGATTTTGTGGATCTAGGTCCCAGGGAAAGCGTCCTTGCCTTACAGGGTTCTTTAAGTTAGGCCAACCTAAGGTTCTTATAGGGTGCCAGGTTGAGCTCCTCGGAAAGCCCTGGTTCAGGACATGGTTTTAACGTAGTTGACAACTTTTTAACAACTTAAAAAATATTGTCAAGTACTTTTCTAAGAGCCTAACTTACTTTAATACTTTTTAATTTCCATACAGTTGTGCAGAAGGACTTGACCAAGGTCGTAACAGCTAGTTTAAAACAATTTAGAAAAAAAAATTAATTAAAAAAAATCTTTTTTTGCTAAAGACAATTTTGGATTCCTTAGTGGAATCACCTATTAACCAAGTGTTACAGCAGATGTCAAGTCTTATATGCCACCGCTGCCCCCAGTGTAGGAAGCTGGCTCTTTGTGAGATATCAATAATTTGTTATACAGTGTAAAGAGTCCAGGAGCTCCCTTATAAGTGGACAGGCCTTTGCTCCAGCAGTCTCAAGGTGCTCTATTAGGGGTAGTGTGGACGAGCAGCCTTAGGCTTAACCGAGAGGAGTGCAAGACATCTGCAAATACACACAATAATCAATGTATGACACACAACTCAAGAAGGAGATCCACACCAATTTATAAAAATAACAAGTATCTTTATGTATGTTTAGGCATCAGAAAAATATTGCTCAGGTAAGTACGTTTGTAAATATGAATTATTTTCCGTTCAAAAAGTTGACCCAGTGCAATTTTTTTATTTCACAACGTTATCCTATGGAAGGAAGAACAAGTTTAGCAAAGGGGTATAGTACAGTGGCTTACAAGGCCACTCTTCATTAGTTAAGGTGAGTGATGGGTAAGGTCCAAAGCAGCACCAGCAGTACACCACCAGTGGCACGAGGGCATATGGGTGAAAGGTGCAAAACATTGGTAGGAGCCTAATGTATTTCAATAAAGATCAGTCACTGCAGAAAGAGGCTGGAGGCTCTGGCCAGGAGGTCTGTGGGGCTAAACCAGCAAGTGTACTGTCCTTGTCAAAAGTCCTTCCTAGAGGGTCTCCTGCTCCTTGCAGCTCTGGCAGGTCCCTCAAGGCTCCTTGAGGCTTCAAGTCCTTCCTCTGAGGGTCAGACTTCTTCTGGGCCTGTGTTTCCTAGCGACTTTGCCTTTTCTCTGCCTCTTAGGATCCTGTGCTATTATTCCAGGCTTCCTTGACTTCCCTGAAGTGCACACACCCTTTCAGGGAGATTCATCATTTGTGCAAGTGTGCTCCTCTAAACACTTGCCAAAGCAGAGATGTCCAAGTCATTCCCCAGCAGACACTCCACTGACATGGCAGAAGACACAGCCGCCTTCTTCAGACCAGCAAACTCTCTCCACTGAAAGTTCATCATGGCCATACTATGGAACTTTACCTCATTGTAAGCACTGAAAGCTTTGTGTAACAGATCTGGGATACTCTGCTCTGGAAAAAACAGTCTATCCACCAAAGACACCTAAATTTTTGTCTTTGCATATTGTAAGTCATCTAAGTAATACAGCTGCTTCTGAAACGTCCTCTGCTGCAGGTACAACTAATTCAGTTAAAATATTCTTTTATAGCCAGTGCACCATGAAAAGTGATGGTTCCTTAATGGCAAAGCCTGTGAGTCCTGAAAAGTTTGAAGGAATTGCCACTATATAGAACATATACATTGCAGATAAAGTTTGCCAAACATTCTTTGTCTAAACCTTTGATGCAATTGGAATGTCAGGATGTTTTTCACAGAATCAATAGTTTATAGCCACGTATGTTTCACGAATATTAATGTTAAGTGCACTTTTTTCTTAATAGGTGGAAGAGATCCTAGAGCTATGGAGACTCGAGGGATGGATTCCAGAGGACCTGTGCCTGCCTCTAGAGGCCAGATGCCTGTTGGTATGCCGGGTCCTGGCCCAATGAATATGGGTGGCGGTGCTCCCCAAGGATCTAGACCGGTAAGTACTTATATTAAAGCCATCCAAAACCACTAATCATTTGAGCAGCCACCAAATGCACAATTCATGACCTCACTGTATTAGTACTATATCCAACAACCAACACCATTAAATAGCAGTACATATCTAAATAAAGAAATCATGCTGTATCCATAGACATGTCCTTAATAATTTCACTGGTAGAGCGATATGTAATGTCATCAGTGTTATTATCTGTTATTTGTAATGTTACGTACAGCTCTTGTAGAGAGCCTTCATCATTTATTTTAGTTTCAGAATCTCATAACCCACTGCTATACCATAACAGTTGATACTAGAACTCACACTGCTTGTCAGCATTGACAGAAAGTACAACTGCAGGAGGGGGGAAGAAAGTTATGGAAGGTGGCCAGTTCTGTACACGACTTTCCGCACCAGTGGTCAGTGTCTTGCATGGCTCTGCGTTTCTGGTGCGGAAAATCATGTCCAGAACTGGCCACCTTCCATAACGATGGACGCGGAGCCGACCGATGCCACCTTCTGGCGCACTGAGGTACTGCTGACGAAAACACTTTCTGGATCCAGTCTGAAGCCTGGGGGTAATTCTAAGGTAAGGAATCTATATCTAACTAATGTTTCTTACAGATATATCGTTACTGAAGGTAAGTAACTTGTTCATTACAAAAACAAACATAACATTTTGGTCAACAAAAAATTCAAAAATTAATTTTTAAAAAACAAGACGACGAGGCGAAGTAGGAGATACGTACATAAAGAGCTTCTATACAATCGTAATGGTCAAGCACTTCATCATATCTATACACATAAATACATGTTCGAGGCATATGAGCTGCAGATCACACACTAAGGATAAGATCGCCATCTGGTGTTGGGCTCGGATGATTGCAGGTTGTTGTTGTCTTCGGAAGAAGTCTTTGGTCACGAGATAGGTGACTCCTCCTCTGGACAACAGTGCGCATGGGCATCCACTCCATCCTCAGATTGTTTTTTTCCACCATTGGGTTCGGATGAACTTTTTTCCGTTCCAGCAGAAAACTTCTAGCAATCAAACCAACTCTCAAAATTTTAAAACTCGACGTCGAAATCCACATCGGACCGGATCCGGACGCGGCTGATGGAAAGGACACCTTTTAAAAAATGCCCCCAATGTGGAGCAAAGTTTCCTCATAGTGATCACCACGAGGTCTGTAATTTGTGCCTTTCACCAGACCACAACGAATCCAGCTGTCCAGCCTGCGCCGCATTCCGTTCGAAGAAAACTATCCGGGACCGAAGAGCTCAACGCCATATCATGGCCAAGCCGGTTCCGGAACCAGAAGACATCTTTGCACAGGATGTCCCTGACGACGACTCCGAAGATCTCCAGATCGTGTCCGAGGCCGACGATTCTGATCCGGGGCAGCCTGTGAGTACCAGCCCCCCTACCCCAACCCCACCAAAAAAGACATTGGTCAAGACTATGCCAGCTGGGCCCATTCGCGATCCAAAATCATCTTCAGAAGCCCCGCCCTCGGGCCCGGCTCCGAAGAAAAGTAACCCTGCAGGTGGCTCGGGCTCGAGCAAACCTCATATTATTGTGCCTATAATACCTTCGGCACCGAAGGAGGCTCCGAGACCGAAATCTCCATCGGCCCCGAAACGTCACTCGGCACCGACGTCTCCACCGGCACCGAAACGTTCTTCGGCGCCGAGGTCTCCACCGGCACCGAAAGGCTCGTCGGCACCGAAAGGTTCTTCGGCACCAAAAAATCCACCGGAACCGAAAAGTTCTTCGGCACCCAAAACATCCTCGGTGACAAAACAAGTCCATAAAGAACAAAAATCAAAATCGGAACCAAAAAAGTCGGCGCCAAAGCCGCCTTCGGACAGTGAGGAACTCTTTCGGCCAGATCCAAAGCAAAAACGGATTTACATAAATCCGAAAACTGGACATGTCACAGCGGTGCCCTACAAGAAAAGGAAGCTGGACACACCTCCTACAGCACCTCCAAAGAAGAAGGACTGTGCCACTTCACCCATACGTCCTTCCGCTCCTACATTACCTCCTATTCCATCCCCCCCACCCCCACCGCCTTCACCTCTACCATCTCCTTCTCACACACCACCTCCACAGGATGATGATGATTTTGGGGGAGGGGGAGACCCAGATTTCTTTAATGATCCCACTGATCCTACTGATCCCTTTACACTCCCGGACACAGCACCAGTAGATGACTGGACTTACCCTATGCCTGATATACCTGACCCCACTCCATACCCCTCAAAACCCTCCCCTCCTGATGACCATTTAGGGTTTGGTCAGCTGATAAACAGAGCGGCATTGTTTCATAGTGTCACTATGCACACCGACACTCCTGAGGAGGATTTTCTCCTCTACACTTTTGAGCAGTCGCAGAAGTCAGTTCACATTCTACCCATGATTAAGGGAGTGATAAAGCACGCCAATGAGGTTTTTAAAGACCCTGTTAGGGCCAGGGTTCTCAACCCCCGAATAGAAAAAAAATACAGACTGGCGCCACAAGATCCTGCGTACATCAAGGCGCAACTCCCCTTAGACTCACTAGTCGTATCAAATGCCAGAAAGCGTGCGAACTCCCAAACAGCCGGAGACACGCCGCCCCCAGACAAAGAGTCTAAACTCTTGGAGGCTTCCGGCAAAAGGGTTGCCGCACAAGCTGCTAACCACTGGCGTATTGCCAATACACAAGCCCTATTGGCTCGTTATGATAGAGCTCATTATGATCAACTAGAGGATCTTTTGCAACACCTGCCTGATCCATACAAATCACAGGCCACTGACCTCATCCAAGAGGGCAAACTAATATCAAATGCCTCCATTAAATGTGCATTAGACGCAGCGGACACCGCCTCTAGGGCAGTCAACACAAGTGTATTGCTTAGACGCCACGCATGGCTACGCATTTCCGGATTCAAGCCGGAAGTACAAACCACCACTCTTGCTCAACCCTTTACTCAGGAGCAACTATTCGGACCTGCAGTAGACACTGCCCTAGAAAAAATGAAAAAAGATAATGAGACTGCCAAATCAATGGGAGCATTGCAGTATACTCAACCCAGAGGCTCCTTGCGTCGCTCCTTTTATAGAGGAGCTTCCAAAAATGTGGCAACAGACAACTCTTCCACCTTCAAAACATCAGGTCAAACATCCCCTAACAGAGGATATTTTAGAGGAGGTTATCGGGGAAACAATACTTAAGGCCGAGGACGGGGCAACAATAACAACACCCGCACCTCTCCAGCCACCAAACAGTGACTTGCCACCACTACCCCCAGACCATTCCACTCCGGTCGGGGGAAGACTTCAATAGTTCCTACCTGTCTGGAATTCCATCACAACAGACAGGTGGGTAAGACAAATTATCCAATCTGTCTACTGCCTCGAACTCATAAACCCACCCCCAAACATACCACCCAAGCACCGTCCCATGACGTCTCACCACCTCACGCTCCTCAAACAAGAAATACAGTCTTTGCTTCAAAAACACGCAATAGAACCTGTTCCACTACAACATCAGGGCACAGGAGTATATTCCCTATACTTCCTCATTCCCAAAAAGGACAAGACCTTAAGACCCATACTGGACCTCAGACTACTAAACTAGTACATACAATCGGATCATTTCCACATGATCACTCTCCAACAGGTCCTTCCATTACTTCAACAAGGAGACTTCCTTGCCACATTAGACCTCAAGGACGCATATTTTCACATCCCTATGCATCCCGCTCACAGGAAGTATCTACGATTCGTGGTAGACGGTCAGCACTATCAGTTTACAGTTCTCCCATTCGGAGTAACAACCGCACCCAGGGTATTCACCAAATGCTTAGCAGTTGTGGCAGCATATCTCAGAAGACAACAAATCCATGTCTTCCCCTATCTGGACGATTGGCTCATAAAAGCCAATACTCTAGACAAATGCGTTCTCCACACTCACCGCACTATTCAAACCCTACACAGCTTGGGATTTACCATCAACTATCCAAAATCTCAACAACAACCCTCCCATGTACATCAATACCTGGGAGCCACCATAGACACATCCAAGGCCATAGCTTATCCCAGCACAGCCAGGATAGCCAACATACAGAATCTCATCAAACAATTTCAAACACAACACTCTCTCCCCGCAAGAGTGTTCATGCAACTCTTAGGCATGATGGCGTCATGCATCTCCATAGTACCCCACGCACGCCTTCAAATGCGTCTCTTACAGGAATGTCTAGCACAACAGTGGAACCAGGCCCACGGACAACTTACCGATCTGGTGTTGGTGGACAGCCGCTCTCTTCGCTCGCTGAAGTGGTGGAACACCATCAACCTGTCCAAAGGGCGGCCGTTCTTGGAGCCTCTTCCACAAGTTGTGCTGACCACCGACGCATCTCTCACAGGGTGGGGAGCCCACCTCCTTCAACACACCACTCAGGGCAGGTGGACCACTCAACAAAAACAGCTCCACATCAATCACCTAGAACTTCTAGTGGTGTTCCTAGCACTGAAATCCTTCCAAGTGCATCTACAAAACAAGACTGTCCTCATCTGCACGGACAACGTGACCACAATGTATTACATACAGAAACAAGGAGGGACACATTCTCTACAACTGTCCCAACTTGCGCAACAAATCTGGAGATGGGCAATTCCCCAAAACATCTACCTGCTAGCAGAACACCTCCCAGGGGTTCAGAACCAGGTGGCTGACCTCTTCAAGTTTACAACGATGTACTCCATTTACACACCATTCACCTCACTATTGCATATTATGTCTAGTAGAACAGGTAATCAACAAAGCATCAAACTAGTTTGCTGCACAGCTAGAGTTTACACTTCTAATAAAGGAATATATTAGTTTTTCACTACATGTTCACTTCAGATGTTCCACTTCCTAGTAAGAAAACCAGGTAGTCTTATTTCTCATGTTATTACACTCATCTCTACAAAACGTCATCACGTTCCATTGGTTACAACTAGTAAATACACTCATGACCTATCGGCCAGTTAAAGTGCATTTTCAGTGTTTACTATCATCTCGCAGTTCGAAGCGACGAGAGTCCTTCTTTCATGTCAATCAACACATTGTCCCGTAAATACTAGGAAACGTAATCGCGAGTTCTCGGCCAGATACGGAAGTAAACGCCGTCCATTCGAGTTGTCAAGCAAATACCAGGAAACGCTACTGCGAGTCCTCTGCTAGATACGGGAGTAAACGTCGTCCGTTCAAGTTTCGGCACGGTGAGCCAATTTACTGTGAGTTACCCAGCTTATCTTTCTTCTTCGTGTATTACCGCTCCCATTTTCTAATTGAATCATTTTCGCTTCTAGATTATTTGACGACCGCCGTTTATTCCTCCACTTTCTTTGAGTCTTTACTCATAGACAGTTTGATTCAGCATCCTCTTTTGTGCACTCTACACTAAGGTGAGCCAAATAAGAAAAACAGAAACGTTAACGTTATCCACTGGCATAGTTCGCAACCACTTAGTTCATTTGTTTTTTCAGGCACTTACAAGAAAACTTACAGGACAGCGTTTCAGAACACACTTAAAGACACAGGTACTAATAGCGGATTCGAGAGCAAAAATCAGCTAGAACACAGTCATACATAAAATCTTCATCCCAGTGTTCTCTCTTTCAGTGGTTTAACCTTCAGAACTCCAAAGTACTGATATCGAATCTACCAGGTACCCTTAATTATTGTAACCACATATAAACCACTTTGGTGAGGGGAGCACTATACACATATCAATCACAATGAGTACAACTGTTATTAAATTGATCCGACAAAGTGCGGACTCTGAAATTTTCTCCTTCTTTCCACAGCATACCCCTGACGAAGGGACATCATGTCTCGAAATGCATTGGGCGTTTTATGATAATATCATTATTCTGCTGAACATACATGTAACCATGTCAATTGAATTGTTCATTTAAAAATATGTAAAAAGCTGAAAGCATGTATCGCAAAGAATGCAGATTACATTTGCGAATTGTTTCTGTTTTGAAATTTTTGAAACTTTGTATTAAATGTTAGAAATTATCTACTAGCAGTGCAGATTGCAGTCCTAGTAATCTTTCTAGTACTAGGCCACTCACTAGGTTAATTACACATGCTCTGCAGGCACATGGCAACGCTGCACGCATACCAAAAAAAACTTTTAGTTTCATCTTAAACTAGTGTGCGTTCCTCACTCACTCATATACGACCTCTTAAGTCGCCACACACAGCAGATACACGAATGGGAATTACACCCCAAAGTCTTACTCCCATTCTTCCAAAAGTGGGGACAACCAGACATAGACCTGTTCGCCACACAAGAAAACGAAAATGCCCAACCTTTGCCGCCAGGTTCCCACACCCACGGTCAAAGGGCAATGCAATATGGATGAACTGGTCAGGCAGATTTGCGTACGATTTTCCGCCTCTCCCACTCATTCCATTTGTGGTACGCAAACTGAAACAACAGTCGCTAACACTCATCCTAGTAGCTCCCACTTGGGCACGTCAACCCTGGTTCGCCACACTTTTGGAACTATCGCTAGTTCCACATCAAAAACTGCGTCTCTCCCCGGATCTTTTAACCCAGAACCATGAAGAAATCAGACACCCAGATCCTCAAACACTGAACTTGGCAATCTGGCTCCTGAAGTCTTAGAGTTCGAGTACCTCAACCTTCCTCCAGACTGTATGAATATCATTAAAGAAGCCAGAAGACCTACTACAAGGGCATGCTATGCTGCAAAATGGAAACAATTTGCCATTTACTGCACTAACAATGACATACAACCACTGGATGCTTCCATCCAAAACATCATTTGCTATTTACTACACTTGCAAAGATGCAATTTAGCGTATTCCTCTATACGTCTACATCTAGCGGCATTAGCAGCCTATTTGCAAAATAGGCAACACCTGTCCCTCTTTAAGGTACCAGCCATTAAAGCATTTATGGAGGGTCTTAAAAGAATTATTCCTCCAAGGTTACCACCTTCCCCGGTGTGGAACCTTAATATTGTTCTAACAAGGCTCATGGGTCCCCCATTTGAACCAATGCACAAATGCGAACTGCTGTTCCTAACATGGAAAGTGGCTTTCCTCGTCGCAATCGCATCCCTGCGAAGAGTAAGTGAAATACAAGCCTTAACTCTCGAAGAACCCTTCCTACAACTACATCGTAACAAAGTGGTTCTTAGGACGAATCCAAAATTCCTCCCTAAAGTCATCTCCCCTTTCCATCTAAACCAGTCAGTCGAACTGCCAGTCTTCTTCCCTACTCCAGACTCAGTTGCTGAGAGGGCACTTCATACCTTGGATGTTAAGAGAGCCTTTCTTTATTACATCGACAGAACCAAACCTTTTCGGAAAACCAAGCAACTGTTTGTTGCTTTCGCTCCACCACATAAAGGCAACCCTATTTCCAAATCGGGTATCGCCAGGTGGATAGTCAAATGTATCCAAATATGTTACCAAAAAGCTAAACGTACTCTTACCGTTCCCCCTAGGGCGCACTCCACGCGTAAAATAGGGGCTTCTATGGCATTCTTAGGGAACATCCCCTTAGAAGACATTGCAAAGCAGCCACATGGTCTACTACACACACCTTCACTAAGCATTACTGTGTTGATGTGCAATCCAAACAACAAGCTTCAGTAGGCCAAGCTGTCCTAAAAACTCTATTCCAAACTGCTGCAACGGATACAGGTGACCACCGCTAGGGGAGACACTGCTATATAGTCTATCCTTAGTGTGGGATCTGCAGCTCATATGCCTCGAACGGAATATGCTACTTACCAGTATGCATCTGTTCTTAGCATGTAGAGCTGCCGAGCCACACACGCCCACCCGCCTCCCCGGGACCTGTATCTGTTCCAGCATTGTCTTAATTAGACACTACACATGGACATCCTTTCTCTTTACTTCTTATACACTCCATCATTTCCCATCATGGCGAAAAACAATCTGAGGATGGAGTGGATGCCCATGCGCACTGTTGTCCAGAGGAGGAGTCACCGATCTCGTGACCAAAGACTTCTTCCGAAGACAACAACAACCTGCAATCATCCGAGCCCAACACCAGATGGCGATCTTATCCTTAGTGTGTGGCTCTGCAGCTCTACATGCCAAGAACAGATGCATACTGGTAAGTAGCATATTCCATATATCACTTCATGGATACCATGGAGATAGGAGAACTGATACATAAGAGACAAGACATGACTTATACCAAAAAGCATATTAAACCGTAGTAAGCGTATCAAATATTTCTAGTGAAAGCTGACCCTTTTTCGCAATGTGCCTAGCTGTGGATTTTGGACCTTAGCTCAGCCGGCATCTGGGGAAACCTACCAAACCTGTACATTTTTTAAAACAAGACCTCCAGGGGAATTAAGGATGCGGTGGCTTGTGTGGCTGTCACAGGTTCTGTTGCCCAGAATATCTTACAAACCTCAAACTTTGTAAAAAAAAAAATACACATTTTCCTAACATTTCTGTGATGGAAAGTTCTGGAATCTGTGTGGATCCACAAACTTCCACCCATCCCCAAAGTCTCCCAATAAAAATGAAACCTCACTTGTGTAGGTGGGCTAAGTGCACGTGGCAGGGAAGGGCCCGAAACTTATTGTGGAGACATCAACATTACCTATCACAAAACGACCTGGTTTTGCATGGGAGGGAGGGAGTTCACCCGGGTGTTTGGCCCTGGGCTTGGTGGTCATCTAGGGAAACCTACCAAACCCAGACATTTCTGAAAACTATACACTCAGGGGAGTCCAGGGAGATATGGCTTGCATGTATCCCTCAACATTTTCCTACCCAAAATCCCCTGTAAACCTCAAATTTAGCTGAAAACATCTAATTTTTTTCACTTTTCTTTGTGGGAAAGTTGTGGGATCACCAGGCTGACACAAATTTCCTACCACCCAGCGTTCCCCCAGGTATCCCGACACCTGTGGGAGTCCAGGGAGGTGTGGGGTGTGGCTTGCTCCCCCCACATTTTTCTTCCCAGAATCTGCTGCAAACCTCAAATTTCGCTTAAAAGTTATTTTCCTGTACTATGTTTGTGTGGAAGTTGTGGGATCATTGCACGGCACATATTTGCTACCACTCCCCATTCCCCTCAGTCTCCTGATAAAAATGATACCTTACATGTGTGGATGGGTCAAGTGCCTAAGACATGGGAGGGCCCGAAAAACCTGTAGAGATTGAGGTGGGCCAAAGTGGGTCCAAAAGGGCTGTTTTTTTAATGTTTTTAGGCTTATGCTACTTTGAGCACCCCACAACTGAGGTATAATTTTTCTCAGGAGACCAAAGGGAATGCTGGGTGGTAGGGAATTTAGGCCTGTGCGATGCTCATAGAGCTTATGCGCAGAGAAATGTGAGGCAAATGTGACTTTGTAAGTTAATTTGAGTTTGCAGGGGATTCTGGGTAAGAAACCACTGGGGGATCATTGCAAGGCACATTGCCAGCCACAAGTCAGTACACACACACACACCATCCACGTACACCGCCAGCCAAGTGCCATCCACGTACACCGCCAGCCAAATGCCATCCATGCACACAGCTAGCCAAGCACTTATCCTCGCACACCGCCAGCCAAGTGCCACCCACACACTCTGCCATCCAAGCAGGGCGGACTGGGAACAGCAACCAGCCCTGGCAGATTGCTGTTCAACCAGCCCTGGGAGGGGGAAGGACGTGCTAGTAAAAAGCACCGTTACTGCTTTTGTTACTGGGGGCCTATATTGCACCACTGCTGCAAAACTGGGCCTTACCCCTCGGGCCCACCTGGGAAACACCCAGTGCCTGCTATGGCCAGTCCGCCCCTGCAGCCAAGCACCACTCCACGTACACCGCCAGCCATGCGCCACTCCACGTACATCACCAGGCACACACCAATCTACACACACCGTCATCAAACGCGAATCCACCCACAGCATTAGCCAAGTGTAGGTCCACACACACCGCCAGCAAAATGCCAGCTCAAGGTCAGTACATTGTCAGCCAAACTCCAGTTCACACACACATAAAAACTCTCCCTGGTTTCTAGTGAAACAGCCAAAATGTGTGCCTAAATAAAAGGGAGCGACCCTTAGCCTACAGAGGCATGCCCATGAACATATCCCTGGTGCCTAGTGGGCTACGGGGGGGGGGGGGGGGCAGAAACACTTTTTTGGGGGTGTGGGCATTAGCATGGGCATTCTCGACAGCCCCCAATGCTACATATAAAAAAACAACAAAATCCCTGGTTCCTACTGGGCTTTCGTGTGGGGTGGAAGCATTGGCATGCCCATTTTGGGCAGCCCCCACCCCTACGTATAAAAAATAAATCCCTGGTGCCTAGGGGCCGCTCCCCTCTTCTTGGTGTCCATTGGGTGGATCCCTAGCAGGGATCCGTTTTGGAGGGGTACCATTGGAAAGGGCAGATTCTCCCCTTTCCAATGATACCTCTCCTGTTTTCTATGTGCTCGGGGGGCTAAGATAGCCCCACGAGCATGCAGAAAGTGAAACTGAAATGAGCTGATCAGCTCATTTCAGTTTCGGTTTCCCTGAAATGACATCAGCACGACGGGCGCGCTGATCATCATTTCAGAGAAACCAAGAATACAGTCTCGGGAGCTGGGGAAGCTCTTCCCCAGCTCCTGAGGCTGTGGCGGGGTGGGGAGGTTCGGGGGGGGGGGTGGGGGGGGGGTAGGAAATAGCGCTGCTGCCCCCACCAGAGGGATTTCCAGTGCCATGTGCGTGGATGACCGGGAGTCGTCAAACGCACGCGAGCACTGTGGTGTCGGACGGCTCCCGGCCGTCCGATGCACACAAGGGGTTAAAATCTGCCTGCAGAAGACCTTCTCGGAAACGTTAATATGTTTATTCCGGAAAGGTCTGTAGTTCAAAGGGGACTCCCTAGAGCCCCAGAGACTGGTACAATCTCTGCTGCTTCAGTTACATGGAATGTGCAACCTCCGCCCACTACCGCCACCCGTATTGCATTGGAGAGTTTGTTTATATATATGGCCAAATCTCTGTGTCTGATTGGAAAAGGCCTTCAGGAACCTAATCAGGCCCTGGAGCTTTGCCAAGGATGATACCCTTGACTGCACTCATGATTTCATTTAATTCTATAGTTAAAGATGAGGGGAGTGCTTTTGTACCAAGGTTTAAGGGGACCCAGTCATCCACATCCACCGCCAGAGGTAGATCATTCAAATTAGAAAATTGCTTGTGCCAGACCTCTGGGTGAATAGAGTCCGCAAATGATTTAAGGCGCTCCCCGGCCCCCACTAGCCACCAATCACCAGAATTTCCTAGCATCCTTAATTATTGCTGCATCATAAAGGTCTTCCCAAATTGGTGTCCCAATCACTGTGAGCTTTTACTCGAACCTGCTTATATTGTTTCCTTGTAGCTCTAATAAGATCAGTACTGCCACTCTGCAGGGGTTGGCAGACCTCATTTTAAACTAGTCTTCAGTCTGGTATACCATGCAGATCCACGTTTTACCCCCATTGGGCCGCCAGAATCGTTCCGTATGAAACATTTACCAATTATATTAAACAGTTTCCCAAGTATATATGTAAATGCTGAGTTTTTATCCTGCGGAATCAAAGGATTGTCTAGATTCATTATGGCGTCAGGCAGTGCCCTGTTCATTTCAGGCCTAAGGTCTGATTGAACCACTATTCTAGCCCATTTTATCCTGAATCTATTATTAGTTGAATTTAGATCTGTAGAGCGTGAGAGTGACACATCCACCAAATTATTAATTATATTATTCAATGAACAGTTGTGAGAAAATGGGGCTCTATTGCAGAACCCCCACCCCCCACACACACTTTTTGCCTGGCTTTTGATGCAACGTTGACTATACAGTACTGGGACCCTGCTGTCCAGGTTCCCAGTACCAGGGTTCTTTCCTTACAAACGTGTCCACAATTGGCACTTCTGCCCCTAGTAAGTTTTACCTTAGGTACCTAGGGCCTGGATGCTGAAGAGGGTCCCCTGGGCCCCTGCAGCTGGCATGCCCCTGTGAGGTGAAAAAATGACCAAGTCGCCATGGCACTGTGCCATGCCAGCTAGCACTGCCTAAGATATAGGTAAGTCACCCAGGGTGCACTATATCCCAGGTGTGGGCATATTTTTGCATGAGCAGATATGCCCCTACAGTTTTAGGGTCTATTCCCTAATATTGTAAGTGCCAGGGAAGCCATGGAGAGTACATGGGCTGGGAACTTGACAACTCAATTTCCATAGCACCATGATTGCTTCACTGAACCCAGGAGTGTTTGGTAGCAAACAGCTCCTTTACTAAATCCGCACTGAAGCTAGTGTGAGATTTATTAAAACATGTACTCTGAGGTGTCGTTTCAAAACCTACAGACCCTGGTGTGGGCACTGACTGGCTCTAGGCATCCTGCTACACATAGACATGTTTCTGGACACCTTGCTGGAGAACCTCTGCTCTTTGGGACCAGAAACCATGCACATCCTGGGCAGAGGTGTCAAACCGCCTCCCCCAGGATGGGCCAGTGATCCAAGGGGAAGCTTCAAAGGCCTGTACTGGGGGCTCCCCTAGGAGCCCACTTGTATTCCCTGTACCATCCTTTCATGGTCTAACAGCAAGCTAGTGGTGCTGCCGACCACAGACCTGATTCTGCCGGCCTGCTACTGACCCAGGCTCAAACAGGGGAAGGTAGAACAATAGATTTCCTGTCACAGGGAGATGTGACCACCTCCCAGACAGGACTTAGTGTATTGGCCTGGGTCTGCTTGCCAGTGCCACCAGACTACTTACCTGTTTACATTTGAAGTATTGTGTGTATGAGGGGTTGATATCTCCGGGGCAGAGAAGGGTACATTGCTTAAGCAACTTTCCAAAAATGCATGCTAGCAGTAAAGGACTGGATGTCAAACAACTATCTTCTACTCAATGCGGCCAAGACAGAGATCTTGCTTTTTGGAAACGCTCATAGGCATTGGTCAGAGGAGTGGTGGCCAGCATCGCTGGGTGCTTGCCCTCCTCCCAAGGCAGCAGCCCGCAACTTAGGGATAATGCTCGACAATAAACTCACCTTGGCTGACCATATCAATAATATCTCTCATACCAGCTTTGGGCTCATGCGCAACCTAAAGAAAATCTTCAAGTGGATTCCCCTTTCCTCTCGCTTGCCTCTAATCCAGGGACTAATTATTAGTCGCCTGGACTACGGCAATGCTCTTTTCGCCTCCATAAATGAGAATCTCTTGAACAAACTCCAGGTCCTTCAAAATACTGTAGCTAAGATGGCTCTTGATCTCCCCGCTCGCACCTCTTCCGCCCCTTGTCTGAAGTCGCTTCACTGGCTTCCCATCAGAAAGCGCATTAAGTTTAAAATGTGCTGTTTAGTCCATAAATCTCTGAACGGCAAAGGCCCAGTCTACCTAGCTAATAAACTGACAGACTACTGCCCGGCCAGAACACTCAGATCCTCCAGCTTGCATCTCCTTACGGTCCCCAAAGTACGAACTGTCAGAAATGGAGATAGATCCTTCTCCAAAATTGCCCCCGAAAGCTGGAACGCTCTCCTACTATACATCAGACTGGAACCCAGCCATCAGAAATTTCGCAAACTCCTGAAAACATGGCTTTTCTAATTCTGCGTGACTCATGCCTATCATTTGAGTATCTGCTGGCGCTATGAGACCTTCGGGTGATATATGCGCCTTACAAATGCCAAACATAAACATATAAGCAACTTTCGCTCCAAGTTCATGCAAGGATTCTTTTGACATTTTACAAGACCTGAAAATAGGATGCTCATGATTGGATAGAGAAAACTGTTGATGGTTGGGCTGATTTGCATATAGCTGTGTCTGAACTGGGGTGGCAAAGTGAGCTGAAGAATGATGATGGATTCAACCCAGATCTGTGACTGGGGGTGACTGTTTGAAAAGTTTCAGCACTCCGTCCATCATCTCCTTGTGTTTGCTTTGATGGTTGGGTCATCTCATGGCTAAGGTGTGAATCTGTCTTTTCCCTGGTGGAAATTAGTATAAAAGGCCTTTTAACACCAGCCTAATCCACTGCAGTTAAAAGGTTTCTGCTGTTTATACAAGCCAGAGCAGCTTGCAGTGGGCAGGGATCGCCTTTTTTTAACAGGGCAGGTGTAAAGTCATTAAAAAAAAAATTACCTTCTCCACGGTCACATGAGTGGGCGGTAGGGAGGACCATTTTGCAGCCCTCGGCCCATATGTGAAACAAGCTAGATTTAGAGAATGAAACTGGAAATTACTAATGAGTTTGTGCAGATTGCTCTACGTATACCCATGCTCTGTGGGAGTCATGAAAGTTTTAAAAACATAGCTGTTCTACCAATGGATTTCTCTGACCTTGACTGCTCCCCTAGTATAAACTGCTTCTGTTTTTTCGCATCCTTAAGTATTGGCAGCGTCAATATGCGTCTGGGCAATCAAGCGCTTTATAAATATGCATTTCATTCCATTTCAGGTTCCTAGTATTCAGGGCGGAGGTCAAGGGGGCTTCAGTCCTGGACAGAACCAAGTAACACCCCAAGATCATGAAAAGGTAAGAAAATGACAGTGTGCTTAGGACAGTAACGTACTTAAGAAATCCAATGTAATAGAACCCTGTGTATTCTTATGTAGTAGAATCCATCCCGTGTCATATCTTGGACTCTGCTTCCCTGCATGGGATCCTCCCTTCAGATGCTGTACAAATGTTTCTTCACGAACAACTGGAGAAAAATTAAACAGTACTATAGTGTGAGACTCCCATGAAGGAGAATGGTGGTTATAGGAAGTCCTTTCAAATGTATGAAATTTAGAAACCCTTTCCCCGTTCAAGGGGGGGTCATTCTTCCCACTACATTAATTGTTTTAGTTGATGGGGTCAAGCACTGATTTTGATATGATTCTGATGTATTAATGAGCTTTTCAATTTGTGTTGGTTTATTTTTCTTTGAGGTTCTTTGGAATTGCTCACAACGTATTGAGCTTAATAAAGGCTGAGTTAGAGACTGATTGTGCTTGTTTGTTGGTGCAGTGGACTAATGCATAGACTTCATGGATCCTTGTTTGACCCTGTTGACGGTAGAGTGAAGCTGGGTCTGGTAGCTTAATGGACTGTGTCAACTGTAGGGGCCTGTGTTCGACCTCATGGTCACAAGTTCAAATCCCAGCAGGTCCACTCAGCCTTTCATCCTTCTAAGGTCGATAAAATGAGTACCATTGAGTTGGACAACAATAAACATCTGTAGTTCAGCACCAAGATACCCTTGGGTGAAAGTGCCCTTTGGAAATACACGTTTGTTATGTTAGTACCATTGAGTAAGGTGACAATATGCATCTGTTATTCAGCACAAAGATAAGATATGGGGATGTTGAACTTTCCAAATTCATGTATTGTTTGTGCATTCACATTACTTGTGATATGTTGGGTTTAAGTGAATTTACACAGGCTGTAAAAAATTAGATCAGATTTTCTGGGGTTATCATGGAATGAAAGAAAGTTGCAACATTATTTCCTCAGATGCGCTGCATTAGGGTCCCAAGACTTAAGGGCGTTTCTCCCCGTCTTTGAGATGGTGACAGAAAAAAAAGACCTTTTGTACTAAAATATTGGGATGTTGCTAGGGCTGACAATATGTTTGCTTCTATGCTGCCTCCTTAAAGATCTGTGAAAACTGAGTTTTGTCCACACTAGCGTTGGGGATCCTTATTTTGAAGGAGACTTAAAATGATTTGGTAACCTTTAAGGTTTCTTAAATTTGTGTTGCAGAGGAGACAGTTGGCCAGTGTTACACAGTGCTGATAACAAGGTTTCCAATCTGATCATTTGGAAGTCCAATCTCATGAGGGAAAAAAGTAATTAAAAAAGTGCTAGAGAAAAGGTCTGAAACTTTGATATTAACATTATTTCAAAGTGCTTACTTTTATGAGAAGCAACAGAAGCAGAAATGTGGCTATTATAAAGTATTACCATACAGTATGCTAATGTTCATGAACGACAGCAATGTGGAGGTAGGAACTCTACACTGTAGGCTAGCAGCAAAGAAACTTTATTGTGCTGTTAAAACAATGGGATAAAAACACACGACGACTGGGATTCTCCAGAATTGAACTACTCTGTTGGACTCCTTGATGTGAGAAAATGCTTGCTGTTTTTTTTTTTTTTTAAAGTAATCATTTAAGACTTTATCAGATACGCTTATTCTTTCTCCATCAACTCCACCCTTCCCCCCCCCCCGCCCATAACTCAAACACTATCAGTGGTGTTTACGAAAATGTTATTAAAAAAGTTATTTATATGTTTGTTAGACATTTTATTCTACAATTGTGTATGGAGATTACAAATTGAAAAATCCCATTTGAACATGGTAAACATAAAACCCTTTTTTTAAAGAAATAGACAAACAGTCCATTATATTTAAAAATGCCTGAAACATGCAGTAGTTGAATATATTTTTAGTTGTGGATTATATAATTAAATTTGATAAAGTATTTAGTGTCTGACTATCTTCTAACTTCCTCTCTGCAGGCTGCACTGATCATGCAGGTTCTTCAATTAACGCCAGACCAGATTGCTATGTTACCACCAGAACAAAGACAAAGCATCCTTATCTTGAAAGAGCAGATACAGAAATCCACTGGTGCACCGTGATGACCGTCTGACTATTTGGACAACACATGTGAGTGAAAATGTTGTTGACTAGGTTGCTGATAAGACAGCACACATTTACTGTAAATGCAGACACAAATACCTTTGCAGCTGAGATTTTAAGGATTCTGGTATAAATTGAAATCTAAATAAGTGCAATGATAGGAACCCCAAAATCCAAAGGTACAGGGCTCCATAAAAGGCTGTCAAGTTGTAAATATTTTCTTTTGTGTCCACACTGTCATCTGTCCTACATTCAAACCACCACATCCAAAATTTATGTGTCAGGCACTCATAACCCCAATCCCGAATGAGTCAAATGCCGCAAACTTCACTAATTGTTTTTATCTCAAGGCTTTAATATAAATATCAAACCATATATCATTACAGATTTATTTGTAAGGGACCTTTTACAAGCTTAAAATTGCATCATACAGAAAGAATAAAAAGTGTTTAAAGGTGCACAGCAAATACAAAACAAAATCATTAAAAATAGGATAAAAAGGAGAGAAGACATACAAGACAATTACATCTGTCATTTGAATTGTTATAATTTCTGGAAATCAACAACTACGACACATGATGGCAATAAGCTCCTTTTTTTAGGTGTGCTCATCTGTTCTTCAAACTTAGCACAGTATAAGCGCCAATGCCTTTCGGTAGATAATTCGTTTACAACCACCTTCTTCAAGACAACAAACTTTTTCCCTCACACGAATGCCAATTAAAGAAAAATCCAGCAGAAAGCAATCCGCTTTCTAAAATTAATGGGTCAGCTGTAGTCCAAATCCCACATCAAAAGATATGCAACGCAGGTTAGAAAACATATAGAAAGACCTCCCACCGAGGTCAAGAGAAAGAATATAACAAAGCTTCCTGGTCTTCCTGTTTGCCCCTGGGGGCTGATGTTTTTAAGGCCTCCCAGTGCCTGCAAAGGGAATAAATGCCTCCAATCAAGGTGAAGTCTCGATCCAATAGAACTAGATGGGGCAAAAGTTAAAGTTCGGAGCTGAAAAGCTTTCTTGTAGTTCTTTTTGCTGTTGAGAGCTACAGTCTTCTAACGCCTTCCACTGCCTGAAGAGGTTATTTCCCCGTCCAGCAAAAAGGACGACTAGAAAGCTTTTCAGTGTTGTACCATGGAGATTAGTCACTGCAAGAAGAGGCTGCAGGTTCTGGCTGGAAAGGCCAGTCGGGCTGAACCAACGGGGGGCTCTGGCCTTTCACTGCTCAGAGATGTTGGTACACCTTTGGTCCTCTTCTCTACGGTCCAGGGGCAACGGATGCAGAGGTGACTTTAGATGTCTGGTTTACTTGCTGGGAGCAGTTGTGTTACAGGGGGCCTGCATGCAGAGGCTGCAGGCGACGTCCGTGGGTCCACGAGGTATGAAACCACGATGGATACGTGTGAGAAAGTGGCTCTGTATATACTGTTCCCTAATAGGTACAGGGTGTACAGAGTCCACAGTCCCCCAGAGGCTGATAGAGGTCAAAGTTAGGTATGACCTTACTCTCAAAAGTGGTAGCTTGGTCGAGCAGTAAGGCAGTACCAGAGGACAGTGTAAAGCATTTATTGTACACACTCAGTCAGCAAATGGTTTCACACACTCAATAACTGAACTCTAGGCCAATGGTTTATATATATAAAATATATGCTTGTTTTATTTTTAGAACCACAAAGGGGGTAAAAATATACTTTCTCAGAATGAGAGATTGAATATAAATACTTTTGTCTTAAGCAATAAATTTGTGTAAACAGTCACAGTTGGTTGCAATAAACAATCCTATTTCCTAAACATAACAATGCATTGAGCTCAATGGTAAATTCAGGTTATTTGTAATAAATTACTTTTCAGATTACTTTTGGAATTCCAGGTCTGGCTCCTAGAACCAGCCTTGGGTCAGTATTCAGAATCAAGTGATGAAAGTCGACTTAATAACTGTAATGATTTTTAAATAATATTTAGCTATTTCAAAAGTTAGCACTTAGAAAATATTTCAAAGAAAACATTCGATGGATCTCTATGGCAAGAAATTCACATTGCAGGTAGAGTACTTTATCGTTACTTTAGTAATCCAGGACTGGGTGCCTAGACCCAGGACTGGGGTCCTTATCAAAAGCAGGTAAGTAATTTCGTTTGCAGAAATGGTACGATTTTAAAAGAATATTTCAAATTTGCAAAAATAGACAGAAGAAATTTCACAGAAAAGCAGACAATGGTTTCCTATGGGAGAAAAATGAGTTAGAGGTAAGTATAGTTGTGAACACTTTTCAGAGTCAGGGCTGGGCACCAAGATCCAGCACTGGGAGCTCACCTAGGAGCAGGTGAGTAAATTCGTTTTTGTCACTTGACAGATTTTTGGTGAATTTTTGCAGTTTTGAAAAGTTCACACTTAGAAGATTTTTGAAGAAAAAGCCAGTCAATGTTACCCTATGAGGAAAATGAAGTTAGCGGTTTAAGGGTAAGTACTCGACTGGCAGAGTTGAAATTCCGGGCATGGACTCAGGGGTCCCCCAGTGTCCGGTAGGTACAGTTGGTTCACCCTCAGCGGTTTCAGGACGGCCGGGTGCAGAGAGAGTTAGGCCCAATGTTATCCTATGAGGGATAGGGGGGCCTTGGTTGGTGGCTGCTGTCTGGCAAGCCACGCGGCTGTGGGAGCTGGGCTCCTGGTCACTTACTCAGGGCAAGTGGGGAAGTAGGTTAGTGTAGAGAGGGCACTGCCAGGGCCACTCGGGCGGCTGGGTGCAGGGTGCTTTTGAGCCTTCGGGCGCTCAATGGAAATCAATGGGAATGTTCCGGTTTGGAAAAAGGCTGCAGGCTCGGGGACGAGGATGTTTCAGGTGCCACCACCACTTCGAGAGGTAAGTTGGGTAGTTGTAGGTTAGGTGGGTACCCCGGGATTGGGCACAGGGGGCCGCAGGGCGCCGGGTGCAGGGGTGCCTTTTGACGTCGGGAATCTTACCCTCTGGTTGATCGCGGTTGGGGTGGCACTTGGTTCTGAGGCTGCAGGCTTCTTCCGGGATGTCGAGGGGGGTCCTTGGGTGCCGGACTCGGGGTCACAGTCGCCGTGGGGTCGTCCTCAGGGTCTTTGTCCACTCCAGCACTGGCCAGGCTTGGCTGGTGCAGAGTGTGTTGGGTCCGCGGTCCCGGGCTGCTGCCAGGGGTTAAAAATAGGTTTCTTGAGTAGAGTCTCTACTCATGGGAGTCCCAGGGGCTTAGAGCCAAAAGGTAGCCAGGTCCTCCGGGGTTGGTGAGGTTGCTGGCCACGAGAGATGCCGCGCTGGTGCAGGTTCGAGAGTCGACAGGCCGGTAGGGCTGGGGCCTAAGCAGTTGGTGTCTTCTCTTTTTAGCAGCTGCAGGGCAGGTCTTTGTTCTTCTTGCTCTTCTTGTAATTTTCTATCTGGAAACTAAGGAAGGAAGGTTCAGGGTGCCCCTAAATACTAGATTTAGGGGCGTTGCAGGTAGGTGAAGGCCAGGGACCAATGGGTCCTTGTCCTGGGGTGGGTACACCCCCTATCCTGCCTCTCTCCTGTGGGAGGGGGGCAGTAGCCTAATCCTGATAGGGTAGGGCCTCCCATCTTCAAGATGGCGAGAGCCCGGAGATGTGCTTCACCTCGCCTCCCCCACCTGAGGGGTGGGGTGGGCAGGCTGGCACATCCCCTGTCCTTGTATGGGGTTTCCGGCCAAGCTTCCCGCCAGAGTGGGGGGTTGCAGTGGCCTGGGGAAACTCCAAATGGCGGCCTGCCTTTGAAGCTTCCCTTTGCTCATCCTGGGGGAGGAGATTTCTCACCTCACCCAGGATGTGCATTGTTGCAGGCCCGGGAGAGCAGGGGCTCTCCCACCCAGGGGTCCAGCAACGTGTCTGCTGTGTGGCAGCCTGGGCAGCCTCAGAGCAGACGTGGATTGTAAGTTAGCTGTAAGGGGGCATCTCTAAGATGCCCTCTGGGGTGCTTAGTACATTAAATCCTACACTGGCATCAGTGTGGGTTCAATGTGCTGAGAAGTTTGATACTAAACTTCCCAGGCTTCAGTGGTGCCAATATGGTGCTGTGGAGCTCGTGTTTGACAAGCTCTCAGCACCATGTACTCTTAAATGACAGCACTGCACTTACAGTGCCCAGGAATGGACCCGGGTACTGTAGGGGCACAGGGCTCCTGCTCCTGTGCCCACACCATAGGCGTAATGCACCCAGCTAGAGGGGTGGCTGACATATGCCTTGGCAGTGTAGGTGATGGGCATGGTACACAGTGATGTGTGCCATGTCGACTCTTTGTTTTGTCCTGCACCCAGACACTCAGCCTGCAAGGGCAGTGTGTGTAAGGGTACAGGGCCTCTGAGGGTGGCACAATGAGTGCTGCAGCCCTTAGAGGCCTTCCCTGGCCACAAGGCCCTGGGTACCTAGGGTACCACTTACTAGGGGCTGACATGTGACTAGGGTTTGCCAATTTGGAGTTTGTGTGGTTTAAGGAAGGAACATAGGCCCTGGGCACCTGATTGGCAGGAACCCAGGGTACACTCAATCGAAGTTCATTCAGCAATTTAGCAAAAAGTGGGGGCATACCATGCAAGAAAGATGGCACTTTCTCACAATACGGGCTCTGGAGGGCCTTGATGACACAGTTGGCCCACTTCAACTCGGGCTGAGTGGCACTTGTGTAGTGGTGGCTTCAGGTGTCTGGATTTGGCAGTTCCGGAGTCCTCGGAGCCTTTTCTTTTGAAGTTTCTGCAGGATGCAGGGAACAGTTCTGCTGTACTTCAGGAGGTCTTGGTCTTTATTGAAGGCAGGCAGTCCTCCCGGGCTTTGGAGGCACACCGCTGCAGGGCGAGACATCTTTGGCTCAGTTTAGATGGAGAGCGAAAAGTAGTTTAGTGGGGCTAGGGGCAAGTCAGGTGCTCTTTACATTCTTTTGTTTTTGCAGCTCTTCGTGTCCTTCATAGGTTGGCAGAATCTATTCTTCTGGTGTCAGGGGCTCCCCTAAATACTGAATTTAGGGGGGTGTTAGGAGAGCGTAAGCTAGTACTTAATGGGCTACTAAACCATGCGGTTACTACCCTCCCCCCGAGTATATGGTGCTGGGAGATTGTCATTACGAACTACACAGCACCATAATGGCTTTACTGAAAATTGGGAATTTTGGTGTCAAACTTCTCAGCACATTATTAACCCCACATTGAAGCCAGTTTGGGATTTAAAGAAAATTTACTCAGAGGGCATCTTAGAGATGCCCCCTGAAAAAAGGCCTAAGTCTAGTGTCCTGGCTGAGTGGCTGCTCGCCAGCTGCCACCACCAGACATTTTTCTGGACCCCTGGGTCAAGAGCCTGCTGTTCTTGGGGATCTGAAACAACGCACAACCTGGGACGAGGTGCCTAGCCTCCTCTCCCAGAATGGGCAGGGTCCACGAAGGGGAAGCTTCAAAGGCTTGCCGCCTTTGTTAGCTACCCCAGCCATTTGCTGATTCCAACAACTGGCCCCCTCCGATTCTATCCCCCACTTTGGGCGGGAGAATCGGCGGGAAAACCAAGTGAGAAAGGGAGGTATGTCCAACTTTGCCACTCCCTCCCCTCCGGTGGGAGAGGCAAGGTGAAGCACAACTTTGTCCCATCCATGTTGCAGATGGAGGGACGCAGCCAACCAGAGAGAGCCATATGCCCTTCTCCCACTGGAGGGTGGCATATTAGGGGGTGTATCCATCCCAAGGAAGGGACCCATTGGTCCAGACGTTTACTTCCCTGTAACACCCCTAAATCTAGTATTTGGGGGCAACCCTGAACCTTGCCTCCTCAGACAAGAACCAACCAGAAGAAGAGAAGAAGGTCTGAAGAAGCTGTGGTGCAACTAAAAAGAGGACTCCCCCCCCCCCCCCCCCCCAGACTTGGCCCCAGCCCTACTTGCCTATCCCCACCTCGAACCTGCTTCAGTGAAATCCCGGTGTGTCCTTCTACCAGCAGCCTCAAGAACCTGAAGGACCTGCCCTGCCTTCAAAGCCAAAGACTTTGTCTCCCGTGAGCACCGGATTTGCTCACCCACAGACTCCGAGCCCAGCCAAAACCATGAGTCTGCACCACTCTGTACTGGACGCCCACGGCCCGAGTACGAGTGGCCCAACACCACGAGGAGGTCTCCTTGGCAATCCTGACCTGCCTCGAATCTCCAAGCGAAGCCCGCAGCCTCTTTCTGGAGGATCAATACCCCCCCCCCCCCCCCCCCCCCGCCCCCCCCCCCCAACCGTGACCGGTGCTGATAAGAAAACCCGACGCTAAAGACACCCCTGCACCCATCGTCCTACGGCCTTGGATGGCCCAACCAACGGTGTCTCAGCATCCCCAGGCATCCCAACTTACCTCTCTAACCAGTGGTCACCTCCAGAAGATAGTCATCCCTAAGCCTGTAGTTTTTGTTGCAACCAGAGAATTCCCACTTTATTCCTGTTTGTATGCTGCATAAATACTTAACACAGCTTCCCGAAGTTAAGTCTGACCGATTGTGTGCCAAGCTTCCAGAGGGTTAAGCATAAGTTAATTTAGTGAATTTTGTAGTTCATCCTGAGAAGGATGGTGGTTATTGCTTGACGAGGGTTAACACCCCACTCAATCAAAAACCCACTTTATACAGACCTCATAAAAACTGGGATATTAATGTTCGAGGCATATGAGCTGCAGATTGTACACTATGCATAGATCACCATCTGGTGTTGGGCTCGGATGCTTGCACCTTGTTGTTGTTTTGGAAGAGTCTTTTGGACGATAGTGTGCATGGGCATCGACTTCATCCTCAGATTGTTTTTTTCCGCCATTGGGTTCGGGTGTAACTTTTGCGCTCCGGTTCGGCACCTTATTCTCCAAACCTTTTTGACACGCAAACTATCTACAACTCGACGGTATTGTTTTCGATCGCGTGATCTTCGATGCACATCTGAGCTACTCGATTCCTGTCGTCGACACTGGCCGCTGGGCCTATCGACGCCGTTCGTGCCTACAGCTCATGGAAAGGACTCCCTTCAAAAAATGCCCCCAGTGTGGAGCAAAATTCCCACACAGTGACCATCACAAGGTCTGTAACCTGTGTCTCTCGCCCGATAACGACGAGAACAATTGCCAGGCCTGCGCCTCTTTTCGATCCAAGAAGACCATCTGTGATCGCCGGGCCCGATGACACGTCATGGCGCAGCGAGCAGCTCCGGCACCAGTGGACATTTTCGATGAAGGCCCCAATGTCCCGGAGGAGGATTCTGAGGACCTGGCAATCGTGTCCGAAGCAGACTACTCGGACTCAGACGACCACATCACTCCTGGTCAACGAGTGAGTACAACTGCCCCTACCCCAACTCCACCCGAAAAAAAAGAAGGCCCTGGTCAAGACTTCGCCGGCTGGCCCCAGTCGCGACCGAAAACAAGCTTCAGAAGCCCCGCCCCTGGGCCCGGCTCCGAAGATAAAGGACAAGCCTTCCGGCAGCTCTGGACCGAGCAAGCCCCATGTCGGTGCCCCCAAAACACCGTGGGTGACGAAAGCGGGAACACATCCAACTCCCGCTGTCTCCAAAAAGGCCTCGGCACCAAGCGCCTAGGCACCGAAAGAACAAAAGGCCTCGGATCCAAAGAAACCTCGACAACCTTCGGATCCTAAAAAGATTTCGGACTTGACGCCGAAGGACCCAAAAACCCCTTCTAAGGCTCCAGAGCAGAAATCTAAACCACATTCGGAACCGAAAAAATCGATGCCGAAAGGAGACACCAACGAGGAAGAACTGTTTCTACCAGATCCTATCGGTCCGAAACAGAAAACACTGCATGTGGACTCTAAAACAGGCCATATTGTTAGTATTTCCAAGAACAAGAGGAAATTGGACACCCCAGACATTCCTGAGGTGCCTGTAAAAAAAAAGACTGTGCAACTTCGCCATTGAGACCCTCTTCTCCTGTTCTTCCTACTAAGCCTTTCTCTCCTCCAAAGTCTCCCATACTTCCTCCATACTCACCACCACCACAGGATGATGATGACCTAGGGGGTAGGGGTGGACACAATGACCCTTTCGATGATCCTGATGACGACACTAACATACCACAGGACACATGGGATGACTACAATGACCCTGTAGATCCTCCAGACCTTCCTGATCCAGATGCATACCCAACAAGGCCATCTCCCCCAGATGACAACATTGGGTTTAGTCAATTCTTTCATAGGGCTGCCCAATATCATGGCGTTCAAATGCATTCAGACCCCACAGAGGAAGACTTCCTGGGAGACACTTTTGCACAGTCACAAAAGACAGTACAAACATTACCCATGCTGAAAGGGGTCATCAAACACGCTCTAGACGTCTTCAAAGACCCTGTCAGGACCAGGATTCTCAATCCTCTAATTGATAAAAAATATAAACCCGCCCCTAATGATCCCACCTACATAAAAGCCAACTCCCCTCAGATTACCTGGTACTGACCAATGCTAGGAAGCGTGCCAACTCTCAGACCTCCGGTGATGCTCCACCTCCAGACAAAGAGTCTAAATTACTACAGGCTTCAGGCAAACGAGTTGCCTCCCAAGCAGCTAATACCTGGAGGATAGCTAATGCACTAGCACTACTTGTCAGATATGATAGGGCTCACTACAACGAGCTTGAGGGCCTAATTCAGCATTTCCTTGACCAATACAAGGCCAAAGCCTATGATTTGATTCAGGAGGGCAAGTTAATCACAAACGCATCCATTAAATTTGCCCTTGATGCAGCAGACACTGCATCTAGATCAATCAACACTAGTGTGTTATTATGAAGGCATGCATGGTTGGGCCTTTCTGGGTTCAAACAAGAAGTGCAGACTACTATCCTGAATCAGCCGTTCAATCAGGAACAACTTTTTGGCCCAGCTGTTGACACAGCCCTAGAGAAAATGAAAAAAGACACTAAGACTACAAAATCTATGGGAGCATTACAGTCTCCATCTACACGAGACTCCTTTTATGGGGCGAATCCAAGAACATCAGCAAAGACACTGCTTCCTCTTCCTATAAAAGTCCCACACACACATCCCCCAACAAAGGATATTTCAGAGGTGGGTACAGGGGAAGTAACAACAAAGGGAGAGGCCGAGGTAGCAACACTCACACCTCCCCCACTAAAAAAACAATGACTTCCCTCCACTCCCTCCAGACCATTCAACTCCGGTCAGAGGAAGACTCTCACGGTTCCTACCTGTCAGGAATCCCATCACTACAGACAGGTGAATCAGACAAATTATCCAGTATGGTTACTACTTGGAACTTACAGCAACTCCCCACAGCATACCGCCCAAACAGCATAACGCTTCTCAAACAAGAAGTTCTCTCACTGCTTCAAAAGCACGCAATAGAACCAGTTCCCCTACAGCATCAAGGGACATTGGTTTACTCCCTGTACTTTCTAATCCCCAAGAAGGACGATACTCTCAGGCCAATACTGGACCTCAGACCTCTCAATTTCTACATAGTCAGATCACTTTCACATGATCACTCTCCAACAGGTCCTTCCACTGCTGCAACAAGGTGACTACCTTGCCACATTAGATCTCAATGACGCCTACTTCCATATTCCAATACACCCTGCTCACAGGAAATATCTAAGGTTCACAGTGGACGGCCAACACTATCAGTTCAAGGTGTTCCATTCGGAGTAAGCACAGCACCCAGGGTCTTCACAAAGTGTCTCGCGGTAGTAGCCGCACACTTGCAAAGACAGCAGATTCACGTGTTTCCATACCTGGACGATTGGCTCATAAAAGCCAAGTCACACAGTCAGTGTGTTCATCACACTCACCAAACAATTCAGCTGCTACACCACTTGGGGTTCACAATAAACCACGCCATCACATCTGCAGCCCTCCCACCTACATCAGTATCTAGGGGCCACAATAGACACTTCCAAAGCTCTAGCATACCCCAATCAAGCCAGGATAGCCAGTATGCAAACCCTCATCACAAAATTTCAACCCCAATACTCCATTCCAGCTCGAGTGTTTATGCAGCTCATAGGAATGCTGGCCTCTGGCATTTTCATAGTACCTCACGCAAGACTTCAGATACGCCCCTTACAAGAATGCTTAGCACGTCCGTGGAATCGGGCTCAATGTCAACTTACAGATCTGGTGTTGGTGGGCAGCCGCACACATCGCTCTCTGCAGTGGTGGAACACACAAAACCTTCCCAGAGCGCGGCCGTTCCAGGAGCCAGTTCCACAGATAGTGCTAACAGCGGACGCATTACTCACCGGCTGGGGATCCCATCTCATAAACCACACAATTCAGGGCAGGTGGGCCGCTCAACAAAAAGTGCTCCACATCAGTCACCTAGAATTACTGGCAATATTTCTAGCGCTAAAGTCATTCCAAGCACATCTTCTCAACAAGACTGTCCTGGTCCGCACGGACAATATGACAGCAATGTATTACATACAAAAACAAGGAGGAACACATTCTTTGCAGCTGTCTCATCGAGCGCAAAGCATATGGAGATGGGCCATTCCGCAAAACATATATCTTCTGGCAGAACATCTTCCAGGAGTGCACAGTCAGACTGCGGATCTGCTAAGTCGTCAAACACATCAGATACACGAATGGGAATTTCATCCTCCAGTACTTCAACCATTTTTCCAGATGTGGGACCACCCAGACATAGATCTGTTCGCCACAAACGCAAAATGCCAAACCTTTGCCGCCAGGTTCCCACATCCGTTGTCCAAGGGCAATGCAAAATGGATGAACTGGTCAGGCAGATTTGCGTACGCTTTTCCGCCACTCCCACTCATTCCGCTAGTAGTACGCAAGCTCAAGCAACACTCTCTCAAAATGATCCTAGGTGGTCCCACATGGGCACGGCAACCATGGTTCACAACACTCCTCGAACTCTCAGTAGTTCCTCACCAAAACCTACGTTTCTCCCCAAAGCTGCTGACGCAGAACCATGGAGAGATAAGGCACCCAGATCCAGCACAACTGAATTTAGCAATCTGGCTCCTGAAGTCCTAGAGTTTGGTTACCTTAACCTCCCACCGAACTGTATGAACATTATCAAAGAAGCCAGACGCCCTACTACTAGAGCTTGCTATGCAGCCAAATGGAAACGATTCGTCATTTACTGCAATAATAACCAGATTGACCCGCTAGATGCTTCCATTCAGAACATCATTTGTTATTTGCTCCATCTACAAAGATGTAATCTAGTATACTCATCCATAAGATTACATCTGGCTGCCCTTGCCGCCTACCTGCAAAACAGACATTTGTCATTGTTTAGAGTACCAGCAATCAAAGCCTTTATGGAAGGCCTTAAAAGGATAATTCCTCCCACACTGCCACCCTCTCTGGTGTGGAACCTAAACATTGTCCTTACTAGGCTGATGGGTCCCCCATTTGAGCCTTTTACACAAATGTGAACTGCAGTTCCTTACATGGAAAGTAGCTTTCCATGTCGCAATCACCTCTCTCAGGAAAGTAAGTGAGATCCAGGCTTTAACCATGAATGAATGAATACATTTATTTATAGAGTGCTACGTTCACTCCAAGGAGCATCTTGGCGGTAGCAGAGAGAAATCGAGGAGGTAGCAGCAAGTAATCGAGAGGTTAGATATGAGGGATTGCATTAATAACGAGTGTCATATAAGGGGGAACACGATACTGTGAGGAGCAAAAAACATTCATATTTTCAATAGCTACCTGAAGAGACGTTCTGATCTCAATTGGAGCGGCAGAATGTTCCAGGCTCTTGTTCCTAGAACGCAAAAAGAATTCTTGATGGACAGAATGCAGAACAATGTCATACATGCACCCCAGTACAGAGATCTGGGCCTAAATCCATCGTTGTTTTGCTCACCATGCCATTCCAGTTTGGAGACAGCCATATGCAAATCAGTCTTGACGCTGTGCCCAATGGGAACAGTCCAGCCCGAACTGCCAGGCCAGGTCCTCCCTGGACTGGAAACAGTATGGTGAAACCCCGAAATGGTCTCACACACTCAAGAACTGAACTGTAGGGAACTCACCTGCCCCAGATACCTTCGTCTCATGAGGCTTACTACACAAGAGAACACCGCCCCTAGATGGGGTGTGATGTTGGGGCAGGGCAGGGTCCCCAGACGAGGCAACGCAACCGAGCGGGACTTACTGGAAGCACGCACTGGACTGGGGAGGGGGGGGGGAGTGGGGGGGGTGGAGGGCGAGACGGGGAGAGGGAGGGGGGTGTTGAGATGGGATTGGATTTTTTTTTTTTGGGATTTTCTGAATGTCATGGCAGATAGCAGTTCTGCTGGACCAGTCTCAGCCATAGAGCCCGCTGCAGGGACTGGGCCCCTACCGGCCCCAGTAGAGCTCCTTGTTGAGGGGTGCCTTGCCGGTCTGATCGCACAGAATATCCGATACACTAATCGTAGCCCACAGTGCTCCCTTTCGTATGATACGCGGCCGGCCCTGAGGGGTTGTAGGCGACATGCTGTGTTAACACTGATTTCTCACGGGGCTGGATAGGAGTATGAGTACACCGCCCCTCTGCCACAGTAAAGAGCCGGCCCGCAGGGTTGTAGGCGAAGCTGCTGATGCTGTCCATGACAATCTGTTTGTGTTAAAACTAATAAAAAAGATTTAAACCTAAAAAACAACATATAATGCATATCGGTCAATGAACCACTATATGGCCAGATGACCTAGGTAGGCAAACTGGTGCACCTTGGGATGCCTGACGGCAGGGATACCAGGAGGGGGCAACGGGAAGCAAAAGGGGGTTTGAACATACAGGTGCTCTCAAACTAGTAGAAGCAATTAAGCGAGAGGGAAACCTGACGCAGTAGTGGTACATCTGGGAGGGAATTACCTAGCCGTCCTGGGGCATAGGAACTTAGTAGGGGCCATGACAGCGGGGCTGACAGCAGTCGCCCGACTCAGAAGTCCAGCAGAGCTAGTATGGTCTGATAGCATACCACGAGTCGGTTGGAGAAGGACCTTGGATAACACAGCTGTACAAAGGTAAGGAAGAAATTGAACATCTCAATGTGCAGAGTGTGCAAGGCTCACGGGTGGGGTACGTGAGGTATGGCCTCATTAACCATAACACGCGAGGATACCACGAACCAGAAGGGCTACACTTGTCATAAGTGGGTAGGGGACAGTTCCCCAGCAACATTGGGGGAACCCTTAAGTTAGTAAGCTTCAGTCAGGGAGAGTCCGGAGGCATGCATGTGGGGAACCCACAGGCAGCGTGGCAGGGACAGCAAAAAGGGACAGCAGAAGGAGCACAATAACCAAAGGTGGGGCTGCTCAAGAGCATGCCCTTGGGATGCCTTATGGCTGGGGCGTGGAGAGCAGGCTATGAGGCAGCATGGGGTCAGCAGAGGGCGGACACCGCACTTGCAGTCTGGGGCAGGCACGAGAGCTGCCCACAACACTTGGCAGCAAGGTATGGCCTAGAAGCCACAGGAGAGATGCTAAACCCTGGCTGGAAATGGGCATTTGCTCAGGGTGCTGTCACAAAGTGCTGTTATGGACTAAGGACTACTGTACTTGAGCTACAGAAAGTTTGGGGCAATGATGGCATTATGCATGTTTAAACTTGAATTGTATGTTTTCTTAAATAAATATATGAATAAAAAAAGAACTGAACTGTAGGCCAATGGTTTATATAAAAAATATATGGTTGTTTTATTTTAGAACCAACAATAGGTATTTAAAACATACTTTCTCAGAATGAGATGCTTTAGTTAAATACTTTTGTAATATGCAATTGACTTTTGTAGGTAATAGTTACAAGTTGTTGCAATAGGCAACACAATTTCAAACTCAATAATACATTGAGCTCAATGGGAGTTGTAAGTTATTTTCAATAGATTACTTTCAGGATTGCTTTTCTAACTCCAGGACTGGATCCTAGATTCAGTCCAGGGACAGTTCTTGGAAACAAGTGAATAAATTCAGCTAAGTTACTGCTGTGATTTGTAAACAATATTTTGCTATTTTAAAAGTTGACACTTACATTTCATAGAAAAGCAGGCAATGGTTTCTTATGGGAGAAAATTCAAGTTACGGGTTGTTAGACCCGTCAGCCTTTGGGTGGTCCCTCCTCATCATTATTTATTTTGTCCCACTTCTGCCTCAAACCCTGTTATAATTTTCCCTTTTTGGGAACCACCAGACTTTTTAGTGTTGATGCAGGGTCAGGGAGCCATTTTCCCTACCCCTGGAACTTCTGTCTGAGGGCCTGAGACACAAAATGGTGGCCATCCATTGTCACCTGTGACATAACCAGAACTCACTGGAGGTTTCTAGAACCTACTGGAACATTCTAGAATGCTGTGATAGTGGGAGGCAGTTTAGAATGTTGGGAGGCCATCTCAGAGTGGCAGTTGGCAACTGACTGGAGAAGAGAGAGGACAGAGATAGAAGGAGGTCGGAGTAAGGCAGCAGAGGTGGAAACCAGTGCTTGAAGTGGGGTCCAGAAACCCACCCTTGATGCTAGTCCCTACTGACCAAGCCCAGCCTAAAGCCCTGTGTGGGACCAAGACCAGAAGAACCATCTTCAGGAACTGAACATTTGGAACAGGCCTTAAAGAGGAAGAACAGCAAGCTCCTGACCTGTTCAGCGGTGTCCTCCTGGAGTCCTGACGTTGAGAAGCCTGGAGACCTGGGGCCTGAGGTAGAGAAGCGGCGCTGACAGAAAGCAGACGTCGTACCCGGAGCCGCCAGAGGTCGAGTGAGGGCGCCGACGGAGGTCATGGAGAGGCACCGGAGGTCGAGTAGGGAGTCACCTGAGGTCGAGGTGAGGCGTTGACGGGGGAGTGAAGTCCACCCACCGGAGTCGCCGGAAACGGAGGTGAAGCGCGCCGGAGGTCGGGAGTGGAGATCGCACTCCAGAGACACCCGGAAGCGGGGAGACCGTGACCCTGCAACGCCGGAAGGCGACATCGAGTCGAGACCGCCCAGCGACATCGAGTCGAGACCGCCCAGCGACATCGAGTCGAGACCGCCCAGCGACATCGAGTCGAGACCGCCCAGCGACATCGAGTCGAGACCGCCCAGCGACATCGAGTCGAGACCGCCCAGCGACATCGAGTCGGGACCGCCCAGCGACATCGAGTCGAGACCGCCCAGCGACATCGAGTCGAGACGCCCAGCGACATCGAGTCGAGGCCGCCCAACGACATCGATCCGGAGCCGCCTCACGGCGTCGACACGGCGCCGAGCGGAGCCGATCGTCGAGGAAGGGACAGTAAGTGGTAGAGGAGGCGTCTGAGGCCCCGTGGAGCCCTAAAAGACCATCCTAGGGGTTAAAGGGGTGTTCGGACCAGCCTGGGAGTGCCAGGGGTGAACTGAGACTGGTACAGTGACCTCCGTAAAGGGCTGTGTAGTTTGGAGGGCCAGATCTTTAGGTTACCCTTGTTCTGCCTCAGCTCAGGCCCCAGCCTTGACCAATCTAGGTGGGACACCCCCATGCCATCCAAATGACCATAAGCTGTGTATGGGCAAAGTAAGACCAAGTGACCTCATGAAAGTGATCTGATCTGTAATTGTCATTGTTTGTTTTTACCTTATTTATTGAAGGTGCTTTATTTATTGTCTTCCACTAATTTATTCTTGCACTGTATTTATTGTCTGACTGTATTTATTTGCCGTCTGTATTTATTGCACATCTATTTATTCTTTGCTTAATGATGACCTGAACCTATTTGTTGAAATTCCGAAGTAGCATTGTTTATTTGACCTGCTCTTTTGAAGGAAAATCCTATTGTATTGTATTTATGATGTGAAGCCTGCAACTAAGAGAAAATAAGATAAAGACATATATATTTTCATCTTGACTTCCATAATTTTTACAGTGTAGTGTCGTTTTTGGAACGGATGAACGCATGGTTATTGTGAGGGTGTGACGTACGCTTAACACGGTGCCTGACCCCCAACCGCTCGAGCCAAGCTACCACTGTGCTGGGAACCTGGTGACCGCTAACCCGGTTGCCCGATTTCCAACACGGGTAAAGTATGTTCTTGTTACTTTTGTAATGCAGTGCTGGGCTCCTAGACTCAGCACTGGGGCATCTATCTAAAACAGGTAAGTAATTGCGTTTTCACAGTTGGTACGATTTTTAAAGAATATTTGTAGTTTGCAAAAATCGACATTAGAAGAAATTTCACAGAAAAACAGTCAATGATTTCCTATGGAAGAAAATTGGGTTAATGGTAAGTAAGGTTGTGGGTACTTTTCAGGGTCAGTGCTGGGCACCAAGATCCAGCACTGGGATCTCTCCTAATAGCAGGTGAGTATTTCCGTTTTCGTTACTCGGTTGATTTTAGGTGAATATTTTAAGTTTTAGAAACTCCACCCTTAGAAGAAATTTCGGAAGAAACCAGTCAATGTTACCTTATGGAAGAAAATTGGATTATCAGCTTTTGGGTAAGTACTCGACTGGCAGAGTTAAGGTTCTGGGCACAGACTCAGGGGTCTCCCAGGGTCAGGTAAGTACAGTTGTTACACCCTCAGCGGCACAGGGGCAGCTGGGTGCAGAGTGAGTTAGGCCCAATGTTATCCTATGGGAGGCAGGGGGCCTTAGTTGGTGGCAGCTGACTAGCAGGCCACGCGGCTGTGGGAGCTGGGCTCCTGGTCATTTGCTCAGGGCAAATGGGGAAGTAGGTAGGAGTAGAAGTTACACTGCCAGGGCCAGTCGGGCGGCTGGGTGCAGGGTCCTTTTGAGCCTTCGGGCGCTCAATGGATTTCAATGGGAAAGCTCCAGGGTGAACATAGGCTACAAGCTCGGGGACGAAGATTCTTCAGGTGCCACCACCACTTCGAGAGATAAGTTGGGTAGTTGGAGGATAGGTAGGTACCCAGGAGTTGGGCACAGGGAGCCGCCGGGTGCAGGGGTGCCTTTTGATGTCGGGACATCTTACCCTCTGGTGATCGTGGTTGGGGGGGTATCTGGTTCTGAGGCTGCAGGCGTCGTCAGGAGCGTCACAATGAGTCCTTGGTTGCCGGATTCGGGGTCACAGTCGCCGGGGGGACGTCCTCGGGGTCTTTGTTCACTCCGGCACAGGCCAGGCTTGGCGGGTGCAGAGTGTGCAGGGTTCGCGGTTCCGGGCTGATGCCAGGGGTTAGAAACTTGCTTGAGCAGAGCCACTGCTCATGGGAGTCCCAGATGCTCAGAGTCACAAGGTAGCCAGGTCCTCCGGGGTTTGTGTGGTTGCTAGCGGCAAGAGGTGCCGGGATTTAGCAGGAGCAGGTTCGAGGGTCGACAGGCCGGTAGGGCTGGGGCCAAAGCAGTTGGTGTCTTCCTCTTCTTAGCAGCTGCACGTCAGGTTTTCTTTCTTCTTGCTCTTCTTTGCTTTTTCGGAATCTTGAATCTAAGGAAGAAAGGTTCAGGGTGCCCCTAAATACTAGATTTAGGGGCGTTACAGGTAGGTAATGGGCAGGGACCAATGGGTCCCTGCCCTGGGGTGGGTACACCCCCTCTCCTGCCACTCTCCTGTGGGAGGGGAGCAGTAGCCTAGTCCTGATTGGGCAGGGCTCCCCATCTTCAAGATGGCGAGAGCCCGGAGATGTGCTTCGCCTCGCCTCCCTCACCTGAGGGATGAGGTTGGCAGAGGCTGGCACATCCCCTGTCCTTACTTTGGGTTTCCGGCCAGTCTTCCCGCCAGAGTGGGGGTCAGAACCGATGGGGACCAGTTGCTGAGTACAGCAAGTGGCCTGGAGCAGCTCACAAAGGCGGCATGCCTTTGAAGCTTCCCCCTGCCCATCCCGGCTGAGGAGACCTAGCACCTCGCCCATAATGTGCATTGTTGCAGGCCCAGGAGAGCGGGGGCTCTCTACCCAGGGGTCCAGCAACATATCTGCTGTGTGGCAGCCTCTCAGACCAGACGTGGATTGTAGGTTAGGTTTTCAGGGGGCATCTCTAAGATGCCCTCTGTAGTGCTTTGTACATTAAATCCCACACTGGCATCAGTGCGGCTTTAATGTGCTAAGAAGTTTGATACCAAACTTCTCAGTCTTTAGTGTTGTCATTATGGTGCTGTGGAGTTCGTGTTTGACGAGCTCTCAGCACCATATTCTCTTAAATGGCAGCACTGCACTTACAGTGCCCAGGAATGGACCTGGGTACTGTAGGGGCACAGGGCTCATGCTCCTGTGCCCACACCACTGGCATAGGGCACCCAGCTAGAGAGGTGGCTGATGTATGTCAGGGCAGTGTAGGTGGTGGGCATGGCACACAGGGATGTGTGCCATGTCGACTCTTTGTTTTGTCTTATACTCAGCCTGCAAGGGCAGTGTGTTTGTGTTAGGGTACAGGGCCTCTAAGGGTGGCACAATAAGTGCTGCAGCCCTTAGAGGCCTTCCCTGGTCACAAGGCCCTGGGTACCAAGGATACCATTTACCAGGGGCTGACATGTGGCCAGGGTTTGACAATTTGGGTTTTAGGGAAGGAACAAAGGCCCTAGGCACCTGATTGGCAGGAGTCCAGGGCACACTCCGTCAAAGTACATTCAGCAAAAAGTGGGGGCATACCATGCAAGAAAGATGGTACTTTCTCACACTGGCACATAGCCAACGCCCAAGCATTACTTGCTAGGTACGATAGGGCTCACTATGACCAAGTAGAAACCCTATTACAACATTTACCTGACCAATACAAAACCCAGGCAAATGGTTTAATTCAAGAAGGCAAATTAATAACCAACGCATCAATCAAGCGTTCCCTTGATGCAGCTGACACAGCCTCTAGGTCCATTAACACTAGTCTGCTACTCAGACGACATGCCTGATTACGCATCTCATGATTTAAACAGGAGGTACAAACAACTATCCTCAACCAACTGTTCAATCAGGAACAACTGTTTTGACCGGCTGTAGATACCACTCTAGAAAAGATGAAAAAGGACACGGAGACTGCTAAATTCATGGGAGCATTACAGTCTCCATCCACATGTGGTTTCTTTTGTCGCTCCTTCTGTAGGGGAGCATCCAAAAACATTGGAACAGACATTGCCTCCTCTTCCTACAAAAACACCACGCAAACATCCCCCAACAGAGGATATTTTAGAGGCGGATACAGGGGAAATAACAACAAAGGGAGAGGCCGAGGTAACAACAACACTCGCGCCTCCCCCACTAATAAACAGTGACTTCTCTCCAGACCATTCCACTCCAGTCGGAGGGAGACTCACAGTTCCTACCTGTCTGGGATTCCATCACAAGAAACAAGTGGGTAAGACAAATTATCCAGTATGGTTACTGCCTGGAACTCCCAGCAACCCCACCCACCATACCACCCAAACAGCGTCCAATGTCCACGGAACACCTCACACTCTTAAAACAAGAGGTTCTCTCACTGCTTCAAAAGCAGGCAATAGAACTAGTTCCCTTACAGTAGCAAGGAACAGGGGTTTACTCGCTGTATTTCATAATCCCCAAAAAGTACGGGACCCTATGGCCAATACAGTATCTCAGACCCCTCAAACTCTATATTCAATCAGATCATTTTCATATGATCACTCTCCAACAGGTCCTCCCACTACTTCAACAAGGCGACTTCCTTGCCACACTAGATCTCAAGGACGCCTACTTCCACATTCCCATACACCCTGCTCACAGGAAATATTTAAGGTTCATAGTGGACAGATAACACTATCAGTTCAAAGTCCTTCCATTCGGGGTGACCACCGCACCCAGTGTTCACAAAGTGCCTTGCAGTGGTAGCAGCACACTTGAGAAGACAACAAATACATGTCTTTCCATATCTCGACAACTGGCTAATAAAAGCCAAGTCATTCAACTAGTGTGTTCATCACACTCCTCAAACCATCCAGCTCCTACATGATTTGGGATTCACAGTAAACTACCCCAAGTCAAATCATCAGCCCTCCCACATACATCAGTATCTAGGGGCCATATTAGACACCTCCAGAGCTCTAGCATATCCCAATCCAGGCAGGATAGCCAGTATGCAAACACTAATTTCCACATTTCAAACCACAGCATTCCCTCCCAGCAAGGGTATTCATGCAACTCATAGTGATGATGTCCTCTTGCATCTTTATCGTACCTCATGCAAGACTTCAGATGCGCCCCTTACAAGAATACCTAGCACGACAGTGGAACCAGGCTCGAGGTCAACTTACAGATCTGGTGTTGGTGGACAGCCGCACACATCGCTCTCTGCAGTGGTGGAACACACACAACCATTCCAAAGGCCGGCCGTTCCTCGAGCCGGTTCCACAGATAGTGCTAACAGCAGACACATCACTCACCGGCTGGGTAACCCATCTCCTAAACCACACAATTCAAGGCAAATGGACTACACAGCAGAAAGTGCTCCACATCAGTCACCCAGAATTACTGGCAATATTTCTAGCATTAAAATCATTCCAAGTACATCTACAGCACAAGACTGTCCTAGTCCGGACAGACAACATCACAGTCATGTATTACATACAGAAACAAGGAGGCACACATTCTTTGCAGCTGTCCCAGCTCGCACAAACCATTTGCAGATGGGCCATTCCACAAAACATATACCTTCTGGCAGAACATCTTCCAGGAGTTCACAATCAAATTGTGGATCTGCTAAGTCGACAGACACAGCAGATACATGAATGGGAACTTCATCCCCAAGTTCTTCAACCTTTTTTCCAAATGTGGAGTCAACCAGACATAGATGTGTTCGCCACTCACGCAAATGCAAAATGCCCAACCTTCGCCGCCAGGTTTCCACACCCGTTGTCCAAAGGCAATGCGATATGGATGAACTGGTCAGGCAGATTTGCGTACGCTTTTCCGCCACTCCCATTGATTCCCTTAGTAGTACGCAAGCTCAGACAACAGTCTCTCAAAATGATCCTGGTGGCTCCCACATGGGCACGGCAACCGTTGTTCATAACACTACTGGAACTCTCAGTAGTTTCACACTAAAAACTACGCCTCTCCCCAACATTGCTAACGCAGAACCATTGAGAGATAAGGCACCCCGATCCAGGTCAACTGAATCTAGTGATCTGGCTCCTGAAGTCCTAGAGTTCGATTATCTTAACCTTCCGCCAGACTGTATGAACATCTTTAAAAAAGCCACACGCCCTACTACTAGAGCTTGCTATGCAGCAAAATGGAAAAGATTTGTCAGCTACTGCAATAACAATAAGATTGATCCGATGGATGCTTCAATCCAAGACATCATTTGCTATTTGCTACACTTACAAAGATGTAATCTAGCATATTCATCCATACGATTACATCTAGCAGCACTTGCTGCTTATTTACGCACCAGACAACACTTGTCACTATTTAGAGTACCTGCAATTAAAGCCTTTATGGAGGGCCTGAAAAGAATAATTCCTCCCAGACTGCCACCCTCTCCGGTGTGGAATTTAAACATTGTTCTTACCAGGCTCATGGGTCCCCCATTTGAACCTTTACATAAGTGTGAACTTCAGTTCCTCACATGAAAAGTAGCTTTCCTTGTCGCAATTACCTCTCTCAGAAGGGTAAGTGAGATCCAGGCTTTAACCATACAAGAACCATTCTTACAAATACAACGTAATAAAGTGGTTCTCAGAACAAATCCAAAATTCCTTCCCAAAGTAATCTCTGCTTTTCATCTTAACCAGTCAGTTAAGTTACCTGTGTTTTTTCAAAACTCAGACTCTGTAGCAGAGAGAGCTCTTCACACACTAGACTTCAAAAGAGCCCTACTTAATTACATTGACAGGACTAAGCCCTTTAGAAAGTCAAAACAACTGTTTGTAGCCTATTCCCCACCTCATAAAGGTAACCCCATCTCCAAAGCTGGGATCGCGAGGTGGACAGTAAGATTCATTCAAATGTGCTATCAAAAGGCTAAACGCACATTGACAGATCCCCCTTGAGCGCATTCAACGCGCAAACTAGGGGCTTCCATGGCATTCTCAGGGAACCTCCCTTTAGATGACATCTGCAAAGCAGCAACATGATCTACACCACACACTTTCACCAAACACTATTGTGTTGACGTGCAGGCAAAGCAACATGCTTCTGTAGGCCGGGTTGTTCTTAAAACACTTTTTCAAACTACTGCAACAGATACAGGTGACCACCGCTAGGGGACACACTGCTGTACAGTCTATGCATAGTGTACAATCTGCAGCTCATATGCCTCGAACGGAAAATGATACTTACCGGTATGCATCTGTTCTTGGCATGTAGAGCTGCAGAGTGGTACACGCCCACCCGCCTCCCCGGAACCTGTATCTGTTTCAGTATTATCTTAATTAGATACATTCACATGGACATCTCTTACTTCTTACTGACTCCATCATTTCCCATCATGTTGAAAAACAATCTGAGGATGGAGTCGATGCCCATGCGCACTGTCGTCCAAGGGAAGAGTCACCTATCTTGTGACTACAAAAGACTTCCAAGACAACAACGTGCAAAAATCAGATGGCGATCTATGCATAGTGTACAACTCTGCAGCTCTACATGCCAAGAACAGATGCATACTGGTAAGTAGCATTTTCCATATGGTTAGGTCTCACAACCACAACCGCTAATAATCCACTTTTCAACCTAAGTATCGTTTTTAATGAGAATACCAAGTAGGTATTGGATGAATGTATTTTTAAAAAAGATGCATATTAGCCTTTGACATTGACTAGGATGACCACACTAGGTAACAGTCAGAGTGGTAAAAGGGATCAACATCCTAGGTCCGGAAGAGAAGCTTAGGGGTAGACCCGTGAGGAAACTGCCCTATAGCTGGTATTAATAAAAGTGGGGAAAAGGAGGAAAAAGTGCTATAAAGGACAGTTTCATCACAGGTCTACATGTTTCTAAGCCTACCCCTAAGCTTCTCTTCAGGACCTAGGAGGTTGATCCCTTTTACCACTCTGTTACCTAGTGTGGTCATCCTAGTCCATGTCAAAGGCTAATATGCATCTTTTTTAAAAATACATTCATCCAATACCTATTTATTATTCTCTTTAAAAACGATACTTAGGTTGCCTAATTAGGGCCCCATGAGCTTCAACACGGGAGGGGAGGAGCGCTTGTGGTCAAACATTCGTCAGAGCATCTCTCTCGCCCAAGACACTGCCTGCCCATGGCTCCAATTAATCGGATGAATGTATTTTTGACAAAGATGCATATTAGCCTTTGACATTGACCCGTGAGGAAACTGCCCATTATAGCACTTTTTCCTCCTTTTCCCCACTTTTATGGTGAAGCATGCCACCAAGGGACCTTTTGGTGGGTGAAGGTTATTTTAGAACACGTATCGTTTCTCCCATGCTAGAAACCGAATGGTTCTCTTGGGTTTAGTCTCTGTTTGTAAGGATAGCACGGTTCTTTGCAATTGAGAGAGGACTCTGATTTTTCATCACACATCCCTGTGTGCCACGCCTACAACCCACTGCCTATGGCAAAGGTCAGCCACCCCTCTAGCTTGGTGCACTGTGACACTGGTGAGGGTACAGGTGCATGAGCCCTGTACCTCTATAGTGTCTAAGTCCATTCTTAGACATTGTAAGTGCAGTAATGCCATAAACACTATACGGTCTGGGAGTTTGTCATTACAAACTCCACAGCTCCATAATGGCTTTACTGAAAACTGGGAAGTTTTGATATCAAAGTTCTCATCACATTAATCCCACACTGATGCCAGTGTGGAATTTAATGAAAAATGCACTCAGAGGGCCTCTTAGCAATGCCCCCTGAAAAACAAACCTCTAGTGTCTTGGCTGACTGGCTGCTCACCAGCTGCCACCCCAGACCTGTTACTGGACCCCTGGGTCGAGAGCCTACAAAGCACATCCTTAGCAGAGGTGCCAAGCCTCCTCCCCAGGATGGGCAGGGTCCACGAAGGGGAAGCTTCAAAGGCTTGCCAGCTTTGTGAACTACCCCAGCCATTTGCTGCTCCCAGCAACTGACCCCCACCTTGGGGAGGAGAATCGGCAGGAAAACCAAGATAGGAGAAGAGGTGTGCCCAACTTAGCCAACTCCCCCCCTAAGGTGGGAGAGGCGAGGCGAAGCACAACTCTCAATCCCCGCCATTTTGAAGATAGGGGGACCCAGCCAACCAGAGAGAGGCTTGTGTCTTCCCACTGGAGGGTGGCCTAATAGGGGGTGTCCCCACCCAAGGAAGGGACCAATTGGTCCCAACCTGTACTTACCTGAAACGCCCCTAAATTTAGAATGTAGGGGCATCCCTGAACCTTGCCTCTTCAGTCAATAAGATAAAAGAAGGAGGACCAAAGAGTCGTGCTGAATGAAGAAGAGGACGGCATACTGACTTGGCCCCAGCCCTACCGGCATGTCCCGACCGCGACCTGCTCCAGCGAAATCCCAGAGAATCCCCATTGAAAGTAACAGGGCACCTGACTCCAAAACAGCACCCTGCACCCGGCCGCCCTAGTTCCACTGTAGGTGTACCTTGGGTGCTAACTTGAACCCCCCCTTTGCCCTGAACTTAAGTACTGGTGCTTTGCTCCCTCAACCTTGTGGCCTCTCATGAGCAGCCACCAACTGGAGGCCCCCTATCCCTCATTGGATAACATTGGGCCTCAGTACTTTACACCTGGTCGCCCTAGTTCCGCTGAGGGTGCTTTGAGAGTGCATCCTTGACCCTGGGGGAACCCTTGTTCTAACCCCAGAAACTCACTCCTCAAGACTGTTTACTTACCTGCCAAACCATAACCCTATTTTCCTACATAAGATTCCACTGTTTTCCTCTGAAAAACTTTTAAGTGTGGAGGGTCTTTTGTATGGGAACCTAAGAAACTGTGTTTTGAGAAAAACTGTTTTACTTACTTTGTATCTAGGAAATGTGCCAGTGTGATATTTCAGCATATCACACTCAGTAAGAAAAGCAATCTGAAAAGTAATTTAAAATGTAGTCATACAGTACCTGCAAAGAAACTGAATAGTAATCTCAATTATTCCTAAATAACTGACCTACCTTTATACAACACAAGTACATATAACCGCATACAACTGTATTGTTTTTGCAAAGTATTATTTCACTTACCTGCACACGCCTGGCTTGGTTCTAGAAATAAAATAAAACTCAGTAATATTTTTATACAAAACAAATTGGTCATAGTTCAGTCTTTGAGTGTGTAAAATCATTTCTTGCCTGAGTGTGTACAATACATGCTTAACACTACCCTCTGATAAAGCGTTACTATTCATCCACACTACCAAATAGAGAGTAAGGTATTATCTACTTTAGCCTCTGCCTACCTTTGGGGGTCCTCTGGACTCTGTACACACTATACCTTACTTTGTTATAGTATATACAGAGCCACCTTACTTTGGTATAGTATATACAGAGCCACCTTCCTACAAACCGCATGACGTTTCTTTGTGGTGTTCAGGTTCTTGCAACAAATGTGCCTTAAGTCAGATGAAGGTAGTTTGAGCACAGGAAGTAGAACTCTTCATCGGAATATAGCAAGAGGTCCCGCTAGAGAAAGCAACCCAGTTCTCGCTGCAAGTCACCAACTTATTCCAAGTCTTGATTTCATCTAAGTCTTCGGGTAAGTCGTAGTCCAGTCACGCCGTAAGCGCATAAAGGCCTCATATGATTCCTGCCCCCTCTCACTACCCTAGAACAGGCAAGAAGCCACACAGTCTGCATTCCAAGGGCCCAACTCTGCAGGTGTGATCCAAATCTCGAGCCGGGCCCTCGAGAAAGCCTGGCGCAGAGACCCAACTACAGACAACATGACCACCCTCAAGCTCGCCACTCGAAGACATCACCAGCTGATCCACGCCACCAAGAAATCCGCATTCAAGGAACGACTGGACAACAATGCCCGCAACAGCAAGGAACTCCTCAACATCGTCAAAGAGCTCTCGAACCCCAGCGCCGGAAACAACGACATCACGCCCTCGCAAGACCTCTGCAACTCGCTCGCCTCGTTCTTCCACAGCAAGATCGCAGACATACACAACAGTTTCAGCACACAGCCAACGCACCCTACGACCGGAACAACGCCCCCCACCACCACCCTGCGCGCCTGGACCCCAGTCAACACCGAAGACACCATCCGCACGATGAACTCCATCCACTCAGGATCTCCAACCGACCCCTGCCCTCACCACATCTTCAACAAAGCCGACTCCGTCATCGCACCCCACCTGCGGGACATCATCAACGCCTCCTTCGACACCGCCACCTTCCCAGAGATCTGGAAGCACGCCGAACTCAGCGCCCTACTGAAGAAACCATCAGCGGACCCCCCCGACCTCAAAAACTACCGCCCCATCTCGCTCCTTCCTTTTCCGGCCAAAGTCATTGAGAAAACCGTCAACAGACAACTGGCCGCCTTCCTCGAGACGAACGGATCCCTCGACCACTCGCAGTCCGGCTTCCGGGCCAACCACAGCACCGAGACCGCCCTCATCGCAGCCACCGACGACATCCGAGCTTTGGTCGACAACGGGGAAACAACGGCCCTCATCCTCCTGGACCTCTCCGCGGCGTTCGACACGGTCTGCCACCGCACCCTAGTGCAGCGCCTCAACAACATCGGTACCAGGAGAAGGCACTGGAATGGATCATCTCCTTCCTCGCCGGAAGAACACAGAGAGTCCGCCTATCCCCATTCAGATCCGAGGCCACCGAAGTCATTTGCGGCGTACCACAAGGATCATCACTCAGCCCCACCCTCTTCAACGTCTACATGAGCCCCCTCGCAGCCATCGCACGCCAACACAACCTCAACATCATCTCCTACGCCGACGACACCCAGCTGATCCTCTCCCTCACCAACGACCCCGCCACCGCCAGAACCAACCTACACGAAGGGATGAAAGACGTAGCCGAGTGGATGACTAACAGCCGCCTGAAACTGAACTCAGATAAGACGGAAGTCCTCATCCTGGGATCATCACCCTTCGCCTGGGACGACTCCTGGTGGCCCCCTGCCCTTGGCAGCGCACCCAAACCAACAAACCACGCACGCAACCTGGGCTTCATCCTGGACTCCTCCCTCTCCATGACCAGACAAGTCAACGCCGTCTCCGCATCATGCTTCAACATCCTAGGCATGCTACGTAAGATCTTCCAGTGGATCCCCACCGAAACCATGAAGACGGTCACCCAGGCCCCCGTCACCAGCCGACTGCACTACGGCAACTCCCTCTACGCCGGAACCACAGTCAAACTCCAGAAACGACTCCAGCGCATCCAGAACGCCTCAGCACGCCTCATCCTGGACATTCCCCGACACAGCCACATCTCCGTACACCTGAGAAACCTGCACTGGCTCCCCGTCAGCAAGAGAATCACGTTCCGACTCCTCACCCACGCACACAAAGCTCTCCACAACCAAGGCCCAAGATACCTCAACGACCGTGTGACCTTCTACACTCCCACCCGCCAGCTTCGATCAACCAGCCACGCCCTCGCCGCTGTCCCCCGCATCCGAAGAGCCACAACAGGAGGAAAATCCTTCTCCTACCTGGCTGCCAAGACGTGGAACTCCCTCCCCATCCACCTCCGCCTGACCCAAGACCACCTCTCCTTCAGGAAGCAACTCAAGACCTGGCTGTTCGAGCAGTAGCGGACCCCCCTCCCCCAAGCTCCTTGAGACCCTCCGGGTCAGTAGCGCGCTATACAAATGCTTGATTGATTGATTGATGATTGATTGAATCTGAGCCAAATGCTGAGGCTGGTCCTGGCATACCCTGGGTTTCCTGGTCCTTTGTTGTCCTTGCAGCAGATAGTCCTCAATCGAGACTCTCCCTTTGGAGTGCCTCTGGGGTTCACAGAGCCTAGGGCTGTATGGGGGGGCAGGAGGGGGGGGCACAAGTCACACTTTCACTGGTAAGCCCTATAAACCCCCCCTCTGTGCTGACAGGCCGAGGAGGTGGAGGTGGAGGAGGAGTGGAGGCAGAGGAGAGGAGGAGAAGTGAATGTGGAGGAGCACTGTAAGAGCAGGAGGAGTGGAGTAGTAGTAGCCTCTTCAGGTTCTGGTTTAGATTTTCCACACAACCTGGCTCCCAAACTCCTGAAACAGTGAATGAAGAGTCTGAAAAATGCAAAATGTGTTTCCACAAAAACATCCTGTGCATCTTAATTGAGGAGGTTCTGCGTCAGTTACCAATAGTAAACAATCCGACCAAACATGTACCAAATATATTCGGGGCTCTCATACTTTCTTCATTTGGCGAAGTCGAATTTGCATTTCACCGCCTCAGGATACCTCCTACTTCAATTCTTGCCTCCAGGGAAAGGCATTCTCAGGTTCCCTTTTTCACAATCCCACTGATAAAGGATTTCTTGAATAGTACCAAGAACATGTTTTCTTCTGTCAGAAGGCCTTCACTGCCATAAGATATTAATGTAGCCTTCCAGAACTTATAAAACCCCTTTGTGAGTCCAGAGAAGTCCCCTACAGAATCTGTAAAGAAAGTCATCCTTCGAAGATAGTTAGTTCCTCTCGTAGAGTAAGTAAAATCTACCCCTACCTTTTTTTTCTTCAAAATTCTCTTTCCTTTAACATTCCTGTGTGCACTCTAAACATTAGGAGAATTTTGCGTTTTTCACCTGGACACAATTAAGAACTTCAGAAAGTCCAAACAGCTTCTGGTATTTAGGGGTCACTTTGTGCGTTTTTAGCCATTTAAAGCAATATAGTTTCAGATGGATAGATTGTTGTATTATCAAAAACTACAAAACCGATGCAGTGAAACTCGAACGCCATTGTACATGGGAGAAAACTGTCTTTATTTCTTTACTTAAAAAAAAAAGGCTCATCGCAGAAATAGTCTCTATCTGGCTTTCATAGATCTCAGAATGGCGTTCGACTTGGTCCCTCTTGCAAGGCTTTGGGATATTTTAGAGAAGATGGGCTTCCCAGGTCCACTCCTGGACTTCATTGTGAGCTCCATGAGGGGAATTACGCGAGGATCAGATGGGGTACCCAGGGACAACTGACTGAGAGGGTGCCTGTGAGGAGGGGAGTTCGCCAGGGATGTGTTATGGCACCTACGCTGTTCTCTCTCTTTGTGAATGGTGTGGTGGACCATCTGAGAGAGGAACCGGCAGATGCGCCCTCCCTGGCAGGGGAAAGAACACCTACCCTACTCTTTGCGGATGACACCATTCTGATCTCTAAATCACCAGTAGGACTCCAAAAGCTCTTGCACCGTTTTAGTGCGTTTTGTACCGACAGAGGTCTTACCATCAATACCTCTAAAACAAAGCTCATGACCCTTTCACCCTCTAAGAGATTCAGGAATAATTTCTCGCTTAATGGCGAGTCATTGTAGATGGTAGACTCCTTTGATTATCTGGGTGTTAGGGTAAATAGTCGGATGAGTTGGAGTGACCATCTGGCCAAAATGTTACTAAATTTTAAAAGAGCCTCAGGGATGGTCTTGAGAGAACAGCGGGAGTCATTGAGTAAACCTGTGGCACCAACTCTTGCAATCTACGAGGGCCAAGTATTACCATCCGCCCTATATGGTTCCGAACTATGGGGGTTCGAGAACATAGCAGAGCTAATCACATCAGAAAATAAGTTTTTAAGAGACTTGGTAGCTTTACCCGCTTCTACTCCGTTAATCCCATTACGTCTTGATTTGGGTAGTCGTCCCCTTAAAGACCTAGTGCGCCTGCGCCCATTACTTTTTTGGGTTCGACTGAGAAGGACCGAGGAGCTCATAAACTATGCAGCTGTATTAGATGAATTTATACAGCTCAATACAGGTAATAAGATTAAGTGGCTGAATAATCTGAGGCAATTGGTTGTGCATTTGGGCTTGAGCGAATCCTGGAGGACCCAAACTCCGCCACCCAAGCTAGTCATTAAGAAGCTGTACTGGGATTGGGTTCAGAATGAGGCTATATGTAGAGGTACAGGGGGTTCACTCATGGTGCGGTTCTTGGAGTTCAAATGGTCCAGGATACTCGAACCGCTCCTTGATTTTATAGAGAAACCCCTAGATAGATCACTCTACTTAAAAGTTAGGTTTGGGATTCTTCCAGTGAATGATTTCACCTTCGGGTGGAAAAATCAAAGTGGTACATCGAAGGCTTGCCCGGGTTGTGCAGCCCCCACCGAATCTGTGGCACACTTCTTCTTTGCCTGCCCTGCCTATAGGGTGGCCAGGAGGATTTGGTTAAAACCTCTATGCATAGGGATGGGCTTAAGATGTCATAAAATGGCCCTGCGGGTTCTTTGTACTGACACGACCTCTTCAGCCATGGTGTGTGGAGTAGCAAAATTCCTGGGCAGTGCTTGGTCAACACGAATGAGGAGCATTAAGTCCCCTACTACTCATTCTAATGGTTAGAGGACTTTTGGCTGGAAGTACCTTGGTTGTCGTTGGTTGTTCCATGTCCATTTTTTTAATACGATCATTGCGCATTTATGATGATGAATGTATATTAAGGCTGGTGGGTTCTTGATTTATTTTATATTGCAATGTTTTGTAAACTTTTATGATGAAATTTTATCGAATAAAGTAAGTAGAGAAGAGATATAGTGGGTGGCAACCTGTTATTGCGTTCATATGTTCAACATTCATTATTATCTGGATTTATTTGGACAGTGGGCACTTAACTTGTAAACTACCTTAGTATTTTGTTTATAATTCTAGTTCTTATTACAATGCTGTTATGGGGCTTGGGCTTGCAACTCAACTGTTCAGTATTTGACCATAAATGAAAGCCGATCAAGAAGTAAAATGACTCACTTTGAATATCATGGGAATATTAACTGAATTCATAAACAACTCGCCATCCACATTAGGATGGTATTACGCGCAAGATTTCAGAGCTAAATGGAATAGAGATGCTGATAGCTTCCTTGCACATTCAAATTTATGTAAAGGCTGCCTATCATGTCTCGACTACCCTAATTTTCTTCTGTTTTCCTTTTACAAAGGTTCATGAAAGGTGTTGTCACTTACTAAGCGCGGAGTTAGTGGCATTTTAAAATTTATTTTCTTTCATTTTTAAAAGGAAAATCAAATGGGATTGTCCGTGTAACCTGTATAAAGCACATGTTGTTTTTCTCATTTAAGAGATTCTGCACACAGGCAGGTATATTAAAGGTATGGCTTCGATTCAGATTCCCATGATAGACAACTAAAGTACAAAAAGTATATGTTCGAGGCATATGAGCTGCAGATTGTACACTTTGCATAGATCGCCATCTGGTGTTGGGCCCGGATGTTTGCAGTTTGTTTTTGTTCTTTGGACAGTCTTTGGAAGTCACGAGTTCGGTGACTCCTCCTTCGGTCCGTACTGCGCATGGGCTTCGGCTCCATCCTCCGATTGTTTTTTTCCGCCATCGGGCTCGGATGTGATACTTCGTGCTCCGGCTTCGAACTTCTACGGTTCCAGCCTCGACGGAAAATCCTCGTTTATCGAGTTTCTTCACCTATCTTCATCTCTCGAAGAGGCACTTTTCTCGATTCCACACATCGGCACCGGCCTAAGAGCCCTCCTCGACTCCGGTCCCGGCCGATGGAAAGGACTCCGTTCAAAAAGTGCCCAAAATGTGGGTCTAAATTTCCCCACACCGACCTCCATCAGGTGTGTAACCTTTGCCTCTCTCCAGAACACAAGGCTAGAGACTGCCCCGCCTGTAAGTCTTTTCGATCAAAAAAGACCATCCGGGATCGAAGAGCTCGACGCACCATGGCGCACTCATCGACCGCGGCTCCACCGGACATCTTCGGAGACGACACCGAAGCTTCGGGGCAACACCACACCGAGCAGGAGGAAGACATAGTCAGCGCTTCCGAGGCCGACGACTCCGACCTGGAGGACATCACACCGGCGCAGAGGTTCGTGAGTACTCTACCCCCTCCCACCCCCGCGCCCAAATCCAAAGAGACTCGGGTTACACCCTCGCCTTCGGGCCCGGGGAAAACCAAACACGCAGCTTCTATCACCCCACCTTCGGGCCCGGTGTCGAAGCCTCACAAGTCTCACGGCAGCTCGGGCTCGAGCCAGCCGATTCCTGGTGCCGATAAAAACCGTTCGGCACCGAAGAAAGTGCCGCCCAGCTCGACTCCGAAGCCACCGGTGCCGAAGCCTGGACTTTCGGTGCCGACGAAACACAAGCACAAATCCCTCGGCACCGACGCTCCGGCGCCGAAGCCTACCTCGACGCTGAAAAAAACGGAGGTTCCAAAAAAACATGGCGCAGAGAAACCACCCAAATCCTCGGCTCCGAAAACATCGGCGCCAGCGGACGATTCGGCGCCACCGGACCTTTTTACACCCGATCCTTATCAAAAAACCTTATCCAAGGATCCAAAGACTGGGCTATTGACTTTGACTGTCAAGAAAAGACGTCTTGACACACCAGCTCCTCCTCCTCCACCACCCAAGCGGAAGGACTCTGCCACATCTCCTCTCAGAGTGCCCTCCCCACCACCTCCTACACCTCCTCCTCCTCCTCCTCCTCCTCCTCCTCCACCTTTTCCACCTCCTCTCCCTTCCAGGTCTCCGCCACCCTTGCCTCATCATTCCCCGACCCCGTCCCCAGATCCGGATTACGGGGATCCAGATTATGACCCGGCGGACGCCCCAATGGACCCCACACCACCGGGGACCCCAGACCCATGGGAAGATTACCAAAACCCTGACATACCAGATGTGCCTCAAGATGACCCTATACCCATCCAGGCCATCTCCCCCAGAGGACTCACTAGGGTTTCACCACTTAGTGCAGAGAGCAGCACACTACCACGGGGTGGAACTACATAGCGAACCAGTGGAAGACGACTTCTTACTGGATACATTTGATATTCAGGATAAGTCCACAGCCATCCTGCCCATGCTTAAGGGTGTCACCAAACATGCTGCAGAGGTGTTCAAAGACCCTGTCAGGGCCAGGGTCTTAAACCCCAGAATAGAAAAAAAGTACAAAGCAGCACCCACGGACCCTACATACATTAAGGGCCCTGCTCCCTTAGATTCCCTAGTTGTGTCCACGGCTAGAAAGCGGTCTAACTCCCAGTCCTCAGGTGAGGCTCCACCGCCAGATAAGGAATCAAAACTCCTAGATGCGTCTGGTAAACGCACTGCCTCGCAAGCCGCGAACATCTGGCGCATTGCGAATACACAAGCGCTGCTTGCGCGTTATGACAAAGCACACTACGATGAGCTTGAGGCTCTTATGCAGCACCTCCCGGAAAAACACAAACGTAAAGCTCATGACCTAATACAGGAGGGAAAGCTCATTACTAACACCTCCATTAAATGTGCCCTCGATGCAGCGGACACTGCTTCTAGAGCCATAAATACTAGTGTCCTGCTTCGTCGTCATACCTGGCTCAGGATCTCAGGGTTCAAGCCAGAAGTCCAGGCATCCATACTAAATCACCCCTTTGACCAACAAAATCTCTTTGGGCCAAAGGTAGACGAAGCATTAGAAAAAATGAAAAAGGACACGGACACAGCAAAGTCTATCACGGTGAACTACCAAAAGTCCCACCTCGTACCATCTCACACAAAGCAATATCTCGGGGCCACTATAGACACCTCCAAGGGTATAGCCTATCCCAACGCAGCCAGGATCGCAAGCATACAAGCCTTGCGCCAAACGTTCACTGCTCAGCACTCTCTCCCAGCGAGAGTGTTTATGAAGCTAATAGGGATGATGGCATCTTGCATTTTCATAGTGCCCCATGCAAGACTCCACATGCGTCCACTCCAAGAGTGCCTAGCACAACAGTGGAACCAGGCCCAAGGACAGCTGACGGATCTGGTGTTGGTGGACGGCCGCACCCATCACTCTCTGCAGTGGTGGAACACCACAAACCTTTCCAAAGGGCGGCCGTTCCTGGACCCGGTTCCTCAGGTGATTCTAACAGCAGACGCATCGCTCTCTGGCTGGGGAGCGCACCTCCTACACCTCACAATGCAAGGTCTATGGACGCCACAGCAAAAGTCGCTCCACATCAATCATCTGGAGCTCTTGGAGATCTTTCTAGCCCTAAAATCCTTTCAAAAACAGATTTCAGCCAAAGCAGTCCTCATTCGCACAGACAATATGACTGCAATGTATTATATTCAAAAACAGGGGGGGACACACTCTCCCCAGCTCTCCCGCTTAGCCCAGAGCATATGGAGATGGGCAATTCCACAAAACACCTTTCTCCTGGCACAGCACGTCCCAGGCATACAAAACACCATGGCAGATCTGCTCAGAAGACAAACGCAACAACTACACGAATGGGAACTGCATCCACAAGTTCTTCGCCCATTCTTCCACAAGTAGGGGCATCCTCAGATAGACCTCTTCGCCACCCACGAAAACAAAAAATGCCCAAGCTTCGCCGCCAGATACCCACACCCATTGTCCAAAGGCAATGCAATATGGATGAACTGGTCAGGCAGATTTGCATACGCCTTTCCACCTCTCCCACTAATTCCATTAGTGGCCAGGAAACTGCAACAGCACTCCCTCACGCTCATTCTGGTAGCCCCAACATGGGCCAGGCAGCCGTGGTACACCACACTATTACAACTATCAGTGGTACCACACCAAAAACTGCACCTGTCCCCATGCCTCCTAACTCAGAACCATGGAGAAATCAGACACCCGGACCCAGCGCAGCTCAACCTTGCGATCTGGCTCCTAAAATCTTAGAATTTGGGTACCTTAACCTTCCCCCTGACTGCATGAATATTATCAAGGAAGCCAGACGTCCTACCACTCGAGCATGCTATGCCGCAAAGTGGAAGAGATTTGTTGTTTACTGCCGTAACAATACAATCAACCCTTTAGATGCATCCATACAACACATTATATGCTATCTCTGCTCCATCTTCAAAGGTGTAACCTGGCATACTCTTCCATACGCTTACACCTAGCAGGGATTGCTGCTTACCTGCAAAACAGACAGCATTTATCACTGTTCAGGGTGCCTGCTATTAAAGCCTTTATGGAAGGCCTTAAACGCATAATTCCACCCAGGGCACCGCCTTCTCCTGTATGGAATCTAAATGTAGTTCTTACAAGGCTAATGGGTCCGCCCTTCGAACCACTGTATAAATGCGAGCTACAGTTCCTCACCTGGAAAACAGCTTTTCTAGTGGCCATCACTTCCCTTAGAAGGGTGAGTGAAATACAAGCGTTCACTATACAGGAACCCTTCTTACAAATACATCACAGCAAAGTAATACTTCGTACAAATCCAAAGTTTCTGCCCAAGGTCATTTCCCCCTTCCATCTCAATCAATCGGTGGAATTACCTGTTTTTTTCTCGCAACCTCAATCTGTTGCGGAAAGGGCTCTACATACACTTGATGTTAAGAGGGCTTTACTGTACTACATACAGAGACGCAACCTTTCAGGAAAACTAAACAATTGTTTGTTTCCTTCTCTCCACCGCATAAAGGCAGCCCCATCTCTAAATCAGGGATAGCTAGGTGGATTGTAAAGTGCATACAAATTTGCTATCAAAAGGCAAAAAGAACATTATCTGTTCCACCTAAAGCCCACTCTACTAGAAAGTTAGGGGCTTCCATGGCTTTTCTAGGGAACATACCCTTAGATGACATCTGCAAAGCAGCCACATGGTCAACACCGCACACCTTCACAAAACATTACTGTGTAGACGTGCACAACAAGCTAGTTTGGGCCAGGCTGTACTAAAGACACTATTTCAAACCGCTGCAACGGATACCGGTGGTCGCCGCTAAGGTTGGGTACTGCTATATAATCTATGCAAAGTGTACAATCTGCAGCTCATATGCCTCGAACGGAATATGCTACTTACCAGTATGCATCTGTTCTTCGCATGTAGAGCTGCAGAGTTGTACACGCCCACCCGCCTCCCCGGCTACCTGTATCCGTTCCAGTCTATCTTATTTAGATACAACACACATGGGTTTCTCACTGTTATTACTACGCTCCATCATTTCCCTGCTGGCGAAAAACAATCTGAGGATGGAGCCGAAGCCCATGCGCAGTTCGGACCGAAGGAGGAGTCACCGAACTCGTGACTTTCAAAGAACAAAAACAAACTGCAAACATCCGGGCCCAACACCAGATGGCGATCTATGCAAAGTGTACAACTCTGCAGCTCTACATGCCAAGAACAGATGCATACTGGTAAGTAGCATATTCCTTCCAATTTGTAGACCGGCAGCAAACCTCCAGGTTCATTTCATGTCTGCTTTACTTCTCTTTTCACACTGTCGATCTCACTATATCACTTTCCAGACTTAGAAGCTATGGCATCAAAGGATGTGCCATCAAATGGTTTGCTTCCTGCTTGATAGATACACCCCTGTGCTTTAGTAAAGGCATGCCCAGGGCGGTTGTCCATTTCACAATGTTTCGTGAGGGTCATGTCTGATCAGCCATTTCCTGATGCACTTGTAATTCAGTAGGAGCAAAATGCGTTTGAACAGAACTGAGTACTAGTTGCATATATACCTAAAAATGCAAAGCAAACCAAGGTCGAAGACCTATTTCTCTGAAATGTATCTGTGACTGAGCTACATAAAGAGGGATCTGGGAAGACCCATATATGTCTGCACAGTTCTCCAATGTTGTTTGTTGCTTTTGCTGCCTACCTGAAGATAATTGCAGTTAACATCGGCAATATTCGTTTTTTCATACCCATTAAAAGAAGCTGCCCTAACTTTCATTTTGGTGTTTCAACCGCATCCTACATGTTTGTTTTAAAATCTAAGTAATAAATATTAGTGGCAAATGTTGCTTCTCTGAGGTAGCATTGTGACTGATTAAAGCTTCTTCTGCGTGAATGTACTTTGTTTTCTTCTCTAAGAGGTATGTCACTTTTTCCTAATTGTTGACTGCAGGTTTTGGATGGAACAACGCGACACAGGTGTTAATCAGGCTGTTTCTGAAATGATGTCATTCATCCTAGGAAGTAATCCAGGTCTCAAATGGCTCTGTCTCATTGCTCATCAGCAGAGGAATTGTACTGTTCAAGCCCCACTCATCAGTTGTTGTAATATTAAAAGGATATTTGTTTTATTTTCATGTTTTATGTTTAAAAATAAAACGTCTGAAAGTTTCTTTTAAAGTTGTGTTTGTGTGTGCATGCCCTACAAGCTTTTCGTCATTGCACCAGATTATTCCTTGTTTCTGTTTAGTGCAAAAAAGATCACTTCCTGGAAAATGACTTACAGGAAATTTCCCAGCAACTCCTGCCCCAAGACTTTTGGTGTAGCATTTCCTTATCACAGGTAAATAACATGGTTGTTTTTTTTTTAGGTCTGGTTTGACAGTTGTCAAATGGACCTATTTCTAACCATACACGTATAGTGGGCTTAGGGTCTGCTCATTTCAGCTATTTGGTTTCTTTGACCAGCCTCTTTAATTAAGTTTAAGAATACTTTATTTTGGAACATATATATTAGAATAAAACAAAAATATGCAACTATACAGAAAATAGACATTTCATAACAGCAACGCCTTTGTTCATCCGAAAAATATCAAGTTTAACAATGTATATGATTTCCTGACTTTGCAAAATAAGACCTATCTCTAATGTAAGAATAACAAGTTTGCTTTGTAAAATCATTAGCATTTTTGTGACACATTTTGAGTTTTTTTGTCTTTTTTAAAGTAGGAAGAGATGAGGAGCCTATCTAGAGTGCAGAGTGCCCAACAAGGAAATAGATGAGGGAAATTAACTTTAAAGTAGCAAATAACAAAAGGTGTATAGTGTGTCAAAAAGAAAACTAAGACAATGTTAATGAATAAAGAGTTCATGGAGGGTTGGAAACGTCATCATTTCTAATGTTCATGGGATCAGATTGGATGCATTTGAAGTCAAAGCAAGCATAGCAAATCTCTTTTGATAGCTGCTTGTAGTGAGGGTAAATGTACAGTATCGAGGTTCTGATTGTGACAAATCAAGTTCCACCATGTGAGAAATGCTTTGTTATTAAACCTCTTCCAATTAGAGGAAATGACTTGAAAGGCAACTGCCAATAGATGATCCACGGACTGACCCTTGGCCCTGTCCCCAAACCATATATCCAAACAACCATCAAGAAGCATGGGGGACAGTGTTATATGGAATCATTATAGAACACATCTCTAAAAGTTTATGCCATACCTGCTTCCGGAATGAAGAAACATTGGGGCAATAGAAAAACATATGCATGAAATCTCCATTAGAAGCATTACAGGACAAACAGTTACAAATATCCGAAATTTTCAATTTGTATAAAGAACTGGGGGTTATAAACATCCTATTATAAAAGAAAAAGACAGTCTGAGCAGTGCTGGCAGACTAGGGCCTGTGATGTATTTTGAGCCATATTTTGTACCATAATGTGATGGAAAAAGTGGACTGTAGGTCTTGCTCCCATAAGTCTTCAATTCTGGTCTTAGACCTAACCAAGTCTGAAGAAGAAAGTTGCTTGTATAATAAAGAGGCTTTAACTTCAGTGGAAAAATCATGGGGTGTCACAGGATCGCAGAAAGTATCCGGATTTGCTGAGGGGGGTGTAGGAAGCTGGCTCTCTATGTAGGGCAGCAAAATGAAGTACACTATGCAGAGTTTAGATGACCCTTACCAGTTTTCGGGTATTAAAATAATAATCCCAATTTCTCTCATTTGTGGTAGTGTGGGCAAGCAGTTTAGGCATATCAGAGGTATTGCTAAGCATTCATTACGCACCCAAAGTTAGCACGTGAGACACTGTTGTAATCTAAATGATGTCCAGTAGTCCATTTGTAGATTAGGTAAAATTGATTATTAAGTAGTTACAATTAAGAGCCCCACCAGGAGCAGCCTTCCTGCCCCTCAGCCCATACTCCAACTGACTCTCTCAGACATCCAACATTCCATACATCACAATGCACTAACATTCTACTCCACCCTCACACTGGCTTAGCAGCTGATATCTCCCTTCTTTACAGGGAACAAGAACACAATGCAATTGGCCAATGAATAATTTGCATTCATGGAAAGATACATGCATGGAAATAACAGATGAACAAATCGCAAACATCTAATGATGACTTGCATGTCAACATCAAAAGAAATGATAGTAAAGTACAATGTAATAATTGACATGCATGTCAACATATAATATATATTGATGGTACATAACAATGCACTGTACTCACATAAATGAATAAAGCAACGTAACCATGTCCTTACTAAATGCATAAAAACTCCATCTAACCCACATCTCCCTTTCCAACAAACAAAAACACATCACACACTCTAACACACCAGGCCTCACCCATCAAACCCCTAATGCCACAAACATACCAGCTGGCCAGCCTGACATGAAAGACAACACACAAGGAACTAGCCACCCAAAGGGGCAGTAGGGACCACCCGATAGCAAAAGTAAAACATCACAGGAGATTTACACCCTCACAATCCTATCACACTGAAGCATCACCATAACTCTTATAAGTGGGAGGTTGGCTTACAACATCCCACAACCACACAAGAGTGGTAGGCATGAGTGACTTATTGTCAAACAGTCATCTCAACTGTTATATGTGTGTGTGTGTATGTATATATATGTGTATATATATATATATATAATTAACAGCCATCACAGACACAACACCAACAGTGATTTACTTACAATCATCCCACAACCACAAGATAGCGGTAGACCTGAGTGACTTAACCACGAACAGCCATCTCAAACATGTTGTAATGGAAGATACAGAGTCCATATAATTTACTACACAACACCAACAGTGAGCAATTTACTTAGAATCATCCCATAACCACAAAATAGTGGTAGACCTGAGTGACTTAAACACGAGCAGTCAAACTCATTACACAACAGTCATCCCAAATGTACAACCTAGAAAAAAAGTGACGTAATACACGCACAGTCCTCTCGATACAGCAACAAACACCTATACAAAATGGGTGACTTGCCCCCTCATAGTCATCCCAAGAAAACATCAACAATCCTCTAAATCTGCCTATTTTATGGGAAAAATATGACCACTATGAGCTGCTCATATAATCTGCATCTCGCATGCAACTGACACGCTCAATCCATCCATACATCATACAGAACAGTACATTCAGCAATAAAATGGAAAACTCTGGTAGAAGACCATGGCATACACAGCAAATCATGAAGAAGTAAATGCACCATTCATAATGGAGAGGTGTGGCTCACTGGTTAGAGGCGGCAGATCCGTAAGCAGAGAATCGGCCAGGGACCAGGGTTCAATTCCCGACGCGGCAGGGTCGTGGACCAGGGTCAAAACGGACTCGATAATTCTCGCCTCAGTACCTACTCTAACCAGGAACACACTCGGCAACTCTGGGCATTAAGCTTGCCTCATCTCTACAACGGCCCCCCACAGACGCCGGGGATGCCTGGTTTCACCTTGGAGATACCCAGAAAGGGACCATCTCACAGGGATAGCCAGGACGGGTTCCCCAGCGGTCTATAGCGCCGGGACACTTCCGAGTAGCTGTGCGCTGTATAAATTAAAATAACATAACATATAACTAACCCGTAACTACACATTGTAACATCCTGGACAATACAGCGTAAAGTAAACATACCATTAGGCAACAATAAGGCCTGTAAGTTAATAAGCACAACATATTCAATATGGCAAAAAACATTTGGAAGCAAACCATAATGACCAGATGCAGCACAAATACATAAAAGAAAAATACTTTGGTGAGCGACCTCTCACATGAAGCACAGCACAGTCCACGTACCCAAAAGCCATAGAGAAGTAGTAATGCTGCCAAACTTCGTAGATGCCCTCACGTTGCAGAATTGGTTGTGCACTTTGAACTAACTGACCCCGCTTCAAATAGTGGACCTGTCAGGCTAAAAGCTGTGTTTTCCGACAGCCCTCGGAAGTCATTTCCGGAGCACACAGTAAAAACTTTAACCAGCTACCTCCACATTCCAGTGACCAAACACTAAGCACCATCCGTAACTGTTCGCAAATAATTTTCCACTTCACAATCTCAGTGCAAAGTCAAATGTTGTAGCTTCTGCAGTGACCGGCAAAGAAGGGAAACGCAGAACAAAACAAAGATGGCGGCTCGTTCAGAAGATCCATGCCGAGTGGCTCTAGGATTGTGTGTGTGCGCCAAACGTCCGAGAGCAGCCCACGTCCCTTGACAGCATCAGAGAGCACTGCATGTCGTCCCCCAGCACAAACGTGTTACCCAAGACCAAGGTAAGAACATGAGTGCTATGCCTCGCGGCCCGTTCAATTGCAACACGCCAGTAACAGTACAGCCACTTGGCCCACTCCAATGCTGTACAACCATGTCGGCATGGGTCTAGTCAAAACAAACGGCAAGGCACTCAACACGTAGCTCACCAGCAGTGCCGATTCTCTTCATTTGTACTGTTAAAAAAAACAATTGAGGCTGATACATTCGCAGCTCTTCGCGGACTAGCTGTTGCTTAGTTGCGCTATTGAGACCAGCCACGTTGCAGGCCATACAATTAATCCAATTCATCATATAATTTCTGGCTTTTAAGTAAGCCCCCTTCTGCTGCCTCCAATGTCCCCTAAAGAATAATGTTTGCTATTATGCCGCCTGCTGATCCAGCAAAAGAAGACTAGAAACCTTCCCTTTACCATAAACCAGCAGTGCCCTAGTGATGATGATTTTTTTTTTGCCCCATTTTCCCACCATTACCCTTTCCACCCCCCACCAGACTCTGATATCCACCCACCACCCTGTCCCTTAGAAGAACACTCCCCCCTATTAACAGCTGCCGCTGATGAGGCAGCCCTACAGAGCCACAGCCCAGATGGCCACACCCTTTCGTTCATATCAATAAATTCCTCTTTTTTTTTTGTTTTTTTTAAAGATAGCGCTTAATTTAGCCTTTTGCTAAAAAGAAAAGGAAAAGAAATTTTTTTTTGTAAAAAAACAGGGCTTGAAATCAACATCGAGAGAAGAAAGGAGACAATGGCACATTAATTTAAGGAAAAAAAACAGAGACCCCCACAGGCTAATTAGACTCTTAGTTCATATCTATAGATACCATACAACCCTAGGACCCTATTCTACCTATTCTCCGCAGCTTCTGCTTGCCACTTGGCCACTGTCTGACTTGTTTCTTTATCTTCCCCAAAAAAATAAGTGTGGCTGTCTTTAAGTACTTTTAAGCGTGTGGGTTCCTGTAGAAGAACCTGAGCTCCAAGGGCTTTTATGGGATCTATAAATTGGCGTAGTCTCCAGCGTCTGTCCATTGTAGCCTTGCTTAGGTCAGATCTTACAAAAAAAGTAACTGATTCAGCTGAGACTGGAGAATTAGGTTGTGCTTTCATTGCCACTGCCTGTCTCAGTAAAAAATGTCCTAAATAGATCAGAAATGGACGAGGGTATTGGCCCCCCTTATTCCTCTGGACTAGTGGTAGTCTGTGAACCCTTTGCAGTTGAGAGTCCCAGTCCCAGTCAGAGAGGTCAGGAAAGGCCCTTTGGAATAATTGGACCATATAAGCCCTCGAGTCCGCCCCCTCTGGGATACCAAAAAGCCTAAGATTTTGCCGGCGCTGACGATTTTCCATGTCCTCCAGCTTAATCTGTATGCCCGAGATCTGATCCTCGTGCTTCTTTGCAAGAACATCTGTAAGTGCTGACAGTTCTTCAGTGACCATAACTCTCTGCTGCAACTCTGAGATATCTTGGGTTAACCCTCCAAATTTGTCCGCCATTTCCTGCAGAGACTGTCGCATTCTGCTGTTATCGGGTCCGAACCTGCATATAATGTTTTTGCGCCTCCTGCCTTTGCTCATTTAAGGACTGTAGCATCAGGCAAAGTGATGGTGTCAGCACTTCTTGGCTACCTGTTGCTCCTTCCCCTAGTTGGGCCATCCCCTGGGTGGCATGAGTTCCTTCTGTAGCATGTACATTTCCAGAGACTGGGAGTATAGATTGCATCCCATCCGGGACCCCCAGCTTGGAACTAGCCTCCACTACTATGGGTGAGGGGTGGGCCTTCGTTACGTTGCCCTCGGTTGAGCTAGTACCCGAAAGTCGTAATGCCATGGTCTTCACGCCTCTCTTCGCTTGCACCCATTTCCGTAGAGGGCTATTATCGGAGATGACTTTCCCACGTGGAGGTGCCACGTTCTGCCCGCCAGATACTTTTCTTTTCCCTATTTTTAGCCTTCCCTTTCCCTTTCTTACCCATAGGTAATTTACCCATAGCCTGTGCGGAGAGTTCCGTTAGCTCTTCTACATCGTCAAATGAGCCCGACTCGTTGCCGTCACCTTACTCTGAAATGCCATCTATAGCAGGGCAAACCTTCGCACCTAATTCCGCTACCACATTAGCCAATATATCAATACGATACTCTCCTTGAGTTGATTGGCTTAAATTACTAGATGCATCAAGCGAGTTGATTAAATTGGTTGCATTGGATGGACTATTGTCGCACCTCTCAGGCGTACACATAGACTGAATTAGCGTTGAGGTCTCTGTTATACAGCCTCCAGACCCATCTCCGCCATCCATATTGTCCATATTATCACTGCTTTTGGCTCTGAGCGCCGCTGAGACTGTGTCAGTAGTAATAATGTCAGCAGTGTCGGTAGTGGCACTGTTGCAGTCAGGGATTGCCGCCAGCAGAGCCTCTTCAACTTTGTTACCAGAGAAATGCTTTCCTGAGTTACCCGCAAAAAGCTCTGGTATTTTCCCCATCTGCAACAAACGTGAGAGCGGCTTACCGATTGCAGTGCCCGACTTCTCCACCACGCTCGCACAATTGGATATGCCTGCCTCCCCTCCAACGGCGTTCCTACCAGTGCGGGTGCTCCTCAGGGCAGTTTTAGGTGGCGCTATCACTCTCCTGGCCTCTGAAGCTGTTGCCGGAGTTACTGCAGAGGACAGGCCTGACCAGTCGAGCACCGACCGGCCAGCCGATCTCCAGAGGAACTGCCGAGACGCCCACAGCAGCCGCCCGATCCTCGTTGTAGAGAGCTGCCACATTAGTTTGTTTTCCCGGTAAGAAACACCAGGGCTATTGATTCAGCGGTAAATACAAGAGCCGCTCTAAATGTTTTTCCGATGCTAAGGCGTTTAAGCATTAAGCGCTTATCTCCGTCTCTCTGGTTGGATCATAGGTGCGGGGAGAACCTCATTCGGCTGCTCTCCGTGGCGGCTTCAATCTGCCATCTTGGTTCAGGAAGTCAGTTCTCCTGACTTGCTTCTACCGAGTCACTGCTTTCGCGAATCTCCTCCCACGCCCCGAAAGAAACCTCCCTTCTCTTCATTTGTACTGATGTAACACTGCCAGTCCCTTAATTTTGGACACAACAGCTAAATTTCGTCTCAGCTGCTGTTCTGTCTCCTCAAAATAAAAGTTACCTCCTGACATCTACTGCATGTAAACAGCATACACGCTTCCAAATTTGAGGCAGACCAGACATGAACCCTGCCCGTAGGCTGTCTGTTGTAGCAAGATACTGGTGGGGCTACAGGGCAGTCTGTAACCTTGCATTTCACATACTGTGTAGCTTCATTTTCTTCTTTAGATGCCAACTGTAGTAGTAAATGCTCCTCGTGCCTAGTTTCTAATGAAGCTTCACTTCCTTGCATTTCTGGTTCCTCAATTTCTCTCAGTAAATTTTCTTCTTCAGCTTACACCCATAATTTCTTGTTTAAAAATTGTCACCAAATGTTGTAATCTAAATGATGTCCCGGTGTAGATTAGGTAAAATGGTTTATTGAGTAGTTGCCATTGAGAGCCCCATCAGGAGCAGCCTTCCTGCTGCTCAGCCCATACTCCAGCTGACTCTCCGACAATCAACATTCCATGCATCACCATGCACCAACATTCCACTCCACACTGGCTGAGTAGCAGGAATAACAGACACACACTCAATAAAGAAAATCTGGCACCAATTTATAGAAATAACACAGATTTGTATATAAATTTAGATACAAAGATCATCGTAATCGGGTGGTAAGTACTTTTTAATATAGTGATTTTTCAAGACTTGTTAAATGCACTGTATCGTATCTTTAAAGTGGAAATGTTATCCTATGGGGAAAAACATATACTGCATTTGGCCACTTAGCAACGGCTTACAGGACTGTTCTTCAGGACTTAAGGTAAGTATGGATCAAGGTCCAAGGCAGCACCAACAGGTCACCTCAGCGTCCGGGTGCAGAGGTGCTCTTTTCGACATTTGGTGCCCCTTAAAAGTCAATGGGAAATGGTCCTGTTGAAGAGGCTGCAAGCAGAGACTGGGGGGGGCAGTCCAGTTGAAACCACAGAGGGGCTCAGGTCTTGAGGGCCTTCGCCACTCGATTTCTGGCTTGGGGGCCTCGGTGCAGTGGGGCTTCATCCGGCATTTCACATTGCTGTAGACTCTTGCGGTTCTCGGGTCCTGACGAAAGAGGCTGCAGATAGCGACTGGGTGACGAGTCTGGCCAAACCCATGGGCAGGCTCAGCTCTTGAGGGTCTCAGGACTACGTTAGCACAGTCGCCTCCCTCGGACTCGAACTGTGGGGCACAGGTGCACGGGTGTTTTCAAGCTGACATAAAGGCGGTGTGCTCTTTGAAGCTCCCTACCTTGGCCTGGTAATGTACTAGCTGTCCTGTTTGGAGGAGGTGTAGACACCTCCTACCAGAGCAGGCATTGTTTGTTTCTGACCTCTGAGAGTGGGGCTCTCTCCTCCTAGGGGGTCAAACTCATCTGTGGTGGCAAGCTGGACAGGCCAGCAAGCACACTAGTGGACTAGTAGGTTTCAGAGGGTACTTCTAAAGTACCTTCTTGGGTGCATGTATTAATCTGAAAGAAACAGTTATAGATTCCTCACCTTAAAATATCCCCCAGGCATCAGATTGAATCCGGAATTTTTTTTGGCATTAGTACCCCTGCGTGTCGGTAGGTGGCATCAGTCGTGCCCGTTGTCAGCGTCGTGGTCGCCGGAATGACGTTGCAGAGGTTACTTAGACGCCGCCCTCGCGCACTGGCCTCAGTTCTTTCTTTTTCTGCTCCAGCCAGCGCAGATCCGGAGAGAGCGGTCCCCCAGTCACTTTTTGACTGAGTTTTTGCGACTTTTGTCGACTTCTTTTTCGAGTCTATCATTGACTCCTGGTGCACGAGGAATGCCCGGTTTCAAGGCCTGCGGTTCCTGTACCCAACTGATGTCGGTAACGGATCCGCACCGCATGTGCCTTTACTGCCTGGAGCGTGGCCACGACCCCAAGTCGTGCTCCGAATGCCGAACCATGGCCCTGAAGTTTTTGCGGGAGCGGTCCCGAAAGCTCCTCGAGACCCGGCAGTCGGCTCCGCATCGCTCAAGGTCCCGGTCGCGGGACCGATCACGGAGCCATCACCACCACTTGTCGTCTTAAGTCTTCGTACTTGGGGTCAGGTAAGTCGAAGCACAAGATGAAGTCGAAGAAGCATCGTCGCTCTTCGACTTCCCATCATCCGTCAGCCGACATGACGCAGGGTGCGGGTGGTGCCCCTCCCGCGGCTCTACATGCGGAACCTTCAGGGTCGACTCCTGGGAAGCGATGCATGCCATCTTTGGGCAGCCCATCTCCGCCGGCGCACCTTCGCAGACTCGGCTGGGGGCCCTAGGCCTTCGATGCGCCGGTCGACCTTGTGACACCGGCACCACATCTGCAGCCGTCGCCGGCTGGACTCCCAGCCAGCATCGACCCCGGCTTCCACCGCGGTGTGGACACGGAGCTGGACCGGCGTCGACAGACACCCGATCCGGCGCCGATGGGTACTTTTGTCCCTGTGTTCCACCCTGGCCATTTTCAGCCAGATTGACAGCCAGAGGAGGGTGAGGAAGACTGGGAGGGGTCTAGTGACCCTTTGACAGACCAGCTGGAGTACGCGCCGGACTGGAGAGAGGAACTGGGGGATGCCAGTGATCTGGATCCCTCCCCAGACTTCGGCATGTTGTCTCCTCCTACCGTGGCTACGGAGGAGGGAGCATCATACGCAGTGGTGTTGCGTAGGGCAGCCTGAGGCTCTCCACCTCGAGCTTCCTACAGTGGCAGGCAGGACTAACCTCCTGACAGGTGTTTCAGCCAGCAGTGAGCTCTTCGGAGCCCCTGCTGCCATTCAATGAAGCCCTAACAGACATCATTTTAGGCACCTGGTCCAGGACCAACACAGGTGCTCCTGTGGATAGGCTGGTTGCCCGACGCCACTGCTTGGCCCCGGGCGACCCCACTTTCCTCTCCCAATACCCCATCCCTGAGAGCTTGGTGGTCCAAGCCTCTACGTCCAAATGCGCCTTCCCTACAGCTCCACCTGATAGGGAATCCAAGAAGCTGGACCAACTTGGGAAGAGCATGTTTTCTTCCTCCAGCTTGGGACTGCGGACAGTAAACACTGCATGTCTGTTGGGCCATTATTCCCACTCTGTGTGGGATACCGTGGCGCAAGTGCTGACTCCGTGCCCGGAGGAGGCCCGGGCCGTGGTCTCCCGCGCAGTCGTCGAGGGGAGAGACGCAGCGAAGTTTACCATCTGCTGTGGACTAGATCCCGCCGACACACTTAGCAGGACGATTGCCACGTCAGTAGCCCTTCGGCGCTACGCCTGGTTCTGTTCGGGTTTTTCCGGGGATGTCCAATCCACACTTATGGACATGCCCTTTGATGGCCGTCGCCTTTTCGGCGACCAGGCAGACAACGTGCTAGAGCGCTTTAAGGACTCTCGGCTACGGCCAGGTCCTTGGGCCTCTCCACCACCCGCCCTGTGCAGTCTGCCTTTCGCCTCTTTTGTGGCTACGAAAGGGGTGCCCCACTACGTCCCGCCGCTGACAGGCTAATAAAGATCTGTCGCAGTGTGAAGTCCGGTTCCCCTAACGACCCGGCACCGGCCTGGGTCATATCAGAGGGCCTGGTAGCCCTGGAACCATACATCAGACACGTCTTACAGACCTCCTTTTCCACGCAACGAGTCCCTGGGGAGTGGAAGAAGGCCATAGTACTGCCAATAAGGAAAAAACTGAATGTAAGCATGGAAGTGCTGGAAAATCTCAGACCTATCTCCTTATTGCCGTATGTGGCGAAAGTGGCTGAGAAGGTGGTCAATGCTCAGCTTACTGAGCACCTGGAGAGAGGGAATTTACTACATCCCTCACAATCAGGATTTAGGGCGGGCTACTCTACGGAGACAGCTCTCCTACGGGCCACTGAGACTTTAAGAGCAGGGGCGGATGCAGGACATACAATGGCCCTGATCATGCTCGACCTCAGCGCGGCTTTTGACACCGTAGCGCATTCCATCCTGCTACGGTGTCTGAGCGAAGCTGGGGTCGTGGGTCCTGCGCTGTACTGGTTACAGTCGTTTCTCACTGAAAGATGTTTCCAGGTACAGCAAGGGACATGTCGTTCGGTCGAGATGCCACTAGATCAGGGAGTGCCTCAGGGCTCAGCATTGAGCCCTACTCTTTTTAATCTCTACATGGCCTCCCTGGCGAAGGTTGTACAATCATTTGGGGTGGAATTGGTGTCTTACGCCGACGACACCCAGCTGCTGATTTCCCTATCGCAGAACACCGCCAACACCCCCACCAACTTTAAGTCCTGTATGCAGGCACTAGCTGAGTGGATGGACTCCCACTGCCTAAAACTCAATGGCTCCAAGACAGAGGTGTTGGTGGTGGGGGGAAAAAGCAAAAACTGGTCAGCCGAGTGGTGGCCTCCATGTCTTGGCCCTACCCCCATACCTTGTGAGGAGGCTAAGAATCTAGGAGTCTGGATGAATTCCTCTCTCTCCTATGATGGCCACATAAGGCGTCTTGTGGGCAAATGTTTTGGAGTACTAAAGACCCTAAACAAAACCTTAGACCTCCTACCCATAGCGACCAGAAGGACACTGACGCAGGCACTGGTGACCTCTCGGATGGACTATGGAAACATCTTGTTCCTAGGGGCCACCGAGGGCTGCCTGGGCCGCCTGCAAGTTATCCAGAATTCCGCCGCTAGATTGGTGCTAAGAAGACCTAGGAGGGCTAATTCTCAAAAGGCGCTGGATGCGCTTCACTGGCTGCCTGTGAAGAAACGTGTGCTGTTTAAGTGCCTCCTCGTCTGTCACCGAATTGTCTGGGGCAGGTCGCCCGCCTACCTTAGGGATCTAGTCGGCCACTACGAACCAACAAGGACCCTCCGGTCGGAGGGTGCCGGGCTGCTGACAGTCCCCAGGATAAGGAAGGCTAGAATGGGTGGACGATCTTTTGCGTTCCAAGCAGCTCAACAATGGAACAAACTTCCTCCTGCTCTGAGACTGGAGAGCAGTGAAGCGCTGTTCAGGGCCAAGCTTAAAACACATCTATACACTGTGTAGGTCACAGGCTCTCATAGTGATCGCTGGTAGCTTTAGCGCGGGGACACGCCGAGATGGCGTTACTGAGCGCTCTATAAGCTCTCTATAAATAAAGAGCTACAGGCCAGCGCAGGCTGTTCAGCCCCAGCACGGCTGAGGACGTGGGAACCACTGGTGTGGTTCTGGGCCCCAGCGAGCGGGCCAGTCCACCACATCCCCCTCTGCATCAGCCTCTAAACCCTCCTAGTCTGACCTTCCAAGGCCACCAAACGCCAGTGGGCGGCAGGATCCACCATCACCTCCTCCACTGGCGCACCATCATGTCGGACAGGTGGGTTCTGCAGATAGTCTGAAGGGGCTACTCCCTCCCCTTCTAGACTACCCATCCGTCAATGCCACCTCAGTACCATCGCATGTCGGAGGATCACCTGGCCCTTCTCCAACAGGAAGTTTCAGCCGTCTTGGCCAAAGGGGCCATCAAGCACGTTTCTGCTCCAGACGTAGGTCATGGTTGCTATTCCCACTACTTTCTGGTGCCCAAGAAGGACAAAGGCCTTGGATCTCGGGAACGTCAACCGCTTCCTCCGAAGGAGAAGTTCAAAATGTTGAGGCTCGCTCAGGTCTTGACTGCCCTCTACACTGGAGACTGGTGAGTAGCATTGGACTTGCAGGACGCTTATTTTCACAACCCGTCCTGCCGGCCCACCGGAGTTACCTACGGTTCACGGCAGGCCACGAGCACTTTCAGTTTAAAAGCGCCCCTTTGGTCTTACCAGCGCCCCTCGGGTGTTCACGAAAGTGGCGGTGGTCGTAGCTCATCTGCGCAGATCAGGGGTTCCAGTCTTCCCCTATCTCGACGACTGGTTGTTGAAGGCGGGCTCGTCCCAGGCAATCGTCTCCCACCTCCAGACTATGGCCAACCTCCTGTATTTGCTGGGGTTCTCCATCAGCGTGCCAAAGTCGCACTTGACTCCCTCTCTGAAGCTCCTTTTCATCGGATATTCTGGATACGACGCAGTTTCGGGTTTATCCTCCCGAACAGCAAGTCCGGGATATTCGGGCTATGATTCCGATCTTTCAGCCTCTATCCCGGGTTTCGGTCAGGATGACCCTAAGGCTGCTGGGCCTCATGGCCTCCTGCATCCTGCTGGTCAATCATACAAGGTGGCATATGCGGGCTCTGCAGTGGGACCTGAAGTTTCAGTGGGCGCAGTATCAGGGGAATCTGTCCGATTACGTCCAGATCTCAGAGGGCACTGCACGACAATTGCAGTGGTGGCTCACAAATCAGGATTGGGTCAACGGCAGATCCCTCTCCCTTCCCCAGCCAGAACAGTGGTGACGGAGGCATTCCTTCTGGGATGGGGCGGCCACATGGGAGAGGCGGAGATCAGAGGCCTCTGGTCTCCAGCGGAGTCCGAGCTCCACATCAACCTTCTGGAGCTTCGGGCGATCCGTCTTGCACTGAAGGCATTCCTTCCCCCTGTCCGGGGAAGAGTAGTGCAGGTGTTCACGGACAACACCACCGCAATTTGATACTGCAAGAAACAAGGTGGTGTAGTGTAGCTCCTATATCCCTGATAGGCTCTGCGCATTGGAATAATATACACTATAGTTTTGACATAGGACTGAGTTCAGTATGTCTCTATCGAGTACATTAAACTTAATTACTTGTGTGTGCCAGCTAACTCAGAGGTCACTAGAAAAATTCTGGAATGATCAAGAAGGGATTAGTTTCTGACAACCGCATAAACATGACAACTTTGTTTCCCTTAGAATCGTGGAAACAATAGATAACCGTTTCATTCAGTCAGTCGTGCATGCTTCGTTTCTACAGAGTTGCACAGAAATAGATAGACGGGCGTTTCAATAAAAATAGTTTATTGAACAGTCTTATTTCTCGTGCAAGAGATATGAACTGCTACAATCGTAAGACAGAATGCGAAGTAAAATATGTACAACGTTAGCAGTAAGATAAAATAATACTCCAATAGCATGATTTGTAGCTATGCCAGATATTCATAAAAATACATACATAAATAACACAGGCTAAAATGTTAATACTCATCTGATGATTCTAGCTAGTTCTACCCCAGTGTACCTAACCTAAGTGTAGTACGAGGTAAAAAGCAGGTGCTGTTTGTCTATAGTCTATTTCAGCTATAGTTGCCAAGATTTGCCAAAAGTCCCTCTAGGTTCTAGCCCACTCCATACCTTAGAATGAGCAAGGTTGGAATCTCTTTCCGAGTCTCGATCTCTAACACCCCGCAAGGGGAGTCAGAAATACTGGAGCTGGATTCTCTGCGAGGAGGAGGACAGCGTCTGGTCAGTGCGTCAGGCGGGGACTTGACTTCCTTACAAACTTGCCGTGGCGAGCCGCATCATGCAAGTAGGCAGCCGAACCGTGGTTTGCCATGGTAAGTGAAGGTATATTTATACCTTGAAGGTGTTTAGGAATGCCAGTATGGACATAAACGTCGGGCAGAACGTCATGAATGAACCCCTAAGGAATAGATGTTCATGCATAATAAATGAGTTCTTGGAGAAATCAGTATCCAAGCAAGGGGAAGTCCTAAAGGCTTAAGAGTCTGGTTTTCCAAGAACTCGTTGTGACGTAGATGAACGGATGTAGGTGGCCATGCCTGTATTTGGTTAGCATGGATAATGCATAAATAAGGGTAGGATTTCTATGTCTAAATATGGGCAATGCGAATTGTGCCTATATAAGGACATAAACCGGGAAACCTATATACGGTATCTAAATCGACACACAACACCCACTCCACTTTCGTATGAACGACATTACTAAATCTTAAAGATGCTAAACATATCTAAAATATAGCTACAAATGGATGGCTAAGAACATGTTCAAAAATACATCATAAAATGCATAAAAACTGTTGCCATGCATAAAGATGCATTGGTGCTGTACATATTAAAGCAATGTTTGATTCTAAGCAATATTTACATTGAATGCCAAATGAATGAACATATATATATATAGATAGATATAGATATACATACACAATATGAAACGGCTCGTAAATACAGAAGAAAAAAGGACGAAACCATTTCATACTAAGTTACATAAATCAATTGGTATTGACAAGGTGACAAATTTGTCTCTGAAAGTGTATCAAAGAATTCTGTTCGCTATGAATAGTTCTACTATAAGCAGATTACTGGGCCATAAAAAGAAAAATTCAAACTAGAAAAAAAAAATGTAATCATAGGAAAAAGTTCCAAGTTCAGTCTTTGTTTTGAACAATGAAGGCCAAATTCAGAGCCTTCCCGGTACACTGTGTGCTGAATCAAAAGGCAGTGTATGGGGATGGAGAAAACCTGAAATCTTCTAAACATGTAGACAAAAAGTTGTCTACCGTTGTATGTGAAAGTTGGATTACCTCGTTTAGAAGATTAACCGCACATAGATGAGAAGCATCGCCGTCAGCATTGGTCGCATCAGCAATGTTCGTATTGGATGTTACCTGCGTGCCTGTTGTTTCCTCTCGTACCTCAGCAGTAGTAATTTACGTCTGTGAGATCTCAATGAATGCCGTCATTAGGATTGGTAGCCGCTGGGGACAACACACAGCATGGGCCGTTACCGGGTCCAGCAGAGTATCGATATCCGTAGGCATGACTGATGGGAGTGTTGGACAGATGTCTAGCACGCATTCTTCACTGCAAAGCAGGCAGCGTAGAACAGGTAAGATGCAATCTTGCCAGATTGGTCTGAATGACAGAAACCATGTGGTATTTAATTCTCGTAGATGAGGTAAACCTAAAATTTAGACGATGCGCTCACGACACTTCATTTCCAATAGAGCTCTCTCTATGGTGCTTGGAGTGACGCTGATGATTTGGCTTGCCTTATCGGAGCAGTAGGAGCAAAAATAGGATCCCTGCAACGAGTCCAAAAAGTAGTGGCAGTCCGCCAAACACAGAGTGCACGAAGTTGGGAATTATTCCGAGGAGTGCTTGAAAAGGTGATAACAGTCCTGAACACATGGTCTTAAACACGTGTACAATACCGCTCATATCAGACATGTTTAAGATAAGTTCCAACATTTCTGAGAAATGTATAGGGCAGTTTGTATTCAAAAGGGCATGTATCTCGGCAGAAGTGCTTGCAACTTGTAGATCATAGGTTTATTTGGCCGAGGTCAGTGGCACAGTTTGTTGTAAAAGAATGGCTTTCATTCTGCTTAGAGTATCAATTCGTATAGAAGAGCTGTTCAGTGAAGGCCATAGAGGCAACTCCCTGACTGTCTGTATTTGTGGAAACAAGACTTGCATACAGCAAGTGACCCTGGATGTAACCGTTACTAGATATGGGATACCTGGCAACATGCCACAGCAGCTGTGATCATTCAACATGAGGTAACTTCCATTTGAAAGTAGTCCAAAAATTGGAGTAATCACTGCATCTGGTGAGCCTTGCAGGTGACAGGATAAGTTTGTAGTGGAACCATCGCAGGCCCCGTGTAAATTAATACCCTGACAAAGGAGAGAACTGCTTAGTGCGTTTTCACAGTTTGTACCGCTAAGGAACACTTCACGCCCCCCACTCCAACATCTATGTGTGTAAGGTAAATTCCAAGATGTCTTGATGTCTTGTTTACCCAACCTTTCATATTTGCCTGCTGGTATATGTTTTAGGCAATATTGAAAATGGAAAGTTGTAACAGGCAGAGTAATTTTACCATGTATGATCCACTCAGCTGGTTTTTCTGCCACCGTGAATGGTAATTTTTCCAGTTTTTCAATGCTCAATACAGTGTAGTCTGCTCCCCTTTGTGCCAGTCAGATCTGTTTTTCAGTGAGATTGAATTCTGAAAACAGTGACGTAGTGTTGATTAAACGCCAAGGCACATAGCCTGAACGCAAGTTTTAGAGCGTCCAGCTTAATACCATTATAGAACGTAATTGAGACTGACCATGTTGCAACGTGACCAAGTCTTGTTCCATGATGTCTATGGCAGAAGACACAATGCTGTCCAATGACTATATCCTGAATGACAGAGCCGTTAACCCATTGTCTAATACAGAGAGATTTCTCTAAATTAATACGATAAATTTCTCGCATTCGTTCTGCAGTCTCTGTTTGGGTAATCTTCCATATTTCATTATAAGCAGCGTAGATATCGGCATATATGAAATGTTTTTGACGTGGTTTTCTCGGTCCTAGCAAGAATTCCCTAAGTTCTGAGCCTTCTTTAAGGAAAGATAAGAGTTGTTTTACATCCTGCTGTGTAGCTTTCTGTAGCCAATCAAGGCAGAGTTTCCCGACACTGTATATTGTTACTACCCCTGGATGCTGTCCTTGAACATAGCGTGGGTCTGGCCTGTTGATAGTGAAACACTGTGTTTTGTTCAGGAATCAATCTTGACAGTTGTTTGTGTCTGTGGGCCAGAGCAACCATTTTTTACATTCTGGATCTGATCTGTTGTGATGCAAAATATTATGTACGTTGACCTCCCCCCGTGTAGTGCTATTACTTGCAGGCATACGTATGGTCGGTGTGTTCATGTCTTTGATCTTGGCTAACCCAAGTCAAGACGTCTGTTGGACGGTGTCATTCAAAAACATAATTTGCTCAGGGATGATACAGGCTCTAAACAAAGCTTCTACCCCCTGCACTTGCCAATCTTTTGTACCCCAGACAGATTTTGTCTCAATGTTGTCTTTCCAAAAGTCAAAACCCTGTCTAGACAGTTGGGCAATAAAGGCTGCAGAATAAATCTGTTTCGTATTGGTTAACATATTTTTCGTTCCTGTCCTGTTCAAATTGTTGAAATAAAATGATTCTGGATTTGATAAGTTGAACCCTAAAAAATATGGAAATTTAATTGCTAAAGTTTTTGAGCTACCCTTTGGAGGTGTAGGACAGTGTTCCCATTGGGTATACATAAATACATTTCTAGGTGATGCAGTTTTATGCAAGAAATGATGAACATAGTGATTATAACAATACATTTGTTCATAGTCTGATGAACCATCTAAATATTCATGATTTGTGAATACTGCAGACATCTCTAGATCAGACATCATGTTATTAACAGTCTCGAAGTCCCAATCATCAGAAAGGGTACTAGAGGTAATAAAGTCACTTAATGAAATTTCAAATAAGTGTGGAATCTTCAAATGTTCCGACGGGCCAAAAATGTCATATTCAGTTCTGTCCTAAACTACACCCTCTGGTATAGGAATGGCTGTGATGTTCACTTCTGACAAGTCTCTTGCTTCACGATGGGATGATTTGTGTGGCTGGAGAAGTAAGTTCACTCTTTTACTTGCTGTGTCCATTGGAATATATGTTCCATTTATCAGCATACCCAGAGTTATTACTAGAGCTAACCAAAGTAGAAAGAAGAGTATTCCCAAAACAATCCATAGTTCAATCCACGGTGAAACCTGATACGTCTTTTTCAGGAGATGAAAAATGTCTGTTGCTTGTTCTAAGTTCTTTGTGCTGGCGTCGTTTCAGGTTCGCTGGGATCCTCAGAAAACGTATCATAGTTCATGAAATAGCCAGAGGCAGTTCTGTCAATGGTTGGAATTGCATCAGGATTTGTTGAAATCGCTGGAACCAGTTGATCACTTGTTACTTCGTTGTAGACATGTGTATGAGGACGAACTGTTATTTGGGTCTCAAGAGGGACGAGTTCCATAGCTTTGTTGCTTAGTCCTTTATTTCTCACTTCAAAGGTGATGAGTCTCTCAGTTTGAACCTCTTGGATTGTAGCTAGCGGAGTGCGCCTGCTACATTGTCGGAGTACACTTGGCCTACTGCTTAGTATCGGCCACATAGTGTGGTTTTAGCAGGTCGATAGACACAAATCTTTTCTCCTTTTTACCAGCAAGGGGCGGCAGAAGTACTGCTCTCGATCCGTGGATTGCTAGGACAGGTACTGGTTGTCTGTAAGAACGCCCAAATTCCTTCTTGTCCGCGATCTTTTCTCTGACTAGATCACCAAGCTTCGGGATGCAGACAGGCCTTGCTGGGGCGGTTGGTTTTTCCCCAGTGGTGGTTGGCTTCAGGAACATGTTGCTTTGTTTCGATCTTAGTTCATTTAAGTCCTGTAAAACAGCCAAACGATCTTTGATATCAAACTTTTTATTTTCCACCACTGTGCCTTTCATGTCAAGGTCCGGATTCAACATTCTAGTTCCAAATAGGACTTCATATGGAGTGACACCCCCTAGAGAACTTCTTGGCAAATTGTTTAATGAGCGTTGGACCCCATAAAGATGTTTGACCCACCCATCACCCGAACCTAATACCCTAGCTGTTATAGACTGCTTTATGTCCCGTTTTTTTCTTTCCACAACAGAATTGCCCTCAGGATGGAATGGACAAGAATACCGCAATGCTACGCCCAAACTGGCCATGGCCTCTTTGTAAGCTCGAGAGCTAAACGCAGGACCCTGGTCAGAATGTAGTGTGCCAATTGCGTATGTGCCGATAAAGACTCGCAAATCTTTTATAACAGTTCGAGCGTCAGCCGAGCTCTGAGGCCACATCCAAAGGAACCTTGATTAGTGTTTGTGGGACTGCATTCGTCCACAGGGATGGCTGCAGGTATATAGTCTAATGGTGTCTGTACTGCACTGACTACGTTGTATACAGGTGCCTGGTGGCGTTCTGTACTGTGATCTCTATTGCAGTCTATCCATTCATTGATAAGTGTGAATCAGTGCATTCATTCCTGGCCACCAGTACATCTCTTTTAGTTTTAAAATTATTTTAGAGATCCCCTGATGTGTCAGACCCTCTCCCAGATGTGCTTCGTAAATCAAATCTGCTCTTCGTTCCATGTTTGGTATTACCCTATCCCCCACTCCAGGGATTCGAGATAACGGAACGCTGTTTGCATCAATTATATATGAGTATTTGAGTGGAAACCTTTTAGGTAACGCTGCACTGCTGCCTTTGCTTGAAGCATTGACAGCCAGTATTGTTTCACTGTCTATTTTCGTTTTTGAACGAGTGATTGCAGCTACGGAAGCCGTTTGCACCGACCCTTTCGCGGCTTCATCAGCCAATGAATTCCCTTCAACTTGAACGCCATCACGTTGATGACTCGGTGTGGGTATCACGTGAGTGTTTTGTAGTCTGTTTTGCAACTAAACTACTTGTTCCCAAAGCGTTTTATGTTTGATTGTGCCACCTTTTGCATCTTTGAAACCATTTTGAAGCCAATTCTGTAAATATTCATTGTGTGATTGAACACAATAAAAAGAATCGCACACTATGAGTGTGGGGAATTAGCGATCCGTATTTTCAAGTTCCAATTTAAATGCTTGTAGTTCAGCTTGCTGACCTGTACATTCTCCTAGAGATTGCGTTTTTGTGACCATTGGTCTGAATTTGCCATTGAGCATACAACCTTTAACGATCGCGCATGCTGCACTATAAGTGTGCTTATCCCTCGTAGCGGGTTGTGCAGATCCATCAGTATAAATTATAAATTTGTACTGGTCAAGAGGGAGAGTTTCAGTAGGCAGAGGAAATTCGTGTTCGTATTGCAGGAATGCTTGTGTTTTTAAATAAGGATCAAAAACATATTCAACATCAGTTGCAGCAAGAGAATTAACCCACTGTATCCATCTTGGATGTAAAGCTTTTTCATTCGGAATACTCGCTCTTGTAACTGCCTCTAAGGCTGGTACAGGAGTTACGACCATAATGCGTTTCCCCTGTGCTAGGGCTCTTACTTTTGCTACAGCGGTTTGAACTGCTGTCAGATTTTTTTCTGTCCATGTAAATTTCATTTCTGCTTGCGTATACAAATGTGATTTGTATGCAATTGGTACTTTTTCACCTTCGTTAAAAGTTAAGTAGGTGAATCCGCATTGACCCGAAATTATTCGGATCACTAAGTTGCGTACGTTTACGTGTGTTTGTAAATGTTTGTTGCGAACATGTCAGCTTGAAGTGAACGCAGAGTATCTGTGTGTTCCTGTGTCCAATGTGAGATTTTAAAATCAGGTTTGATTAATTCGTAGAGAGGTTTAACCCTTTCTGCACAGTTTAGAAGGTATGTTCTTCCAAAATTTAGGAACCCTAGAAGAGGCTGTAAGTTTTTCATTGTTTTTGGAGGTTGGAGAAGCGCACACTTTTCTAAAAAGTTGTCTACCAGGCTTTTTCCTTCACTTGATAGTTAATACCCAAGGAAAAGGACGTTGAGATGAGCAATTCTCGATTTTTTTTTTTTTTTATTGAATTTATAACCTTCAGAAGTGAAGCCCAGTATAATGGTATTCACTCTGTTCAAGTGTCTGTTCAGGTCATCGTCTGTTAGATAGATATCATCGACATATGACAATGCCTTGTCATCATAAATTTGTAGTAACTCTGTTACCCTTGCTGAGAATAATCCTGGACTATTCTTAAATCCCTGAGGGAGACGACAGAATTGACGCTGGGTCCCCATTATTGAGAAAGCTGTCAAATACCTACTTTCAGGTGCTATGTTTTGACAAAAGAAACCATTAGAAATATCTAATGTGGTTTTATATTTTTTACGCACAATGTTATTCATTAATGCTGTACTATGTGCATTTTGCACGGCAAATGTTCTACAACAAGATTTTAGGTGTCTGTAATCCAAAACTAGACGATATGTATTGTCTGGTTTGGAAACGGGAAACAAAGGATTGTTCATTGATGAGGTGCATGTTTCAATCACCCCGTGGTATTCAAGTTGATCTAAGATCTCCCTAACCTGTTTTTTAGCTTCTTGCTTAATTAGATACTGCCTTTGCGCAGAGGGTTGATTTTTTAACTGGATCTTATGGTGAGGCGAGTCCTCATCCCATCCTACATGATGTTTGTATAATGCTGGGGCTTGGGCCACTGCCCATTTCTTGGCATAAGTATATTTTAAATGTACTGGAACATGGTTAGAGAAGGCTGGCATGATGATGTCTTCGCCATGTGGGCACTCTCTGACAAATTCTGGTGGCCAGTCTCGTTCTGGTTTAAGTATATCATAACCCTTTGAAAGTCGCTCCCAAAAGAGTGCTTTCACTTTTCTTGGTATGTCTCCCTCCATCCAGAGTGTTATTTCATATAACCTTTGCGGAGAACTAACTCTGGTGTCTGCAGTTTCAACTCGAATGTCTTCATTCAGGTCCACTGTCTCCAGATGTCCCTTCAGGTTCTGGTGAGCTATTGATAATTCTGCTGCGCTGTCCAACATTGTCTGAGCTCATTCTCCGTTCTGGAGTTGTGCTCTCAGAATCCTCGGCATGTCTGATCTTCAGACCTGCTACTTTCTTCTTGGAGAATTGAGGTTTTGGTTTGTTTGGCTGAACGTGTTGATCGTGTTTGGACTTCACACGTTCTTCTTTTCGATCTGACTGTCCTCTTCTTTCGGATGTCTGTGACGATATCTGAAAGGTACGAGAGGAGCGTGTATCAGTATCTTGATACTTGTCAGGTTTTCTCAAATTATCCCTATTCCTGAGGTTATACCTCCTTTCAGAGGGCTCTTTTGAGGAGACCTACCTCTGGATTGAGAATCTTTCTCTTTTGAATGTTGTTTGTTATTTTCCCACTTCTTTTTAGAAGCGGTAGGATTGTCGTTAGTAAAGGCCTTTTCAGGACTTTCAGACATTTGAGGTTTAACTGGTTTCCCTCCCAAACTGTCTCGGCCTAATTCTTCATAGGATTTTTCAATTATTCTGGCTAGTTCTTGTGGTTGTTCTGTTACATCAAATTCCCTTAATTTCTGGCGGATTGCCACTGATGCTGCTTCTCCTTTAATATTGGATAATATTAAAGTTGAGACCTGGTCGAAATTTTTCAGTAACTTCATACCTAAATTCAGTGCAGGCTCTGCCCCGTATTCGTTTTGAATTTGTTTCAGGGCATCAGGTATTATCGCCATAGACGAAACACCATGTGTTTTAGTGTAAATAGCAGGAAAGACTGTGCCCCAAGTGGTGCAGTCTTCCAGATGTGGTGTGATCCCCATTGGTAAACAGATTGTTAGAATTCTATGTTTCTCATAAGGGCTGGTATTGGGAAATACCGCTTCGATTTGAGTAATTTTTTGAGCTATCCAGAACGGAATTTGTTCACGTTTTGTGGGCATTTTACCCGTGACTGCATATAAAGTCTGTGATGTGATTTTTAACGCATTCCCCTGGTGAGAGGTTTGTCTTGGAATGGCAATTGTTGGTTGGACTGTGAAAGTCTGCATGACGTATTGAACCAATTGTCTATATATTTTGATTAACTCCTTGAGTTGAGCAAGTAATTCTACGTCTGACATTTCTTTAATGTCCGGATGAGGTGTGTAGCCGGCTAAAATCGGCCATTTTGCTCCTGGTCTACCTAGTGGACTGAGCCTGATAATGTGATTGTAATGTTTTATGGCGCCTTTAAACCAGAGATCATGCTCCTGGTATGTGAGTGAAATTTCAATATCCTCGAAAGGAATATATTCAACAGGTGGTTCATCTTCTTTGTAGAAGTGAAACGTTTTAGTTACTGGATTTGATTCTGGGAATATTATCCATGAATAGAATACCTCTGTCTGGTGAGATTCATGTGCCTCTATCACAAAAACAGCTCTACCACCTCTTGGTGTTAGGCCATGTTTTAGAGTGATGGCTCTCCTTAAATTTGGAGTGATGATTTTCGCATCTTCATCGGTTTCATTAAAACCTGTATAATCAAAAACTGCTACGACCTCGTCGGGTACAGCTCCATCGGTTCCGGTGTTATTATCCTCGTTTTGGGACATTTGTTTAATGAAAATTGCAGAGCAAGTTTCAAGGGAACAAAGATAGGGTGCACAATATTTTGGAACACTGTATCCTTCAACGTTGAACAAACCAAACAGCTAATACATAGGATTTTTGTCCTACTCAGCAATGGCGGATATTATCCCTACCCACTCCAGACGTCTTATTGAGTATTAGGAGTAGGGGTCTCTGACAAAAGCACAACTGAGTTACTTCAGTATCTAGCGTTACATTAGTGCCTTACCAAACCGTTGGGCGCCATGTAGTGTAGTTCCTATATCCCTGATAGGCTCTGCGCATTGGAATAATATACACTATAGTTTTGACATAGGACTGAGTTCAGTATGTCCCTATCGAGTACATTAAACTTAATTACTTGTGTGTGCCAGCTAACTCAGAGGTCACTTGAAAACTTCTCGAATGATTAAGAAGGGATTAGTTTCTGACAACCGCATAAACATGACAACTTTGTTTCCCTTAGAATCGGAACAATCTCAGAATTGTAGAAACCGTAGATAACCGTTTCACTCAGTCAATCGTGCATGCTTCGTTTCTACAGTTACACAGAAATAGATAGATGGGCGTTTCAATAAAAAGGGTGTATTGAACAGTCTTATTTCTCGTGCGAGAGGTATGAACTGCTATAATAGTAGGACAGAATGCGAAGTAAAATATGTACAACGTTAGCAGTAAGATAAAATAATACTACAATAGCATGGTTTGTAGCTATGACAGATATTCATAAATATACATACATAAATAACACAGGCTAAAATGTTAATACTCATCTGATGCTTCTAGCTAGTTCTACCCCAGTGTGCCTAGCCTAAATGTAGTACGAGGTAAAAAGTAGGTGCTGTTTGTCTATAGTCTAGTTTAGCTCTAGTTGCCAAGATTTGCCAAAAGTCCCTCTAGGTTCTAGTCTGCTCCATACCTTAGAATGAGTGAGGTTAGAATCTCTTTCTGAGTCTCGATCTCTAACACCCCGCAAGGGGAGTCAGAAACACTGGAGCTGGATTATCTGCGAGGAGGATGACAGCGTCTGGTCAGTGCGTCAGGTGGGAACTTGACTTCCTTCTGAACTTGCCGTGGCGAGCCACGTCGTGCAAGTAGGCAGCCGAACCGTGGTTTGCCATGGTAAGTGAAGGTATATTTATACCTTGAAGGTGTATAGGAATGCCAGTATTGAAGTAAAAGTTGGGCAAAAGAATGTCATGAATGAACCCCTAAGGAATAGATGTTCATGCATAATAAATGAGTTCTTGGAGAAATCAATATCCAAGCAAGGGGGAAGTCCTAAAGGCTCAAGAGTCTGGTTTTCCAAGAACCCGTTGTGACGTAGATGAACGGATATAGGTGGCCATGCCTCTATTTGGTTAGCATGGATAATGCCTAAATAAGGGTAGGATTTCTATGCCTAAATATGGGCAATGCGAATTGTGCCTATATAAGGACATAAACCGGGAAACCTATGTACGGTATCTAAATCAACACACAACAGTGGGGTGGGGTCGTGGACCCTATGTCAGGAGGCCCTGTGCCTTTGGACATGGCTGGAACATTAGGGCATATCCCTGGTGGTTCAACACCTGGCAGCTTCACTGAACGCTAGGGCGGACAAACTCAGCCACAGGTGCATGATAGATCACGAATGGCGTCTTCACTCGGAGGTGGAGCAAGGTCTCTTTTAACAGTGGGGCGAGCCTTGGTTAGATCTATTCTCCACCGGAGAGAACGCGCAATGTTAGCAATTCTATGCGTTGGAATTTCCAAGGCGGCACTCGCTAGGCGACGCTTTTCATCGCGAGTGGAGTTGCGGTCTTCTATACGCCTTTCCGCCTATACCACTTCTGCCCAGAGTGCTGAAGAAGATCAAGCACGACCGGGCCCAAGTCATTCTTGTGGCTCCGGACTGGGCACGGAGAGTCTGGTATCCCGAGCTGCTCAACATGGCCATCGATCCTCCAATGCGACTGCCTCTTCGGGAGGCTCTTCTGTCGCAGCAGCAGGGGACGTGCCTCCACCTGAACCTGTCTAGTCTCCACCTCCTTGCGTGGAGATTGAGCGGCGGCAGTTGACGTCATTTGACTTGCCTCCTTAAGTTTGTGATGTAACCTTGGCAGCCAGGCGTCCCTCCACTAAGACGGTATACGCCTGCAGATGGAATAAGTTTGTGTCATGGTGCACAGGAAAGGCTGTGGATCCCCTTTCTGCCCCTCTTTCTGAGGTTCTCTTGTTCCTCCTTTCTCTGGCCCAGGTAGGCTCTGCTCTGGGGGCTCTAAAGGGCTTCTTCTCGGCCATTTCAGTATTTCTTAGGCTTCCTCATCAGCCTTCTCTAAATCGCTTTCTTAAAGGCATTACTCATTTGTTTCCTCCTGTTACCTTCGTAATGCCTCAGTGTGCCTGGAACTTGGTGTTAACCTATCTTATGTGCACTCCCTTTGAGCCACTACATAACTGTCCTCTAAGACTCTTAACTCTCAAGACTGCTTTTCTGGTGTCCATCACCTCTGCACACAGGGTGAGTGAGCTACAAGCTCGGTCTTCCAAGCCTCCTTTTCTGGCGGTTCATCCGGACAATGTCATTCTCAGAACTCGACCTTCCTTTTTTCAAAAGGCGGTCACTTCTTTTCATATTGGCCAAACCATCACTTTGCCCACCTTCTTTCCGCCTACGCAGCCTTCAAAAGAGGAAGAGCGGCTCCACCGTCTGTATCCAAAACGTGCGCTCTCCTTTTATTTGGATTGCACCAAACAATTTGGGGTGGACGACTAGCTCTTTGTTGGTTACGTTGGCGCTAAGAAAGGTCGGGACGTGCACAAACGGACCATCTTTAGGTGGGTCGTTTTGTGCATTAAAGCCTGTTACTCTTTGGCTAAGAAAGATCCTCCAGTGGGGTTTGCATGCCCATTCTACCAGGGCGATGGCAGCTACTTCTGCTTTGAGACGGGGAGCCCCCTACATGACCTCTGTCAGGCAACTACGTGGGCATTGCTGCACACGTTTACGAGAAGCTACTGCCTGGACAGCCAAGTCCTAAGAGATTGCTTCTTCGGCCGTTCTGTTCTCCAGGACTTTCGGGTGTGATCTTTGTTCGCACACCCACCTCCGGGGTTGGTATTGCTGGGGTATCTATTCTAAGGTATGGAATCTATAACTAATGTGTTTCTTTCAGATGCACAAGTTACTTAACTTTGGTAACAATATATCTGTAAGAAACAGTTTAGTTATAGATAACTTACCGCCCCACTCATCCTCCCCATTCTGCAAACTGATTTCTAGGGTTAAGGACATCCTTTCAGTGCCCTAGTGTTGTGCACCAGTGGTCAGTGCCTTGCATGGCTTTGCATTCCTGGTGCGGAAAGTTGTGTACAGAACTGACGTCAGTGCGCAAGGGCGGCATCCAAGTAACCTCCGCGACATCATCCCGGCAATCACGACGCCGACGACTGATGCGGAGTCGACCGACACCACCTACCGACGCGCAGGGGTACTGCGGACGAAAAACTTTACGGATCCGGTCTGACGCCCGGGGGATACTCTAAGGTAAGGAATCTATAACTAACCTAAGTCTCTTACAGATCTATCGTTACCGAAGGTAGGTAACTTGTGCATTAATCCATCACTGGAATCAGTGTGGATTTACTAATACGAGGTGTTTGATGCCAAACACCATATGATCCAGTGGAGCCAATATGTGGCCGGTAAACTTGTCTGACCAGTGCCCAGGACATACCTTTAGATGTCTTCCCTGCTCACAGTGTCTTTGGCATGGCCCGTAGGAGTGTGCCATGTCATGTTTTCAAACATGGTTTGCACCATGTCATGCTCCCTGCAATGGCAGTCTGTGTGGAATTTGTGTATGGGTCGCATAGAGTGGCATAAGATATGCTGCAGCCCTTAGGTCACTCTCTTTAGTACCCCTGCCCTAGGTACTTGAGGTACCATTTACTAGGGACTTACATAGGTGCTAAAATCCTTAGCCAGTTGTGAAACAATCAGACATCACTTTGTTATAAGGAAGGAGCACTGCCATTGAGGTTTGGTTAGCAGGCCTCATTGCACTTTCAGTCGAAAATCAGTAGCTAAAATGGGGGCAAAAAGTGGGAGGGGGGAATACTGCAACAAAAGCCTAGTTTCCTATAGGGGGATCTATGACGTTTTGTCTCATAATGTGTAAAAAGAGGGCATATTTTGTCCGGAATTAGTTTGGGATACAGAAGCAAGTGCTTAATTCCTCAAAAGGAAGAAACTGATTAGAAACAATCAGAGAAATTGTGGTAATGTGACTAGCTAACAGGGGTGGCCAATGAAGGACTTTGTTAGGATAATAAAGATAGTTGGGAAGGTGTGTATACCTGAGAAATAAAATAAAATGAGCAATAATGGAAAATTCAAGGAATGAAAAGAGAAATTAAAGAAAAATCAAGAGAATGCCAGAGCGGAGAAATGGGAAGGAGCCCAAGAGCAGTAGGAGACTGACCTAAAAGTCTTTACTGCGGCATGTACTGAGGGCCTTTGTTTGAGTCGAATGGCCCATTCTCCCTGGAGTTAGCATGATTATTGGTTTTCACACCTGGTATGTGCGTGGTCTAAAGCTTTCTGTGCGCAGCAAGATGACAGCACATGGGCTGGCGCCCAAGCGCGCATATGTTACAGGGAGCACTGCTTTAAACATATCTGATAAAGACATCTAGCTGCAAACTCCTTAACTCCACCCGCACCCCCCCCCAGGCTCCAGTCTGGATCTGTGAGAATTTTCAGCAGTACCTCTGTGCGCCGGGGGATGGCGTCGCATGGCTCCACCCTGACGTGTTATACGGATATGATGTCAGTGGAGCCATATAAGTCCCTCCTGGCGCGCTGACGTCAGTTTTCTTCTTTTCCGTGCTGCAACGTGGATTCAGGAGAAGCGACTTTGCAGCGTGAATCCGTTTCTGGATTCACATGCTGTGCATCATTCTGCCATCTAGTGGTTGGGTCCGGAATAGTCTTTGTTTTTCTTTTCTTTTTTTTCGTGTTTTGGGCATCGTCAACCATCATTTGGTGCCAAGTCCGTCAGCTGCGTGACGTCAGTCGCCGCCCCGGAGGTTGTTGTGCATAGTAGCCATCTTTGGATTCTTTTTCCTGTATTTCAGTCTTCTAGTTCTTTAGATGGTACTTAAGTGAATTGTTAGTTATAGTGCTGACCTGCTTGTATTCCTTGTAGGGGAGGCTGGGTGAGCCACATGTGAATCCAGAAAACTCTTGAAGCTGCAAAACTACTTCTACTGGTAAGTAACCATTTCGTTTTGCAGCGTGAATCCTTTTCTGGATTCATATGCTGTGTATCAGATTACGTAGCGGTTTCTCCCTTCTTGGGTAGGCTATGGTAAGAGGAAGACTTTGCCAACAGGTGTTGAAGTACTTTTTGTCCTACTTGTGCTTCTTTATTCATTTGTATGTCCACACAGTAATGCTTGGTGAAAGTGTGTGGGGATGCCCATGTTGCTGCAGCACATATAGTGTCTATTGGCACATTGGCTATGAATGCTAGAGTTGCTCCTTTCTTCCTAGTTAAGTGAGCTTTTGGCCGTACGCTTAGGGTTTTCCCTGCTGTGGCATAGCACAGTTGAATGGTTTGGACCGTCCATCGTGCAATTGTTGCCTTTGTGACAGGCGTCCCAGCTTTGTTATGTGAGTAAACAGTTGTTTGCTTTTGCGAGCTTGTTCTGTTTTCTGTAGGTAGTATAGTAAAGCTCTCCCTCCATTCAGGGTATGGAGGCTCTTTTCCCATTTTGTTTGCGGGTCTTTGAAGAAGACTGGTAGGAGAATGCTTTGATTCAAGTGATACTTGGATACAACCTTTCGTAAGAATTGAGGATTAGTTCTTAAGATAACTTTGTCTTTATGCATTTGAATGTATTGTAATTGCTATTATATAGCGCTTTCTACCCCTGATGAGTCGTTGAAGTGCTTTTTCGGCGAGTAGCACGTTAATTCAGAACCCATAAAGGATTAGAGTTGAATTAGTAAAGTGAAATATGAAAGTGATTTAAGTGGTGGATAGGTTAGTCAATTATTTTGACTCGGAAGGATAGCGGAAGGATAGAAGAGGGGAAAAAGGTTTGTATTTATATAGCGCATGTTACCACTGATGGGATGTTAAAGCACTTTTTTGGAAGGGGGGGTGTTGCAGGGATTCTGCTTATACACAGAACTATGCGTAGAACCCCAGGACCTCAGTGAATTGTGGTGTACCAGAAACTCACCTCAGAACCCAGAACCCAGTATCCGGCTAGCATAAGTGTCCCATTCGTTATCCGAGATTTAGCTCGGCGGTCCCAATGAAAAGACAACCCAGAACACGCGACTCAGTGTACTCTCAGGAATGGTGGGAATCGGAAATACCTGTTCGTATATTATTCTCACATCAGTCCACAACAAGAATCAACACAGACACGGTGAAAATAAAAAGAGTTTATTTTTATAACCCACGTGTCCTAAGATGCAGTACTTTGGCTAATACAAGCAGACAAATGATTATAATTAAAACCATCAGCATCGTTACAATACCATAGAATATAAAAGGAGTTATCATGTTATAAATGACAGTGGATACTACCACCTTCCCTTTACTAAGAAGCTAATATTATTATTATGCTAATAGAAGGTCTCTTAGGCTTGAATAGGGGACCCCATACCTCAAAGATCAGCTTAGTGAAATCACATCACAGGAGCATCAGGAGTCTTCTCGCAGGAAGGCTCGTCTTCGGTCTGAATATTAAACATGATGTCTGCAATATTAAAAGCACCAACTTTCAGGTATTCGCAGCTGCCCGTGTGTTATGGCTAAATAGTGGGTCGATCAACCTAGAGTGGAAAACATGCATTGTCTAACAACCCAGACTGTTTTGTCACACCATGTACAGACCAAGGTCGCTGCGCAGAGCTCGGGATGGTAACAACAGATTGCTTTCATGGGAGGCAAAGCTCGAGTCAGCAGTTTGTTTAATCAATAACATGTAAACGTGCAGTGTCGTGCGCAAAAGCAGCAAGATGGCTTTCTAACATCTAACCTGGTTATGCTAACTTAACAATGCATGGACGTATTAAGGGATTCCTTACTACATGCCCCCTTGATCGAATCACTAACCAGTAGGGAAGAAATGAGAGAACGCAGAGTTCAATTTCGACAAAGCCGGACAAGGCGAATTCAAATTGAAATCGAGCAAAAAAATATAAAAAACCTCAAACGGGGGAAAAAAATCAAAACAGATGCTGCTTAATCCAGCACTCAATAGTCACAAGTAACATAAGGTTCATGACATGGCGGAAAAAGCACAGCAGAAGACAGTTCACTCAATCCATGAACGTGTATGCAGCATACGTAGCAACTGCTTCCAACAGAAAATCGTTGGCACTGCCACCAAAAGTTTCAGCCATCCAGTTAATCGAAGAAAAGGAACATACATGTTCTTCAATAAGCGGAGCCTCTAGCACGATCAGAGGACAACCGACGTGTTCCTCCAGATAGCTCATATTCAAGAAGTCATAAGCAGCCCTCGCGATGTCCCAATTACCCAGGATGCCATGCGCCGCACCACAGGCCATAATCCGAACACCAGAACAGGCAAACTCGTGAGACACTAAGGGCCTCATCAGTCGATCATAATCCGGCACCGGAGACACCGTGTTGGTTAAGCACAAATCCAGAGGCCATTCAAAGGGACAATCTAGGCAGTGAAAGACAGGTTGCACGCAGGTGAAGTATGAATACCGGAAGGATAATCCATACGCCAGGCTCAAAGTCGCCAAGGGCAGCGTACCATAATAGTCAAGCATCCAGTCACGAAGAAGATGCAGCCGGGACAGGTTGTCCTGTGGCACAGGAAGAGCAGCCATTTAGTAGAACGAAAAGAAAAAGCAGCACACCTGCCACCAGCGCCAGAAGCAGCGGGACACCGCCAGAGATGCTCGAAAAAATAGAATGAAAAAATTCCGGAATCACACCAAAAATAGTTTGGAAGGAGGTCACGTGGCCTGAGCCCACAAGTTTAAAAAAATGAGCCAGGCCAGTTGTCGACGAGGCATTGAAAATTGTTTGGATCAAAGCACCAAAATGTAGGGGGAGGTCAGTATTCCAAAGCGCCTGCACCTCAGTGCGCGTATTCGCCACTTGAAGGACAAATGTTTCTCGGGAGGAAGTCAATGGCACCTCCTTTTGGGACAATAGAGCTCTTATTCTGCTCATCTTGTTGAACTCTGCTTTCAAGGTCGGAATCGAAGGCCAGATGGAAACATCCAGCCGCCCATGCGGGGGTGGAAATAGAACATTATTGCAGCAGACTACTCGCTGCGACACAGTTACAATATATGGGATTCCCACTAACATCCCGCAGCAAGCTTCATTATTCAAAATTAAATAACTACCGTTTGCAAGCAGCGTGAAAGACGGTGTAATCACTGGCACGGGGACACCTTTGAGGACGCAGGCCAAATTCGGGGCGTGTACATTGCAAGCACCGTGCAACTGAATGTGCCTACATACTAAAGAATGATCTGGTGTCGTGGTACATTCCTCACCCTTCAGATAAACCTCAGTACCGTCCCTAGTACATCTATACATAAAGGGGAGGGACCAAACCTCATGCATGAAAGCGGTACCCAGCTGTTCATATCTACCCAGAGCATAGTGTTTCATACAGGACGTAAACTTAAAAAGCGCAAAAGGTAGAGTGATCAACCCATTGATTAACCAAACGGCCGAATTCAGTTCCGCTACAGAGAAAGGCAACGGCTCTAATTTTTCAATATGTAACAAGGAATATGTAGCATCTTTCATGGACATGAACCGCTGTTTGTCAGTAAGGTTAAAGGGAAGAAATAACGAGGTTGTATTCAGATAGTCCCAGGGGACCTTTTCTGCCTTTAACGTTTGTAATGTCCATGCAAACTGCATAACAGAACGCAACTGGTTTTGACCATGATATAATACAGACATATCATCATGCACAATATCAACAATTGAAGAAACAATATTGTCTAATGTATAAATTCAGGAAGAAAGAGTGTTAATGCTGTTATCAATAACGGCTAATACCTTTTCCATATTTGCTTGGTCAATAGCCCTCAATCTAGAAGCCACTTCAATTTGCGACAATTTCCATACTTTGTTGTAAATAGCATACGCCCACCTCTTGGATCTGCCACCCACAGGACCCTTAACAAAATCATTCAAATCTATTTTGTCATGTAATTTTGATAAATGAACTTTGACAGATGCCAAGGTGGAATGTCGCAGCCAGGATTGACATAATTTTCCTACAGAGTAGGTCGTTACTGTATGAGAGGACTCAAACCGAGGGTCTACGCGTTGCTGCGTATACCCCGGTTTCAGACCTAGAAAACGACTTTGACAGGTATCAGAACTGCTTTGCCAAATCAACCATCCTTCACTACTAAATTTCGAAATATTGAAAGATGTATTAGAAACTAATGACTGCAAAGCAGGAAGGGACAGATCTGTGTGGTTATCCCAATTTGGGTACGCGCCCAGATCCGGAACCGAAGGGGAATTTAGTTTTTTAGAAGTGGCCAATCCGAAACAGGTGGTCTGGAAGATGGTTGAATTTAAAAACAACATATGATTTGGTACAAGACAGGCACGATGTAAAGCTTCGGTTCCCTGAACCTGCCACGGCTTGGAACCCCAAACCGATTTGAGATCAATAGTAGCCTTCCATAGGTCATAACCTTTGATTGACAACTCATCCATAAAGGACTTAGAATACAGCAATTTGGTGTGTGTCAGTCTAACCTTTGAGGCAGACTCAGGCATAACTTTAAAATAAAAGGATGCAGGGTCGGAAACACTGTAATCAGTAAAATAAGTATACTTATCAACCAATGTAGGCGAACTGCCTAAAGATGGGGTGGGACAGTGTTCCCATTGTGTAAAATTCACAAAATTTCTAAAAGTATTCGCTTTATGCAGGAAGTGATTGCCATAATGCTGAAAACAATACTGTTCTGCATAGTTAGCTGCATTTTCATATAAATCTTCTGCATCAAAAGCGGCATAATATTTTAAATCAGAAAACAGAGCTTCAATGGCATGAACATCCCAATCATCAGAACGAATGTTCTGTTTAATCACATCACCCATAGAAACACGAAATACATTAGGTACATTGATGACCTCGGTAGGACCCTGAATTTGGAATTTAACAGCATCCCACGCAATTCCATCCAAAACGGGCCAGGCAGTAATATTCACAAAAGTCTGGTCCCTCTTCATGATGTGGGACGAGGAGTGTGGGGCCAAAGTTCCATTGATAAGTCTAATTGTAGATCTCTCAGTGAGATAGTGTCCATTCACCAGACGGAAAAACACTATTACAAATCCAATGGACATAAACAAATAAACACTGAAAAGCACCAGCCAGATGTATGTCCAAGGGGTAACCAAAAAATGTCTTTTAAACCAACTAGCGAAAACAGCAATGTTCGAAGGGGGAGTGGAGGGCAACGAGTCAGTGTCAAAGGAGAAACGGGACTGGTCAAGCGCCGTAGATTGTAAAACAGGCGAGTGACCATTTGTAGGATAAGCATACTCAGTCTCTTCGGGCAGACCACCAGCCGGTGGTAGTAACAAGGGATCAGTAACAGACTGCATCTCGATGGCAACATCAGACAAGGTGTTAGAAGCAGGAACCAACATTGAATTTCTTTGCATCGTCTGGCATGAAACTGCTGGAGTCAGACTAAGAAGTATCGGCCACTCGCTGAAGTTTGACATTGTCAATAGAGATGTACCTGTTTTCTTTTCGACCAGGAAGTGGAGGTAAAATAACTGTTCTTGTACCCTGCACTCCAAGCACTGGAACTGGTGCACGATAAGAGGGGCCGAACTCCCTCTTGTTCTCCACCTTCTCACGGACCAGGTCTCCAACTCGGGGTAGCCAGCCGACTACCGGAATCTGAACCTCAGCTTCAGACGTGGAGGGCAAGTGTTCCTTCGATAGTGTCTCTGGCCTCTTGTAGGGTCTGCAAAACAGCACAGTGATCATCTACGTCAAAGGGTGCGGTCGACGCCGCCATGTCTAGACCATCAAGGTCTGGGACAAACATTCTGATTCCGAAGAGCATCATGTACGGGGTCCGCCCACCCAGAGACCTTCTAGGGAGATTATTAAGTGCACGTTGGACGTTATACAAATGGGCTAGCCAGTTCCGGCCTGTGCCTAAAACACGTGCTGTCAAAGATTGCTTTAAGTCACGGTTCATCCGCTCCACCACACTATTACCCTCAGGTCGGTAGGGGGACGAAAATTTGACTTGGACCCCCAAATTTCTCATAGCCTCCTTGTAAGCCTTAGAGGCGAACGCAGGGCCCTGATCAGAATGGAAGGTACCACACGCAAAAGTTCCCACAAAGACACGCAAATCCCTGATGACAGTCCGCGAGTCAGCACTCCTTTGTGGCCATACCCAGAGAAAACGTGTGCACGAATCCACTGCAACCAAGATATACTTGTACGCAGTATCAGAAGAAAAAGGACCGCAGTGATCTAAATGAACACAACCAAATGGTTTATTAGATATGTACAACTGTGTCTGTGGTGGACGCGCAACAGAGGAAGGTTTAATCTGTTGGCAAATGTCACAATCAAGTACATAAGCGCGCGCTTGTTTATATAAACCAAACCACCAGTAACGTTGTTGTAACAGAGATATAGTAGCGGACACGCCGGCGTGGGCTGACGCCAACCCCTCGTGAGCTGCTAGTATCAGTGCTGGTCTGCAGTCCGAGTTGGGAATAATTCTGTCACCAACGTCATTAATCCTCACTAACGGGACGTTATCAGGACTTAAGTGATAAAAATAACGAGAAGGAAAACCCTTCGGGTAATCACTTCCCTTCTCTGTAGCAGCAATAGCTGCCAAGATGTCATCATCAATCTTACTTTTGGATCTTGTAACTGCTGCCACTAAGTATGTAGCCACTGCGGTTTTTGCTGCCTCGTCAGCCAAGCTGTTACCGACAGCATGGACACCAAGTCGTTGGTGACCAAGAGTGTGAATAACATTCACGAGAGGGAGACGGTCTTTAAAGTCTGCCACTCGAACCCAAAGCAATTTATGCTTAATTGTGCTACCTTTGGTATCTCGATAATCGTTTTGAGACCAGAAGTGTAAGTTGTCATTGTAGGACTGGACACAATAAAAGGAGTCACTCACTATAAGAGTAGTGACTCGGGGATCAGCAAACTCCAGTGCAAGCACCAGAGCTCGAAGCTCCGCCAATTGCGCGGTACAATCACCCAATGACTGCGTATGCACTGCATCAGATTGGAATTCACCATTTACGAATGTACCCACGACAATTGCGCAAGCCGCAGAATAAGCATGCTTCGATCCAATCGCGGGCTGCACCGAGCCGTCAGTGTATATGACACAATGGTATTCTTCGAGCGGGCGCAAAGACAGAGGAGCCGGATGAACGAATTCATACTGCAAGAACTCCTGAGTCTGTAAAGAGGCGTCAAAGATATAAGTGACATCCGGGGATGTCAGTGTCGTGGCCCATTGTATCCACCGTGGATGCAAAGCTTTAGAATTTGGTACACTTGCTTTAGTCACTGCCTCTAGGGCAGGATACGGTGTTACAACCAAGATCTGTTTTCCATGCGACAGTGCGCGTTCCTTAAGGATCGCCATCTGTACTGCCGTCAGAACTTTCTCGACGGTGGAAAAACGTAATTCAGCAGAGGTGTACAAGTGTGATTTATACGCAATGGGGACGGTATCGCCCTCATTGAACGTCAAATACGTGAAACCCACGCCGCCTGGTACTATTCTTATCACCAGGTTAGTGCGGTTATCACGTGTCAGTAAGTATTGTGAAGCAAGAAGATCAGCCTGTAAAGACTGTAAAATAGCAGAATGTTCTAGTTGCCAGCTATACTTCGAAAAAGAAGGTTGTACCAAGGCGTATAGCGGCTTGATACGCTGGGCATAATCAGGAATATACGTACGGCCGAAATTCAGAAAGCCCAGCAAAGATTGCAATTTTTTCAGTGTTGTGGGAGCACGCAAGCATGCGCACTTCTCCAGAAAGTGAGGAGCTAATCCCTTACCCTCATTGTTGAGCTCGTAGCCCAAAAACAACACTGTATATTCCGCGATGTGAGACTTCGCAAAATTAAACTTGTAGCCATAGTCTGCAAAACTCACTATTATATTGTCGACTCGAGACAGATGTGGCATCAGCTCATCATCTGTGAGGTAGATATCGTCAACATAGGAGTATGCTTCGGGGTCGATTCTCTCTAAGAGCGAGACCACGCGAGCGGAAAAGACGCCAGGGCTGTTTTTATAGCCCATGGCTAATCTTGTAAACTGTTTCTGTTTGCCGCCCGAAGTAAACGCCGTCCACTCAGTGTGGACAGGTTGTGGCTAAAAAAGCCATTGGAAATGTCAAGTGTCGTTTTAAATCTCTTACGCACGAGACTGTCGACAAGAGCCGAGCTGTGAGTATTTTGTACCGCGCAGGTCCGGCAATGCGAATTTAGGTGCCGGTAATCCAAAACTAAACGGTACGACCCGTCAGGCTTCATCACAGTGAATAAAGGGTTATTCATAGGGGACACACAAGTTTCAATAACACCCTGATATTCCAATTGTTCAAGGATTGCCGCGACGTGCGGTCTAGCTTCACGACGAATGGGATATTGGGGTTGCGGCTGGGGCATAGACCGTAATGGAATCTCATGGCAGGGGGACAACCGGTCCCTCCCTACCTGAGTACGATACACCGCCGGCGCAAGCGCCAGCGCCCACTCCTCAGCGTACACTTCAGCCTGGTCCTTAGGCACTGTGTGCGCAAAGGACGGGAGGATTACCTCCTCCCCTCTGGGAGCTTCTAAAATGAAAGCTGGGGGCCAATCTGCCTCCGCTAGGAGGATATCATAGGTGGTAGTCAGATTATCCCAAAAAATCCCCTTTATTGTACGTTGTATGTCACCCTCAATTAGTAAGACTATTTCATAGTCTGTCAGGGGGAGCCACTCTGGTGTCAGCTGTTTCAACAGTAACCAATACATCAGTTGCTGTCGCCGCCAGAAATGGACGCAGAGCTTGACGGACTATGGTAATTTCCACTGCGCTGTCCAGTAGCGTCAGCGCCCATGTCCGGTTCCGAAGCTGTGTCCGCACTATCTGAGGCATATCTTGCCGTCAGAGCAGCCACTTTCTTCTTCTGAAACGGGGGTCTTTGTCGTGCAAATTCGTCCTGCTTGCCTTTACCTTCAGTCTGTCGGGGCTGGTCACGTGTTTGTGGAGCACCCCGACCTTTGCCACCGCCTCCGCCACCGGACTGTGAAGCCGATGTTTCCTGTGAAGAACGAGGAGAACGTTGTTCAGAAACCTGAAATCTATCAGGAGACTTAATAGTAGCACGATCACGTAAATCATAAGTGCGTTCACTACCTGACTGAACGGGAGAGGCAGGCCGAGAGCCCTGTTTCTGCTGCTGCTTTCCCTGTTGTTTTGACCGCCAATTTTGTTTTGGAAAGTTTGGACGGTCATCCTTACCAGAGGCTTCCGCCTTACCCTGCTGCTTAATTTCGGGAGTTTTGATCACAGGCTTAACTCCTAAAGAGCTACGACCCAAATCTCTGTACGCAGACGAGATTATTTTCGCAAATTCCCGCGGCTTATCCTCATCAGCAACTTTCTTCAGTTCGTTACGAACTTGGAACTGCATAGCATCACCTTTAAGGTTACACATCATCATGGAAGCCACCAGGTCAAACTGTCCGAGAAGCCGCATTCCTAATTCTACCGCAGACTCCGCACCGTGGTTATCTTGAACACGTTTAATCACGGAGGGCAGCACCGACATAGATGGAGTGCCAAAGCACTGCGAGTACGTCGCTGCAAAGACCTTGCCCCAGTTTACACAATCTTCAATGTCGGGGACCAAGTCTTTAGGCAAACTAATGGTAAGGATCCTGTGTTTCTCCACAGGAGATGTATTCGGGTAAACCGCTTCTATCTGGTCAAATTTTTCAGCAAGCCAAAAGGGGAAATCATCCCGCGTTTGGGGGCGCTTGCCCATAACAGAATTAACCATAACAGGACTAATGACCACCGCGTGGTGGTCAGTAGGCTGTCCCGCAATAGCAGGTGCCCCCACCTGCACATTGCGCGACACATACTGCACCAACGCCCTATATACCGTAATAAGGGCAGTGTGTAGTACACGCAATTCAGCCACCGTCACCGTGAGGTAACGGGGATGAGGCGTAAATCCGGCTAGTACCGGCCAAGTAGCCCCTGCAATCGATAAAGGGCCCATTCTCGGCGGTATAACCACATGGGGAAGGGCGCCATTAAACCAAATAAGATGCTGCCAAGCAGATATTGGTATTTCCTGTGTCCTATATGGCGTATAGTTCGCTGGCACGGCAGTGTAAGAATGAAAGGTATTATCGTCCTCACTCACCGCCGGAAGCGTCACCCAAGAGTAGAACAACTCATAAGGATGAGCCGCATCGGCTCCTACCACAAAGATGACGTTCATACCAGTGTCCGGCACCACATACCGCGTCAAATGACGTTTCAGAGCTGCACGGCTATGCGCCGCTATTTCTACCGACATAAGGACAAGCTACACTCGAAGTAATCAGTAGCACAAGGGTTCAATAACCTTTTTAATGATCAAGCTTGAAGAAACCTATATCCACAGAAATAGGTAGGTTTAAAACCGTCAGACTTGTTATCCGGAAACAAGAATGAGGGTGTTGTGGACTAATATCAGCACTACTAAGGCGTTTCAACTCATAGACCAAACGTTAGGTGCGCCATGTTGCAGGGATTCTGCTTATACACAGAACTATGCGTAGAACCCCAGGACCTCAGTGAATTGTGGTGTACCAGAAACTCACCTCAGAATCCAGAACCCAGTATCCGGCTAGCATAAGTGTCCCATTCGTTATCCGAGATTTAGCTCGGCGGTCCCAATGAAAAGACAACCCAGAACACGCGACTCAGTGTACTCTAAGGAATGGTGGGAATCGGAAATACCTGTTCGTATATTATTCTCACATCAGTCCACAACAAGAATCAACACAGACACGGTGAAAATAAAAAGAGTTTATTTTTATAACCCACGTGTCCTAAGATGCAGTACTTTGGCTAATACAAGCAGACAAATGATTATAATTAAAACCATCAGCATCGTTACAATACCATAGAATATAAAAGGAGTTATCATGTTATAAATGACAGTGGATACTACCACCTTCCCTTTACTAAGAAGCTAATATTATTATTATGCTAATAGAAGGTCTCTTAGGCTTGAATAGGGGACCCCATACCTCAAAGATCAGCTTAGTGAAATCACATCACAGGAGCATCAGGAGTCTTCTCGCAGGAAGGCTCGTCTTCGGTCTGAATATTAAACATGATGTCTGCAATATTAAAAGCACCAACTTTCAGGTATTCGCAGCTGCCCGTGTGTTATGGCTAAATAGTGGGTCGATCAACCTAGAGTGGAAAACATGCATTGTCTAACAACCCAGACTGTTTTGTCACACCATGTACAGACCAAGGTCGCTGCGCAGAGCTCGGGATGGTAACAACAGATTGCTTTCATGGGAGGCAAAGCTCGAGTCAGCAGTTTGTTTAATCAATAACATGTAAACGTGCAGTGTCGTGCGCAAAAGCAGCAAGATGGCTTTCTAACATCTAACCTGGTTATGCTAACTTAACAATGCATGGACGTATTAAGGGATTCCTTACTACAGGGGGGGGGGGGGGGGCGAGTAGCACTCCACTCCGGAAACCCATAAAGAATTAGTATAGTGAAATATGAAAGTAATTTGAGTGGTGGATATTATTCAGTTATTTGGAGTCAGAAGGATAGCGGAGGGATAGAGGGAAAAAAGGTTTGCATTTATATAGCGCTTGTTACCCCTGATGGGGTTTTGAAGCGCTTTTTTGGCAAGTAGCACGCTACTCCGGAACCCATAAAGGATTAGTGTTGAAAATTAGTATAGTGAAATATGAAAGTAATTTGAGTGGTGGATATGTTATTCAGTTATTTGGATAGAGAAGGGTAGCGGCGGGATAGAAGAGGGAAAAGATGTTTGCATTTATATAGTGCTTTGCTACCCCTGATGGGGTTTTGTAGCGCTTTTTTGGCGAGTAGCACGCTACTCTGGAACCCATAAGGATTAGTGTGGAATTAGTATAGTGAAATATGAAAGTAATTTGAGTGGTGGATATGTTAGTCAGTTATTTGGATTGAGAAGGGTGGGGGAGGGATAGAAAATGAAAAAAGGTTTGCATTTATATAGCGCTTGTTACCCCTGATGGGGTGTTGAAGTGCTTTTTTGGCAAGTAGCACGCTACTCTGGAACCCATAAAGGATTATTGGTGAATTAGTATAGTGAAATATGACATATGAGAAGTGCACGTTAGTATGTTATTTTAATTAAAAAGGATAGTGGAGGGATAGAAGAGTGAAGGATGTAGACTTTTTTATAGGAATTTCATAGCAGTAGGAAGATGCTTTGGGATGAGTAAAAAGGGAATGTGGAGGGGAAGAGTCAGAGGGAGGAGTTTAGGAAGGCTTGTTTTGGGGGATCAGTATAGTAAATGAGGTGTCAGATGATGCAAGGAGGGGTAGAGTATGGGAGAGTCTAGAAAGGGTTATTTTGGGGGTCATAGTAGTGGTATGGGGTTGGGATAAATGCAAGAGTGGATGTAGAGGATATATTGATAGAGGTATAGGGTGAGAAATAGGGTTGTGCATTGGAAAGTTTAGTAGGAAGAAGTTTGAGATGAGTCAGAAAGTTGGGGTAGAAGATATATTGTGAGAAGTATAGGGTGAGAAATAGGATGGTGCATTGGATATGCTGAATTGGAAGAAAGTGATACATATATAGATCCATAAGTACATGGAAAGTATATAGATGCATAAAGGAGGTAGGTATGTGTAGATTAAAGATATTGATAGAGGTATAGAATGATAAATAGGGTAGTGCATTGGATATGCCTTTTAAGGAGAAAAGTAATAAATATATAGATTCAAGTACATGGAAGGTATATAGATGCATAAAGGAAGTAAAGAGATGCATTAGATAAACTGTGGTTTTCAAATGTTATTGTACTTTAAAAATGTATTTGTATTTATTTTTTAACAGCATAATTATTCTACATGTTTATACAAAGCAATACACTAAGATAGGTACATATCTATAGTAAAATAAATGCTTACATACAGAGGGATATGCTGTAAATTTCTGTATGCGTATGGTGCTTATGTGGGGAAGAGCCAATTCTTGAGTAGTTTTTTTAACATAAGGTGGTTATCCGTGGATCTTAAGTTGGGGGTAAAGAGTTCCATAGTTTGGCTGCTTGAACAGAGAAGGATGTTCCACCCATGGTTTTTTTCTTGGAACTTGGAATTTTGAGGCGAGGTACCACTTTAGAGCGGAGGTTCCTTTGTTGAATGTGTTTGGTGATTTTATTCCTGATGAAGAGCGGTCCCATTCCATGTATTGCTTTGTGGGTGATACAAAGCAGCTTAAACGTTGATCTTCTGGCAACCGGTAACCAATGCAGGGCTTTCAAAGCAGGTGAGATGTGGTCTTGCGGTTTGATATGCAAGAGTAGTCTGGCAGCCGAGTTCTGAATCCGTTGTAGTCTTTTCATGGTTGTTAAAGGTGATCCGTGGTAGAGGCTATTGGTGTGATAGAGTTTGAACAGAACAAGGGAGATGGTAGCTTGAACCTTGTGTGGAAATCCCAAATGGGGGAAAATTCGTTGCAGCGTTTTTATAGTGACAAAGCTTGATCTTGATAGTTTGTCCACTTTGGCATTCATCGATAGCTTGGAGTCCATGGTCATTCCGAGGTTTCTTACTTCCTTCGATACTCTAGGCGGTGATCCCAGTTCGTCAAGCCAGGCGGCAAGTGGGTCATAATGTTTCCAATCGCCACACGTGAGTATTTTCATTTTAGAAGCATTCAATTTGAGATGGCTCCAAGTCATCCACTGATCCACGGCTCTGAGACAACTGAAAATTGGAGAGTTTCCAATGTCTTTGGGACATTCCAGTTGAAGGAGTATTTGGGTCTCATCTGCATAGTCATTGTACGTGAGGTGACATTAATTGATCAGTACCAGTAATGACTTTATGTAGATGTTGAAAAGCATGGGCGAGATGATAGTCTTGAGGGACCTCTGCTTTTGTGGAGTATGGTTTGGACAAGAAAGGTGGGGTATGGATGACATTAGTTCTGTTTCGAAGGTAGGACATGATCCAGTCTAGAGCAGTCCCCTCTATGCCGGCTTCATAGAGTCTTTGTTTCAGAATGTTCTGGTCAACCGTGTTAAAGGCAGCCGAGAGGTCCAAGAGGAATAGTGCAGCAACCCCGTTGTGGTCTACTGTGTTCTTCAGGTTATCCCAGATGGCAAGGAGGGCAGATTCTGTGCCTCTTCCCGGACGGATTCCTGTTTGGAAGTCTGAAAGTATGGCATTCACTTCAATTAATTGTGACATCTGGGCGAACGCTGCTCTTTCTATCAGTTTGCCATGAAAAGGTCCATTTGTAATTGGCCTGTAGTTGTCAGGGTTCAGCGGGTCTAAGTTTGTTTTCTTCAGTAAAGGGCGTATGTATGACTTTTTTAGTTCTTCTGGAAATATTCCAGTAGTTAGGGAATCATTGATGATTCTTCTTACTGGGGTGGCAGCAGAGGTTGTTAAAAGAATTGATTTGAAAGTTTGCAGTGGACACGGATCAGAAGGGCTGCTGGCAGGCGTGCTTGCTTTGACCCGTTCCATAAATTCATTGTGTGAAATGTGTTTGAAGGAATGGAGAGGCTGGGTTAGAGTATTCTTGGATTGTTGTTTCGTAAAAGGGTTAGTGCTGGTGCATTGTCTCTGTCATTGGGACAGGCAAACTGGTAAGAGAGCGAAGAGAGAGAAAATGGATGGAGAACATAACGTAACATAACACATTTGTGAAGTGCACTTTCAGCCTTTGGGCTATCTTTGCGCTTAAAACAGGTGTTTATTGTCACTCAACAGTGATACTCATCTGAGCAACCTCACAAAGATGAACGGTTGAGTGAACCAGCTGGGATTTGAACCTGTGGCCATGAGGTCAACCACAGGTTTCTAGAGTGGGTGCATTAGTCCACAAGGCCACCAGACCCAACACACTGAGCCACCAGACCTCACGCTGGGGTGAGATCAAGTGCCAGTTTCGTGGTATTTCTATGGTTAATGCTTGTAGCTCACTTACTCTTCATAAGGATGTAATGGCTATTAGGAAAGCTGTTTTTAACGTGATGTGTTTAAGGTCAGCTTTGTGCATGGGTTTAAATGGTTCTGTCATAAGTTGTGTGAGGACTCTATTTAAACTTTACATGGGGGCTGGAGATGTCCTTGGGGGTGCAATTCTTTTAGATCCTTCTAGGAATCTCTTTATGACAAGTCTTCTGAAAAAGCTTTTGCATGATTTTCCCCTGGTGTAGGCTACGATATCAGCGAGGTGTACTTTCAGTTTGAGTAGTTGATGTGACTGTCTAGGAGGTGTGTTAGGGATATGATCACCGTTTCTTGTGTCGAGATTGAGTACATCTTGTTTTTTGTTTTTCACCAAGTGTTGTACCGCTACCATTTTGCGGCATAGCATTTCCTTGTGGTTTGTTTTCTTGTCTCTTTTAGAATTTCCATTGTTCCCTGAGGCAAGTTCAAGTGACCCGTCAGGTGCCAGGCCACTAAGCTTAGCGTCTCAGGCTCCGGGTGGAAGATTTGGCCCTATTGCATTGTTAGTATGTCCTTGTCTGCTTTGAGTCTGATTATTTGTCCCTTGGATAGTTCTAGCAGACTTGAGTACCATGTTTGTCTGGCCCATTATGGAGCAATGAGAATTTGGTTTGTCCCTGGTTGTCTTGCTTTTTCTAGGACTCTTTGGATTAGGAGTATCGGTGGAAAAGCGTATGCAAATGTCCCTGACCACTCTAGTGACAGGGCATTCCCTTTTGATAGGGAGTGATGAAACCTGGAGTCAAAGAACTGGCATTTCTTGTTCTGTATTTTCGCAAACAGGTTTATCTCTGGGGTCCCCCAGAGTTTGAAGATGTATTGTATTGTCTTATGTTTCAATTCCCACTCGTGGGAGCAGCTGTCCTGCCTACTCAGTTGATCTGCTTTTGTGTTGTATATTCCTGGTAGGTGTATTGTCTTCAGATTGATTCCTTGTGAAATTGCCCATGTCCAGATCTGTTGTGCTAGCGTGCTCAGTGGCAATGACTTTGTGCCTCCCTGCTTGTTGAGGTAGAACATTGTGATGGTATTGCCTGTTTGAATCAAGACAGTCTTCTTGCCAATGTGTTTCTGGAACGCCTTCAGTGCTAGCAGCACTGTTTTCGTAGCCAAGCATGTCTTCTTAGTGTGGTACCGTGCACATATGTCTGCTGGCCGTGTCTGCTGCGTGGTGTGCTGACCTTCGGCATGTATATGCAATATTTTTGCCTTCCTGGACAATTGATTTTGCCCTTTTCCTGTCCTCCGACACGCAGAGACACTGCTGAAAAATCTCCGGATCCAGACTGGCGCCTGGGGGTAAATTCTAAGTTAAGGAATCTGTAGCTAAACTGTGTCTCTACCAGACACATTGTGACCGAAGATAAGTAACTTGTCCTTTGAAGCATAGTTTATTAAGAAGAAGTACTTCAGATTTATCTATGTTTAGTGTATAACCTGAAATGGAAGAGTAGTGAGATAAAGTTGAATGAACGCAGAGGGTGAGGTTTGAGGGTTAGATGCATATAGTAAAATGTCATCTGCATATGCAGTATATTTCATTTCCAACTGTTAGTTTATAACCAGTAAAAGTCTGGAATCTACTTATAGTTTCCAGGAAAGGTTCCGGTGATCGAATAAAGAGTAGTAGAGATAAGGGGCATCTCCGTCATGTGCCACGTGTAAGGGGAAAATAATGAGACTGAACACAGTTAATGAAAGATGATGTTGAATCAGCAACAAAAGCTTGGGTACTAGAGATTTTGAATAGAATTAGACAGTGAAACCATCAGGGCCTGGCACCTTGTATTTCGGAAGTTTAGAGATGGTTGTAAGAATCTCGGCACAGGAGATATCCGAGTCCAACTGGGAAAAATCAATCTGTGTGATTTTGGAATATCATGGAAAAAATAATCCAGGGAATCGTGGTTGGATGGGGAGCCTTCTGTGAATAACATGGAGTAGAAATCAGCAAAACGATTCTTAATCTCATGATCTTTAAACGATTTATAACCTGTGGCATCATAAATGACCTCTATTTTGGATTTTTGTTTTGTAACTTTGAGATAATTAGCCATTCTATTATATATTGCACTTATATAGCACACGACTACTCATAGGCGTCCCAGCGCTGTCAGTGCGGCAAACCCAAATAGATGAGGGTTAGAGCAATCTGGTGTGGAAGATCCAAGTCTTCAGACGTTTTCTGAATAGAAGTTCCATTTTGGCTGATCTGAGAGCAAGTGCCAGGCCATTCCATAGTTTAGCCGTGTTATAGGCGAAAGAGCGCCCTCCAGCTCTTACCAATCTGAATCTAGGAGCTATGGCTGGATGGGCCATAAAAGAACGCAAGATCATAGGCCCTTTACCAAGGTGTGCCCTGCAGGTGATACAGAGGGATTTAAATTTGATCCTCTCTGCCGCTGGAAGTCAGTAGAGGGATGCCAAAGCTTGTCGGGCTGATTGATGTTGAGGCAGATCACACAGAATCCGGACAGTAGAGTTCTGAATCACCTGCAATTTTCTTATTGTGGTCTTTGGTACACCTAGGTATAGAGAATTGTCGTAGTCCAGGTGGGAAAGAATAATAGCCCGGACCACCAGCCTCTTCACGGTAGGGGGAAGGAGGGGAGGATTGTCGGAAGCATCCTTAGTAGGTCAAAACAAATGGCTGAGAGCTTTACTGCTTGGGTGTTAAAGTTCAAAGAATTGTCCAGCCACATTCCAAGGCTTTTTATTGCAGTTTTTGGAGTAGGGAAGGGGCCTAAACAACTTGGCCAGTTCAGATTACATGAAAGTGCTGGGGTAATACCTAGCATCATAAGCTCTGTTTTTCCTCCATTTAGCCGAAGGCAGGAAATGTTTATCTAACCTGCAACTTTCTCGAGGCAGGGGCCTAGTGCAAAGGAAGGGGATTTGTGGCTATCAGTGAGAGAAAAAAACAGTTGTGCGTCTTCCTCATAAGACACTATAGGTACCCCAAAAGGATGGACAATCTCAGCAAGTGACCTCATATAAATATTAAATAGAGTATGGCTCAGTGATGAACCCTGGGGTATGCCACATTCTAAGGAGAAAATATTTGACATACATCCTTCTTCAAGGACTTGGAAGGACCTATTTTCAAGGAAGGACTTCAGCCAAGAAAAGGCTTGTCCTGAGACACCCACCCTCTGCAATCTCTCGGCTAGAATGTTGTGGTCCACAGTATCGAATGCGGAACTGAGATCTAGGAAGATGATGGCTGCTGAACCTCCTTGATCAAGCAGCATTAGAAATGGGATTTGCACCTAAGCCAGACAGAACCCACCACTCTTGTCAGGGTAAGGGAGTTACACACACACACACACACCAGATAACCCCTGCTCACCCCCTTGGTAGCTTGGCAGAGCAGTCAGGCTCATCCCAGAGGCAATGTGTAAAGTGTATGCGCAACACACACACCAGTGATACACTAGGCACACCACAAAAAGACTCCACACAAGGTTATATAAAAATATCCTTTGTATTATAAAAAACACATAGACCACAGTTACATGAATCACTGTACCACTAGGCACTTGTCATAAAAAATGCATGTAGGACACACCGGTCATCAATCACTTTGCCAACCAGGCAATTGTCATAAATGTAGAGATTATAAATCTATTTACCACTGGCAGTTGTTGTAACATCAGAATTGCACTGAAACCATACTGATCAGTTGCACAAGAAATTTAATCCTTGCAAACACACCCCTTTATACCCTCCCTGTGCATACATCACAGGTAACAACCAGTATCATCAGAAATGGGCAGAGCACAGCACTTCGGGGTTTTTAATACACCTAATATGGTAACTTCCCCCAACTCGTAGGTGGCAGGGCCTCCTGTTCGCCTACACTAGTAGCTGCGGTAATTGTCTTTGGTGCTGAAACTGCACTCCTCTAGTTTCAGCTATGGCCCCTCTGGGCCGGGGAGGCAATTACATCCCACCCGCACCCTTCCCGGTTTTTCAGAAAGGTAGGGCGCACACACTGCGGAGAGGGCGGGAGACCTCACTCTGCCTCCCGCATATGAAACTCTATGAAGTGCAGCTGCCTGCGAGCGCACGGTGGCTGCTCCTGTCACATGGAGGCGATGACGTCCCAGAAATGCCCCCAAGGTATGTGTCATGAGGGCATTGATGGTGGTGGAGACCTCCTCTGGTCTCAAGCGGCCGCTCCAATGACATGCGGGGCTGCAGCACGCTGACCTGGCGTGGCTGCCGTACTCCGGCTCCCCTGTCCTCAGGGAGCATCCTGCCGTAGTCGGCCTTTGCGGCGAAGGCGGGGCTGCGATGTGCAGTCATTCTGCTTCCGCCGGATTCTTCGGCAGCTTCCTCCTAAGGCACTGTACATAGGCTGTGTTATCTGCCCAACGCACGCACTAGTCCTAGGGTGGGACAGCTAGGGTGACCAACTGGCATGGGTGCAAATTCAGGACAGTGAGTGTGAAAATTTAGGACAAAGGATCAAAAATCAGGACAAAAATTCAAGACAGAAGGTCAGAATTTAGGACAAAAATTCAAGAAAGAAGGTGAGTTATACAGACACGAGTGGAGGTCGTACAATATTACATAAGTAAATAGACAACCAACACAAGTACAAGTCAAAATAAGTTTATATTAGGTTGAGACAACCTTGCACTGCATCTATTGTGTGTGAGTGAAGCTTAAACACCTGCGATTGCATATTCCCCCCCACACAAAAAAAAAAAAAAAAAAGATGAAGGCTTCACAGATCTTACACGCCCCCCTCTCTCCCATTGAAAAACCACAGGATCCGATCAATCATCCCAAGGGAGGTGGGGGCAGGGGTGGGGGGCGCAAGCTAAACATGAAAATATCGGCACAAATGCGGAACCTTTGCACTATTGGAGCAAAAAAAAATAATAATGAAGTAAAATCTTATTTGTACCATTATCACTGCTTGTGTGACAGTTTAAGAGGCTAACAGTGGATGCACCTGGGTAACACGCAGCAAAATGAAACCTCCACCTCCCCAGAGCTTGGCCCCTGGTGAGGTGACAGGAGCCCATAAACAAAAGCAGTTTGCCATGCCCTGGGCTCTGGCAGGTCTGTATGTGATAATTAGGCCAACGTACAGAATGATAATGGCTGATAGCAGTCTGTGCCACGTCGGGGAGGGCTTCTGCTGGCCACTGATCACAGCAGTAGCGCAAGCTGGCCCCTGCTGTGAGGGTTACAGATCTCTCAGGCTTCTTGCAGGGGGCAACTCCCTCCAATGTCTGAAATTGCAGACAAATGGCGTCCATGAAAGAATTCCTCACGGACAACGGACAAGAGGCCCAAATAATGGGCAATCTGTGAAATTTACGGACCGTTGGTCACCTTAGTTACAACCTCTCCCCAGACTCCTGTGTGTAAGGAGTACAGTCCTGTAGTTAAAAGCTCCCCCCTGAGGCTCCTGTGTGTGAGGAATACAGTCCTGTAGTTACAACCTTACCCCCCCTCCTGTGTCTGAGTACAGTCCTGTAGTTACAACCTCCCCCAGGCTCCTTTGTGTGAGGAGTACAGTTCTGCAGTTGCAAGCATCCTCCTGAGGCTCCTGTGTGTAAGGATTAAAATCCTGTGGTTACAAGCTCCCCCAGGCTCCTTTGTGTGAGGAGTACAGTTCTGTAGTTACAAGCTCCCCCCTGAGGCTCCTGTGTGTAAGGATTAAAATCATGTAGTTACAAGCTCCCCTAGGTTCCTGTGTATGAGGAGTACAGTCGGGTAGCTACAAGCTCGGCCACGAGGCTCCTGTGTGTAAGGAATAAAGCCCTGGAGGAACAAGCTTCCCTAGGCTCCGGTGTTTGAGGGGTACAGTCCTGTAGCTTCAAGCGCCGCCCGAGGCTCCAGTGTATTCTGTCAGTTTATCAATTCAAAGATGCTGGCCTAGAGGAAAGCCTATATACTTGAAGGTAAAAGATTAAAAAAGCATTGAAAATGCAACAGGGCTTGCCTTTTATTAAGTTAAAGCCATTTGCTTTGCTGTACAATACCATTAGCAAAGCAAATGGCTTTAACTTAATCAAAGGCGAGACCTATTGCATTTTCAATGCTTGTTTAAACAGCCAGGGCTGCACATAAGGAGAGCACAAGGCAGAGTGCGGCTGTTCGCAGTGAAGAAACAACAAAAGTTGACACAGCAGTGATGGGGACGCTTTCTTTCAGGTTTAGATTAGGGAGGGAGAGAGTTGCTAAAATGTAGCACAGGCTCTGAATTAGAAAATAGCATTAGCCTGTGAAACCCCGTGATGCACTGTGTGATCTTGGCCCAAGCCTTTTACACCTCAGTGATGTTTCTCGTCCTCCTCACTAAACCAAAGCAGTCGCTCCTAAATGTGCCTGTGGGAGGACAGTGGTCTGCCCCTGGAGGTTGTGCTGTGTATGTGAACACCTTACGTTCAGGAAGACTACATTTGATTGATGAGCAGCACCCGATATAGCGCTTAAAGTACCAGAAGATGGAGCTTTAATCACTGGAAGAAACACTTTACACTATTGGCAGCTGAATCCGTTATTAGCCAGTACACGATTAATCCTCTGTGATTGGATTTATATTCCGTGGCTTTACTCTTCGCTGCTAAATGCTGTTTGCTAGACCGCCAGGAGAATCAATGACTGCAGGCAGGGAAGGGCTGGACACTAGGGGGCAGGCTGACAAGGTGTGCACCCCCAAACCTGCGGCAGTGCACGTTCTTTACCCTCTCCTCATCGATGCAGACCTGCTGCTATGTTACTTCTTCTAGACTGTAGTGCTTTGAAGCCAAATACACTGCCAACATCCGTGTGGAATTTCCAGTTCACGGACATAGCGGACTCTGCCTTTCACCCAATGCTATAGTCTTGTAAAACAACTCCGTGGGTTATAGTTCCTGTTTCCGAGATCTTTCTGTAACTCATGCCCACTTTCTTTCATTTAATGTCCTGCCTTTCATCCCTGTTCCGGTCTGAGCCACAAAGCCGCATAGGGTTGGCAGAAGCGCTGCACATACCAGGAAGCAGTATAACAAGGCATAATGCTCCGTCCTTTCCTTCCTTTCTGTAGGGTCCTCTACTGTAGTGTATGCCTTTATTACAGTGTTGTTTTCTTATGATGTATTGTGTGTGGAGCGTGGCGTGGAATCCCTGTGGGTTCCTGACAGTTTCCAATCCAGAACGTCAGATGCTGGCTGATGTCCTGGAGAGGAGACTGTGTAGCCTGGCGCTCGCCTGTTCTTTACATTCAAATAAATACTTGGAATTACTATTGCCTTAGTTGACATTTTCGGACCAGTAGGTGATTTGAGGGAGTATGGCATTGTTGTGGTTGATTTATTCACTAAATGGCCAGTGGTCAGGTTTGTAGATAAAGTAGACACACACACGGTTTTGAAATTTTTAGATAAAATATTTGTTTTGGAAGGACTGCCTGTGTGTGTTTTAAGTGACAACGGGGTACAATTTACATCCCAATACTGCAAAAGAATACTTCCAGAAATGTGGCATCCAACATAAGACAACTTCGCTTTATAATCCCAGTGGAAATGGTACAGTGGAACGGTTTAATCGTGTTCTTAAGGGTGTAATCCAATTTGCAATGAGTAAACATTTGGACTGGAAGTTAAGAGTTGAAAAAAGCTGTTTGGGCTTATAGGGTGACAAAGCATTCCACAACAGGTTTATCACCTTTTATTATGATGAGAGGTAGAAGGCCTAGATTTAAGTTGTGTCCCAACTGGATAATGAGAGGTGGGATTGAACAATGGTCACCAGAAGAAGTAAAGAATAATCTAGAAATAGCACATGGTAAGAGTAAGGAGTACTATGATGTACGACATGGTTCAAAGGATGTAACGGTAAGAGTAGGTTACTGGGTAAAAATTAATAGACCCGATAAAGTCCCTAAAGGTGAGAGTAGGTTTGAAGCAGCACAGCAGGTGGTGGAGGTTCTCCGCAATGCTGTTAAACTTGGAGATGGAAGGGTGTGGAATATGAAAAATGTTGCATTTGATATGGATCAGATGCATTCTGAGAATACACCTAATTATGAGCATACGCCTGATTTTGAATGGGTGGAGGATTATTTTGATTGCAGCAAAGTTCAAGCTTATTTGGCTTGTGAAGAGAGTGTTGATAAAGGGGTAGTGGAACAGGATGGGACATCCAAAGAGCCCCAAGCCATCGCAGATTTTAGGGGAAAGAATTCCATTCTTCGGGAATTCTTTCCCACTGTAAGGAAGGGGGAAGTGGTTCCTGGTAGTTCCAGCATTAATATGGAAAGTGTGAAAGAAGGTGGGGACACAGGTGTGGACAGTGGTAAAAGGAAGAGAGTTTTACCTGCATGGCTTAAGGAATATGTTAAGTAATGTGTTATGGAATATACTCACATTGTTGATTACAGAGGTATTTCCCTGTTTCCTTAAAAAGTTATTTCTTCCATTTTTATTATTATTTTGTTTTATAGTTGTCATGTAAGTTCCTTATGGTTCTGTTATTTGACATCTTGTTTCTTTGTTTTATTTTTCCAAGAGAGGGGGATGTGTAGTGTATGCCTTTATTACAGTGTTGTTTTCTTATGATGTATTGTGTGTGAAGCGTGGCGTGGAATCCCTGTGGGTTCCTGACAGTTTCCAATCCAGAACGTCAGATGCTGGCTGATGTCCTGGAGAGGAGACTGTGTAGCCTGGCGCTCGCCTGTTCTTTACATTCAAATAAATACTTGGAATTACTATTACCTCTCGCCATCATTTCATCTACTTTCAGCTCTTGTCCCTCTAGATGCTCTGGAGCAGTTTAGGGTTAAACGCCAGCCAAGCAAGCAGTGTGACGTAGCATCACGTTACCTACTCCAATTCTCTAGACTGGAGTATTCCCTCCTCCATGCCCTGTCATTCCCTCTTCAATTGCATTGTAGCGCTTTAAAGATGTCTTAAACTGAATAAGCACTATACAAGCAAATACATTACATAAAGTGACATCCTCCCCTCGTCACTTCTGTGTACCTCTTCCCTTCACATGCAGCGCTCTGACCCTATCTGCATGTGGTATAAGCACTATCTATGCAAACTGCTGACAGATTACATCGGGTTCTCCTGTTCCCTCTCTCCATTTCCTCCTCTCCTTCCCCTTGTTTCTCCTTACCTCACTGCCTCCTTTGAGTACTAAGGTGCACTATAAATTTAGGGCAACTTTAGTGCCAGCGTGACATTACTCCCATGTTCCTTTCTTTTCTCTCCAGCTCCCTCCTGTGTCCACTCCTTCCCTTGCTTGCTCCCGCTCTGCGCATGCGCCAGTTGTTTACAAATGTTTATTAACATAAGCAAAACAAGGAAACATATTTCCAAGTCCATGAAAAGTCACTCTGGGTGACTTCACATGGCCTTGTAAATATGGGAAAGCTCATTGCGCTGCTGGTGCGTCAATGAAAGTGATGCAAAGGCGGCGCAATGAGCTTGTAAATAAGCCCCTATGTACATAACTTTTGTTGAAGCAGGGCGGCCTCTGATAGGGTGTGACCCATTCCTTCCCATGTGGGGGCCCTGACCACAGCACCCTCACATGGGTGGAAGGGAAGTTACAAGCCCAGCCTTCCATGCAGGATTCAGTGATGAGGAAGCACAGCGCGCGCACATAAAGGAGGCGAGAGGGCACGCACAGTCACGTAAAAAGCCGCACGCCATAGGAGCAAGAAATACACACGATACTAATAGGGGCAAAGGCCCTCAGGATTAGACAGCACAGTCAACAAGCACTGGCAAAGCCAATATGCCAGGTAGGCTGGTGCAAAGGTTACTTGAAAGGATTACTTTTTAAGTTACTTTTTATTAGGAGCATATGTCACAAAAATAAAAAATACCAAAGCATGTGCATTAAACGTGGAGCCACATAGTTGCAATGCAGTTTTTAAATTTAAAAAACGACTCGCAGATAATTTTTATTATAACAGCTACTTTCTAGCGAGCGGATGTACATATAACAGGCACAGGAACTTGTCTTAGTTTTAAGGTGCATAATTGGGAAGTGAGTCATATGAGTGCACAGCAAAGGCACTACTAGCCTTGAATTATTGTTTCCTGAAGCTATGGTTTAAAACATACAAGGATAACTAAAAAGAATAAAGAGTGGAAAGAAAAAACATTGCCGAAGTATTGTCCATAATTGGTCCGCCACTGAAGAGCACTTCTTTTAAGGCAGATGAGCACACAGGAAACATGCTGTCACTAACAGTGGAAGAGAGTCGGTGGGGAAGTGGGCTGACCAACCGCCACACTGTCCCATGCCGTAGGCTGTGGTGTGAGCTTCAACGGCTGAACTGTGAAAGGCAGCGAGGCTGTAGCCTGACGGCGAGAGCGGGAAATCTCGAAGCAGCGGAAGCGGGTTCGAGTCTCGGCTGCAACGCTCAACATTGTGTGATTCTGGGCAAATCTCTTAATCTTCCGGTGCCTAAGAAAATGAATGTGTCCATCTGTAATGCAAAAGGTGCTCATGTAAAGTGCTCTGATACCTTCAGGTCAAGTTCGCTTTATATAAAAGTCTGAGAGAAAAAAATCACGGCTGAACAGGGTTGACCAAAAGTCTCTCTATTGAGGCCCACTAGTATTTTTTTATATATAGTTTTTTATAATCACATGAGGTTAACAGGCGTAAAGCGGTCATTAGGCCAGTGCTAACAATTAAAGAAACGTTCACGCACACACTGGTCGAGGTTTTAATTCTTCTTAGGAGCGCCATCAATTTTGGGCTCACCCACTGCCAAGTTTTTAATTCATTTAATTGTGCCGCAGATAGTAACATAGTATATGAGAAGTTAAAATACGAAGCCCGGCTTGAGGTACATTTCAAAGAGTGCGCCTGACTAGGTCCGCGTTTTCACTGAAGCATCGTATGATCTTCTGCAAATCAAACTTCCGCCCGCCCTCTAGATGCTGAAAGGGACGCTTCGCGCAGATGACGAGCGCCCGCTGTAATCTTTGATCAATGTGTTCTTCTATGTACATTTCATTTACTTATGCCAATGCTCTTATAGTCGCATGGCTCCTAATTTTCTCTTTTCCTTCTATCAAATTATCTTCGCTGTGCTCCTAAACATACCTAAAACAAGCGCTCGCCATTGCCTTGTCCTCCCCGTGACCCCGTGCGCTTCTGTTTGTAAGCACTGTAAATAACAGCTCTACTTCCCTGAGTGCTACCCTTACACAAAGCCCGGTCTGTCGTCATTGGGAGTGGAAAGTTGTCATCACCACAGCCTTTGAATGCGCCTACGTGCCGCAGATGGCACTTTAAACAGGGCCTAGGAACCCGCGAGTGCACACCGGGGTGTTATGCGCGCTCTATGCTGTGATAGTAATGTAAACATATAGCGCTTCATCCCATGCTTCTGTTTGTAAGCACTGTAAATAACAGCCCGACTTGATGTGAAAGTGAGGCGCAGGGCAAAGCGCTTCTATCAGAACCCGTTTCCCAAGCACTTAATGCCCCGGATGTGAAAGTGAGGCGCAGGGCAAAGCGCTTCTAGCAGAATCCGTTCCCCAAGCGCCTCATGCTCCAGGTCCCGGATGTGAAAGTGAGGCGCAGGGCAAAGCGCTTCTAGCAGAACCCGTTCCCTAAGCGCCTCATGCTCCACGCCCCGGAAGTGAAAGTGAGGCGCAGGGCAAAGCGCTTCTATCAGAACCCATTCCCCAAGCGCCTCATGCTCCAGGCCCCGGATGTGTAATGCCTTCACCTGTCTGAGTGAGCGGGGTCTTAAAGAGGTCGTTAACTGCTCCACTTGAACCCTCCATCGCCAGACAACGTCAGTCGAGTGAGACTCATATTCCTTCCTCATCAAGTCTGCCGGCATCCTTAAAACCATGGACTGAATGTCTATCTCTCACACGTCTTCATTTGCCGCACTTCTAAGCGCTGCGTCCGTATCCCGATAGTTGCACCACGTGGTCACACTTCCCACACAGGAGTAAACCAACCAAAAGCAACTCTAGGGAAGTGTTCACAGGAACCCAAGACTTTTTTTGTTTTTTATCGTTCTTTCTTCTCCCTTCTCACATCTGGTGTGCTTGCACCCTAAGCCCCAGGCAGCTTGACTGTTGATGAACCAGCGGCACCACTAGGCCCTCAAAAAGCGGTCTCTAATACCTCCAGCCCCTCTGCCCGGTGCCACTGCACCTGGTGCACTATATATAGCTACCCCTCTGCCACAAAGCCACATTTCTGAGGCACCGAGCGCAATATAAATTATTGTAGCAGTGTGTTGTATCCATGCATTAATGCAATCGGCATATTTTAATCTGGCGTATTTTAATCCGCAGTCCTCAGCAAAAGCTGTTAAGACATTACTACCTGTTCGAAATCTCGCATGCCCGTCGTAGAGCGCCTAGAGACGACTTCGAAGTCAGTGCGATATAAAGAGGAGCCCGTAAATAGAACTTCCTGAGAGAGCCCCATGATTGATTGTAAGATAGGGGGAGGGACAGCAGAAATAAGCCCCAGGCAGCTTGACTGTTTTTGACGAACCAGCGGCACCACTAGGCCCTCAGAAAACGGTCTCTAATACCTCCAGCCCCTCTGCCCGATGCCACTGCGGAGCTTGTCTTTATGGGGCCATGTGTTTAAACACATGGCCCCATAAAGATAAGAAAGCTTTCACGACGCACGTAAATCAGACGAGCCCGTCCAAGTGGGCCGTCTGAAAAAGCCGAACAAAAACGTCACAAAAAGCTCTTTTCCAATGGCTGGCCACCGTTTAGCATAAACGGTGATGCCAGCCAATGGAAAAGAGGGGCGGGGCTTAAAGCCCTTTACAGAAAATACCTACAAACGTTAAATCTCGCCAGCGAGACTGCGCATGTGTGCAGCCCACGCTAGCCGAGACCTAAAAATAATGCTTTCATTTAATCTTTACCCGGTTTAAAAAGTCTTTATGAATCTGGAGGTTTCGCAACTGTAATGTTTCATGAATTCTGAACAAATATGATCATATTACACCTATGTTCTTTCTTTGGACATGAGAAAACTTAAGTGCAAAGTTTTCATGAAAATTAAAGGTGGCTGTTTACGGTACTTCTCGGGGAGCCAAATTCCATACCTCACCGCACAAGGACATTCCAGTCTGTCTCCTTCATCTCAATTTTCGAGTCTCTATCTCAGAGGAATTATTTTAAGAGAGATCTTTATGGACTGTATTCTGTTTCAGATATAATGACATGATTACCATTTACGGTAAGGTTGCTCAGTAGTTTGAGCCCCTGCAGCTAAGACCAGTACCTAACATAAAGGTCAAAGGTTAAAATTGTTAAAGCGACTTGCCCAACCATTCAACCCTTCAAACTGAAGAGAACTATGGCCATTGATTAGGAGTCCCCTTTTGTGGTAACTGCGAATTGTTTAGAGCAGTCTAGAGTAGTCATTCAAAAACATAATGAATTCTAGTTTTGGTTCACTTCAATCGCTCCAGGGCCAGCTCCAGGCATGGGAAGTGTGGGCAGCTGGCCAGCGCCCCGGGCCTGCTAGCAGCAATGGGGCCTCGCACCTCTAAAGACTACAGAGGTTCGAGGCCCAGGGGGCACCCTGAGAGTTTATATCTTTTCTCTATTTAATCAATCTCCCCTGCAGGCCTGTCTCTGTGGGCCTAATGGCTGCATCTGCATGTCGATGACAGCGCATTAGACAGGTACTTAAAGTGTCCTGACGTGTGAAGTGCGCTCTGCCCCTGTATGAATGAAAAGCAGGATATCCTGCAGGGCGCACAACAAACAATAGAATGAAAGCGATTCACAATGGAAACTGTTCACCTAGGAGGAGGGGGAAAAGGAGCAGAGGGGTAAATTAAAGGGGTAAGAGAAATGGAATAAAGTGAGTGGGAGCAGATAGGTGTGAGTGCGGCAGTGAGACGAGGTGCACGCAGAGGAGTAGAATCAGCATGTAAACGTGGATGGAGCAGGGTTTAAAGTGTGCTGGGCAGTGCTTTAAATGTGAAAAAATAAGTGCAGGTACTTATTATAATGAGCTAGGGTGTAGTGAGGGGGCAGGGCTAGGGGCGGGGCAGAGGGCAAGACATGATGATACTTAACAACTTCTATATTAGTTGCAGCACATACCAAAACACATAAGAAATGTGTTTATATAAACAAAGCAGGTTAACTCATTACACAAAATGAAAGAGAAATGCAATAATATGTTAACATTTCCCTTTTGTTGCAATAGTTGCACCTTCTTAATGTCCTACTGTTAATTACTGTTTGGCACAATACTATATATTTTTGAGCAACTGAAAATACCCCCACGTCGCACCAGAGCTCTTATGGCACCAAGCAAATGAAGCAACTCATCATGACCCTCCCAAGAAGATATCTCTTGTCGCTTCCATCAATCTATCCATTCATCCTTTCATTTACCTGCTGATGTTCATCATTTAACCTTTACATTCTATCGTCTATTTAGTCTTTCATTCAATCATTCAGTTTTTTACCATTCTGTCTATCCACTCTTCATATCCAAACCTATCCACCCATCCATCTCCAAACCTATCCATTCATCCTTTCACTCATCCATCTCTTTATCCACCCTTTCCCTCATCCATCAATCCTTTTGCTCATCCATCCATTAACCCTTTTATGCCATCCACCCTTTCATTCAATCCCTCCTTTCACTCATCCATCATCCATCTTTCATCCATCCTTCCTCCCTGTCATTCATCCATCCAATCTTTCACTTATCCACCCATCATCCGCCCTTTTATCCAAACATCCACCCTCTTTCACCCATGCATGCTTTCACTCACTCATCCATCCATCTATTCATCCATCCATCCATCCACCCATCCATCTATACTTCCACCCTTGCTCACTGATCCATCCACTCACTCATCCACTCACCCACCAACCCTCCCTTTTACACGTTATTTATGAATCTTTGTCGCCGAGCAGACATGTACAAACAGGGCTTTAAGTGGGCCAGGTCTCACCAGTGCTGAGTACCGGCAGTTTTTTAAAGGAGGCCTCGAAACGGGTCTCTATCGGGCTCTGTTTTGTGCCCTGGCACAGGCGGTCTGTGTTTTTCCGGACTGTAGTGACAGCAGGCACATCGATGTGCACCTTCTCACACTGCTTACTTCTCACTAGTGGAGAAGATACGGCATGACGTCATGCCAGGTGAGCGGTGGAGGGGAAGAGAAATACTTCAAAGAGAGTCATTTTCTCTCTGGATTTCCCTTCTCTTTTTGAAACTCAGGAGCAGCAACATTGTGGTGTCACCAGGGCTTTAAGTGGAAGCTCTTTCAATATTATATACAAGCCATAGTTTCTGCTTATTTGCTTATTTATCTTATGCAACTAACAACCATTGACAAAGCCAATAGTTCTGACTTGTGGTAGGTATGATGTTACTTGTATCATATATCTGGGTACAATGACAGAAACAGCAAAATACAATATGCTAAGCACAGATTTTTAGCTTAAGTGTTTTTAAGACACACCCTTTATTACATTGGCCACGCCCCTTTGAGAGACCGCCCAGTTTTTTCATCCCACCTAAAGTCCTGTGTACAAACAAAGTGCCACACAATTTCTTTAAAATACCTCCTGAGAGTGTCTTGATTCTCTCTTTATTTCACTTTTTTCCTACAAAAACAGGCATGCACACAAACATAGCAGAACCACAAAAGACTCGGGTATGATAAAAGCCATCTTTTCTCTTCACCTACCATGGCTTTTTTAATTGCCACCAGCGCCAGGCTGGCCGTAGCCTGATTGCCACTGCCAGGGGACTGCCATGATTCCTGTGTTTGCATCATCGCACAGGATAGTGTGACTGTGATTGACAGCACAGGGCCTGAACAGACCGTGCCCTGTCAAGCACAGCGTGATGGTGAGCACCAGACATTATTCAAATGAGCCCTGCTGAACAGCTCAGCTGGGGCTCAGATCGGGCTACAGAAGCGGCACCTTGGCTGCCAGAGACATGTTCCACTCCTGCTCACCAGCACAGGCAATAAGTCTACCTTTTCATAAGTACCGGTACTCTCCACGGCAGTAGAGAAGTGCCAGTGCTCAGAGTGATAAATCTAAGAAGTCCCGGTACTCAGTACCGGTGAGTACCGGCCCATTTAAAGCACTGGTGCTGGGTCACTCAAGTCTCAGACCTGGTAGTAAATTAAAATGGACATTGAAAAGGGCCCTTATCGGGCCCTATATTAATGTCCTTAACTTTGCCTGCAAAAACATTGATCCAGTGTCTGCACTATGAATGTATAACACGTCAGCAGGGTCAGACTGGTCTATAGGGCAGTCAGGCTGTGCCCCACAGTTTAATCTGTCAATGAGGGCTTTAAGTGGTCCAGGTCCTGCTAGTGTACAGCACCATGCCCTTTTGAAAGACCCCCCAGTTTTTTCATCCCACTTAAAGCCCTGCTTTCAAGTCAGTATGTAGCCCGTTTTTTTGGCTATGTGTTGACCTGCTTTATGGTCAGGTGAGCCGGTTTTTACTGTTGATTTTCATTATATTAAAGCAAACATTGCCTGCAGCAAACTCAAATCAGTACAGTCTTCCATACCTTACAAAAAACTTATACAGCATGTCTTTACAAGTTGAAAACTGTCCTTTTTTTGCAAACATTAGGCACTTTTCTAGCTAACTAACTCACTAATGGTGGGGGCCCCTTTTATTTTGGTACTGGGGGCCTATTTTCTGTCCCAGTCTGACGCAGCATGTTACGCAGGGCCACTGGAATTCTGAAATTGTGCGGCGGCGGTGATTTATACAGCATGTCTTTACAAGTTGAAAACTGTCCTAGTTTGCAAACATTAGACACTTTTCTAGCTAACTAACTCACTATTGGGGACCCCTTTTAGTTTGGTACCGGGGGCCTATTTTCTGTCCCAGTCTGACGCTGAATGTAATGCAGGGCCACTGAAATTATGCAATTGTGCGGCAGCACCGATTTTTGCATAATTATACATTTGCTGCATAATCCATCATCTGCTGAACAAGCTACAGATTTTAACCAAAATAGTTGTTTCTAGCTCAAACGGTTCCAAAGTTACTAAAAATGCAGCAACACGTCTTGCTACATGTTGGAAGGCCCTTTGCAAAGCTGGAATAGTCAACTTTCTGTTTCCCACTGCTAAATTTGGGTTTGGGTGTTAAATTGGTACTAATGGGGTGCAACCAATGCCCAAAGAGTGTTACCAAGTTTACAAAATGGCAAAAAAATTAAGTAATACTATTTCAAAATGTGCGGCATTATGCAGCATAATGTGCCTTTTTCTTTGCACATAATTTGCTTGCCGTGCCACATAATTTAGCTCTTTCCTGCTGCATAATTCCAGTGGCCCTGATGTTAGGGTAATCCATGGCAGTGATTTTGTTCCTGTTTATATTTCCCATGCTTTGCTTATTCTTGCATTCCCCAAGAGTGCTAGCTATTTCCATGTACTGAGTCCCCTTCAGGTGTTAATAACATACTACAGTTGAGCACTTTGGAGTTGAGGCTCTCACACCTGCCTGTCTGTGGGTCAAAAAGGTGTTCAGATTACATGATCATTCAATATATGGCCTCTCTTCAGAGTACAAAGAGCAATGGTTCTGCATTCCAGTAGTGATTCTATGCAAATGTATGTGAAGGAGTTACTTATTGGTCAAAACAGTGACAAGGTGAAAGTAAAATAATTTATTGTTTTTACTTTTTTTTGCTTAAACAGCTAACAACAATTGACAAAACCAATACTCTTGGCTGTTTTTAGGTGTATGTCAGTTGTTGTGTTATTTCTGGATTCAATCACAGAAAGGAACCAAAGTACCAGTCAGATGGAACACTATGGGAATCACAGAAATGTAACTTATGTGTTTAAGCTACGCCCCTAATTACATAGTCCACACCTCTCTTAGAGACCCACCCATTTTGTTCAGCCCACTAACGCCCTGGGTTTGTGGAAAGAGAGACAGGGGAAGAGGAGAGATAGATGTAATGTGCAGAATCAATGCAAACAAGGTGGTAGAGAGATGACGTGAAGGGCATTGCATGTAAAAGACAACGCTGTAAGAGGAACAGAATCCACACAAAAAAGGTAAGAGGCAGGGAGACTGGTGAACTTTGAAATGCAGAGGTCCCTAATAAAACATACAATAATTTGTGGTGTGCTGGGCAACCTTTACACTTCCCAGTGGTTTGGGGTATTAACCCTCCCCAAGAATACTTTGAAAAGTGGCAGAAGATAGTATTTGTGGCCCACGTTCCAGAAATATGTGAAGCTACATGTGTGATCTATTCTAACCAGTCTGCACCACTTTCCTGTGCCTCATTCTCATGTAAGAACTGCACTCCTGTCTTTTCCCTCCTTCCTTCTGTAATCCCCACTTTCCCATGTGCTCCATTTTACCCTTTCAATCAATACACTTTCCTGTCTGCAACATTCTCCCCCAATAATCACCTCTCCTTATTGTGTACTGTTCTTTACAGGGGAGGCTTCTCCACTAGCGCAGAGGAACATCGCTCCACTGCTTTCTCGCACTGCGAGAAGCAGAAACATAACATGGTAATAACTACCATTTTATGTTTCTGCTTCTTGCACTGTGAGAAATCAGAAGGGTTTGGTTGGGGGTGGGCGGGGCAGCTCTAGGGCAGGGAAGGAGTGGCTTGTCCACTCCTGAGGGCGCTGACTATTTGATCGGCCCTCTGGGGCTGCCCAAATCAGTCATGCGCACTCTGCCCTTTCTCCATGTAGGCTGCAATACAGCCTACATGGAACAATCCTCTCACCACCTATTTCTGTTACGTACTAAACCTCTGGCTTGTGGATTTTATTGGGTCTCTGGTATTTAACCTTACTCATACAGTCCTTTGGTTTCTTACTGATATCTTGCACATATTGATACCCAAACATGATTTCCCTCAGTGGCAGTCAGGTCTCTGCCGAAGAATATGTTTTGTACGTGCATGCTACCAGTTGATTTCTGAATTAAGACAAATTCATTAAAACCTTATAGTGATACATCAAGGGTTCTCATTTTTAAAGGCTCTCATACCATATGGTGTTCTCTTTGGTGGAAGTAGGTCAGTCACCCAGATTGGCAGAGTCAGCAAAATAATCTTGCATTCATTTTCCAGCATCCATGTTTCATCCACTTGCCTTTACTACATCCATAGCAACAGAAAATCATTCCTTTTCTGCCCTCTCACTACCGTGAGGCTGTTGTACAGTCAATCATCTTCTCACTAGATTATGCAAATGCCCTCTTTCTTGGGCTTCCTACCTTTTTGCATTCAGTATCATTCAGATCATTCAGAACCATGATAGGCACCTCATCTGAGATGGCTGCACCGCTATGCCATTTCTTCTCACCTTTATGCTGTCTGCTGTGTTTTTGGTCCAAAACCCTCTCTCTGCAAGGCGCTATCCATTTGTCGTTGTGCACTGCATTAAAAAGGTTCTCTCTTTCTACTGCACTCCTTAGATTCAGTCCAGAACCCCATACTCTGTGCCAACCAACCTCCTATGCTATCCTAAAATTTAGATGGCCCTGATTGGAGGCAGAGCCTTCTTCTTTCCAGTTGTGCAGGGCTGGAACTATCTCACTCTTGAGCTATGGTGTAGCTCCAGTCTTTTGGAAAAACTCATAAAACTGTCCTTTCTCCACATTAATAAAGTCTCCACCTCTCCTTTGGACATCGCATTCCATTCAATAGAACAATAACCAAGTTTAATTCATTTAAACTTCATTCAATCTACTTAATAGCGATTTAATATCTATGTACATTTAATTAGGACTATTAATGCTACTTTAACCATTTTACTGATATCCAAACTAGGTAAGTAGCTTCTTGCAAAGCAGCTTCATCAATGCCATAATGGCCAATTTATATTACTTTCAATGATGTCACTTCCTGTGAGGTTAAATCGTATGCAAATTATAGGGGCCTTACATGATCCTATTCTGCCCGGGGCTCCACATATCCTAGGACCAGCCCTGAATCGCTCTATAAACATACTAGAATGTGGTGGATTGGCTAATAATATATTTATGTTTACAGGTCCTGCACTTTGCAAGACTACACTAAAAAGAACACTTTGCAATATGAGAGAGAGAGAGTGTTCTACCTGGCACCATTGGCGTGGGTCTCCCTTCCATTTTTTGCTGTTGTCTCCTCTGTTTTTGCTGGTAATAGATGCTCTGGGCGCTGTGCCACTGCCATTCAGTGCCACAGCGCGAATGTTCCCTATGTAAAGATGACATGTGAATTGGTATATCCACGATTGGCTTATTTGGTTTACCTGTTAGTCCCAAGCAGTGTGGCCTGTGTGTACCCAGGGCTGGTAAACTAAATGCTGCTGGTGGGCCTGCAGCGCTGGTTTGCGCAACCCACAGAAGCAGCGTGTAAAGTGTGTCTCAGACCTGCCACTGCAGTGTCTGTGTGCAGTCTAGAACTGCCATCTTGGCTGTGAAGTGCACCCTCTTCCCAGCCCCTGAACCTTCACTTGGCATCATGTAAGCCACCCCTATGGTAGGGTGCATTGTATGTGTAAGGTAGGACCTGCTCTGATGTGTGTAGCATGTCCTGGTAGTGAATTACACCCAATTTCGTTTTTCACTACTGTAAGGCTACCTGTTCTCCATAGGCCAGAATGGGAGGTTTGGCTATTACATTCTATAGTCCTAACTGACCCACAGAACATGGTAGAAAAATGAATTTAGTATGCCTGAGCTCAGAATATTAAAATACATCTTTTAGTGAAGTTTATTTTTATATTCTGTGTTTGAAAATACCACTTTTAGAAAGTAGGTATTTTCTTGCCTAAGCCTTCCAGTGTGCTCTGCTGTTATGTGTATTGGCTGTCTGGTTTTGGAGGGACAGGGCAGGCTGAGACAGACCTGGGTTGAATAGAGAGATCTGCATTGGAGTATGGGGAGGGGTAGCTCCTGGACCTGAATAGGGCTGTGCCTGGCAAGGTGAATGCTGGCTCCACCTCCCACTGTGCGTCTCATGGCAGAGCCCCTCTTTCTGAAAGGAAGGATGCAGCCTGGTAAACAAAGTGCTCCAGGGCTGTACAGAACTGGTTCTGGCTGGGTTCAGTGACTTGTGACTCTTTAGAACAAAGACTTTTGGGGTATAAATATCTGTGCTGAAACCCCTATAATTTGTATTGCTCCTGGACAACAAGAAGAACCTCTGTCCGTGTAACTGAAGGAATCTGCAGGAGAGGACTGTCCTTGTGCTTGTGTGCTGTTTCTTGGACTGGCCTGCATTAGTTACTACTGGACTTGGAAGAAGAGGAAAAGGACATTGAAGCAACTTTTATTTTTGCTACAGCAATCACCCAAGGGCTAGAAGAGAGCTAGCCTCCTGCAGGAGTCTCAGGCACATCAGACTCCACCACCAGCCTCCTGTTTCCTCCCTGCGAGGATTTCTATCTGCAGGTGAGGTTCCTGTGAGTTCCAGGGCCTCTAGTTCTACTGTGGACAAGAGAGTGCTGAAAATAGTCACTAACGCCCGTTAGCGAGCCGCCGCAGCTGAAGAGCGTAAGGAAAATCCTCGCGCTGCTGCCACTGCATGCTCGCTACCGGAGATCATCGCATCACCTGTATGCGGGCTGCCAAAGGCTCGCTGTCTTCAAGATTTTCGCATCACCTGTTTGCGGGCTGCCAAAGGCTCGCTAACCAGAGATCATCGCATCACCTGCTTGCGGGCTGCCAAATGCTTGTTAACCCGAAGATTATCACATTGCATGATTGCGGGACTCAAAGCGCTCGCTAACCAAAGATCATCACATCGAGTTAATCGCTTCACGACATCGCAGCGTGGACGCCGAGCGTTCGCCATTTTCATCGCATCGCATCAGGATCGTCGCTCCCTCGCAGAGCGCCATTTTCTTTCATCACAACAAGATCGCACACGCAATAGGCTCGGCGCATCATCCTCCCTTTGCGGCAAGAATTTCATCGCATCGCCGGCTTAGCGTGCAGAAGTTTGTCGCTTTGTCCTGCACACAAATCAGTGCATCATCCTCCCTTGTGGTAAGGATTCAACGCATCGCTGGTTAGCGTGAGGAAAATCATCGCTACAACTCCTTAGCGACATTTTGGTTGCTTTGCTACAGAATCCAGCTATCTTGTGAGTAAAAGGGTCGCAGAGACCACTGCCTTGAACTGAGCTCCTCTTTGCACACTTTGAACTATTTTTGCAACCTTTCAAGAGTAACCCTATTTTCTAGTATTGTGGATTTTTACTGTTATTGGTCTTGTGTTAAGTCTATATATAAAGATACTTATTTTTTATAACTACTTGTGTGGCGTCCCTTTGTAGTGTTGTGTTACTGTGTATGGTCATAAATGCTTCACACACTACCTCTGAGATAAGCCTAGTTGCTCGTGCTACGTTACCACAGGGTTGAGCAGGGGTTATCAAAGGGTGTAGTCTGCTTACTCTGACTTAGGAAGAAGGGTCCCTACTTGGACAGTGTCTAGCCATTGCCAACTAGAGACCCCCATTTCTAACATTGGTGGTCAGCGGTGAGGATCTGGACTTGCGTTTATGATTGCATACAGTAATTATAGTGTACACTACTAGTGAGGGCAGACTATAACATAACCACATACGTTTTTGAAGCTTTGATTCTATTTTTGATTGTTATTGCCAGTTATTGCTACAATGGGCAAGCCCAGATCCAATGCCTCTGAGGATCTTTCCTGGGAAGAAGAGAAATTACTAGCTAGTCGCCTAGCTCCGATCATCAGTAAGATTGTGTCCCCCCAACAGCATGGGTTTATTCCCGGAAGATCCACCGTGGATCACATACAAAGAGTAATTACCTTGTTTGACATGGCTGAGGTATCAGGAGACCCTATGGCGCTTATACTGCTGGACGCTGAGAAGGCGTTTGATTGGGTCTCCTGGACCTACCTCTGGTCAGTCATGTCAAGAGCCGGACTCGGGGCAACCTTTATCAAGGCAATTCAAATGATGTATATTAAACCTCAGGGGGTAGTCATGGTAAATGGATCCGCCTCTGAAAAATTTAGTATAACTAGAGGGACAAGACAGGGGTGCCCATGCTCCCCTTTACTATTTGCACTATTCATCGATCTGTTTATTAACAGACTCGAAAATAATATTTTAATCAACCCAATCAAGATAAGAAATATAGAAACTAAAACACTTGCCTATGCAGACGACAAAGCGGTGGTAACAACAAATCCTACAGCCTCTATTCAGGCCATAGAAAGGGAGGCTGAAATGTTTGGCAAGATCTCGGGATATAAGCTGAACCAAAACAAAACACAGATAGTACTTAATGATAAACTTAAAATAAATGACAATCGTGTAGTGGATAGTGCCATATATTTAGGGGTTAATATTACAGCGAAATTAGACAACCTCATTCAAATTAATCTTGACCCACTAATACAACGAACAGATAAAGATTTAAGAAGATTAAATAATCTTCATCTATCCATTATAGGTAGGTGCAACATGATTAAAATGATTTATCTGCCTAAATTTTTATATTTATTCAGAACCATCTGTCTTGATTTTCAACCACAATGGTTTAAATGCATTGAAAGTATGTTCTCGCTATTTATCTGGGGATACAAGAGATCCCGTAGGACATCTAAATTTTTATCACTACCTATAGATAGGGGGGGACTTTCTCTGCCTAATATTAAACTATACTATTGGTCAGCTATAATGACATATTGTAGAGAGCTATTATCTATCACCCAAGGAAATAGACCAACTACCGGAATCCCAACACCACAAGAATTAATACTAGGGGAAAGCACTAGGGGGTATTTCTGGCTACACTTATACGACAGCTACTATAAAAAAGTACGATTTAAAACTCTTCTAGGAATACTCAAAGCATGGAGTAATATTCGTAAAATATTGGGGATCGGAAGGTTTTCATATTATACATTACTATCAGATAACAACAACCTACCAGAGCTATTCAAAGATATATATATGAAAAAGTGGATAGAAGCAGGGATCACACACCTGGGCTGTTTCTTTACATCTACAGGTATAAAATCCTTCGAAGAAATTAGAAAAGAATATATGATCAGTTATAGAGATTTTTTCAAATATCTTCAAATCAGGGACTTTATATTAAGGAAAGGTGGTGGCAGATCGAAATTTCAAAAGATTCAATGTATAGATTTTGTAAATAAAGGAAAGTGGACTAAAATAGGAGAAATATATAATCACTTCCTGGGCCTGTGTCCGGATGATTTGGATAAATATTATATAAAATGGCAGGAAACCTTAGATATGTCGGCCACCACAGTGATTAAATCATTCGAATTTTCTCTAACATTATTAATGTCCACCAGACTACAAGCTCAATATTACAAAACATTTTTTTTGTTATATTATACACCTAGTAGAATATCAAAATGGGGGACCGGAAAGGGGACAAGATGCCCTAGGTGCAATTTCTACAAAGCAGATATTGTACATATATTCGCTACATGTAACACCCTACAGGGCCTGATCAAAGATATTTCTGATTTTTTATCAGAAATTCTTCATATCAAAATTGAAATCTCTGTGGGGGAAATCTTGCTGGGTATCGATTATAATAATCAACCGAGTGAAATAAAAGGATTAATATTTGTCTCAATGTCAACTCTAAGATTATGTATAGCTTCGGCATGGTTAGATCCAACACCACCAGTATTTCAACAATGGCGTTATCGCATGCTAGCGACACATAGCCTGGAATTAGCTATATATAGGAGAAAAGGGAAAAATAAGAGGTCAAAAGTATTAGAGATATGGGATCCTCTAACACAATGGTTAAAATCTTAAAGATACTGAATTAAGTACTTAATATATGTTTGTATGTATATCCCTTTTTTTTGTGTAAATATTATCATAAAGAATTATTTTGTCTGAGAAGGGGGTGGGTTGGGGTTGTGTCCGTTTTAAAACAATAAAGAACAGAAAAAAAAAAAAAAAAAGAAACCTACAATGCCAAGCAGCTCAGATATTTTTGCAAATGCTTCACAGTCCCTATCACAGGTCTCACTAGAAGGGAAGAGTATTACAAGGCGCTGAAGGCCTGGCTAGAAGCCAAGGATGCCCCTAGGAATATGGAAGAGCCTGTGGAGGGGGGAGAGAATGCAGGAGAGCAGCAGGATGAAGTGGTAGATTTGGTAGGCGATAAAGCAGTTTCCAGCCCGGGCACTAGTGTGTCCTCAAGGGGTCTGACTCCAGAAGAGATGGAGGACAGGGAGAGAGATAGGCGGCATAATATGGAGATGGCTAAGCTTAAAATGGATGGTCAGAGGGACCTAGATATTAAGAAGCTAGAATTTGAAATTATGAAATTGAAACTTGAGCATGAGAGAATTTTGAGGGAGTTGGAATTAAAGCAAAGAGTATAGAGATCTCCCCCTCTGGTGGCAGCATACCAGTAGTGCATACTGAGAGTAGAGTGTATATACCTAAAGAGGTTATTAAGGATTTCCATAAAAGTGAAGATATTGGGCAATGGTTTGCCGCTTATGAATTAGCTATGGTGTCCCACCGGGTCCCTGAGAAGGATTGGGGAGCAGGGTTGTGGGGACGCTTTGTGAGTGAGGGGAGGGATACCTTGTTGGACTTGCCCTCAGAAAGTAGGATGGTTTATGCCCACATGAAAGAAGCTTTGATTACCAGCTATGGTTTGACCCCTGAGATGTATAGGCAGATATTTAGAACCTGCAAGAAGTTAGAGGGTACCACGTGGGTTGAATATGTGTCTTTGTTTTGCAGAGCAATGGAGCGCTGGGTAAAAGGTAGTAAAGTAGAAACTTTTGAGCAACTTTATGATTTGATTGCATGGGAGCATTTATCTAGTAATTTATTTCCTGAGCTACGCCAGCACCTGATTGATTGCAAGCTAACTAACCCTAGGAAGCATGCTGAGGAGGCAGACCGCTGGGTGAGCACCCGGGTTCGCAAGGGTCCAGTGGGAGACTTCGCCAAAGGTGGGCAGGGTCCCCAGCAGAGAGGTGGGGGGGGGACAGGGGTAAACCAAGGGAGTTCCACAGAGGGCTCCAAAGTAATTCCCAAGGGAACCAAGCAGTGGTGTCCCAGCCTCCCCAAGATAAGAAGCCAGTGCCCCCACCAGGTAGGCCTGTTCAGAGGGGGCCCCTTACTTGTTTTAAGTGTGGTCAAGTGGGCCACAGATACTTTGATCCACAGTGTCCTGAAAGGGATGCTCCTGCACCACCCCGCCAGCTTGCTAGTGTAGCCCTGGGAGGGGAGGAGATGGGTGCCCAATGTGGGTGGGATCCCGTAGAATTGACCCTTGTCTCACTAGGAGACTTTGAGATGGTCCCTAAGCCTGCACTGCCTGATAACACTAAAAAGTACAGGCAGTGGGTGAGCATCAATGGCCATAGAGTGGAGGCTCTGAGGGACACAGGAGCCAGTGTAACTGCTGTCAGCTCCCGGTTGGTGTCCAAAGAGCAGGTTATTCCCCAAGCATTCTACCCAGTAGTGTCCGCAGACAACTCAGAGAGCCAATGTGAGGTGGCTCAGGTTCCCTTTGAGTGGGGGGAGGGGGTCTCAGGAACTCTTCAGGTAGCTGTGAGGCCCGCCATGCCTGTAGACTGTCTGTTGGGCAATGATTTAGAAAACTCCCTGTGGGCTACGGTGGAGAGGAAATCTCACTTGGAAATGTTGGGTCTGCCTAAGTGGGCGTGTGCTACCACTCGGTCCATGGCAGCCAAGGACGGTGTTGAGAAAGATCTGGAGCCTGAGAGTCTGGGCCAGGTCCCTGCCTTAGAGAGAAGGAGCAGGGGGCGCGGGAAGCCGGCCCCTTTGGTTCCCACGGCCCAGGAGGGAGCAGACCCTGAGGGGAATGCCATGGAGCCTACCGGGGAGCAGAGTGCCAACCTGGAGGACCTGCCTGAGCTGACCCATTGGCAGCAGGAAGGAGGGCCCACCAGGGAGGAGTTTTGTGAGCAGCAAAGAGTTTGCCCTTCTCTTGAGGATATGCAGCGACAGGCTGCAGCCCAGGCAGCAGGTGACATGTCTGGTTCACATCTGATTTATTGGGAGAACAGTCTCCTGTATAGCGAGCCTAAGGCTGCTGAGCCGGGGTCAGCCCGTGTGCTGGTGGTACCCGAGTGCTTCAGAGCCTTCCTACTGGGGTTGACTCATGACATTCCATTGGCAGGACATCTGGGGCAGACCAAGACCTTTGAGAGGCTGGCAACCCACTTTTATTGGCCCCAGATACACAAAAGCTCAGATGCTTATTGCAGAACCTGTGATACTTGCCAGGCAAGTGGGAAGAGTGGGGGGACGATCAAGGCCCCACTCTAGCCCTTTCCAGTTGTTAGTACTCCATTCGAGCGAGTGGACATTGAAATTGTGGGGCCTCTGGACCCCAAGACAGCCATGGGCAACAGGTACATCCTGGTCTTGGTGGACCATGCCACCCGGTACCCTGAAGCCATCCCGCTCAGGACAGTGACGGCCCCCGTGGTGGGACATGCACTGATGTGGATCTTCTCCCGTGTGGGGTTCCCCAGAGAGGTGGTGTCTGACAGGGGACCCAACTTCATCTCCCAGTATATGAAGTCTCTGTGGAAGGAGTGTGGGGTAACGTATAAGTTCACCACTCCTTACCACCCCCAAGGTAACGGTCTGGTTGAAAGGTTCAACCGGACCTTGAAGGGCATCATCATGGGCCTAGAAGAGCCCCTGAGGCGTAAGTGGGACGTCCTCTGGCCATGCCTGTTTGCATACCGTGAGGTGCCACAGAATTCCATAGGGTTCAGTCCCTTTGAACTGCTCTACGGCCATCCGGTAAGATATGAGTCTGGTCAAGGAAGGCTGGGAGCAATCTGCCAGGAAACTTCCCCAAGATGTATTTAGCTACATGTTGGCCTTCAGGAACCAGACTTGGCGTTTCAGAAAAATTGCTGAGGCAAATCTGGAAGCCAGCCAGGAGGAGATGAAACGTTGGCACGACCAGAATGCCACTCTGGTCGAGTTTAAACCTGGTCAGAAGGTTTGGGTACTGGCCCCAGTGGAGCCTTGTGCACTCCAAGATAAGTGGACCGGTCCATCTGAGGTGGTGGAGTGCAAAAGTCCAGTTACCTACTTGGTGGACTTTAAGTCTCCCAGGAACCCCTTACGGGTCCTGCATGTGAACTGCCTGAAGCCCCACTTTGAGAGGTCTGAAGTGGGCATGCTTCTTGCCACAGATGCTGGAACGGAGGAGGAGAGTGAGCCTCTTCCTGACCTCCTGTGTGCAGGAGAGAAGGATGGGTCAGTTGAGGGTGTGGTCCTCTCCACCACACTGACCCCTGAGCAGCAGAGAGATTGTCACCAGCTGTTGGGGCAATTTTCTGATTTGTTTTCCCTGGTGCCTGGTATCACTGATTGGTGCGTCCTTGAGGGGACAGTCCTCCTGTCAAGCACAAGGTTTACAGAGTGACTGACAGGGTCAGGGCCTACATTAAGGAGGAGGTCTCCAAAATGTTTGCCCTAGGGGTGATTGAGTCCTCTAGCAGCCCTTGGTCCTGCCCCGTGGTCTTGGTACCATAAGCTGCAGCACCTGGTGACACTCCGGAACTTAGGTTCTGTGTGGACTACCGAGGTCTCAATTCGGTCACGAGGACCGACGCACACCCCATCCCCAGAGCTGATGAGCTCATAGATCGGTTAGGGGCTGCCCGGTACCTCAGCACGTTTGATCTAACGTCTGGGTACTGGCAGATCGCCTTGACTGATGAGGCAAAGGAGAGGTCAGCATTCTCCACACCAGATGGGCACTACCAGTTCCGTGTGATGCCCTTTGGGATGAAGAGTGCCCCTGCCACCCTTCAGAAGTTGATCAACCAGGTGTTGGCTGGGCTGGAGGATTTCAGTGCCGCCTACCTGGATGACATTGCAGTGTTTAGTTCCTCCTGGGAGGACCACTTGCACCACCTCTGGGAAGTGTTGATGGTGCTGCGTAGAGAAGGCCTCACAATCAAGGCCAGTAAATGCCAGATTGGGCAGGGTTCTGTGGTGTATTTGGGACACCAGGTGGGGAGTGGCCAGGTGGCACCCCTGCAGCCCAAGATTGAAGCCATCCTGGCTTGGGAGCCCCCAAGGACCCAGACCCAGGTGAGGGCCTTCTTAGGACTCACGGGTTACTACAGGAGGTTTGTCAAGGGGTATGGCAACATTGTTGCACCCTTGACTGAGCTGACTTCCAAGAAGCGGCCAAAGATTGTGAACTTGACTGACAGCTGTCAGAAAGCTTTTGATGCCCTCAAAACTGCCATGTGTACAGCACCCGTACTCCAGGCGCCCAATTTTGCTAAGGAATTTATTGTCCAAACAGACGCTTCAGAGCATGGGGTTGGGACTGTTCTGTCACAGATGAATGAGGAGGGACTAGACCAACCTGTAGCCTTCATCAGTAGGAGGTTACTTCCACAGGAACAGAGGTGGAGTGCAATTGAGTGTGAGGCATTTGCTGTGGTCTGGGCGCTGAAGAAGCTGAGACCATACCTGTTTGGGACTCACTTCCAGGTTCAGACAGACCACAGGCCCCTCAGATGGTTGATGCAGATGAGGGGTGAGAATCCCAAGTTGTTGAGGTGGTCCATTTCCCTACAGGGTATGGACTTCACGGTGGAACATCGCCCTGGTACAGAACACGCCAATGCTGATGGTCTGTCCAGATTTTTCCGCCTTAGTGATGAGAACTTCCAAGGGGATGGGTAGTTTTCCCCACATTTCAGCTGGAGGGGAATTGTGTTAAACCTGGCACCATTGGCGTGGGTCTCCCTTCCATTTTTTGCTGTTGTCTCCTCTGTTTTTGCTGGTAATAGATGCTCTGGGCGCTGTGCCACTGCCATTCAGTGCCACAGCGTGAATGCTCCCTTTGTAAAGATGACATGTGAATTGGTATATCCATGATTGGCTTATTTGGTTTACCTGTTAGTCCCTAGTAGCATGGCCTGTGTGTGCCCAGGGCTGGTAAATCAAATGCTGCTGGTGGGCCTGCAGCACTGGTTTGCACCACCCACAGAAGCAGCTTGTAAAGTGTGTCTCAGACCTGCCACTGCAGTGTCTCTGTGCTGTCTAGAACTGCCATCTTGGCTGTGAAGTGCACCCACGTCCCAGCCCCTGAACCTTCCCTTGGCATCATGTAAGCCCCCCCTATGGTAGGGTGCATTGTATGTGTAAGGTAGGACCTGCTCTGATGTGTGTAGCATGTCCTGGTAGTGAATTACACCCAATTTCGTTTTTCACTACTGTAAGGCTACCTGTTCTCCAGAGGCCAGAATGGGAGGTTTGGCTATTACATTCTATAGTCCTAACTGACCCACAGAACATGGTAGAAAAACGAATTTAGTATGCCTGAGCTCAGAATATTAAAACACATCTTTTAGTGAAGTTTATTTTTATATTCTGTGTTTGAAAATACCACTTTTAGAAAGTAGGTATTTTCTTGCCTAAGCCTTCCAGTGTGCTCTGCTGCTATGTGTATTGGCTGTCTGGTTTTGGAGGGACAGGGCAGGCTGAGTCAGACCTGGGTTGAATAGAGAGATCTGCATTGGAGTATGGGAAGGGGTAGCTCCTGGACCTGAATAGGGCTGTACCTGGCAAGGTGAATGCTGGCTCCACCTCCCACTGTGCGTCTCATGGCAGAGCCCCTCTTTCTGAAAGGAAGGATGCAGCCTGGTAAACAAAGTGCTCCAGGGCTGGGCAGAACTGGTTCTGGCTGGGTTCAGTGACTTGTGACTCTTTAGAACAAAGACTTTTGGGGTATAAATATCTGTACTGAAACCCCTACAATTTGTATTGCTCCTGGACAACAAGAAGAACCTCTGTCCATGTAACTGAAGGAATCTGCAGGAGAGGACTGTCCTTGTGCTTGTGTGCTGTTTCTTGGACTGGCCTGCAGTAGTTACTACTGGACTTGGAAGAAGAGGAAAAGGACTTTGAAGGAACTTTTATTTTTGCTACAGCAATCACCCAAGGGCTAGAAGAGAGCTAGCCTCCTGCAGGAGTCTCAGGTACATCAGACTCCACCACCAGCCTCCTGTTTCCTCCCTGCGAGGATTTCTATCTGCAGGTGAGGCTCCTGTGAGTTCCAGGGCCTCTAGTTCTACTGTGGAGAAGAGAGTGCTGAAAATCATCGCTAACGCCCGTTAGCGAGCCGCCGCAGCTGAAGAGCGTAAGGAAAATCATTGCGCTGCTGCGTGCTCGCTAACGGAGATCATCGCATCACCTGTCTGTGGGCTGCCAAAGGCTCGCTGACTTCAAGATTATCGCATCACCTGTTTGCGGGCTGCCAAAGGCTCGCTAACCAGAGATCATCGCATCACTTGCTTGCGGGCTGCCAAATGCTCGCTAACCCGAAGATTATCGCATTGCATGTTTGCGGGCCTCAAAGCGCTCGCTAACCAAAGATCATCGCATCGAGTTCATCGCTTAACGACATCGCAGCGCAGACGCTGAGCGTTCGCCATTTTAATCATATCGCATCAGGATCGTCGCTCCCTCGCGGAGCGCCATTTTCTTTCATCGCAACAAGATCGCACACGCAACAGGCTCGGCGCATCATCCTCCCTTTGCGGCAAGGATTTCATCGCATCGCCGGCTTAGCGTGCAGAAGTTTGTCGCTTTGTCCTGCACACAAATCAGCGCATCATCCTCCCTTGCTGTAAGGATTCAACGCATCGCTGGTTTGCGTGAGGAAAATCATCGCTACAACTGCTTAGCGACATTTTGATTGCTTTGCTACAGAATCCAGGTATCTTGTGAGTAAAAGGGTCGCAGAGACCACTGCCTTGAACTGAACTCCTCTTTGCACACTTTGAACTATTTTTGCAGCCTTTCAAGAGTAACCCTATTTTCTGGTATTGTGGATTTTTACTGTTATTGGTCTTGTGTTAAGTCTATATATAAAGATACTTATTTTTTATAACTACTTGTGTGGCGTCCCTTGTAGTGTTCTTCACTGTTACTGTGTATGGTCATAAATGCTTCACACACTGCCTCTGAGATAAGCCTAGCTGCTCGTGCTACGTTACCACAGGGTTGAGCAGAGGTTATCAAAGGGTGTAATCTGCTTACTCTGACTTAGGAAGAAGGGTCCCTACTTGGACAGTGGCCAGCCATTGCCAACTAGGGACCCCCATTTCTAACAGAGAGTCCGAGAGAGACCGAGAGAGAGAGACCAAAATAGAGTGAGACCGAGATCGAGAGACTGCGACCACGCAGGAAGCGTGCTGGGAAAGCTGTAAAGTTTTTTTTTTTTATACAAGCTCACTTTGCATCATGAGCTACTTAAGGGCTCTTTCCAAACCATTGTATTGTTCTAAGTGTTCAATTATCTTGCTTCATTGGTAGAACTGCTTAGCTGAATTCCTGATAAAGTGTCACTCAAAGTGTCACATTGACGACATAAAAATATCACCCAATAAGCTCCCTATTGGCTCAAACACGTAAAGGCTATTTTAAAATGAGCCTACTACAATTACATTCTGGGCTATTTTCTCCCTAATAGATATTGCCAAAATAGACAGACACCTCATTCGGGAATAGATTGTGCTTGCAGAAAACATAATCGCTAATTCTCTTACTCTACACTTACCTCTTCCTAGTGAATGAACATAGATAGTGCCTACGTAATGTTTTAAATCAATATGGCATCAGAACGTGTCACCAAGGAATTATTTTCTGTATGAGGGGAGAATTCGCTTCTGTGACTGAAAGATTTGTTACATTTATAAACAGAACAGATAGGTTATTAATGGCAAAGAGTCGTAATATAACGAGGGTACTTGTATAACGTGAGAGAAAGCCCAGAGATCAAATTGATTATTTCTCAGGGTTTGGCTGGTAGCAAAATAACCCTTTGATGCGCTTATAGATGCCCTCACAGCAGGAGCGCATGCTGGCTCCTGCTGTGAGAGTTACAGAACTCTCATGCTGCTTACAGGGGACAGGTCGCTCCAATGTCTGGAATTACGGACAAAAGGCGTCCGTGAAAGAATTCCTCACGGACAAAGGACAAGAGGCCCAAATTACGGGCAGTCCGTGAAATTTACGGATGGTTGGTCACCCTAGGGACAGCCCTGACGAGCCTTAGAGGTCTGGCCTGCCCCTGGTGATGAGGTAAGCGTGCCTCCTCTCCGTTGCTACGTCCCCTTCATGGTGCTTCAAAGTGCCACGGCCACTGGCAGGGCCCCGCTGAGAGCCTCTGCAGCGGCTCCTTTGTACAGGGCGATTTCCCTCCTCCGACCGCGCCTTCCATTAAGAACCCACGCGCGTGTAATGATGAAGGAATGCCGGAATAGTCTTATAGAATAAGGTTTATTGGCAGAAACAGGTGAGCGCCAGGCAGTACAACCTTCAGCTCAGGACTCCAGTAGCAACTGACGCCCTGGCTGGAATGTAAGATATAAACAATGCACATTCCACCCCATGCTCCAGGTAAAAGACATAAAGGAAGTACACATACATACCAGCGAACACCACACATCCCCCTCCCTTGAAAAGGAAAACATCAAAACAAAAACAGCAACCAAAATCAAAAAATAGCAATCCACAATACCTAACCCCCTTCTAACCAAGGTACAACTACTCCCTAACGTACTCACTCAACCACCCAGGGAGAACCCTTTTCCTCTTGGTTACCACGCCCTCATCGCCCTTATGAGCGAGCTCACTATTGCAATTAGAAGAACTGGCAACCCCTTTCTCCCCTCTCAAACAAGAAGCAAAATCCTTTAACGGAAAAACTTTTCCACAATTCCCACCAAAAGTTTGTTCAGTGACAACTGGTTCTATACCCTTCGACCCTTTGTTTTCCACACAAAGATCCATACCCAAATTAGATTGTACAGCACTCTGGTCAAAATAATCCTCCACCCAACCAAAATCATTATGAACATCATCAAAGTTGGTGTCAACCATTCCTTCCTGGGTAGGGTTCAGCGCCACACTCTTCAAATTCCACACTCTACCATCTTTGAGTCTTACAGCATTGCGAAGAACCTCTGCTACCTGCTGAGGTTCCTCAAACCTACTCTCACCCTTTGGCACTTTGACCGGTTTCTTGATGCGAACCCAATCACCTACCTCAATTGAAACATCCTTGGTGCCACGCGCGTCATATACCTCCTTACTTTTCACATGTGTAGCAACCAAATTCTCCTTCACAATACTAGGTGACCACTCTACAACTCCACCGCCCTTGATCCAATCCGGATTAAACTTGCATCTCGGATTCCTACCTCTCATCGTTATAAAAGGAGATAACCCCGTTGCAGCATGCTTAGTAGACCTATATGCCCACACTGCTTTATGTACCTCCACCTTCCATTCCAACCCTTTATTCATTGCAGCCTGAATTACACCCTTAAGCACCCTGTTAAACCTCTCAACTGTACTATTCCCACTAGGATTATAAAGTGAGGTAGTCTTGTGAACTGTACCCCATTATCACTTAACAGACACACAGGCAGTCCTTCTGATACAAATAATTTGTCAAGAAATTCTAAAACAGCATTAGTATCCACCTTCTCAACTATTTCAATTACAGGCCATTTTGTGAACAAATCAATAACAACTAATACATAATCTTTTGATTCCCCCACTGGCCCGAAAATATCAATGGCAATCACTTCCCATGGAAGGTCTGGAATAAGACCCTCACTCATTGGCGGTCTCAAAGTTTTCAGTGACTTATCTGCCGAGGAACAGATTGAACATTCCCCTACAAACCTCTCCACATCCATGTCCACACCTGGCCACCAAAAACTTCCCTTCACTAAGGACTTGCTTCTCCCTATACCGAAATGTCCTTCGTGACACAACTGCAACACTTTCCTTCGTAACTTCTTAGGTGGAATCACTCTTTTGCCCCTAAACAACACATCCCTGTCCAAAGACAATTCATTTCGCACGTCCCAAAAGGCTTTCAAATCCCCCTTAATGAGGTGCTTCCTCGGCCATCCACTACGAATATAATTGAAGACCGCCTGTAGCAACACATCCTTTGATTGTTCTTCCATCCACTCATCTTTTGTAATAACCGGTGCACCAGAATCATGAACCAACACAATGTTGAATTCACCCCAAGGGTCATCTAGACAATCTACCAGTGGTGAGGGCAACCTCGACAAGCAATATGCCACAACATTATCTTTACCTGGCACATATACCATCCGATAGATGTACTCCTTCATTCTCATAGATATCCTTGCCAATCTAGCAGATGCTCCAACACCCCCCACACTAGTCAAAATCTTCACCAAAGGCCTATGATCAGTGCGGATAGTGACAGCTTTCCCCCAAACGAACGCCCTGAAATGCTCTAACGCCCAAGCACAGGCTAACGCTTCCCTCTCAATAATCGGATATCTACTCTCCGAGGGGGAAACTGCCCTAGATGCAAAGAAAATAATTTTTTCCGCTCCATTGCTCATCCTCTGTGACGGCACTGCCCCCAATCCCTTATCACTTGCGTCTGTTGTTAATAAACACTCTAAATTTGTATCAAAACTGCCCAAGGCATCAACATTTTTCAAATCTTCTTTTATCTTCACAAATTCTTTTCTACAATCTTCTGACCACGCAAACTTCACATTCTTTTTGAGAAGAGAGCGTATGTTGAAGGTTTTACTAGCAAAGTTCGGTATAAACTTTGCACAATATTCCGCCATCCCCAGGAATGATCTAATTTCATCCTTGCTACACGGAGCCGGCAATTCCCTGATGGTTTTTACCAATGACGGTTTGGGTTTCACCCCCTCCTCACTTATCTCATGTCCTAGATACGACACACTCCTTTGTGCAAACTTACATTTGCTAAGTTCTACGCTCAACCCTGCTTCCTGTAATATACTCAAGACCTTATCCAGAACAAGGTTGTGCTCCTCCTCATTCTTTGCCGCCACCAGGATGTCGTCCTGAAAGAAACTTACCCCCTTCATTTCTCCAAAAAGTCTATGCATCAACCGCTGAAACACCGCAGCGGCTGAGGCTAACCCAAACGGCATGCGTACAAATTGGTAGCACCCAAATGGTGTTATAAAAGCCGTTAGATTTCTAGATTCAGGTGACAACATAATCTGGTGGTACGCTGCTGACAAGTCAATCGTGGAAAACCAACTCGTCCCACATAAAGAAGAAACCATTTTATTGATTTTTGGAAGGGGAAATCTTTCAATGACAATATTATCATTCAAATGGCGCAAATCAATACACAAACGGATTTTTCCGTTGCTCTTACGTGCGATCACAACCGGAGAAACCCATTCCGAACTCTCCACCTCTTCGATTACACCCTTTGATAACAATCCTTGAAGCTCCTTATTAACCTCATCTCTTATTAACATGGATATCGGCCTGACTTTATGAACTTTAGGCTCCGCTTGTTCCTTCAACTTAATTTTATGTTCAAAACCTTTCAAAGCTCCTAAATTATTCCCAAATACTCCAGGGAATCTTTTAACTAAGACATCACTCACTTTGCTGTTCTCATCCATTATAAGTACCTTCTCTATACTGTTCGGATCCAGTATAAAATGTAAATTCTTTTGGTCGAACCAACCAAGTACCGACGGCCCATTCTTTGCTACGTATAGCTTGCCTCTTGCCGACCTCCCTTTAAATGTAAACGTAAGCCACCTGAAGCCCAACATATCGATTATTTTCTCCCGTGAAACTCACCGGGTTCACATCCGTAGGAGTTAAATGGTTCCCAATTTTGCCCTCAAAATCCTTCTTCCACACACCCTCATTAATTATGGTGTAAGGCGACCCTGAGTCCGCATACACATCAACCTTAATACCACCCAAGGACACCTCACAAATAGGTTTCCCTTCCACACAATTGTCTACCACATTCAACATATAGTTCGTTTGTAAGCTTTTAACGCAGCAGTCTTCTTCGGCTTCCACGTCTTCTTCCGTCTCCTCCTCCACGTCATTTGCCATTTTCACACTGTTCCTCCTACGACACATTTTACTGAAGTGTCCTATGAGTCCACATATGTCATATTTTTTCTTTAACGCAGGGCAACTCTTACTAAACGCTAGATGTTGTCTGCTATCACAACGATAACATCTTCTCTCCTCCCATTTCCTTTCTCCAAATGTACTCTTTTGCGATTGGTTGCGCCACTGCCCATTCACATTTGTTCTCTGAACTCTATTTTGACTTTGCACTTTAAACACTCCTCCTGCCTCTTTCTCCGACTCTTTGACAACTGTGGCACACCTCCCCGACATCTCAGCTTTCCTTACAATCGCCAATATATCTTCCAAAGGTGCATCCCCATTCACCCACAACCGATCTTGTAAGGAGGAATTTTTGCTGTGCATCACCAGTTGATCGCGGATCAAGTCATCATGTAAGTTCTCAAACTTACAGTCAATTGCCAGCCTTTTTAAATCATCCAACCAATCATCCACCTATTCCTCTTTGCTTTGCTTCCTCTGAAAAAATTTATGTCTCACTACTCCGATGCACACTTTAGGTGCAAAGTACTTGTCTAAGTCTTTTAATGCAGCTTCAAACACATTCTCCTCTCCTCTCGCACTTTTTGACATTCTAGAATAAGTTTTTATGCCAAATGGACCCAAAGAATGAAGTAAGATTCTCTTCTTCTGTTCCGGTTTCATCTTCCCCGCTTCATCAACTGCTTCGATATAATTCACAAAATACTCCTTCCATTCCACCCATTTGATACTGGGCTGAGAACCACTTACCCAAAAAGCATGTGGGTTACTGATAGTAAAATTCTGCTGTGCCATAACTTCCTCAGTTACGTGGTCTCCTTCATCCATGTATTTATATATTATACACAGTCTCCGTCCCTACTCCAAAATACGTACAGTGTTGTAGATCCAACAATAAAATGAACCAATAGTCCTTACTTTTCACATAAGATCTCCAGTTCCTTATATGTTTCTATGTATTATTATTCTTTCTTTCTTTTTTTTTTTTTTTAAATAAAAAAAAACTAAAATATTTCGACCCCCGACTCTCTCACCTGTTTCTTATGCCATCCCTTACTGTCCGCATGGGATTAATATCCTTTCCGATTTAGTGCTTGTTACGATCCTGCCGTTTGTTTCCTCCGATTCCCAGCGCTTCCGTGTGAAGTAAACAACAAAAATAAAAATGGACGCCACGCAAAGGTCACGTACGTGACCCTGCGCTGTGACGTGTCTCACCCAAAGCGCATGTGCGGAACTCTGTGTGCGTTCTCCTCTCGCAGTGGCGTGTCAGTCTCTCAGTGCGCCTGCACCGAACCTCGCCTGCGTTCCAGCCTCGCACCCGGCAGGTCGAAAAATGCCGCTGTTGGTCTCCAAGGTAACCGGTAACTTGCTTACTTTGCTCCTTGATCTTGATTCCTTTCGAAATTCACTCCGCATACATCACCGACATCACCAAAGATCCCGCGACAACGCGATCCTCGCCTCCTGTGTGTAATTCAGTTACACAAAGTGCTTCACACGAATAATTCCGGCAATTAAATTTGTGCCTCTTCAATCGTTCCACACTGTCCACGATCACAGCCTTTTCTTTATCCCAGCTCGTCGCCAATTGTAATGATGAAGGAATGCCGGAATAGTCTTATAGAATAAGGTTTATTGGCAGAAACAGGTGAGCGCCAGGCAGTACAACCTTCAGCTCAGGACTCCAGTAGCAACTGACGCCCTGGCTGGAATGTAAGATATAAACAATGCACATTCCACCCCACGCTCCAGGTAAAAGACATAAAGGAAGTACACATACATACCAGCGAACACCACAGCGCGGCAACCCATGCTGGGTTATTGAACTGAAGCGCTCCCTGAAAAGTGGCAAGGGAAGCACACACCACTTGCTGGGGACACGTACAGGGGGAAAGGTAAAGCGCTCCCAGGGTGTTAATTTTGGGAAAGGAAAATGGGCAAGATATCGCTCTACACGCTAGGTAGCAACAAAAATAAAGTGCTCACAATGCACCTTATTAAAAGTTGAAGAACAGTCCAGTCCGTCTCTTGCCTCAGGCAGGAGCCGCCACTGCAGGCCGGCCCACCCCACACACAGCAGGGGCAGCTCTCCTCCCACAGTGCTCTCTGTCCTCCTTCCAGGCAGGTTACTTATTCATCCAGCAAGGATCTCTTTCTGAAGTATTTTATCTCCCTGAGACTGCCCACAGGAGGCAAGCACACACAAGCCCTTGGAGATACTTCACAAGCAGGATACCATAGAGGGGCAAAAAGAGTTAGTCCTTTTCCTCCACCACTGACAGAAGCAGCAATTGCAGGCCAACCCACCCCTCACACAGTAAAGGCTGTACTCCTCACACAGTCCTTCCGCTCTTCCTCTTGGCAGGGCCCTCTTGTTCCAGTTTCTTGACTGCCTCCTTTCTTTAATTAAATAATTGCTCCCCTGCACCTGCTTGGATCATTCCAGGAGCACTGCCCACTCATGAATGTATGGGAATTTCTTCTTTTTTTTTTTTTGCTTGAGCATTGCTTTTAAGGCCGCACTTCCCAGCAATGCAAAATTACAGCTTTTCAACCATTTTTTAATATACTTGGACAATTTTTAACTTTTCCCAAAATATTCCGAGACTGAAGTTAGAGTAGTAAATATGCCTTCTGAACTATATTGGAGAAAGTTGTGTTTTAACCAGGTATTCGAGGACTGGTGTTAGAATGGTAAGTTTGCTTTCCCAGCATCTGCAAAACTCTCTGCTGCCCTGAGGACGCAACTGAAGGCAAGAAACTCAAACGGGCTGCAGCCATCTTGGAATAGGGTTTCTTATACTTTAAAAAACTATAGCTGATAGAGACATCTAGCCACAGATTCCTTATCTTAGAATTATCCCAAGGCGCCAGGCTGGATCCGGAACTTTTTCACAGCAGTACATGTCAATAGAGGGCGTCGATCGACTCCGTAGTGTCGTCGTCCTCAGGATGTGACGTCGACCAGGTCCATATAAGCCCTCCCCAGACACATTGATATCAGTTTCTTCTTTTCTGCTCTTGCAACACAGATCTGATCAGTGGTTCCTCAGGCCGCTTTTAGGCCGACCTAGTTGGTTGCTTCAAACAGAACAGTGTACTTTAAAACAAATTATGCCCTCTGGGTTCAAGCTTTGTGGGTCCTGTGAACAACAAATGTCTGCCATGGACCCTCACTCTATTTGTATGTTGTGCCTAGGGGAGCACCATGACTATGAGGAGTGTGACTGATGTCACTGGCTTCGAACAAAGGTGCTGAAGGAATGTCGGCTGAAGCATCTAGCAGGGCAGATGTCGCAGGCTTACAAGACGTCCCACTGAGCTAGTTTCCCTTCGCGCTCCACAGACCAACTGCGGGTCCAATTCAGGAGCTGTTCCCCTGGGCGTCACTCTCCATCGACGTCCTCAGGTAAGTCTCTACGCACGCGGTCAAAGTCGTAGCGTCAACCAACTACGCTGCATAAGGCCTGCCCCAATCTTTGGCTGAAGAGCCGGTGCAAAAGTCTACCCCACGCCTTCCAGCCTACCCTGTAGCCCGGGCGACTCTGACCCAGATGAAAGAGCATTACAACTCTCTTCTTAGTATTTTTGGGTCTTCCCCTTGGGCACCAAGGAGGTGCACAATGCCGTGACTGTGTCCACGCCGGCGGGTTCGCCCTCACTTCACTCCGGTTGCTGGATTCCAAATCTGTTTCGACGCTGGTGCACAGTCCTTCGGGTTTACCACCTTTGATGTCTGGGTCTGGTCATCCGACTCCAACAGTGTCGAGGTCTGGCGTATCGACTTCGCACAACGCTCCACCACTTCCCCTCTCTGATGCCAAGACGTCACCTCTTCGACGCCGGATGCTGCATCGGTGGGGTCACCCATCTCAGAGGCCATCCCTCCGTTTTTTCCTTCTGAGGAACATGATGGAGGTGATGGAGAGGGTTTGGAGTTTCTCCATCCCATAGAGTGCATGGTTCAACCTCCTGTGGAGTCTAGCAGGTTGATTGAGTTGGAGGGAAGCCAGTTGCTTGCAGTCTTCCCCATAGTTGGTCCTCCTGTCTCCTCCTGGTTTAGCTACGGAGGCGAACGCCTCTCTGGTGGATATGCTCAGACGAGTTTGTCGTTTTGTATGTGACACTTCTGTGGAAATGTTGACAGATCCTTTACTTCGCGTCATGTATTAAGGCCAATCGGGTGTAGAGCCAGTGCTTCCTTATAGTGAGGTTATTTTTGATATTCTGTTGGGTGCTTGGGCTAAGCCCAAAACAGGGACCCTTGAGGACCGCTCTGTTTTTCAACTCCCGTCCCGTGGAGATTCGACATGTCTCCTTAGACATACAACTCATCATAGTTTTCTAGAATAGGCTGCCTTGGCCTCACAAAATGTTGATACGTTCCCTGCTGTTCTTCCAGAAAAAGAGGCCAGAAAATTGTACTTCTGTGGCAGGCATATTATTACCTCTACTTGTTCTGTACTGTGATCCCTCAATACTTCTTTTGTCCTTGAAATCAATCGCCAACTTAGCGATACTTCGTGTTATAAGGCCATTGCACATAATCCCATTTCTAACCTAATTGTCACTATCAATGCCAGGCTTAGTGAATGGAAAGATGTTTGTCTCATTTCAGAGGATGAATATAGATACCTTAGAGTTGACTGTCCATCGTATCCTTGTATTTATGCTTTACCCAAAATACACAAAGGGGGTCTCTTTCCCCCGGGGAGACCTATTATCTCTTCGGTGGGTTCATCGACTGAGAACCTTTCCAAATTTGTGGACACAAAATTACAAAAATATGTGGTGGACCTTCCGTCGTATATTAAGGACAGCAAGGATATCCTGGTAAAATTTAAGAACTTTCAATGGTCAGAAGAGCTTTTGTTTGTTACCTTAGATGTTACGAGTTTATACACTTGCATCAATAAACACTTTGGTATCATGGCTATGTGCTCTTTCCTTGATAGGGAAGGCGCTGATCGCTACGAACATAATGAAATGATTGTCGAAATGGTTGACATTATCTTGATGAACAATTTTTTCCTACATGACTCTAACTGGTACCAACAGAGCAAGGGCGTTGCGATGCTCCCTCGTACGCCTGCCTCTTTATGGGGTGGTACGAGAAGGAGCATGCCTGGGCCCGGGTGGCCTCCCCCTGGACTGAATTTATTGTGTTCTGGGGGAGGTACATCGATGATGTCATCTGCCTTTGGTCAGGGTCTGTTGAAATGTTGCAACAATATTTCAATTATCTTAATGATAATGTGTTCAATGTCAGATTTACTATGTCTTATCACAAGGACAATATTAACTTCCTAGACATAAACTTTTACATCAAGGATGGGGTGATACAGAGCAGATTGTTCAGAAAAGAAACAGCGTGTAATGCACTGTTACATGCATCTAGTGCCCATGCTAACTCTTTTATCAATAACATCCCCTATGGCGAAATGACTCGCATTAGGAGGAACTTCAGCACTGAGGAGGATTTCTTGTACAATATCAAGACAACAAGGAAAAAGTTTGAAAACAGAGGCTATAATACTAAAGTATTATACAAAGCTGAATATAGAATCCTTTGTACAAATAGGGACTCCACATTACTTGACGGGTCAAACACACGAAGGAAAACGAAAAATGATAACAGACTGAGATTTGTTACAAAATACACCACACATAGCAATGGCATTTTTAACGCCCTACGAAAAAATTGGCATCTCCTTTCCTCTGTTGTGGGATTAAAAGACTGCATTTCTAAAATGCCTGCCATCACATATCAAAGAGGGACCTCTTTGAGGAAACAGTTATGCCCCAGTTATGTTATGTCCCCTCCAAATAATGCCAATTGGATACCGAAAAAACCCAACGGTTTTTTCACGTGTGGGCCTTGTAACATTTGTGGAAGAGGAAAAAATAAAACTAAGTCCTTCTCCCATAACAGCTCACGGGTCTACACTATCAGCCACTTTATTAATTGCAATACAACCCATGTGGTTTATATTCTGGGATGTGATTGTAATACCATATATGTAGGCAGCACCATAAGATGTTTGAAAACTCGTATACAGGAACACAGGAGGGCCCTTCTGAATAGGGACACAAGATATCCCATCACTGAGCACTATAATGTCAAACACACTGGAGCCAACAACTTTTGGTTCTATGGCATTGACCATGTACCTATAGGTAAGAGGGGTTCTGATCGGGGATTGACCCTAAGACAGTTAGAATCCAAATGTATTTGTCGTTTGCGTGCCACTGTACTGGGACACAACTCTGATTCAGAGATGCACTATTTCCTTTAGGTTAAAATACATTTTCAAGTTATTTGTCATGATTGATACCCCACTTCGTTAAAGGGAATATGAAAAACAACTGTACTGCCTATGGACTCATAACTTATTGGGGGACAACTATTGTTGTATATAACAAAACTCGCCAAGCTAGATATATGTGGGGTCTTTTAACTTTCTATTCTTTATTCTTTATTATTTATTTTTTATTTTTTCATTTATTTAATTCATTTGTTTTGTATTTTTTGTGTTTCTCTTGCAGAATTAATGTGACATGTAGGTGTATAAGACATTATGCACCATATAGGGTTGGTTTCATCTGTTATCTTTTTTCCTCCCTCTATAGCTGCATCCTCAGAGTTTGTAAATTGAATTTGGGCATGGAATGATCCTTTTAGTTAACTATCTTCACCATGCTTGTATTTGTACACTATTTCCACTCCCTTTAACTACGGATCCATCTACATGTATAACTGCAACTCATGTAGTTTTACACGCTTTTTCGGCATCTGCATTGTATTTCAGATATGACATTACACCATTCCATCATGGCGGTTTGGATTTCTTGTGGGCTTGGTATATGGGTATTTGAGACCTTACTTTGATAATTACTTGTTTTATACTCTTTTTGCTCATGTTTGTATTCTTTCCCAATATTAACTTGGCGGTGTACTTTTATGTAGGTTTACTCTCCTTTTCTTATCCTTTACCATGTTTTGGATGGGTCACTACACCACTCCATCATGGCGGCTTTATCTGTTTCACCGCCCCTTAGTAGCATCACGTGACTCGCGATGTCAGGTGACCGACTCTTTCTATGTTTTAGATTTAAACATGGCCCGGTGCGAGTTTACTCGCTCTCTGCACTTTGCTGTTACACTCTCCAAGGACAGGTTGGGGTTGTTGGATTCTCAAGGTAAGAGTCGCCTGTACCGTTGGTGGTACTATTATCAGTATTTACTGTGGATATGCCTTGAGTCATTCCGCCACTTTTTTCCGTACATGATAGCTCATGCCACTTATATACGGCAACGCGCCTACTACCGTTTTGGGATATGTGTGCAGTACGCAGCAATCATTTAGGTTTTTACTCTTGACAAATTTGCTGATACTAGCGGACTTTTTGCTTTTTAGTATCATATGACCCTTTCACTATGTGGTATCGTTCATTTTCTTTCTTCACTATTACCACTCAAGAAGGCAGCCTGTTTAAGAGATGGCATTTAGTTTTGGATCTTGGTATTGGCTGGTTTGAACTTACCTGCTATACATATATATATTATGGTTATACGTTGCCTCTTCATATCGCTTTATGGCCTGGGATATTTTGACAGTCTATCTTTGGTATTGGTGTGAAGGGTTAGATCATGTTACACTCCAAACGTGGCCCGTGTGTCATTATTTTCTGGTACCTTATTGCCCATCCAACAGCAGATACTCGTATTTTAAACACATTAGAGAATTGGTTTTAGCCTTGGGGTGCAATCAGCATTCTAGTTATTCCCTAGGCTTTTTCTTTTAGAATATTGGAATCCTTTTTTTATTTGCGCTCGTATTATGGAGCCGACAACTTGGTCACCTGCAACTTAAAGTTACTCATTCTGACGTGGTGACTTTCCTGCTTTGAATTTTAAAAAAGACGAAGCCATATTATATCCTAACTATTGGTAAGTCTGTGCCTATTACTTGGGGTATTGTTAGCACATCTTATTTTGCATCTTTTTTTTGAACATTTGACCTGTGATATCGGGTTGTCTTGGTTCTAAATTATTTTAAAATTTATGCAGATATACTTACCATCTGAGTACTGAATGTGAATATTTATTCATACATGCGGGACATCATTTCGTTGCATCCCGTATCACGCTGTTTGTCTTACGGAATCCTGTGTTGGTGAGTTTTCTGGCAATATTTTATATTGCTTATTGGTTGATCGTTTCTACTTCTCTTTATCTCCCCTTCCACCCCCCCTCCCCTCATCGTTCTTTCTTTCTTCCTTCCCTTTTCCCCCCCTTTTTTCGCCTTTTCTATAGAAGCTTGTGGTTACTTTTGGAGAATGTTTTCTTGCCTTATAAAATCAACTCAGGGATTAAAAAATGCGTTGTTAATATTTGAATGTTTTACATTTTTTCATATATGTGTTTGCAGTATTGTTCATGTTTTTTATTGTGCAATATATATGTGATATAATTGTTGTTTTGTTTTTTATTCCTTTATGATATAAATGTTGTTTTGTTTTTTATTCCTTGGTACATTTGTTATTATTGTGAACTAATTGATGTTGTCTACAATTTTTTCAATTGATGTATTATTTATTTCTGGCAGCCTTGTATAATTCGGCTATCAGAAAGAATGTACTCGTGTGTCACGTGACGTTCTGTGGTGTTTATGGTATTTATATGTTGTTACGTTGCATGTTTTCAGCCTTGAAGAAGTTCCAGTGTGGAACGAAACGCCTTGGCTGTGAGTCTTTTTACAAGAAAATTAGAAGGATATACCAAAGATATTGTTTGGACCTGGACTTCTCACTGGTGCACCTTCCTTTTTTGCTTTTCTTTCACATAACTGGTCTACAGTGGAGTCGATCTACGGCGTGCTCCGGAAGATTTGTGCACAGGAACTGAATTTTTATCTCAAAAATTGGGATTTGAAGTGCTTAACCTATGGTCAACCGTAGCTTGTGTTTTTTGCCTAAACTTCTTTTGTCCTTGGACGTTCTTCACATGCATTGTGGGACTCATTGGAGCGCCTGCTGCCCTCCCTTCTGGAAGAGACTTGAAACTATCTTCTTCCGTTGGTTCGGGATGGGCAACAAGCGGCTAAACTAATTATTTGCTGTGGTATGGACACTGCTGATTCTGTAGGTCGGGCTATGGCCTCCGCAGTAGCGATACGTCAGCTTGCTTGGTTGCGCACCTCAGGGTTTTCTAAGGCTGTTCAGGCCACCGTGATTGAAATGCCTTTTGATTGCGCCTGTCTATCTGATAGAGACATCTAGCCGCTGATTCCTTAACTTTTGAATTCTCCCTAGGCATCAGACTGGATCTGGAAATTTTTCAGCGGTACCTCTGTGCACCGGGGGACAGTGTTGTACGGCTCTGTGATGATATCGACTCCGGTTGTGATGTCAGTGGAGCCAGAGCCATATAAGTGTCCCCACCGGTGTGCAAATGTCTGTTTCTTCTAACGCGCATCTGGAGAAGCGTATCTCTGGCCGTTATTCAGCCTGCTGTGATGATTTTTCCTCTGAAACAGTGTGTCAGCTCTCTATGCCTTCTGGGTTTAAATCCTGTGGATTGTGTGCTCTACAGATGTCTGGTACCGATCCTCATTCTATTTGCATGGGGTGTTTGGGCGAGTGCCACAACGCCAAAGAGTGCTACCCCTACCACCGGCTGAAACCAAAGGTGCTGTGGGAGCGACGAATGAAGCTCCAGACGGCGCGGTTGTCGTGGACTTCCAGTTATCCTAAGCATTGGTCGGCTACGATTCGGAAATGGGCCCATAATCGTGGTCGCCGCTCTCCATCCCGTGAACAGCGGAAGCAGTCCAAGTCCCTGTCCACGTCTCTCAGTAACTGTTATCATAAGTGCTCGCAGTCGTGGTTTTCCGTGGCTTCTTCGACTCACTACGTGGTTTCAAGCTACTCCTCATGCCCTTGTGCTGAGGACTCCGCGCATGAGTCACTTCCATGCCTCCCTGCCTTTCCTGGAGCCCGGGCGACTCGGGCCCAGATGAAAGAGTATTATAATGCTCTTCCTATTATATTTGGGTCCTCACCTTCCCCTGAGGTGTCTTTGTGCCCCCAGGAGGTGGTGGGTGCACCGACTGCGTCCTTGCCAACTGATTCATTCTCGGCTGCAGTTAGACCGTTAGACACAGTGATGCCGGTGCACAGCCCTTTGAGGTTCACACCTGTGGCACCGACTGACTCTGGAGCGACGTCAGTGGTTCCTCCAGGATATGTTTGGTTGTGCCGATGGGCTCTGAACCGGAGTCAGTGCACAACCCTGCAAAGAGTCTTGAGGCGTCGACATCCCCTCTACTCATTTTGTCGGCATTGCTGTCGGTGCCGTCCGACGCCCTTCCACTTTCTCATCCTGAGATCGATACGGTGCCACGCCGTTTACGGAGCCAATAATTCATGGTTCTGTGTGGGCTTCACAAGAACGGTTTGTGGACGAAAATGAGTAAGGGGTTCTTTTTGTGCAACCAGTGCCTATAGATCCTCCATTGAGGGATAGCTGGATTTCTGAGTTAGGCGAAGCAAGCGGGTTAGAATCATCCGGCTTCTGGCCTTCTGTCTCCTCCTGGCCTGCCCTCAGAGGCCAACTTTTCCTTGGCAGATATGTTAAAAAGGGTGGTTGATGTTTTACATTTGACTCTGCCTTCGGTGGAGAAACCTACAGACTCCCTCATTGAGGTTCTTCATCCGAGTCAGTCAGGGATTGAGCCAGTGCTACCCTTTTGTGAGGCATTATATGATATTTTACTTGGGGCATGGGCTAGTCCTGATACTGGTGTGCCTGTGGACCATGCTATTGCCCACAATCACCGCCCTGCACCCTAAGATCCTGCTTTCCTTCTTTGTCAACCGACACACCAAAGTTTTGTGGTTCAGGCTGCTGCAGATTCCCACAATGTGGATAGTCTTCCTCATACTCTGATTAAAAAAGATTCCCGAAAGCAAGACTTTTGTGGAAAATGTATGTTCTCTTCCACCAGTGCGGCGTCACGTTCCATTAACACAACTTGCGTCCTTAGACGTTTTTCTCATGTCTTATGGGATTCGTTGCAACAGCTATCGCCATTGTTTCTGGAGGCTAATGGGAACAAACTGAGCCAATTGATTACGGATGGGCAACAGGCGGCTAGATAAATTATTAGGAGTGGAATGGACACTACTGATTCAATTGGTCGAGCCATGTTGTCTTGTGTGGCATTATGCCAGCGAGCTTGGCTTCGTTCTACTGGATTTTCAGAGGCAGTCCAGTCAGTTTTAATTGACATGCCGTTTGATGGCATATATTTGTTTGGTGCCCATGCAGATGCTGCTATGCTTAGGTTTAGGGATAGTCGGGTTGGCTCAGACCGTTAGCCCTGTTCCTTTCTTTCAACTTTTGTTGTATTTTTGGGGAGATGTTCCTGTTCAGAAGGCTCCTCTTGATTTGTAAGTTGGCTCAAAACTGCATTCTGATATGCTTTTTGCAGTGTAACGTCACCAGATGTGATGTTGCTGCCTTTGCAGGTCTTATATTTTAGGGTATTTTTTGCTTTTGATGACAGGTTATCTTTCTTAGAGACCCTACATGGGTTTTTTCCTTCCCGTAGGTAGATTTTCGGTTATCTCTGCTGAGGAGATCCTCACTCAAGAGATTTGCTTCCATGGTATTTTTTCATGTGAAATTGATTACCTATGATACCTGCTTGTAGATGCATTTTCAGGAGGCTTATTGCGTTTTCTTTTCACTAAGTGTGGGTCTCTGTTGCTGCAGGACCTGACCTGTTATTTCATTGGAACTTCCATTTCTTGGATCTCTGTTTTCTTTTGGTAATTTCTTGCCTTATTTCAGTTGTATCCCTTAGACGTGATGGTTCACAGTTTTTAGTTCCCTCCTTTTGGAGTGCTTTTTGTTCCTCCACTTGTTTCAGGGGTGTATTCAATCGTTGCAGATTGCGACAAATTTATTCTCGATGCCTTCCATTTGTTTGGCCTCAAGGTATTCTTATTCCTGCAGGTTTGTCATGTTCCTCATGTAGGATAAAGGGTGTTTCCATCTATGTGGATTTGTTGTCTCTCTTACACCTAGGTTGTTTGTGTTTTATTTTGGTGGTTTTCTTTCACAAGAAACATCTTTTCTGGTGTTCTTCCTATTAGAACACGTTAGACTTATCACTCTTAAGTTTAAAATGTTAGGTTGGGAATTGCTGCCAATTAGCTGTGGCAGTTTTTTCCTTTATTCTTTGAGTGATCTTCATCTGATTTACTGATGGGCTAAAGCCATATGGTTGTACTGGTATTATGTCCTGTTGTATTTTAGGAGTGCGCATTTCTATTATGTACAGGCAGGTTTTCTGGTTGTACATTTTGGATATAAATCTGCTCTTTGTAAGGGTGCAGATTATGTAGCAAAATGTTTGCCCCTCTCTGTTTAGGGGACAGCGAGTGTCTTCTTCACTAGTCCTTTTATGTATGGGGTCCATATATTGATGTATACATTCATTGGAAATGAATCTGCAGATGTGCATAGGTGTTTTGTAAATATGTGGATACAAATATTTATGGCAGATGTATATCTGTATACTCGTTACCTTTCTGTTGGGATACAGTTGGTGTTGTACTTTTTAGAAATGTGTTTTCTAGCTTGCAGCGTATTTATATATGCTGTTGTTCTTCCTCTCCACCTCTCTGGGGTTACATGCTAGGTGGGCCTCGCAGTTCACTCTGGCAGTCATTTTTTTAATTCAAGGATATATCTTGATTTTAGCAGTCCTTGTTCTTATTTTTTTCTCTGTCAAACATTTCCATGCTACTTCTTTATCGATCTTCCGTTAAAAACCTTGTTTAGAAATACCTTGTCGGGGTGGGGGGTCTCTCAGACTCATGGCCCTTAATTCTGTCCTGTCAGTGATTGTTACACATGACAAAATATGATTATCCATCTTCAGTTGTGATTTAGAGGGTACTTTAATTTTGCCACATTCTTGTGGCAGACACCATTGTTTAATAAATAAATAAATGACTGTGGTGTCTTCCACTCTGTTCATCCTGTTTCTACTGATTTTTCTCTAGATCAGCGGTCTATTGTGAGTCCCTAGTTCTCACTGTCTTGCTATCGGGAAGCTTACATTGGATTGCCGTTTGTTTCACCTTCCTAATCCATGGTTTCACTTCATCCATGCTGTCATTTACTTTTTGGTACGACTGATGGTTGGGTTTGGATGAAGTTTATTCTCCTTTTCAGGAGTCACATTTTGCTGTGCCCACAGGTTGTTTCACTTGACTTACCTGTGGTCGTTGCCACGGTTCATATGAATAGTCTTTCCTACATGTGTCTGATCTCTCTTTAGTTTAGACTGGCTGGTCCTCTAAGAGACCTTTTGTAGGATTGACTTGCAGGCCCACCTCCAGGTTGGGTATAGCTATGGTATTTAATTCAAAGGTTAAGGAATGTGTGGATAGATGTTTCTATCAGATAGAAAAGTGACTTACCATCGGTAACAATGTATCTGATAGAGATATAGTCCAGCTGCAGATTCCTTTACGCCCTGCAACTCCTCCCCACTCTGCAAATGACCTGTGATGTAGGGGTTATTACCATTTTCAGTAGTGGTTTTATGATCACTGTTTCATGTAGTGGTGTGACTCAACAAACCACGTAGTCTTGCCTCATAGGTCTTGTTCTGGTTTTACCATACCATTCATTTCTGTTTGTGAGTGACTGGTAGAGTGAGAGGTGTTTTCTTTTGCAAAGCTGGTTTATACACCAGTGCGCAGGGTTCCACATAGCTTGTGCTGCGTTGATTCATTTGCTCTTTTCCTTAAAGTCCTTGGCTGGTGTTGACATACCATTTATTGCTACTTTCTAATTATTGTTTCAAAGATTTTTGATCTTTTTGGTACACTGTTTCCACAGGCAGTTTTTATAGTGGATCTGTATTCAGGCACAGAAGGTTTCACAGAAGAAACTGACATCTGCGCACCAGGGGGGCTTATATGGCTCCACTAACGTCACAACCGGAGTCGACGTCATCAAGGAGCCATACGACTCCGTCCCCCGGGGTGCAGACGTACTGCTGAAACATTTCCGGATCCAGTCTGACGCCTGGGGTGAATTCAAAAGTTAAGGAATCTGCAGCTAAACTATGTCTCTACCAGATACATTGTTACCAAAGGTAAGTAACTTTTCCATTCGGTGCACATGGTGACTGCTTTATGGAGATTTAGAGATAGTCTGGGGAAGCAGATTCTTTCCTAGTTCTATTGTAGCTGGTTTGTTTAGGGAAACTCTTTTCAAGGGTGATGCCCGGTAAGGTGTTGCTGCTTGCTGCAGGTACCTTTGTTCTTTTTATTCTGTCAGTGACAGATTATGATTCCATTTATCTGGAACGTACATGTTATTTTGTGACTTTATGTGCTCATGTTCGTACAGGTTTCTTAATGAAACGACTTCTTCTACCGGAGTCCTTATTCTATTGAGGGTATTTTGCTTGCGTTGTGCGGATGCACTGTTGCCTTGTTTCCTTTTCTCTGGGACCATCCCCGGTATGCCTTGGAGGAATTTTAAGATCTACTTCTGGTGCTTTGTATCTCTTATAGGGACTTCAGTTTATCTGTGTCTGAATATGAGGTGTGTGTGACTTCAGTAGTGCATCAGTGCGAAAGAAACCTCCCCCTCCGCCCACGACCATCATAAGGATCATTTCTTACGTCCATGAGGCATTTATTCCTTTTATTGGTGTCAATCATTCCATATAGGGGGTAATGGAATGAGGGACAGACTCCATGGCCTAGGTAGAATTTTAGCTTGGGCCTAAGGCTTTTTCAAGTGAGTTGGCTCTTCTTGTTGTTCGGCTTTCATTATACATTGACAAGAAGGTTTCCTGCCAATGATCTCTCTAGTTCCTTGAAGACTATAACTCGGTGATGCATTGGGTATCAAAGGCCCATCTCATACAATGGTTCAGATCCCACCACTATTGCAAGGTGACCTTGGTCCTTTGCCACCATCCTTGATGTCTGTTCTCTGCTTCACCCCTGGAGAGATGTTATATCTTGTCGCATTCTGGAATGCCTTTTGTTAGACTTGGCCCTTTTTGCAGGGTCATCCCTGAACTTTTTGCCTTCCTCCTATATTTTTTCTGACCTGTTGTTGGTGGTTTTATGACTCTAGGCACTTTACCACTGCTGATCAGTGCTAAAGTGCATATTCTCTCTATTGTAAATTGATGTATGGATTATTGACTCCATGATTGGCTTATTTGGTTTACCTGTCAGACCATATTACAGTGCACTGCGTGTGCCCAGGGCGTATAAATCAAATGCTGCTGGTGGGCTTGCAGCACTGATTGTGCCACCCACCAGTGCAGCTTGTAAAGTGTGTCTCAGGCCTGCCATTGCAGAGCCTATGTGCAGACTGGTACTGCCATGTTGACTTGGCAAGTGCACCCATTTACCAGTCCCTAAACCTTCCCTTTTCTACATGTTAGCCACCCCTAAGGTAGGCCCAAGGGCAGGGTGCATTGTATATAAAAGGTAGGACATGCCCTGATGTGTGTGGCATGTCCTGATAGTGAGTTACAGCCATTTTCGTTTTTCACTATTGCAAGGCTACCTGCTCCCATAGGCCAGAATGGGCAGTTTAATTATAACACCTTATAATCCTAACTGACCCAGGGAACATGGTTGAAATTCGAGTTTAGTATGCCTGAACTCAGAATGATAAAATACATCTTTTAGTGAAGTTGGTTTTAACATTCTGTGTTTGAAAATACCACTTTTAGAAAGTAGGTATTTTCTTACCTAACCATCCAGCCTACCTCTGCTAGCTTGTGTATTGTGTGTCTGGTTTTGTGAGTAACAGGGGCTGGGGGATTCCAGGAGACAGGGTGAGTCAGCACAGGGCTGAATAGACCCATCTGCATGTAGAGTGGTGGGAGGAGTCAGCACCTGGGTCTGAATAGGGATGTGCCTGCCTTCCACAATGCTGGCTCCACCTCCTGTGGTGCGTCTGATGTCCCTAGCCCACACTGTCAAAGGAAAGAAGGAGTCCTGTAAACAAAGTGCTCCAGGACTGCACAGAACTGGTTTGGACTAGGTACAGACACTCTCTGCCTTCAGAGACAAAGGATTTGTGGGTATGAAAATGGGAGCGCAGACCCTAGAACTTTAGATCACTTCTGGGAATCAAAACAAACCTTTGCTGTGGAGAACCAGGAAGCTGAAGGAGGAGACTACCCCTGTGCTGTGTGTTTGGGGGTTGGCCTGCAGTGGTTGCTTCATTGCCAAAGAAAGGAGAAAATGACTGAGTGTGCTTTTCATCAACTTGCAGAAGATCTCCAAGGGCTTGAACTTGAGCTTGCCTCTCGACTGAAGTCTCAGGGATACAAGACTTCACCAACCAGCTCCCCCCTGAATTCCCTTGCTGGGAATTGAAGTGCCTGTTTTTGTGCTGGGCCTTCTGAGAGACTGCGTGTTGCTGGGAGCTGGAAGCGCGACTCAACGATGAGAAGCATGTCGCCGCCGCAGCAGTTGCCGTCGCATCGCCAAGGAAGCGTGCCGCTGCTGCCGCTATCGCCATCGCATCACTGAAGCACGTCGCATCACCGGAGAAGCGTGCCGCCGCAGAGGTCTCCGTTGCATCACCGGAGAAGCGTGTCACACGGCCTGTCATGGCTCAGAAGATCATTGAGTCGTCACACGGCCGTCGGGCATGCATGCATCACTTCAACGTTGTCGCATCATGAGCAAGACGCCATTTTGTCGCATCGTACCGGAGAACAGTAAGAAACCGACGCATCACCTCCCCACACAGTAAGGAAGCGAGCATCAACTCCCCTGCGCAGCAGTAAGGAACCAACGCATCCACTCCCCTGAGTGTAAGGAACCAACGCATCACCTTTCCTGAGACCGTTTTGTTTGCTTTGCGCTATGCATCCAAGGTACTTTGAGAGTAAAGTGTTGCATTTACAATCTTAAGAGAACTGAGCTATTTCCTACCATTTTAAAGTCTATTTTTGAGTACAGTATTGTGCATTTTTGTCTTTTGGTCTTGTGTTAAGTCTATATAAAAATACTTATTTTTATAATACAACCTGTGTGGTGTCCATCTGTAGTGTTGTCACTGTATTACTGCATGTGTTGACAAATGCTTTACACACTGCCTCTGAGATAAGCCTGCCTTCTCGTGCCAAGCTACCAAGGGGGTGAGCAGGGGTTATTTTAGGAGTGTAGTCCCTTACCCTTACTAGACGCAAGGGTCCCTATTTGGTCAAAGGTACCTACCTCTGCCAACTAGAGAGCCCCAAATCTAACATTGGTGGTCAGCGGTGAGGATTCTGGACTTGCATTTGTGACTCATAGACAGTGATTGGTGTACACTACTAGTGAGTGCAGACCAAACACAACCACATACATTTTGGTAGAGTTTTTTTTCCTTGGAGCTTCTTTTCTATTTTTGATTCTTGAGAACTGCCAGTCTTTTCTACCTTGAGTAAGCCAGCATCCATTGCATCTGTTGACATTGAATTGGAAGAAGAGAGAATTGATGCTTATACTGTGCCTAACCTCAAAGACCTGTCAAAGAAATTTAAAATCTCTTTGAAAGGCCTCACCGGGAAAGAAGACTACTAAAAGGCGCTGAGGGGCTAGTTGGAATCTAGAAATGCCATTGAGCATCCTCAGGAGCCGGTGGTGGAGGCAGAGAATTTAGATGGGCAGCTTGAGGGGCCAGTGGGCCCAACCGGGGAGAAAGTACTTTCCAGAGCGGGCAGCAGTGTTTCTTCCAAGGGTCTGTCCCCAGGAGAGCTGGAGGACAGGGAGAGGGAGAGAGTGCATAAGTTGGAGCTAGCCAGGCTCAAAATAGATGGTCAGAAGGACATAGAGAGCAAGAAGATAGAGATTGGGATGGAATTAGAAATGAAGAAGTTAGCCTTAGAGGAAACGATAATGCATTAGGAGCATGAGAGAATGAGGAGGGAGTTGGAGTTGAAAGCCAGGTCCTTAGGGATTCCTCCCTCTGGTGGCAGCAAATTTGTATTATTGAGTGCTGAGGGAGTAGAGCACACACTCAGAGATGTGGCGCCTGACTTGGAGGGGGTTGATTTACGCCAGGAGGTTCAAGAACGTGAGGTAGTTCCGGTGGTGCACAGTGTCCCTGAGATAGATTGGGGAACTGGCCCAGGGGTTCATGGTCCTAGTGGTGGGAGGGACACTCCACTGACTCTAGATGAGAGGAGCAGGGAGGAGGGTTTCCCCATGGTTGAAGTACTGGTGTGTGAATGTGGAGACTGCCGTGAAGAGTGTGTGTTATGTGACAAAGACAGTCAGATACTGTCTGGCCAATCTCAGGAAAATGATGTGGGGTATGTGTGCGAGGCACTGGATGGTGAGGTGAAGGATGGTTTGGTGGGGCTGTGTGATCCAATTGAGGGAGAGCATATTGTAAGTCCCTGTTTCTTTTATCTTTGGGTCCGCCAGCCTTGTGTGCACCTCTAAGTGTGGGCGAGTTTTGGATGAATTTATACCGGCCGGTAGCACCCCCTATGATGGAATACGAGGACTGTAGGCTCGTATTTTCAAGTCCAATACAGTAAGGCAGGTCGGCATGGATTATACAAGCGTCATGCACTGAAGGGCTCCATTGGGAGTCTTTTGACTTTGAATATGTGGACAAGCAGAATCCATTACGGGTATATTTTTAACAGGACTACGAATCCCATAAGCATCACAAAGCCCATCAGAGGGCGGTATAAAGCTATGAGGGACACGTGGGTTGCTGTTACTGCTGGCGCATTCCCGTGAGCAAGGACCAGGAGCTCCGAAACTTGTTGGGACATCAAAAGGAAATGTTTCAGTGCGCCACTTGTATTGGTAAATAAAGGACTCTTCTTTTATCTTTAGGTCCGCCTACCTTGTGTGCACCTCTAAGTGTGGGTGAGTTTTGGATGAATATATATACATATATATATATATATATATTCACTGAAAAAACCATAGGTTTCACACATGTTATAGTTAGCGGAAATTTTACTGATAAAAAACCAATGAAATTCCCCCGTTATAGTTAGTGCAGGCAACTATAACTCACGCGACCGCAATCCTCTGCTGATGCTAATACTGTATTTAGACACTTATTTGCCCATGTCTTCTTCCATTAAATTTTAGCTATACATATATTGCAAATATTTTTTTTTCATAAAGACACATATGTCATCAGCAGAAGATTGCGGTCGCGTGAGTTATAGTTGCCTGCACTAACTATAACGGGGGAATTTCATTGGTTTTTTATCAGTAAAATTTCCGCTAACTATAACATGTGTGAAACCTATGGTTTTTTCAGTGAATTTGCAAGGTTTTTTAAATGCTAATTCCTAACTATAACGTGTGTGAAACCTATGGTTTTTTCAGTGAATTTGTACGGTTTTTTAAATGCTAAGTTACTTTACGCCATTCGTGGCGTGCGCGCCCACTTAACGCAGTTCGTTCCGTGCGCGCACGGTGCGCTTCGCGCACCGTGCGCGCACAGTGAGCACGCGGTGCGCTTCGCGCACCGCGCGGCCACTTTACGCAGTTAGTGCCGTGCACGCACGGTGGGCACGCGTTGCGATGACAAAGCAAGAAAGCACGTCAACAAATCTGTTTCTGCTTTCCTCCGTGACTATGGTATGGGTGCCATTTACCACAACAACTTGCGTTATGACATGCAAGACATTTATAGAGGAGATGGTGTGCACTTCAATGATGAAGGGAACAGAGTCTTCCTCTTGAACCTTAGACTCTGCATCGGTACTTACTTGTAGGTACCACTAAAAAATCATTTCATAAACACAACGGCTCTTTTTAGAGCCCCCTAATATCTAAACACTTAAATCTGATTTTCATTTTTTTTTTTTTTTTTTTCTACCGTACGCTTACCGTAAGCTTACCGTACGCGTACCCCGTGATTTTTTTTAAAATCAATAAATGTTTTCTTTGTACTTTACAGTCCTTCTTTGACCCCCTCACAAATGTAAGGGGGTCTGTAACTCTCCTCATTGCCCCCTTTTCTTGTTTTCACTCTTTTTTTTCTGAGTGAAATACACAAAATGGCGGCCGCCGCTTCCTGGTTTCGGCCGATTCGAATGTTTACTAAGATCTAAGAGCCAATCAGAATCGCGCTCGCGCACGCCACCGTACGCTTACGGTAAGCGTACGGTAAGCGTACCGTAAGCGGGCTCAGATATATATATTGATTTAAAGGCTATTTTCTCAGAATCTACTGAACAGATTTACACCAAACCTACAAAAGGCACTTCCTTGACCTAGGGACTACCTCTCTGCCAAATTTCGAGTAATTCTGTTCAGCCGTTCGGGCTGTAGCTCGTTCTAAAGGTCCTATGGAAAAATGCATGGGGAAAACGCGTTTTGGGACCCCCCTTTTATCTCAGCCCCCGCTTGACGGATCCCCCCGAGACTTTCAGGGTAGGAGCGGAGCGTAGCGCCCCACCTATTTTGAGAAATTCGCGAGGATTCATCGACCGGCGCCAAAGTTATTCAAAATAGAATGTTGAGGTTTTCCTATGGAAAAGGGGTCCTAACTATAACTACCTACTGGCGACCGCCAGTAGGTAATATATATATATATATATATATATATATATATATATATATATATATATATATATATATATATACACACGCACGCACACACACAATGTAATGTGGACTGCAGATTTTAGATACACTGAAATTGTGGAAGCAGAGGAACAGGTTTTGTCAAATATAAACTGGTTACGCATCGGAGGCTCATTGGAGAGCTTGAAATGATATGAATGTAATGCTCTTCATGCAAAACCCACGAAGGGTATAATCTTACTACAAGTCCCAGGAGGCCATCGCAATAGCCCACCGGAGGGCGTTTAAAAGGAAATTAGCACGGGACTTGTGGTTTCTGCTGATTAGCATATGCAACCCGTGAGCAAGGAGCAGGAGCTCTGAAAAGCATTGGGCAAGGAAGATTTCCAATGTTGTATGCTGGTTTTAATTATTAAAGGATCCTGTGGGAATGCGCTGGATTCGCGTGTCCTGTGTGCGTTTGCATTTATGGGCAACGTTTTGATTATATATATATATATATATATATATATATATCTGCACTCAAACACCTCTCAGCACTTCCTTTTCGGCGAACTGACAGAAACGGACCGCCAGGACAAGTTAGTGGCAATATTTCTTCTTTTTATTGTTCTTTGTTCCTCATTTCATGACGCGTTTCGGGCATCAAGTGCCCTTGATCACATACAGAGCTTATAGTACGCCGTCTTTATATATGTACTAAATGAGAAAGAACACACCCCTATAGTGCTAAACAGTGAAGAAACACTTTCTTTAGTTATGTGCTCCAACGCTTCCTCAAACATCCATGATATTTGAAAACAGATTCTGTTATATTACAAATCACATATATCAGTGATAAATACAATCGTCACAGTGTGCATTATACATAAATAATTTAAAATGTATAAAACATACAAAAAACCATAAATTTTCAATAATAAATAAATATGTATAAATAATTAAAATATACATATTAATTCACCATGACGAAAACATTTTTTTAACAATGTTCTGTGCAAATGTCTACCATTGGAAAAACATATAACTGCTTCAATACGTTTTGTTTTTCAAACTGCATAATACCAGCATAATGCTGATTTTTAGAGTACCTGTTCGTATTCTATAAAAGAAAGTGTCTCGTGCAGATTTAGTGCAAAAAGTGCTCTTTAGGTATTAATTTACCAAATTTATAAAGTGCTTAATGCTTAACATTCACAATTTATGAATAAATAAATAACACAAAAAATGTGATAAAAATTTATATAAAATGTGGTTAAAAAAGCTACTTTTTGTGGGTGTTTCTTTTAAATGAACGAGAAGTGCTAGTGGTTAATATTAATGACATCAAGTATTAAAATAGAATAAATTGAAATGTTGATGAATTTTCTAAAGAGACTTCATCTTGTTACTGAATTCAGTGTTACCATGGGTCAACTAATTTCGCACATCATTGTTTCTATACATACCCATTGCTGCGGAAGCTATTGGGAGATGTATATATTGAATTAAATTACAGAAACGTATGTAAATCCTCTGTATTATTCAATCCATTCGGGAATTTACTGTCAAGTTCTAAGATGGTTTTAGTCTCACGTTGTCTTAACATCTTCTCCCGATTTCCTCCCCTGCGAGGTACTGGAATCGAATCAATTACAAAATAAGATAAGCATTTAACATCGTTGTCATGTGCTTCCTTGAAGTGGCGAGCAACCGGATAAGCCGGATCATTGTTAACGATTGCTCGTAAATGCTGCAATATTCTCACGTGCACTTGAAGCTTGGTGCTTCCCACGTACCTAAGCCCACAAGTGCACGTAAGAACATATACCGCAAATTCAGTACGGCAATTGTAACTACCCTTTATACTTATTTCATTTTCTCTAAAGGGCGTTTTGTACTGAGTTGTATTCACTCCAAACTTGCAGGCTCTACATGATGTGCATTTAAAAAAGCCCTGTCTTGGTTTTAACCAAGATATGTTACTGTTCAATTCTGGGCTGTTTTTAGACAACTTGGACCCCATAGATTGTGTCTTCCTGAAAGTAATTACTGGTTTATTTGGAAGTCTCGAATTTAAGACATTATCAGTGAGAATAATGGGCCAATTTTTATTAATGATAGATCCTATTTTTCTCTCCTGTCGACTATATGCTGTTATAAGTCTGGGTGTATCATTGGCTGTGTCTGCAGGAGTTATATCATTCTCATTATTGTGTGGAAGTAATGATGCTCTAGTTCGACGCTCAGCTTTGTTCACGGCTTCCATTAACATTTTGTTATTGTAGCCTCTTTTCCTTAATCGATTTAGAGTTTCTTCTCTACATTTGTCATAATTGGCTGGGGTACTGCAAATACGTTTAAGTCTCAACAGTTCCCCATACGGAATACTGCTGATAAGGTGCTTGGGATGCGAACTGGTTGCGTGTAATATTGTGTTCCCTGCAGTTGGTTTTCTATAGGCAGTGGTGACAATTTTGCCTTCCTTAATGAACACATTTACATCCAAAAATTCTACTTTAGAATGACTTATATGCGATGTGAAGTGTAGGTTCATACAGTTTGTGTTAATCTTTTCAATAAACTTATTGGCACTGTCAATACTCCCATTCCACTCTACAAACACATCGTCAATATAACGTAACCAGTGATCAATATTGTTCTTATAGGTCTCCAGGTGCTGCTTCATGAGGACCTGCCCCTCCCAATAGCCCACATGTAAACATGCATAGCTAGGAGAGAAGCAGGCCCCCATGGCAACACCCTGTATCTGTTTGTAAACTTCTTTGCCAAACAAGAAATAATTATTATTCAAGCACCAAGTAATGAAAGCTACTAGCATTTTGTTATGTTGATAGTATTCACAAGGTCTTGACTCCAGAAAATAATTTAAAGCAATCAAACCGGACTTATGCTCTATACTGGTGTACAGTGATTCAATGTCTAGTGTTATTAACACCAAATTATCTGTCCAGACAATGTCATTGAGTTTCTTTAAAAAATCACCTGTGTCCTTTACGTATGAGGGTAAGGCCTTTACCAACTCCTGTAAGAAGAAATCCACGTATTCGCCCACATGTTCAGTCATGCTGTTAATTGCCGAAATTATGGGGCGACCTGGAATTGGTATAATATTCTTGTGGACTTTAGGTAGTAGGTAAAGAAAAGGAAGAACTGGATATTCATTATGCAAATATAAAAATTCCTCTGGAGTTATTAATCCTTCCCGCTTCCAAAATTGTAACTCCTTCTTCAAGGAATCTTTTGCTTTGTTGTATTCCCTCATGGTAGATTTTTCATAGCATTGTTCATTGTTTAATTGTCGCATTGCTTCCAAAATATATTCCTGTTTGGGCCATAGAACGATGTTACCGCCCTTATCAGATTTTTTAATCACAATTTCCACATTCTCACTTAGTTTTTTCATCAGATTTTGATATTGGATTTTGTTATATTGTAGTTTACTTTTTTTGTAATTCACTCGGTGGTGTAGCTTTTTAATATCTTCTATGACGCGTTCATGGTAAATATCAACTGCGTCTTTGGGCATCATTGGAAGGAACGTCGATTTTGGCTTATAAGGGCTTTCACCAGCCCCTTTCTGTAGTAAGTCGATTTTTCGCAATCTTTGTTGTGTGTCACCCACAGAGTCTTGTTGTTGATTATTAATAACTGGTTCATTGCTTAGATCATGCATGGTTAAGAGTGTTTGAATATCAGATGCTTGCAGTTTTGTAGGATCCTTTGGTTCTAATGAAGCAGTTGATTTTGCTTTTTCCAGACCTGATTTGATAGTGAAAAGTTTCTTGAGTTTTAATTTCCGTATGAAGCAGAACACATCCACTCTGGTGTTCGCATAATTAAAATTGCTTTCTATCTATCTAAAGGTGTAATATATGTGTTAACGTAAATACAGGTGTACTTGCACGTATGGTTGTGCTGAACTAATTCCATAGGGAGTACGTATCTGCTTTTGTCACTGCGTTTCTCTTGAGGCTTCAGTTTGACCTTGAATTGGTCTTCGCTTATGCATTTCCTTTTCCCTTCTCCTCCGGGCTTCTATGTTACATAGTCTCGGAGGGTTTTCACCATCTGAGCGGGGTCTCTACCAAACGTTGTTGTTTCTCTCGCAATGCTTTTGTTCAGCACTGTAGGGATGTCTCTCTATTGTGGATGTGTTCTGAGATTTCCTTTCCTCTGAATCACAGGGTCGGGTTAGATCACGTTCTAGTTTCCACAACAAGGAGCTGGTGCTCTAATTCAGTGGTATAGGCTGATGTCCTTGGTCCTTAAGTATTATCCAGTCATGGGTTGATTATCTTTGGCAGGGCTACATAGTATTATTGTTTCTATGAAGTGTTTTTTCAAGAACTTCCTTATCCCTCTGTTGTAGGTATGTTATCCACATGTTTCTCAAGCGGGTTTTTCACAGTCCTTCTAGTGGAGCGTCGTCTTTGCTTCACCTATAATTCTTTAGACAGCCTGGTTACTTTTTCTCATTATGGACTGACTAGCCCTATTCAGAGATCTTTTTCTCAGTTCAGTTTGCAGACCCGCCTCCAAGGATGTTGTTGCTCGGGTATCTAATTCTAAGATAAGGAATCTGCTGCTAGATATCTCTATCAGATGAATAAGTTGCGCCTTATCTGGTAGAGGCAGCATCTTGCTGCAGGTTGCTTAATGACCCCCACATCCTCTCCACTCTGTGAACTGTTGGTACTGATACCCACAAGATCCCTTTCTTGGCATTCTGATGCCCTTCTTTAGGACTTCATAATTGTTTGACACAAAGATATCTCTTTTTTGGCACACTGTTTCCATAAGCAGTTTCTAAAAGTGGCTCGGCGTTGTTGGCTCGAAAAATAGTCACAAGAAACTGACGTCAGGGGAGGGCTTATATGGACTCTGTCTACGTCACATCCCGAGGACAATGTTGCTACAGAGTCACTCGACATTCTCTACTGATGCGCAGAGGTACTGCTGTAAAAAAAATTAAATAAGGAATCTGTGGCTAGATCCTCTCTCTACCAGATAAGTTGTTATTGAAGGTAAGTATTCTTCAAGCTATTCACCTGCATGTGGTGACCATCTTTGTATAGTTTTCCTGGGGGGTGAAAAACCATCGACCGTGAAAATAGGTCTATTAGCTTTCCTAAAGCTTGTTGGAATTGGTATATTGACACATAACCTGCCAAGAGGAAAGCTCTATTTCAAAATCTTGTCTATCATTTGACTATAAATATTAAATAGGATTCCGGCATAACATTCTGATTTTCAGCATTGCTTCCCACTATGAACTCCTGTGTCAATTTTAAGTATGTCTTTGGTGGGATTTCGTTGAAGCCTCTACTCAAGTTTGGAGTGGAGTGGGGTAGACTGTGGTGGAGTGGGGTAGAGTAGAGTGGAGAGGAGTTTGATAGATTGTAGTGGAGTTTAGCGTGGAGTGGGGTAAATTGAAATGCGATGGAGTGGGGTAAATTGGACTGGGATACATTGGAGTGGAGTGTGCTAGCTGGGAGTGGAGTGTGTTGGATTGGGGTAGATTGGAGTGGAGTGAGCTAGATTGGGGTAGATTGGAGCAGAGTGAGGTAGATTTGAGTGGAGTGCTGTAGATTAGAGTGAGGTGGGGTTGATTGGGTTAGATTGAGTGGAGTGGATTAGATTGAGAGGAGTGGGGTTGATTGAGAGGAGCAGGGTAGAGTGAAATGGGATAAATTGGTGTAGGAGTGGGGTAGATTGGAGTGGGGTAGATTGGGTCGTAGTGGAATAGAATGAGGTAGATTGGGTTAGACTGGGGTAGATTGAGGTGTAGATTGGGGTGGGCTCGATTGGAGTGGGATAAATTGAGTGGCGCTGAGTAGATTTTAACGAAGTGGAGTGGGATAGAGTGGAGTGGCATGGAGTTCAGTGGCATAGTGTGGTGATGCATGGTGTGGTAGCGCACTGCCATTACAAACAACACATCTTCAATTGAAATGACCACTATATGTGCCCCTAAGTATGGTTTTCCTGCACATAAACAATATGTGCAAATGGCATTACCTAGTGTATTGATGTGTTCTAATCATATTCAAATATTTGTTTACACCACAATTCAGAATTACAAAAAGAGTGCTTTATTTGTACTAATTGTGATATGTTCTGGAACATCAGCACAGTTCATTTTGTGTGTGTGTGTGCTAGTAAAAAAACATCTTACAGCCTTTTGTCTTGCATGGATACTCAGGAGGATTGTCACATAAATTCTCTCACTTTAAAGTCAGAGAAAGAAACGTCAACACCATGCTCTCTCGGAAGAGAGAGCTTGACATTTGACCTCTGTCTTTGAATGTAACGCAAATGTGACAAGATTTAAAGGCCTGTTTACAGAAAGAGAGTTTGTGGAATAAAACAGTAAAAAAGGTTTGGGCAACAGGAGGGTTGAGCGCAAGCTGAACCACCTAAAGCAAATAAAACCAGCAAATAGCAGGCCAGAAAATGTGAGTTACTGCACGGTCTCGTAGGCTTCAACTTTAAAAGGACTTGCCCAATCTGCCACATTAACAATTGTAGAATCCGTCAATGAGTTATTGTATAGCCATGGTATATTATAAATGGTCTGACAATTGTGTGTGCGCACTTGAGGAATAGCTTGTTGTAGGAAAACCGCCTTTTCTGCATTGTCTCCCTAGATTATGTTTTTTGCCTTTTACTGGACCCTAGATGTTTGCTGGCTTTAGAACACTATGGCACACAAAAATACTTGAAGGTATTAAAGTCAAACCAAACCTATTCATTTACTTATTTTAGTAGTGGGGCATCTAAAGATTTTTGAGAGGTCGTGTCACCCTCAGCTTATCGAGGCATGCTTCATCATTTGACTACCTCTCACACGGGGTAAGGATAGTACTATTTGTATTTGTATTTTATTTGTATTTTAAAGTATTTGTAGAGCGCAACATTTATCCTGAGGGACATCACGGTGCTAGGACCAAAAGGCAATGTAGTGAGGAGAGAAGCAGGTTATTCTAAGTTGAATCAGTTATGGGGTCAGTATCTGGGTAACAGTAAGGTTTTTAGCTTCTTTCTAAAAAGCAGATAGTCATCTGTCAGGCGTAGGTCAGATGGGAGGGTGTTCCAAAGGACCGCAGCTGATTTAGAGAAGGATCGGTCGCCCATCCTGACTTTGCTCGTTCATTTGACCCTTGCAAGGGCCTGATCTCAGGTTGCATAATGGGACGTGGAATTCCATTTTATCTTGCAGAATGTGTGGGCCTGTCTTATGTATATTCTGTGTGCGTAGCAAAGGAGCTTAAATTTGGCTCTTTGACGTACCAGCAGCCAGTGTAGCTCCTGCATGCAGTAGGATGCTGAGCTGTATTTATTTTTGTTGCAAATCAGTTTAGCAGCCGCATTCTGGACTACCTGTAGTCGAGAAAAAAGGTATTCGGCCATACCAACATAAAGTGCATATCCATAGTCCAACCGGCTCAGAAAAAGAGCCTGTGTCACCGTTTTCCGGCAGTTCAGAGGAATCCAGGGGAAAAGTTTCCTGAAAAGCTTCAGAGTGGCAAAACGTTTTCCGCACAGCGTGTGTACTTGATCCAACATGGATAGGGTATCGTCGAAAATGATTCCCAAATTCTTTGCGGCATGCTTGGATTCTGGGGCGGTGCCTAGCGCTTGGGGTCACCAGCTGCTGTCCCAGATTGCGTGAGCGCCCCCGAAGAGCAGAATCTCCGACTTTTAGTTTTAAGCAGTGTTCAGTCATCCAGCCAGAGATTTCGGTGAGGCAGTTGATTAAGTTGCTCTTTGTATCAGTATTAGTCAAACTATCAGTCAGGGGGATCATTAATTGTGTGTCGTCGGTGTATGAGCAGATATCAAAATCCCATTTCCTGCTGATGTTTGCCATGGAGGAGACATATGCATTAGAAAGGGTAGGGCTCAGGGAGGCTCCCTGTGGAACTCCATATTTAATGCTTTTTGGGGAGGAGGAGCAAGATTCCATTTGGATTTTTTGGGTTTGATTTTCAAGAAATCATGCGAACCATGACTAGGCTTTTGAGCATATTCCTTTTTCGTGGAGGATTTGTAGTAATTTACTATGAGATACGGTGTCGAAAGCCGCAGTAAGATCCAAAAGGATCAAAACTACAGCTCTGCCATGATCTGACTAGGGATCTAATATTATCGGATACAGCAGGTAAAGTGGCCTCAGTGCTGATATAAGCCCTAAAGCCGGTCTGCGAGGGGTCAAGTAACTTGTTGGTTTCCAGGAAAGTGGTAAGTTGTCTATTGACCAGGCGCTCCAGAACCTTGGACAAGTATGGAAGTTGAGAAATCGGTCTGTAGTTTGCTGGGCCGTAAATTTCAAGGCCTGATTTCTTTTTAATAGAGGGAAGACCACTGTTTCCTTCCATGCATCTGGGAAGAAGGCTAGCTCTAGGGATTGATTAAAAACTTTGGTAACGTGGGGGCATAGGACTGGCACTAGTCGGGAAAAGATAAAGTGTGGACAGGGATCGAGGGGTGAACCTGCCCTGACTTCAATCATAGCTTTGGCTACCTGTTCATCCGAGAAAGGGGTCAAAGAGGCCAGATGGACCTGAGCTAAGGTAGGGGGTGTCATATTTTCCCAATCTATGATATCATCCTCAGGAAGATTGTTAAAGGATGCATACATTTTGGTCACTTTGTCTGTGAATAAATTATTAAGTAGTTCACAATTCTCAGTTGTGGGTGCCATATTTTGAGACAGACTAGTGGGCTTGCAGAGTTCTCCAATTACCCTGTAACGTTCTTTAGATGAGCAACCATTATCTTCATATCTTTTTGTGTAGTAATTTGTTTTAGCATTTTTTAGGGCACAATGATAACTCTTTTGTTCAGCTAGGTAGTTTTGTCTATCTTTGCTGTCATTTGACAGTTTCCATTTATGTTCCTGGATTCAACACTTTCTTTTCATTAGTTTTAGTTCCAATGAATACCACTTTTCGGATCGGGTTTACTTAGTAGGTCTACTATTGAGTTTGGGGGCACATTGATTTAGTGTTCTCTCAATCTCTTGTTGTAGATGTTAAACTTTTGTATGAACAGAATTGGAGTAAGGTGGAGCAGGGTCCTGGTAGAAGAAATGTGAGGAGAATGACTCCAGGGAGATTTGATTCCAGGCTCTTTTTCCTGATTGATACACTGTTTCCATCTTGGATGATTTGTCCAGTAAGATGATGTAGAAGAAAATTAAAAATGGTCAGTCTAAGGCAGTGGTTTAATCTCGTGGACATTAATAGTTTTTATATTGGAGAACAGCAAATCTAGCGCATGACCGGCCACGTGGGTTGGCTTTGTGATCTGTTGGATTAGTTGCATTATTGCCATATAATTTTTCAGATGTTTGACCCCTGGATTAGTGGAGGTTTCATAATGAATATTAAAGTCACCTATAACCAAGAACTGGTCATGGTTTAGACAGAGGGGAAGAGGTTGTGATAGTAACTTAGCACTAAAGTCAGGATGGTAACCAGGGGGATTGTAGATAACAGCCCCTCCAAATAGTTTGTATTCTCCTTTGGACACTGAGAACGCTAAGATCCCATGTGTGCCTATTTGAATAACTGTCATAGGGATGCAGGTGAGGTAATCTTTGAATAAAATAGCTGTGCCGCCACCTTTGTTTCCCTTTCTGTCTAATCTTAATATTTAATAACCAAGTGGTAGGGCAGAGACGATGTCGGGAGTATTATTGTCATCTAGCCACGTTTCGGTGACAAAAGCCAGGTCTGGGTTTGAATCATCTAGCAATTCCCAGATCTCAATGCTGTGTTTGGGGAGTGATCTGGAGTTAAAGTAAATACAGTTCAGTGGCAGGATATTAGGATTGGGGTATGCATTTTTCTCTGAATAGTGGACATAAGCGTTTTGACTTCCCCATTTGCAATGAAGGCATGAGAAAGGGCCTTCCAGCTCAGTAGGTGATGCTTTTACACAGCCTATATTTTGTTTTTCTTTGTCTGCCAAATCCAGAAGCCTATTTCTTGAATATGTAAAGGGTGGAGTTTTGTTTGACAATAAAGAACCATGGTCTTGGGCTTGGACGGGCGTAGATGGGCTTGTCTTTTGGCCCACTGCACGCGTCCGGTGTAGCCCGGCGGACTCAATCGAGGGAAGCTAGTCAATCCCTGGGCGTTTTTATAAATCTGTATTCAGGACAATTACTCCCGGTCCTGTTTTTTGGGAGGCCAGAATTAAATATAAAATATACCTAGTGGTATACTCAAGACAAACCTTCATTCAGCGAGTACCACTGGTATGTTTAAAAACACTTAAAACATTGGTCTCATAGTGAATTACAATGGACCACTAGACCTGTATGGTACATAGTACACCCAGGATCTGTAAGTTAAATATCAGTAGTGGACTACAGTACCTATTGTGCCATCCACTAGTGACAGTGTAAAACATGGCTTCAGGCTCGCCACTGTAGTCTGACTGCAGCAATATACAAACTGCAGTCTGACCTGCCAAATATAAATCTTTTTGACATGTAAAAATATTATTTTTAAAATATTAATGTCACCCCTATGTGGGCCTTATTGCCCGTGAGGCAGGTGCATTGTATTTTAAAGCAGGACATATACAAACTTAATGTTAGCTATCCTCATAGTGACTCGCGCTCAAAAGCTATTTTCCACTGTGACAGGCCTGTGTAGAAAACCAAAGTACAGATTTAAATCTTAATACCATACCTCGGGAATTAACCTAGCTAGAAAAATACTTAAAATAATATTTTTTATAGTTATTAAAATCCAATTCAATGGTGAGGTAAGATTTTTAACAAATATTAAGGAAAAGTGTCTTTTAGAAAGTTTTCTTTTTCTTTCCTGTCTGAAGTTCCTGAAAGCTAATTTTCATTCGCTCTCCAGCTTCCCCCAGTCTGTGAATAACATGTAAATTAACATCACAGAGTCTAATCCTGCATGAGTGTTGATTCTTGCTTGACAGGTCTGCAGGGTTCACACGACATCTGGAAGGATGGATACAAGATGCAAAGACACTTCCTGTGTATGCCCTGTGTGGTTGCTGAAGAATCCTGCTTTTGTCCTTCTAGATTTCTGTCTCTGGGTTTTACACATGACACTTAGGTAGCACTTGAAAGGAAGGATACAGGATGCAAAGACAGTTCTTGTGTATCCCCTGTCTGGTTGCTGAAGAATCCTGCTTTTGCCCTACCAGACTTCTGTCTCTGGGTGTGATTATTGTGAGTACAGTGACTGCTCTAAACAGGAATTTAGTGTTAGATGTGGGAGGACACTAGGATTACCATAGTACACTTCCCAGATGCATACCCAGCCAAGCATGAATGTGGAACTTCCAAGCACCCATTTTAGAATACTGCTCGACCTGAGGAAGGACCGAAGAGAACTGGACCCGCCGTCTGCGACCTGAGAGGAGACCTGAAGGACTGGATCTGTTCCCTCTTGTACCAAGGATAAAGAAATGAACACCAACGGTCATAACACTGTCCTCCTGTTCAAGCTACATAGATACAACAAACTACAAGAGGCCTTTCCTGTAACTGCCTAGCTGTCCAGTGACTGAACTGTACCTAAAACTTTACCCTGCTGTTGGCCTTGCATCACCTGAGGTCCTTGGCAGCATTAGAAGTGTACTCGTTGTGGATTGGGACTTAAAAGTGTAAGTCAGAAGGTAAAGTCTTTGACCATGACGAACCTAGTTGGTGTATCTGACCTTCTTTCCATCGCCATCAGCCTCAAATAGTACCTACATCCCAGTCTGCCGTGACTATTGGCAGTTTGTGCTTCTTGGTGCCATTCTTACCTAAAAGTTTTTTTAAAGTATTTCTCTAGTTCCCCTTATTGGATTTTTATCCTTTCGGCATCTTTTAGTTTATTAACTTTTATTCCATTGTTCTAATTCGGTTTGGGATTTTTATTGTTTTACATTTTGACTTTATTACACTTTTGGTATTGCATAAATACTTTACACATTGCCCTAGGTTATGCCTGTCTGCTCTGTGCCATAACTTTCATGTGTTTGAGCTCACGTCAATTTAGTGAGTTGAGGGTTCACCTTTAGAAGGCTTCTGGGTATTCCTTGAGGTGAATAGTTATGCAGCCCAATTAATAATCAATTTTCTTGCTTTGATGGCAGCAATGGGCTCCAAGACCTGTGTTTTGCAGATCCATACAATGATTAAAGTTGAAATTAAAAGTCCCTTTTAAATTGACAGCAAACAATTACATTTTGGATTTTTTATTTGCTTTTGGTTTTAATTGGGTAATTTGTAATTTTGAACCTGGCTAACATGGAGAGCCTTGGCATGGCAAAGCTAAGGATCATGGTCAAGCAAAGGAGACTGAAGCTGAAGAGGAAGTCCAGGAAGGAGAATTATCACATTGCTCTCAAAGCTTCAGAGGAAGTCCATCTGCTGCAGTGAACCTCAGAGGAGAATGAGGATAAGGTTGCAGAGGGATATGAGGAGGACACTAAGGAATCCCCCGTGCCTTGGGAGTGTTGTCCCCAAGGAACAGCATCACCTGTGCTGTTCAGGCCAAGGAGCAGTGTGTCTGATGACAGTGTTTCCTGATCATAGCTGCAAGACAGGCAGGCAGAGAGGGCTTTGAAATTGCAGTTGGCTACTCTAGCCATGGAGGAAAAGACGGCAGCCCCATCCCTGGAGAAGATAAAGGTGGCTGGGGAAGAAAAGGAAATTTTGCTGGTCCATGAGAGGAACCAGCGAGAGCTGGAACTGAGACCCAAGAGCTCCTCTGAGCAGTGGCAGCTGGTGACATTTGAAAATGGGGACGTAAAAGTCTGGTATGACTTTTATGTAGTGAGCGACGCAGGCAAGAGTAATGGACCAACGTGAGGTCTAGGCTGGATCCTCCTCCAGATCAAAAAAATGAGAAAAGATTGGCAAATGGTGAATTTTAACTCAAATTAATTTATTGATAAAGCAAGGCTTATAAAGCAGTGGTAACTTATAGTTTTGAAATATTAAAAACATAAACTGCTCTATATCTTACTGCATTAATATGTTCAACAGTTACTGTAATGTGCAAATTGTACAACACAACAATTTCAGCCTTTAAAGGTGTGTGCTTGCCCAGTGTCTTGCATTGCATGCAGAATTAATTTTGGAATAAAGTGCTCTAACCAGCCTTCGGGAAGAACTGACAACTGCTGATTGCGATCAGTCATATAAGTGGGATTAAAAATGTGGGGATTCTCTAAAAGGGATAATGGAAAATACATTTCTGTGATTCCCATAGTGTGCTGCTACTCGACCGGTATTTTGGTTCCTCTTTGAGATGTAATTCCATCCAGATATATAACAACTGACCTACACCTAAAACGACGATTGCCTTTGTCAATGGTTGTTAGCTGTTTAACATAAATGAGTAACAACAAGGATTTGCCATAAATATTTAACCTTCATAATGTTTCAATTCTGAAATTTCAATAGTATTGAGACCTGTGGAAGAAGTTTTGGCCTTTAGTCAAGTGCGCTTTATGTTCAATATTTATGTCCTTAATATCTACACAGCTCGTACATCTTCAACCACCTCTCTTTCCTCTTCAGCACCCTCTTTTCACTCTTCCCCAAATGCACTTTCTTGCATCTCCCTCAATTCACCACTTCCAAATATACACTGCACTCACTCACAGTTAAGCAATGTATTTACTTTTGCTTTTGCCCTGTAAATATTTTGCCATCTGTGCACCCCCTTGGCACACATTTTCACAAAATTGTAACTACAACTGGAGTAGATGACCAGGTTTCTGTGTGCTCTGCAGAGGGGCCAACCCACTGACAGGCACCTTGCTTTGGCTTCAGGGTCAGCATCCAAGCTCACATTCCAAGTCCCCCAGAAATACCTGGCATGGCTCAAAGTATGCACAGAAAACAAAATAAAGAAAGAAACACATGATTAAATAGCTAACTCTTGAGGAAGGCAAGATTAAGTAAAACTTGAAAATAAGAGAGGCACTAAATCACTGATGTGCATTGGCTTAATGTTTTTTAACACATTGTTCGTAAACCAATCCATGTTTTTGGCATTAATGTTGTTAAGGGTATGAAGATCTGGCCGGATTTATTGTCATACAGCAGAAAACTGTCTACTGTAAGCACATATCTCTCGCTTTGCACTTGACTTGGATATTTGAATCAACTTCACAAGGGAACAAGAACCCTCATTGTTGCTAACTGATTAGGCCAGTCAGTAAATGACCAGTCCTTTCTGACCACAGGAGCAACTGCAGACCATTGATCAATTTTCTTTGATCTTTGAAGAAAAAGGGAGACCCATTTGCTGCCCCTTTTCCTTGCAGCTCACACAAAATCGTAATGTTGAGCTTGTGTGCTGCAATTAAATGCACCACTGGTGATGCTACTTTTAAACCCTGTGTTTTGATTTTTCATTCTTTCAAAACCTGGAGCTTTGGTCAAAGCTGGACTTGCGAGGGAGGAAAACTAATTACATTGTCAATACATTGGGTCCTTTGTAAGCTATATGAATTTAGTGTGCAAAGGAGGAACATGTCACCTCTCAAAAATATACAGGACTGTTGCAAGCAAATGTCTGTGACAGATCCCCATCAGGTTTGCCTATGGCGCTTGGGGTCAAGCCACGACTCTAACGTCTACAGTGACTGTGCGTCGATGAATCTAGAAACCATACAGGACCTCAAGGTGAAACTTTACACCAACAGTGGAAGACTCGTCATTGAGAGCGGTCCAAGTCCATATGTCAGCCTCATTCCTGTTCCCAGTCCAGAAGTAACAGAAGTCGATTCTGAGGTCAATCATTGTTGCCTCCAAATCTTCAATTAAGTCAAAGAAAAAACATAAAAATTCCAAGCTGCACGTTTCCCCTTCCTGCCACTCTTGCACTCATGAGAGGGAGCAAGGGCATAGTCATTCCTCTCAGTCTCACTTCCGGAGTCAATTAACTTTGGAGCCAATCCTGCTACTGGTCCCAACACAACCTAAGTTTCTGGGGCCATCCGCAACACCATGGCAGATACAAGAGTTCTGTGAGGCCATGCCCCAACTCTTCGGATACCCTCCGGCTCCCTCTGGTGCATGTACGGGCCCTAAGGAGTTGAGATGCCCTCCATTTGGAATACCGCTGGCGAGTTCACCCTCAGCGCCAGTTGAACCATTTGAAAACAACTCTGGGCCTCTCCTGAATCCTGTCTCGACTCATCTCTAGAATCCATACCAATTCCCAGAGCATCGATGCCAATGTTGACTCTATTGATGCCGAAGAATGAGGTGCCGATTGTGCTTCCTGACTCAGATTGGGCGCCTCTACGACCTCAACTAAAGCCATGTTCTGTTTCCATCGGACCACAGCCTGCACCGCTTGACATCCTACCTCCACAAGGAAGATTCCATACACTACATTCCTTGTTTGGTACCAATCCTCACAATGAATATGATGCAGGTGATGAAATAGACCAACCCTATTATGGTGAGAATTGGTATGATGACCGCCAAGAGGCCAATGGCCTTAACACCTCTTCTGATTTTGATCTTTTATCAACTCCAGGAACTGCAGCTGAAGAGAGTACTTCCAATAGTCACACAGAAGAACTCCAAGATCTTGATGTCCAGCTTCCTACCTTAGAGTTCAAAACCAATGTCCTGCTTGAAGTCCTCCAGCTGGGACTAACTACCACTGAGCCTCTGCTCCCTTATAATGAAGCAGTCATGGATACTCTTGTAGGTGCCTTGACCATACCTTACTCTGGCCCCCCAGTAAATCGCCAGATTGTGAGACACCACTGCCATGCTCCAGGTGACCCCTGCATTTTTGTCTCAACAGCATTCACCCGAGAGCTTAGTGTTGCAAGCATTTACCATTCAGACAAACCCAAACACTTTTCCGACCACTCTCCCAGAAATAGAGTCCAAAAGAGTGGAGCCCTTTGGGGCGAGGGTATTTTCTTAGACCAGTTAAGCCCTCAGGCCAGTTGATGCCAGCTGCCTGCCTTGCAGCTATTTACACGGTTTTTGGGATTTGATGGCTCAAACCCTACCAGGTGTCCCGAAAGACCTCCAACCTGTCCTAACCCAAGCTATGCAGTACGGTTGTGATGCGGCTAAGTTGACAATTCCTTGTGGCTTACATACCTTTGGCACCAGTGTCACCATTCGCTGCCATGCCTAGCTGCAGTCAACAGGTTTTTTTAGGCAATGTCCAATCATCCCTTTTGGACATGATCTTTGACGGGACACGCCGGTTTGGGGACAAGGCAGATTCCACTCTCAAACAGTTCAAAAACAGCAGGGCCACAGCACGCTTCATGGGCTTATCTTTCCTGTCTTGCCACCCGCACTAGCCCTAGCATTCCCTTTGCAGTTTCGACAGAGGTACCCCATACCAGCAGTCAATTCACAGTCATGAAGGAGCCCAACAGATTTGTGGCCCAAGCCATGGTGCCTATCGACTCCCGCTGTCAAGGTCAGCAAGCCACTCAGCCCACTGCCCCTCGCCTGCAGCCCCACCTGTCAAACCCCTTCAGTCTGCCCTTCGTGGAGCATGACCACCCGGTTTGAAGCAGGATCCAATGATTTCTTCTTGGTTGGTAAACTATAACATCAGACAGGTGGGTCCTGCAGAGAGTCCAGAAGGGGTACACCTTTCCCTTAATTGCCATGCCACTGCACTTTCCACTGTCCCCAGAACGACTGACAAAGGACCATCTGTCCATCCAGCAGCAGAAGGTGCAAGCCCTTTAGGCCAAGGGGGCTATCCTATCTACAGGGTGCCTGTGCCAGAAGTAGGTTGTGGTTGTTATTTCTGGCCTTCCTCCTATTTTAGACCTGTGTCCATGCAACACCTTCCCCTGGAATGTCACATACAAAATTTTTACGCTGGCCCAGGTATTATCTGCCCTCGACTCAGGAGACTGGATGGTAGTGTTTGATCTGCAGAACACCTTTTATTCATATACAAGTAATGTAGGCATATTTGCACTACCCGTGTTGGGACAGAAGCATTACCTTTTTGCTGTGCTCCCCTTTGGTCTCACCGGCTCCCCTTGGGTGTTCACCAAAGTGATGGTGGTAATAGCAGTGCACCTTCAGGGGTCATAGGGACCCCTGTCTTCCCCTACTTCGATGACTGGGTGTTGAAGGCTGGCTTGCCCCAGTCAGTCGTCAACCACCTCCAGATTTTGGTGAACCTCCTGTCATCTTTGGGCTTCACTATCTACTTGCCGAAGTCACACCTGACTCCTTCTCAGATGCTCCCCTTTATTTGAGCCATTCTGGAAACAGTTTTTGTTTTGTGCCTGTCCCTCAGAAAGGAGAGTGCAGGATATTCTGCTTTTGATCTTGATATTTCAGCCTCAGTCCTAGATATCAATGAGTTTGACTATGAGGCTGCTGGGACAGATAGCCTCCTGCAACCTCCTGGTGCAGCATGCCAGGTGGCATATGCAGGCTCTGCATTGGTATCTGAAGTCTCAGTGGGCCCAACATCAAGGGGGCCTCTCTGACCACTTCCAGATTATGGAGGAGACTGCAGTGGTGGTTACTGGGCCACAATTGGGTCAGTGACAGACCCCTCTCCCTACCCCCACTTAAACCAGACCGTGGCAACCAATGCATCCCTTCCGGGTTGGGGCAGCCACCTATGGTCTCTGGAAGAGTTCTGGCTTCTCATCATCTTTCTGGAGCTGAGGGCAATATGCCTACATTGAAAGTATTCCCTCCATCCATCAAGGGGAGGCTTGTACAGGTGCCTATGGAAAACTCCACAGCCACCTGGTATTGCAGCAAACAGGTCAGGGTGGGGTCATGGGCCTCATGCCAGGAGGCCCTGCGCCTCTGGAAAAGGCTGGAACATCAAGGTGTTTTCATGGAGGTGAACCATCCAGCTGAATCTTTGAATGAAGGATGAACTCAGCTGTCAACGCCTAGCAAGTTACAAGTTGCAGTGGCACCCAAAGGTGGTGCAAAGTCTCTTCCGCGAATGGGAGTATCTAAGCTCCATCTATTCTCCACTGCTGAGAATGTGAAATATCAGTTTCCAAGGAGGCACATTCCGAGTAGGGTGGAACCCGGGACCTCTGTATGCCTTCCAGCCGATACTTCTCCTTCCCTGACTTCTGAAGAAGATTAGGAGTGACTGGGCCCAAGTAGTCATAGTGGCACAAGATTGGGCACAGCGAGTATGGTATCCAGAGCTCCTGGGCATGAGCATTTGTCCTTCATTCAGGGTTCCCCTCCTGGAGGATCTGCTGTCACAGCAATGGGGCATGGTTCTGCACTCGGCCCTTCACAATCTCCACCTTCCTAATTGGAAATTGACCAGTGGCAGCTTAACACCATGGACCTGTTTTGAAAGGCCGCTGATGTCATCTTGGCAGCCTGGCGTTGCTCAACAAAGACAGTATATGCCTTCCATTGGTTTATATTTATGGCTTGGTGAGGCACAATGCAGATAGGCCCCCTCCTGGCAAAGTTTTCTGACATTTTTTTGTTTTTGTTCCTCGCCTGGCAGAGTTGTGCTTGGGTACAGTTAAGGGAAGACCTTTTGGTTGCCAGACCAGCCCTCAATGTTTAAATCATCTATTATATATATTTAAAAAAAAGTTTAGAACATCTTTTTCCTCCTTCTCCCTTTGTCATGCCTCAGTGGGAACTTAACTTGATCGTGAGGTGCATTCCCTTCGAGTCTATTCACAGCAGGCCCTTACAGCTTCTCACTCTCAAGACGAGGTTCCTTGTTGACACTGCATCAGCAGGGCGCCTGTGAGTGCCCTCCAAGCTCTCGATGTCAACCTACTGTACACCAGTTGTATCTAGACAAACTGGTTCTGCGGACGCAAGAATCCTTCTTGCTGAAGGTTGTGATACTTTGCCATGTCGGACAGCATATCACCTTGCTGACGTTCTGTGTTCCACCTAACTCCTCTAAGGAGGAGGAGAGACTCCATTGCTTGAACCCCAAAAGAGCACTGAGCTTTTACATCGATCATACCAGTGAACACTGTTGGTTGATAAGCTCTTTGTGAGATTCACTGGAGCAAAAAAAAGCCTTGCTGTGCAAAAGACGACCATCACCCGCTGTATCTTGAACTGCTACTCATTGACCAAAGAGCAGCCTCCGGATAGACTGCAAGCTCATTCCACCAGGGCCAGAGCTGCTATAACTGCATTGGCAAGAACAGCGGGGTTCCTGTTTTGGGCATTTGCCAGTTACATGGGTGTCACTCCATAGGTTCACAAAGCACTCCTCTGGACTGCCATGGTTCACAGAGAGAGGCATTAGCCTGCTCAGTCCGAAAGGACTTTTTGATTTGTGTTCACTCACAGACCACCTCCAAAAAGGTAATGCTTTAGCATCTATTCAGAAGGATGGGAATCTGCGATTAAAAATCTCTGTCAGAAGAACAAGTTACTTATCTTCAGTAATGCTCTTTCTAGTAGAGACTCTGTCTAGCTGCAGATTCCTCATTGACCCTCCCTGCACTGTAAATTGGACTCTATCTATTAATAAGATCCAAAGTCTAGGAATCTGCACACTGTTAGCAACCAATTTGTTATAGTGGCTCTGTGCTTGGTGGTTCAGGCAGCCTTGAAAGTAGTTGACTGTGAGCTGGAGTGGCACCTATACAGTCTCCACATGTCATGTTGCCATCCACTAGAGTGACAATGCAAAACATGGCTTCAGGTCTACCAGTGTAGCCTGCCTGTAATAGTGTAAATACTGCAATTCGATTAGTCAAAGTAAACCCTTTTGACAGGTCAACATCTACTTTTTAAATATGAGTAAGTTATGGTCATTCAGACATTCTGGAAAAAAGGCCCTAAGCCATATCAAAGAAACGCTAGGCTACACCATTCCAGCTAGGCCTGGGCGTAGTTCACGTAGTTTTGCTACACAATGAACTCCGCGAAGTTACAAAAAAACTCTGCGAAGTTCCGCGAGTGGTGGAGTGCAGTGTGAACTGCAGATTGTGCTGGTATTCCTGCCGCTCGGGTCGAAATTCTACCCGAGCGTCAGCTCGCGCACGCGAAATTACCGTTCGCGAGTGGCTAAAAAACTCCGCTGCACATCACGAAGCTGAGTTTTCTGCACTCCGCGAGCTCCGCGGAGTGCGGAGTACAGAAAAATCCGCAACCTTCATGAACGGTGCAAAGTTCACCACCCAGGCCTAATTCCGGCAAGCCCTTGCACTTTAATTCTGGGTATTAGACCACTTGAGATGGAAAGCATTGGATATGGATTGGGCTTTGATTCGTCATATGTTTAGAGCTGTTAAGCAACTTATCACTCTCTATGGGGGAGGGGAATCTTTACACCTCAAATAGCTGGATGGTTTGATAAGTTATGACTATCCCTTGCTATGGATCAGATAACTCACAAACTCTCCCAAGCAGAAAAGTTAACAGCCCAATGGTAACTTCTAATCGTCTGTAATTTGGAATTTTTATGTGTTACTCCGCCTAGACAAAGTGTTCCATCTCTTTAAAGGGGACATGGTCCCTATGGATGGCAGGTGGGGGGCATCCCTGTGTCCCCTCCCTCCTTCTCACATGCTCCAACTCAGAGCACAGCAGCTACCAACCCATACCCCTTTCCGGGCTCTCTCTGGTTTGCCCATTAGATCTTCACCATTTATCCTCTAACATTATGTGCTTTCACCCCTTCCTCACTGACATATCCCCACCTCCCTTCTCCTTTCTTAGATGTTGATCCTCCACCTTACATATTGATGGTTGGAATGGGAGTTTAATTCTCCTTTTTTTGTTATGACATTCCTTAAATGAGCTCAGTTGTTTTCTTAATTATGCTATCTGGATTGTGCTAGGCTATCCTTAGTGCATGGCTGCTCTAGTCTTATGCTCCATGACGTTGTCTTGGGTTGCCAAGCAGTGTAACTGTGTTGGATGGTATTGCTGTTGATGTCTTATTCTAATATTTAAAATGTTCAATAAAATGATTTGAAAAATATATTAGAAAGTTACCTTTATGTGTGTCATGTACCTGAAACGTTCAGGTGCATAGTATTTAAAAGTAGGATATGTATGAATTTACGACCCAATTTAGAGTTTGAAAGAGACAAGAATGGAGTATCCTGTCCACCAAACATACATTTTAGAGTCTGGGGGATCTTCAGTATGTCAACTGCAAAGTCTACTTCATCTCCGCCGCTGACATACACCTACGACAGCCTGACAGGGCCATCAAGGTTTGAACATTTGTCCACCACCCTATTTAAAGTGGGCATACAAATGGCAAGTTTTTACTGTCCCTCGCTGCCATGAAAAACAAGGCAGTAAGGGATAGTGAGAAATTTTAAATGACACCACGTCATGGGAGAAAACACCCATGGAGAAGGTAGGAGTCCTTGCTTTTTGTTATTTTCAAAACGAAAATCCCACTTTGGGATTTTCTTTTTGGAAATTAAAAAAATATAGAAAGTTTGCCATACGGCTCCATCATGTTGACGGAGGCATCCGTCAAATGTTCAGTGCATTTACAGGAACTGACGTGATGGCAGTTCTTGTAAATGCAAGAGATGTCCACTAGACTGACGGACATCTCTAAAATTAGCAGACAGTGTACCCTCGGCATGGCATAAGGAAGGTACTCCGCCATGGTGATGGTACTAAAACTGTCCACCAAAGTCAAAATCAGGTCCTTAATGTTAACATGCTTTTACAGTAGCTAGCCTCTAATACCTATTTTTCATTGTGACAGACCTAGCTGTCCCAGAAAACCAGAGGATGGATGAAATCCAAATACCATATCTCAGGAATGGGACTTGCTAGAAAAATAGTTTAAGAACTATTTGTAATAGTTATTACAATTCAAAGGTGAAGTTCTATTTTCGTAAATATTAAAGAAAAGTAACTTTTAGAAAGTTACATTTTCCCTGCCTAAAGTGGCTGGAGGCTAATTTGCATTTGCTCTCCAGCTTCCCCCAACAAGTGATTAGCATTTGAATAGGTGTGAATGAGGTGTGACATTCTGACTGCCCAGTCGCACCTGGACCAGGACTGGACCCTGCTGTTGGCTTCTGCCTTGACACCCTGTGAGTCTCCAAGTGCCTCCACTGAGATCCGGAGGAGCATTAGTGGCATACTCCTGTGAAGGAATGGGAAAAAGTCACAAGTTAGTATTTAATAAGGCAAACCCGGTTGGTGTGTCTGACCCATGCTTTATTGCAGCCAGCCTCAAAGTGCATCTAGATCATAGTCTACAGCAATCATTGGATGTTATTGCCACTTTGTGCTTCTTTGCACTTTTCCTCTGGTTGCTCTTATTGGATTTTTGTCATTTTACTATCATTTTGTTTATTAAATAATAACCTATTTCTCTAGTTTGATTTGGGATTTACATTTTTACGTTATTACTGTTTTGATACTGGATTCGCCTGTGGCTGCCCCTTCAGAAAATGTGGACTTTTTGGTAAATAGTTCAAAGTCTTCTGATCCCTCAGACCATGAGCAGATACAGCAAAAAGTTGCCCATCCCTGTTTCACTCATACCAAGCACAGTTTTGCTCCATGATGTCCTCCACCCTCAGTTTGAGCTCCTTTTTGATATTTTAAATGTGAAATGCCCAGTGACTAACAATATAACCATTCCTTCCCAGTTTCTGGTGCTCATGGCGTAGGTCCTGGTGACCCATTTGCAGCTTCTGGTGCTATAGTATCCTCCCATACTGCAACCAACTCCCTTCTCTATTGGGAGTGACCATTATTCCTAAAAATTCAGCAAGTACGTTGTCGGAAGGATGAGTCACTGATAGATGCATCCTCTAAATCCCCTATGGCAAAAAGCTGCTCTTGGGTAGGTACACTAATCTGAAGACTATGAAGATGTGCAGCATGACCATGCCGACATGTCCAAAGCTTTAGAGCATTGGTTTTGATGGGCAATGAAATGTCGATCAAAACCCTATCATTTCTACTAGAATATGTAGCCATCCGTTCATTACTAGTGACTTCTGATTGCCTTTTTGTGCAGGCTGTAGCCATTGAGCCCCAAGTCCCTAAGCATTAGAAAATCACATGCTGGGCTTGCATTCGTAGGTATCAAGCTCCCAAAGACAGCCCAGGTCTTGTCTCTGGAAATTTTTAACTTATAATGTGGATCTGGTGGATTCTACCCTACAGAACAAAATAGCTATCTGCCTATTGTTTAAGTAAAAAGTGTATAAAAATATTGACAAACCAATGTGGCAAACTGGTGGTTTACTCCGGTGAAGGGCTATGTTCAAATTAATGATGGCCAGCTTATGGCTGCACATCTGGCAGTAGTTTGATTCATACACTTCCTTGTTGCAACACTATGCCTAGGTGAAATTCATGTGTCACCAGAGAAAGAATGCAGTCAAGCAGAAAGTGGTAATATCCTGGAGCCTCACTGACTTTACCCACAGGAACATAAACTTTTGTTTCTCACGGTAACAGTGTGGGCTACGAATCTCTCGCAAGAGAAGAGCGGGGGTTGTCACTAATACTGCATACCTTATTTCTTGTATGGGGAGGGAGGGGCAGAGTGCAAAAATCAAAACAATAAGGTGATTTAAAACTATCTCATGGTGGGCAGGGCAACTTTTATTCTGGTGCCCCCAATGGATAGAGCTAAAAAACAAGTTAAGTGATAAGGGTATGGATGTTCCCTTATCAAATGGCCAACATGTTTCTTCCTTCCTTGGCTAAAAAAAGTCTGTGGCATTCCTCAGGACCAACTTCTAAAGTCACTCTGCTTAATAATCGGGAAAAAATAGAAGAAAAGACTATACTTTCATGGTATTGGTCAGTTTCGTGGCATCATCTTTTGTTATGATCCACCAAAATCTGAAATAACAAAACAAAACAGTGATACACATTCCACATCTCAATAAAAACTGTATTCATCCCGGTGACAACTATGTGTCCACCACCAACACTGTAAGCCTAGTACAAAGTGAAACCATGGCAAAATTATTAAAAGTTCTTACCATCTATAATGTATTAAATCTACTCAACCTTCAACGATCCTTTCAGAGCGAGTCTAAGCTGTAAAAGTGTGGAAGTAACATAAAGAACAAGCATTTGCAATGCAATAGGTCTCGCAATTATACGAGTTTGAGCTATTGGCATTGTAAATGACAATGCCTTTTATTTATGTTTTAAAAACCCACACATAAAAAAAAGGCATTGCCATTTACAGTGCCAATAGCTCAAACTCTTAACAACTGCGAGACCTATTGCATTGCAAATGCTTGTTATGGTGAGTTCATGTTTACTATGCGAGCAAAATAGTGAGTAAAGCATTCTGCACTTGCATTTTTACATGTAAATGTTTGTGTAAGCAAAATGTAAAATGAAAACTAGCAAAGGCATTGAATTAACTTTAGACGTTGTTTTAGAAAAAAAGAAAGGATAAAAAAAAACAGTGTGCCACTAAGTCTGGAGTGGCCTAACAGTTTAAATTGTTTAGGAATCTGCTGTGAAAGGAAACAGCAATCCTACAATAAACTGAAAGTTAGCCTCCTAATTGAGATAGTTATCAGTGTTGCCGTGGCACCCTTTCAGCTGAATGTGTTTGAAAAGCGTTCACACCTTGGTATCGGAAGAAGACCGAATGATGCGCCAAGAAGTCTGGAGTGGTGTGAAACGTTTGAATAGTTTGTAGATGTGTTTGATGTGGAGTCTGCAGTGGTACAATACAGAGAAACGTCTTGGTTAAGATCGTTATCACTGGTAGGAGCTGTATATGCGGCTTTCATCAACTTGTACATATTGATGGAAACAACAAGGTAGGGTAATGAAGGGGGGGGGGGTTAGCGTGTTCTTTCCTGCTCCAGATCCAATCTCTGTAGAGTGAAATGGAAGGGATCAGGTGGGGGAGGGACATGGTATTTTAACAGAAATTAAAGGGGATTTTAAGCCTCCCTGTTGCCTAAAAGGAGCCCGTAGCCCATTAAAGCAGATTAGGATTATTTGAGCAGGTCTTTCATTTGAGCATACAGTGTCCTCGAGAGGTGGAAATGATTGTTAAAGTGACATAAAGACACCACTCAAAGCAGCTGACTATCTGCGGACCGGGTGAGGCGGATGGTAGAGCTTGGGAGCCCAGTTTTAGGAGGGCTGCTTGGAGCATGGACAGACCCCTGAAGGAGTGTTTTTGCTGCGTTTGTGCTGGGAGGGTGGGGGAGGGTTTATAACGCGAATGGAAGCAAAGTTCCAGAAAGCCTGTGCGGAGCATTGTTAGACCACCAGAGGGCTGTTTCTGCTGTATTACAGGCATTTCTTTGGTGGTGGGAGGGAAGGCACCCCACAGTGAGATGCAGTGTTGAAAGTGCAAGTTAAAGATAAAAGCATGCCGCTTGTGAAGCGCCTACAACACACAGCAGTATTGTGGCGCTTTACAAATGAAGTGCGTACCTTAATCTCATACCAAACATGAGCAGTGTTTCTAATCTAGTCAAGTCCGCTTCCTTTCGCTATACATCATCACAGAACAGAAATATCCAAAGCATTCGAGGGCTGTTATAGGACGTCACTGCTTGCACTTCTCTCACAAACACTGAAACACGATGTCACATTATCCGGTGGGTAAAATTAAAAATATAAGTATATTTATTCTGAGCTCTGAATTAATTAATAAAAAAAATTACCAACTGGAAATGCGGGGATTGAACCCGGGGCATCATTCATACAACGCATGCGCTCTAACACGGAGCTACGTCCCCTGGCTTACGAAACTCTCTCCTATAGGTTATGATATAGCAAACAAGCGCCCCGTGTTGGAACGGTACGACTCTCCCTTTAGGGTAGGTAACACAATTGCACGCTCCTTGCATTCAAAGTGAACAAAGTCCGACACTCCTGCCCCAACCCTTCTCACCAAGGAGCCAAACTCACACTTCCAGTAACCGCTACAGAGTCTTGCACGCTGCGTGACGACGCGGCGCGCGAGAGGAGAACGCCGGCAGAAGCACTGCACATGCGCGAGCCGCGAGGCGCGGAGTTAGAGCCCGCCGCAGCGCGAGAAGGTTGTGTGACCCGGCGCTCTTATGTGTAATTGTATTACTTAATAAATAGAGTTGTTCTACGAAGCCTGCATCCATGTGCTAATTGAGAGTACTCACTAGCATCATTACAGTGGCGACGAGGATGGGATTGGTGCAATCTTAGCCAGCTGAAGGACCCTGAACCACCGACAAGGAGCACAGGCCAAGGCAACAGTGACAAGCACAAGGGGAGGACGAGAAGCGGAGCGGTCCCCAAAGAACACACACGAAGAGCGCGGCAGAGGCAGTGAACACAAGGTACAGACCACGTGCAGAGGCCTACAGACAGGGGCGCAACTGCGAGAAACACACGTGAAGCCCAGTCGCAGAGGTACAGACCGCGTGCAGAGACCTATAGACGACGCGCAACTGCGATAAGCACACGGGAAGCCCAGTCGAAGAGACCCTGGCGGAAGCGGCAGCAAGCAGCGAAGGGGGGCCAAAAGAGAAGCGACAGCAGGAGCAGGGAAGACCAGAGCGGGGAGACACACCGGGAAGTCCAAGAGGCCCAGGCGCGGCGCCAAGTAGGAGGGAAAAGATGAGCACCCAAGGGTCCTCGCTAACGGCGCTCATACCATTTCTGCCAAGACCGGGAATATTTTAAGAACTACCTGGCGGCCCTCGAAGATGAGAACGGTGAAGAGTTCCCCAGCGCGAGGAAGAAAAGAATACTCCTGCATAACTTAGGCCCGGAAGGCATAAGAGTCTACCAGAATCTAGTGCCGCCACTCAGACAAAACGCGGACGATGACGTATTCAAGCACGCCATGGAGGACCTTGATGCCCACTACCGCCCGGCGGTGAGTGTCTCTATAGACAGGTACAACTTCCAACAGAGGAAACAGGAGCCGGGAGAAACCATCGATGAATACGTAGCAGCCTTGAAGAAACTGGCGGTGACTTGCAAATATGGAGCCCTGCACGATGAGTTCATCAAAGACCAGATCGTCATGCATACCACGAATAAAAGTGTGCAAGATAAACTGTGGGCGAATAGCGAGGCACCTCTGAAAGACGTAATAGCGATGGTGAAGAAAGCGGAGTTGACCAAACGGTGTGCGGAGGCAGCAAAACGGGAAGTGGTCCCCAAAGTCATGGTGAACAGAGTGGATGAAGCAGATGCGCAAGGAAGAAGCAGGCAACCGGGGCAGGAGGGCAGAGGACCCCCGAAGTGGAAAGGGAAGACGGGCCAAACGGGGAAGCAGGCAAAAGACAACAACGGAGCCTGTTACAGATGTGGCAGTCCCGCACACGCAGCCCAGGACAGGAGATGCCCCGCGTTCCGGGCAAAGTGTATGTTCTGCGGCATAATGGGTCACTACGAGAAAGTCTGCCGGAGGAAAACGAAGAGGCCCGTTGTGAAGTATGTGGAGCAAGAGATACCAGGAGAGGAAGATGAGCAAGAGGAAGACGTGGAGATCCTGTGCATTGAGGATCAGGTGCTCGGGATAGACGGGAAAAGAACCCGCAAACCCCAATGCGACATGACGATTGGAGGGGTGAACATCCAAATCGTAATAGACTCGGGGTCTCCATACACCATCATCCAGAGAACAGTATGGAAGGAGCAGTTCGAACCTACGCTGGGACCGAAGCTGGAACCCCCAGACATTCGGCCGGTAACGTACACAGGAGATCCAATACCCATGGTAGGGTACCGGAAACTGACCTTTGAATTCCGGGGAAGACAAGCTGAGTGCAAGCTGTACATAGCGGAGAAAGGCCCCTCTGTACTGGGATGGATGGACCAAGGGGATCTAGGGATCAAACTGGATCCGGGAGGCGACACACAAGTCCTCTTGACAGCGCCAGGGAGCTGGCCGGTACTGGAAGCAATGAAGCACAAATTCCCGAAGGTGTTTGGAGGAAAGGTGGGGAAACTGGAGAAATTTACACACAGGATAGTACTGAAGGAAAACTCCAGCCCGGTGTCCCACAAAGTCAGGAACATACCCTTGGCGGTGAGAGAGCGGTGCAGACGGAGCTACACAGGTTGGAAAAAGAGGGAATAATAGAGCCGATCGACAGTGCGGAATGGCTTGCCCCCCTGGTAGTGGCGATGAAACCCAACGGGAAAGTCCGTCTCTGTGTGGACCTTAGGGAACTAAACAAATGCCTCATAGTAGAGAAATTCCCGCTACCTCGTATCGAGGAAATGCTAGCCAAGACCAAAGGAATAAAATGGTTCTCCACCATTGACCTAACGTCTGCATATCACCAAATAGACCTGCATCCATCAAGCCGGAAGTTGACATCGTTCATCACACCCTTCGGGTGCTACCAGTTTCGGAGAATGCCATTCGGACTAGCATCCGCAGCAGCGGTGTTCCAAAAGCTGATGCATCGGCTGTTTCAGGACATTGAAGGCGTCCAGTACTTTCAGGACGACATACTCGTGATGGGGACAGACAGAAGAGACCACGACGAGAGGTTAGAGAAAGTACTCAGAGTGCTAGAGGACAAAGGCCTAACGGCGGAATGGGAAAAGTGCAGGCTGGGAATGACATCAGTCACTTACCTGGGGCACGAAATAGGAGGCCATGGCATCACACCCAAAAGGGCGAACGTGGAAGCGATATGCAAGGCGACCGCACCCAACAACAAGGAGGAAGTGAGGTCCTTCTTAGGGATGGCCGAGTACTACAGCAAATTCGTGCCACACTTCGCCACCAAGACACATCACCTTCGACAACTAACAAGGGACAAAACCACCTACCAATGGACAGAAGACACACAGAAGGAATTCGAGGCACTGAAAAAGGACATCAGTCAAGCAGTACCTTTGCAAGGGTATGACCCTCATGGTCGGTCGATTCTGACGACAGATGCCAGCGAGAAAGGCCTAGGAGCGGTGCTCATGCAAGAAAGGAGCGATGGACAGGTGGAAACGCTCAGCTTCGCGTCCAGAACCCTCTCACCCACGGAGCAGAAATATAGTGTGATTGAGAAAGAGATGCTAGCAGTGGTGTGGGCGATGGGGAAATATCGCCAATTCCTATGGGGCACAAGATTCTTGCTGAAAACTGACCACAAGCCACTGGTAAAGGTGCTCACCTCAAGCGGGCATGCAGGGGCCACACCTCGCATAGCGAAAATGACACTCAAACTACTGGAGTACCGGTACGATGTGGAGTACATACCAGGGACGAGGAACAAAGTGGCAGACTATCTCAGCCGAGCAGCAGCTATGGAAGGCGCCCCAGACATGATGCCCGAAGAAGACGAGATGGTGGCAGTAATGGATGACCCCGAGAGGGTGAGAAGCAAACAAGAATGGATACAAGCATATGAAGAAGACGAGGACATCCGCAAAGTCAAGGAACACATAATAAAGGGATGGCCAGAGAAGAAACGGTTAGGAGAGGCTCTCCGGAAGTATTTCGAAGTGCGAGAAGAGCTATTGGTAGGAAACGAGGGAATATTCCTGTACAGGAGAGACAAAGTGGTTCCTCCAGAAACAGTGGTCCCCCGATTACTCGCAATGCTACATGAAGGGCACTTGGGAATCGTAAAATCAAAGGCGAGGGCTAAACACATGTACTGGTGGCCCGGAATGGACGCCCAGGTGGAGAGGCAAGTGAGAGAGTGCGGCCAGTGCCAGGGAGCCGACAAGACGCTAGTCCCACTACGGCCGGCGATAGGGAAATTCCCATTACCAAGTGGGCCATGGGAAGACGTGGCGGTGGACATCCTGGGACCAGTGCTGGACATCCACGGAACGCCCCAATACCTCTGTGTCCTGGTCGACAAGTATTCCAAATGGCCGGAGATTCACATACAGGAAGAGATGGAAGCAGAAACAGTGATAAAATTCCTCACTTCCGTTTTCCTGAGGGAAGGCATCCCCAGAACGCTATTGAGCGACAATGGACCCCAATTTAGATCGGACAAATGGAACAAGTACGCAGAACGCAATGGGATAAAATTGCTGCACACGGCGGTGTACCACCCGGCAAGCAATGGGCAGGTGGAGCGCTTTAACAGAGTACTGATGGGATCCATCCAAGCAGCCATCATGGTGGGGAAAGATTGGGAGAAGGAGGTTCAGAAAACAGTGTGGGCCTACCGCATCACCCCCACAGGGACGGGGTACAGCCCCTTCCAAATCTTAAGGGGGAGACACCCCTTCACTAAAGACAATGTCATCTGGAGGGAAAAGACATTAACGAGTAACTGGTCGCCAGCAGTAGTGCAACACAACCTGGAGAAGGCCCAGAGGCTGTACTCGGAGCATTACAACAAGAGACGGACGGTCAAGAACGCCACTCTGGAGAAAGGGGAGTGGGTGAGAGTCAAGCTAGCGGTACGAAAGAAGAAGGGAGATAGCAAGTACAGCCCCCCTCTACAGGTAGAAGAGGCATACGAGAGAGCCGCCTTACTCAGTGATGGGAACGTGTGGTCCCATGACCGCATGGCGAAATGCAACAAGATCCTGAAATGGCCAGAGGAAGAGGCGGAGCAGTCAGGCCAAGGGACACTATCAAAAGACAATGAAGGAAACCAACACCCTGAAGGGAGAAGCGGACTGGAGGAAGAGAGCAGCGAGGAACGAGCACACCAGGGGTCGATGGAAATAGAAGAGCTAGTGACGGGGGAAGGCCACAGCCCGGACAGAGTGGGGCGAAGCGAACAACTTGGCCACAGCCCGGCTGCAAGCAATGAGTCTGGTAATCATGGCACCCCGGTAAGGCGCACTCGAACGGGCAGAGCGATAGTGAGGCCCAGCCGCTTCAAAGACTTTGAACTGGAGGGAGGGTGCATACCCTAGAGACTGTGAGGACATTGATTTATCAGGGCCATGGAAAAGGAGGGAGATATGTAGTGTGCGTTCTAGTCTCGCACGCTGCGTGATGACGCGGCGCGCGAGAGGAGAACGCCGGCGGAAGCACTGCGCATGCGCGAGCCGCGAGGCGCGGAGTTAGAGCCCGCCGCAGCGCGAGAAGGTTGTGTGGCCCAGCGCTCTTATGTGTAATTGTATTGCTTAATAAATAGAGTTGTTCTACGAAGCCTGCATCCATGTGCTAATTAAGAGAACTCACTAGCATCATTACAGGCACCACGAATCCGCCTCCCAGTACCAGCTGCACACAGAAAGCTACTCATGTTATCACAGTGCAAGAAGGCCTACACTCCACTAGTAACTCCACCAACAATACGTGCTGGATTTATTGTACACGCAAGAGCATTTTGTCTCGTTCATATCACAAATAATTACCCTGACACTTCTGTCACAGGTCACGTCAAGATGCCTAACACGCAGCTTTCAGATTTCAGAATGAAACCACACGTTTGATTTGTTGTGTTTTAGTTAAAGGTGAGAGATGTGGCGTAATAAACGTTCAAGGGTTCGATTCCTGGATATCTCTTTTTTATTCTAGCGTGATCTTGGATTTTATTTTGTAATTTGGTTACAGTACGTAACCCACCTGGGCCTGCAGTCTTCACCTCGGGCATTAGAAAATATTTGCGTATCGGCTAATTTTCTTTCCCTTCCACAAAATGTAACTGTGATTGCTGCATCCTACATGAAGGGTCAAGGGGGTTGGCTCATTTAGTGCAGGTGATTGGCACGTGACGTACAAAATAACCTCGCGAGCTAATTTTGTAAGGGATGGAGTGACGCGAGAAATTAAAGCAAGGCTCCCATGGTCTTGTATGTGCAGTTGCGTTGGCGGTGGCCTAAAATGATAGAAAAATAAAACTGTGCAGTTAGCAATTAAACGATTTTCAGCGTGACAGCAGACTTTGACTGTAACAAATTTACACCTGCACTAGCTTGTGGTTGCGCAAAATTGACAAAGTAGTCTAATTTCACGATAATAATGTTTAAAATGGCCAGATTTTAAGTGATGTTTTATACGGTGGTTGAAAATAAACACAGATGACGACATATGCTACTTTGCTAGTAGGGTTGAAATCGCAATAACGAGCTGGCTGGAATAGTTGTAAATACGTCTTCTTGTTGTCTTCTGGGCTAGATATGTAGGAATGCTGAAAAGTAGTTGTGGAACAAGTGAAAAGCCCGCTGCGCTTATCTGTTATGGATAAGGATGCTTTTATTGCGTCGCACTCCAGGAAGCGGCGGACAGGCCCTGGTGCGGGGATATCTCGCTTTACGTTGCCAAGAGGCGACAGCGGGGCTTTTAGCTCCCACTCGAGGCTGAGAGAACTTGGCAGGCCTGGGAGGGAGGGCGCGGAGGCAGTTACTAATGGAGGCGCTGCTAACTTACACCCCTCAGCGCGAGGCATTGGCCATATCGCATACAAGTGGAAAGTGACATTGCAGATAGCTGCCTGGCGTTTGACGTGTCTGGTAGGCGCTGCAGGCCAGGCGTAAGCGCTTCATGAAATCAGGTGTAAAAGTCATGCTGGGATCGTGAGCTCAAGTGGCAGAGAGGAGTGTCTTACATGTTAGGAACTGCTGCACGAAATATGTACTACAGACAGTGAACAAATCAGATGTCACACTGGATTTTACTCTATAAAACAAATGACGGAACACGCATGATTTTACCGGAGCTCGCGGCACCATACAAAGTACTTCAGAAATATGCCAGCCGCGTTAAAGAGAGAGAAACGCTTTCCATTAAAACTGCAGCAATGGAGGCCTGTTTAGCATTTACAGAGGTTCATGCGATGAAGCCGAGAGGAAGGAGGCACTTTCCGTTTCGAGAGGCGTCTGCTAAATGTTTTGCCTCTTTATCTGCCGGTTTGATAATTGTGCGCTCTTCAGTGCCAACAGCTTTCTTTGCAGGTTTTTGAGAGAAGTAATGCTTCAGGGCGCTTGTGGGCGTCTCATGTACCAGAGCCCCATCTGACTGAACTGCAGATTTAGGTAACGGGGATATAACAGGGACGAAAAAACGAAGGGGAGGGCGTGTCTTTCGCGGGCGCGCGGCTCACTGAGAACATCAAAGTGCCCGCGAAATGTAAGTGATCGCGCTCACACTTCAAAGCGGCCGTGTGGGCCGCGAAAGTGAAAGCAAACGAGTGCTTTCAGGCCTCCAAATGGTGCGCGCGCCCGGACGGCGCACATGCACTGTATTTGTAGGCCTGATAAGCCACTGTTTGCACTTCCAAAACTCGCTTACTATAAGTCTCGCCAGAGCAGCGCTAAAGCGCTGTCTCAGGCGAGACCTAAAAAGCAATAAAAGTACATCCCCAGTAAGTGATACTCTGTTCGTGTTGCTTCATAAGTAAAGTTGGACAATATTGAATTTTGTAAAAGCCATAGAATTCTAGGCGAGACAGGAAAATACAATAGCATAAGAGACGTTTTAAGGCATGGGCAAAGTGGGCTCTGGCCCAGGGCCCCATCCTTTCAGGGGACCCCCTGTTAGAGCCAGCTCTATGCTGCAGACAGTCTTGCCCTGATGACCTTGAATAATTGTTAAAAAAATTGTTTAAATACTGTTTCCTTTAAAGTTATTTTTAATGTGAGTGATGTGTGTGAGTCTATTTCAGACATTTTTCTGCGAAATGTTGTGTTTGAATTTCATGCAACATCGATAAAAAAGTTTCCTTTAGATCAAAACAGGACCTCATATGAGAAATGGGAGTGAGTCACAGAGTTCATTTGCAGTAATATTGGTGATCTGCTGCTGTGTTACAATATTGAAAACGTCATTATCCCTTAATATAAGATGAAAAAACTTTAGAATTCGGACGAGTGTGTCTGTGCACTGTCAATGACCTGGTCAAAGGGGGTCTGAAAGAGTTGAAATAGGATAATAAATTAAAATCTGCTCAGAACAGGGGCCCTAAAAATACGTTGGGCCTAGGGCCCCCAAAAACCTTAAGATGTCCCTGAATAGCATATGTACGAAGAGAAGGCACAACTAACTAGAAAGACACTCAAGCCTATGTATATAGTTTGAAAGCCCAAAATGCCTAAGTCAACGTATTCTCAAACCCCTTGTCATCAAAAAGAGGAGCTCCTCAAGAGCATATCTAGTAGTCTCAGGCAATTTTTGAAAGGACTGCAACACAAACCAGGTATTGTCGAAGGCCGCCTTACCTACTAAGTCTAAGCCAACTGCATCACATAAAAGGCCAGCGGGAGGATCTGTCTCATCCGGGACGCATGTATTAAAAACAGTGTACTGGATGTACCGTCCCTTTATGTGTCAATGAATCGAAAGCAAATACTCCGCGCATGGGAAATATAGCTCTCATGGGCCTGCCTACTATATGCAGCTGTGTCAGCATGGGTATAGGGTTTCTCAACTACATCAACAAGCATTGGCATAGCCAATAATTCTCGCCTTTGGGACCTTATAAGATAAATTAAAGGCATTGTTATTTAAATAAATAAAATGAATAAACCTCGATTATCCATTAATCTGAAAAAATGCCCTGCATGCTAAGCTTTATTACTTTGCAGTGTGGTAAAACATGATCTTAAATATTTGTTTTCAAGAATCCATGCATGGGTGTCCAACCTCAAACTTCTCAGCATCCTCCTGATGCAACGACTTAAGGACTAAAGTATTTTTCAACAAGATTTATGGTCGTATTTGCACCACCTTGCAATTTGACTTTCCGCAAATACATCACTGCCAAGGAACATCTAATTAAGTAATTATATTAACTTATGTGCGAGAAGAGGTTGTTTGGGGTTCAAAGGCCATCGCTTGCCAAATCTATTTATAGAACAACATGAAAAATAATATGTTGAAGTAATATGTGGAAATAATGAATAAACTGTCAGTAAATCATGTATAAATCATATAAGCAGTGGTTATGTGGGTTACAAATTAACATTTCATTAAAAGCAAATAAATGATAAGGACACTGCGTCATCAATCGTGTATGAGTAAAGCAGATTCCACAAAATACATTGTAGAATATATAAACATTTCTGCATTTGATTTACCTTCATACACAGATCCAAAAAAGTGTACGCATGCAAGAATTTTCGCCAGTGCCGTTTCATTGCTCTTGCATTGGCGGCACTCTGGCTGACACCTCACAAGCGCACTGTGTTTGCTCTGAGGCTCCAGTGAGCTCCCGTCATAAAGCTGCAGATGCGCAAAGTAGCTCACCAGCCCCAATGCCACCTACAACGTCTACCAGCTCCCGCTGTTTGAGACACCGCTGCTTTCACACACAAACAGAAACCACGCTTCTGATGAGACCTGGAAACTTCCTGTGTATTCCCAGAGTGCAGAGAGACGACATACTCCTGTCAAACTGCTGTGGTGCCCGCGAGGCTTAGTACTATGCGACCACTCAGGGAGTGGGCTGCAGCTGGAACCAAGAGGAGGAGTGCCACTCATTTAAAAAAGAAAACGGCAAGCACCCGCTACCCTGGCTCGCGTTGGCGCGGGTTCGTGAGCAGGCATAGCTGCATGCGGGGAAAGTTGAAATGTCCACACAACGGTCTCTCTGTTTCCATGCAGCACCCCTACTTCGAAACGCACAGCTGTTAATCAGCGGCAGAGGAAGCAGATATGCAAGCCAGAAGGAAATAAGCGAAAAACATATTGGCCCTACAGAAAGCACCACTAACAAGTTCCCACGGGGAATTAAACATCATAATGTCAGAACAAGCGTAGGCGACACCCCAGATGCCAGATGGTGCAAAGCCAGAAGAAAAAAAAGCCTGCGAGTGGTGCGCGCGCAAGCGCTGCAAGGAATTTAAGGAATGCAGCAGGCACACTGCGGGCCGCTGCTCGCTCCTGAGACCCCTATGCCATGGGAGTGATAGATTAGATGGAAAGGCGGGACATGCACCTGCCTTTGGTCATTTGCGTGCTTTCATTATTGAAACACGCAAAGGCCAATGGAATGTGTGGGAGGAGTCCGACCCACACGGAGAATTCTCTTGGAAGTCTGGAGTGATTCCAAGAGGCCCTCTCCTAGAGCAGTGCATGCGCGCTGTGCTAGGCTCGACCTAAACAGCATTACGTGTCAACATCTCCAGCACCTACACGGAATGTGTGTATTAAAAGTAACGACCCATATATATCTCCCATTTGTGTGTCAGTAATCCGCGCATGGGTAATGTAGTTCTCACGTGCCTACCCATTAAATTCAGTAGTGTCAAAATAGTTTTAAAATTATGCACTTATATCAAAAATGGATTACGTGTCGGCATATCCAAGGAATGGTGAACACAGCATGTTCATGCCTATATCCGGACCTGTGTTACATGTATGGATATAAAACGTGTGTTATGACCCCAACTCTATCGCGGCCAATGTTAAAACAATTACAGATAGTAACAATAGTAAATGTCACTTAGGTTGGCTTGTACATTATCCAATATTCAAGTTAAAAAGTTCTTACTTCAAAATCAGCTGACATCAAGAGTTAATCATGCGTATCTCAGGGGACTATTCGTCAAGGATGGGCAAAACACAGGGATATAAGTTCTGGATGAGCAAAATATAGGAATATAGGGTCTAAATTGGCAGACACAATGTTATTTATAGGGAACACCAAGGGATGCCATCATTAAGACCTCTTTGATGACTTCATAGTCTAAACATCCATCGTTGTTCCAGTTGAAATAAAACTTTGTGGAAATGACCCATACCTGAAGAGTGATAAGGCTTGTCAAGAACTACCCAATTAATATCATCCTCAGTGTGTTCTGCCTCCAAAAAATGTCTGGTAAGTTTAGTATTTGACTTTTTACATCTAACTGAACTCCTGTGCTCAATAATCCTGCTCTTCACCTTTTGAGTAGTCATCTCCACATATACAAGATCACAGGGGCATCTGATCAAGTAGATCACCCCCCACGAGTTGCAATTAGTATGATTCGTCAGTCGCCACGGGGTTTTGAGTCCGAATTCTAACTGGTTTGTCTTTTTCTGTGAGCCCACACACCAAACAAGATCCACATGGAAAATATCCCACCACAGATACTCCTCCCCATAATGTCAATTGTGAAGTCTTCTTTCTGGTGGTACGAGGTCTTGTATGAACTAGGATGTCTCTCAAGTTACAACTTCGTTTGAGAGCAAACAAAGGTGCCTCAACTCACACATCTCCTTTATTTAAAATATGCCAATTCATATTGATGGCTTTCTTCACAGTGTCAGTGAGATGACTAAAGGTTCTGACACACACCAATCATTCAGTTTTTGTTCTAGGGTACATCTCCAAAAGGGCATCTCGATGATTATTACGTGCCCGTTTGCATGCCCCACGATTCAGATCTTTATGATATTGGCGTGTACGCAGATTGTCACTCAAATTGTCGGCATGTTGTTTATACTTTTGTATCTCTGTACAGTACCTTTGCAACCTCAGAAACTGTCCCACAGGAAGATTATCCCATAAGGCATTTGGATGAAAACTCTTGCAGTTCAATAATGAGTTACGTGCCATAGGTTTTTGATACAATTCAGTATAGATCTTGCACTCTTTAGGATAGAGAAGAAGGTCCAGGAATGGAAGTTGTCTATTGCTACACTTGCATGTGAAACGTAGATTGGTATTCAGAGTATTTAACCAGATGGAAAGGAATCTAGAGACACTGAGTCTTATTTTGAGTCACATCTGAAAATGACACTTTTAGAATGTTGAAGTATACAAAACATTATGGGCGCAATGCTTGAGTAAATCTCAGGCACTGGTAATTACTCAGGCTGCATCCCAATCTGTCATAATTTTGCACACCATACCACCTCAGTTTGGATGCAGCCGTATGCAAATCAGTGTTGACCCTGCTCCAATGGAAACAGTCCAGGCCGAACAGCGAGGCCATTTCCTCGCTGAACCGAAACACAAGCAACCCAGGACCCGTTTTGCTCTTATTAGAGCTCATCATTCAGGTATAGCTTGGTTCCAGTGGTACAGGGTGCATGGGAACCACGTTTGAGGATACTTGTCCCACTTAGGGCGACACAATGAAGTATGCAAAAAGTGATGGATGGAATGCTTGAATTATTCTCAGCCACTGGTAATTACTCAGGCCGCATCCCAGTAAGCTCAGGTGTGGCTGGCGTGGAGCTGTACCCAACCCCACTTACACTTCAAGCTGATTTGTCTTCTACATACACAAAAGAATTTGACACCAGGTCTGACATGCCCTTTGTCACCCCAGACAGTTAGGAGCCTGGACAGGGGAAGGGAAGACCTTTCCAGAACCATATGTGGGACTAGGACAGGGAGTCCCACTCACGGAAATGCTGGCACCAGATATAAATATTGGACCTCTAGAACCAATCTTCAGATCTCATCTGGACCTGTGGAGGACTCCGAAGAAAGACTGCACTGCTGCTGTAAGTACTGCCCTGCTGCCTGAGGAAGGAAGATTGGGCCTGCTCCTTGAACCCAGGACCATCAGAGTGACTCCAAGGCTAGCTGACTGGCCTCGTGTGTGAGCTACAGGGACACAAAAAGCTCCAGAGATGCTGCAATACACCTGCCTGCTGCTCCCTGCTGGAATGAGTCCTAGCCCCCAGGTCCTTGTCCCTCTCACCCCCTCACCCCTACCACCACCAGGTCCTGGACACTTCAAAAAGTGGCCTCTTTATGCCAAAATCCGAAACCTGGGAATTTTCAGCAAAAACTGCTCTGAGAACTGACCGAAGACCAGACCCTACGAGCAAGCCAATCCAACAAATGTGCATTGCTGGTGGGATTGACTTTGCACCAATTCCTCCTATGTTCATCTCCGCAGCAGCAAATCCTCTTCAGCGGAACCTCCTGGTTATGGAATCTGGCCTTGTGGAGCCCTCTTCAGCTACAGCCTGCAGCCTTGCCCTGCTGGGTGAATCCGAGCTCCAGAAAAACGTTTCTGCCTGAAGGTAAGCCGAGACTGGGCCTAATCCATCCCTTGTATTCAACCCGTGCTCTATGGTGGTCTGCCTTAACGTTTGACTTTGATCAGGTCTCGTGCGGTCAGATACCCACAATTGGCGCTTTGCTCTTGTAGGTGCTATTTTTTGCTAAAAGCCTTAAAAATTCAAAACCCAGGTTCTACTTATTGAATTTAATTTGTTTTGGAGTCATTTTGTATATTAAAATTTATTTGAGGTTTCCAAATTGGTTTAGGATTTTTCTTGTGTGTTTTTACTTTAATATTGTTTGTGTACTGCATAAATATTTAACACATTGCCTCCAAGTTAAGCCAGACAGCTTTTGTGCCATGCTATCAGATGGTTAAGCACATGTTAATTTAATCATTTTTGTGGTTCACTATGACAAAGATTGTGTTTTTTTGCCTGAATGGGGCTACCACCCCCATCAACCAATAACCCAATTTCTTACACCCATCTTTTGCAGACAGTTGAACTTTTCACTCTAAAGTCAAAGTAGGAGTTTCTATACATCAGGTTTGTCTCAGGTGAAGAGAAGAATCTTCAGGGAAAAAACAAGCCTATTCCCCCCATGCTTAACTTTACTGTGGACCTGCTATCATCCTCAATGCCATGTTAGAAGTCCCAATTTTGCCTTTTTTTGTCTCAGCATTCTGACAGACACTTTGTTCTTTTCTGTTCAGTTGAAAATGTACACTACAAGTATGGACTTTTCTAGTAGCTTCCTATTACCAAATAATTATGGAATAGGAGTTCCTTATACCAGCTGAATAACATAGCTTTTGTTTATTTCATGTAGTCTTTATGGGAGTCAAGAAACATTGAGGGCTGAACCATTATGTTTTTACTTGCTATTGTGCTTTTTCTTCCGTTTTAACGCTGCTAAAATTTGTATTTGATGTGTTTTATTTAAAAAAACGATCCTTTTTATCTGCTTCTTTGCACAGCTTTGGGGAACTACAGAATTGGGGGCAATTTCAACTCGTCTCCACTTCCGTTTGTAGGCTGCTAAAATTAGTAACTCTTGCGTTTTTAAAACGATCTTTATTTGCTCATTTGCACAACTTTGGGGAAGTTTGAACCACTTACGAGGTGAACTTTTCCCTCACTTCCGGCGCCTAGAGCTTGACGCCATTTTGTAGGTTTGGCGCTCTAGTCTCCTGGACCACTGACACTACTTAAATGCGCGCTGCGCGCTTGCGCAGCGGATGAGCGCTGCGGGCGCGCCGCTGGCATGCCGAAGGCGCGCATAAGGCAAGCCCGTCTGCGCCCGTCAGCAGCTCGTCGGGAGCCGGGGCCAGTAATGCTGCCCTTTTTGGGGTCGCTGATTCCTGCCTCCGGTCCTACTCTAGTGAGTATCTTAAACAGCTGCGCGGGTCGTGTTGTAATTCTCTTTCCTTCCCTAACTTGGACGGGGCTCTGAACTTTGTGTGTGGGGATTGTGGTTTTCAACTAGTATTGGGTCCTACACCTTGCGCTAAATCGCTTACCGCCTCCACTATTTCAGCAGCGCTGCTTAATGTCCGCTCTCTGAAAAAGCATCATGCGGAGGTCTTCGAGCTTCTGGAGGACAACTCTTTGGACTTTTTCTTTGTCACGGAAACTTGGCTCGACAATACCTCCGATCCTATTGTACCTCTGGCTATCCCATTGGGGTATAAAATCTATAGGCTAGACCGGACTACAGGGAGAGGTGGAGGGCTGGCAGTTATCTTCAAAGAGACGTGGGAGGTGGTTGAGTGTTCTCTCAGTACGTGGGACGGATGTGAAGTTTTGGATTTCAGTATCCACTGCTCTGCCCATTTCTCTTTGGGGGGCTCTCTGATTTATCGACCGCCAGGCACGGCCCATACTTTTCTTCAGGCCTGTGTGGAGGCGGTTTCTTTGAGAGCCCTGCGTTTCTCCCACTATATGATCCTAGGTGACCTTAACATCCATTTGGACCTTTTAAACTCAAGGGACACAAGTGAGTTTCTTGATATCTGCCAATCCATACAGCTCTCACAATGGATCAATCAGCCTACCCATCTTGGGGGCCATATTCTTGATCCTATCCTTTCTAACTTTGCTATTTCAATCAAAGCGCCGCTTCCGGTCTCGTGGTCCGACCATTATTTAATTGGTTTTTCATGGTCAGTGTCCTCGCCTAGCAATAGACCCAGCGTCGGCTCTTAACCAGCGTTTAAGAAAGCTGACCCTATCCTTTTTGCCAGGGCGCTTGAGGATAACAGGCCAGTCCTGCATCAAGACCTCGATCAGTTTCTGGCTGCTTTTTCCAACTGGATTCTGTGCTCTATGGCGGCAATTGCCATACCAACCTCTGCTAGACAGTCACGGGAATCCCCTTCTAAACCGTGGTTCTCGGAGGATCTGCGCCATCTTAAGCAGGGCTGCAAGAAATTAGAGCGCTCTTGGCGCCTCAGCAACTACTGCCCGGCTGCTAAGGCGCAGCTCAGGCAGGCTCAGAAGAGGTATTATAAAGCTATCTCCTCTGCTAAAATAGCGTTCTTTACCACCCGGATTGATCTGGCTCAGAACAATGCCAAGGAGATCTTCGCTATTGTTCAAAGTTTTACGTCCCCGGTTGTGCAGAGTAGCGTCCTGCCGGCCTCTGTGGATTGGTGTGAGACGCTCTCTGCATTCTTTCGGGACAAGATTCTTAAGATACAAAGCTGCTTCCCCTGCCCGGTCGGCGCTGACGGGCCCTATGTTTCTTTGGACTCATCGGCTATTGGTCCGGTAGCTTTGCCCCCTATTCACTCCTTGTCTAAATTCTCCCCGGTGGATTTGTCCTGCTCCCTGAGAATCCTTCAAGGTCTTAAATCTGGCTCTCCGGACGATCCGTGCCCGGCAAGACTTTTGGCCGCAGTGGCTGAGACGGTGAATGTGGAGGTTAATTACATTATTAACCTGTCTTTGCAGGAAGCCAGGGTTCCCAGCCGTTGGAAGCAGGCTAAAATTCTTCCTTTATTGAAGAAACCTTCCCTCGACCCTTCTACCCCAGGCAACTACAGACCTATTTCTCTCCTTCCTGGCTTGTCTAAGATTTGTGAGAAAATAGTGAATAAACAGCTGTCGGAGTTTGTCGAGAGTGGGGGACTTCTTCATCCTGCCCAATCTGGTTTCCGTCCCTCCTTTAGCACGGAAGGTGCTCTTGTGGAGGTCTCAGAATCTATCCGAGAGTGTCTGGACGCCGGCGGGAAGGCAGCCTTAGTGCTGCTTGACCTGTCGGCTGCCTTTGACACTGTCCCCCATTCTCTGTTGGTTGATAGACTGACGGAGATTGGGGTGTCTGGCCTTGCCTGGGGCTGGATTAAATCCTTCTTGGATGGCCGGCTCCAGCAAGTCTGGATACCACCGGTGGCCTCTTCACCAAGACAGGTTGGCACGGGGGTCCCCCAGGGTTCCTCCCTTAGCCCCCTCCTGTTTAATATCTACCTCACGCCTCTGGTTTACCTAGCGGAGGGGTTGGGGGCTAAGGTCATTGCCTATGCCGATGACACTCAACTTCTGTTCACTTGGGATAAGCAGGGATCCTCGGTGGCTCTTGTGCAGAGATGTCTTTCCTTGGTTTTTGCGTGGATGGCTTCTGCTCATTTAAAATGCAACGAGGACAAATCGGAGGTTTTGATGTTCGGTAATTTCCCCTCAGGGTTTAGAGAGTTAATTTGGCCTCCCGAGTTTCCACCTCCGGCTTCTAGCAGCCAGACCGTGAAGAATCTGGGAGTTTATTTCGATTGTAATCTCTAGTCAGGTCAAACGTTTGTCAGGTTGCTGTTTTGGCCTACTCAGAATGCTGAGAAGATTTTTGCCGCTGCTTCCGCAAGCGGCTAGGGAATCGGTGGTTCGGGCGCTTATTCTGTCCCGTTTAGACTACCCTAATGCCCTCTATGCTGGGATTCCAGCCTATGCCCTTAACAAGCTGCAAGTGACCCAGAATGCGGCTGTTCGCTTGCTGGGTGGGCTGGGTCCTAGGCAGAACGTTCATGGCTATCGTCGTTCCCTCCATTGACCTCCAGTTAAGGCTCGTGTTGCCTTTAAAACCCTCACCATAGCCCATCGTGCTCTGCATGGGCAAGGTCCTGGTTACCTACAGAAACGCTTCTCGTTCTACGTGCCGGGTCGCTCTTTGAGGTCCTCGGCACTTAGGCTAATGAAGATTCCTGTTTTACAGCGGCACCAGTTAGGCGGCGCCTCTGGTCGTGGCTGCTGGCCGCGCTTGGAACACGCTCCCCCTATCACTACGTTCTATTGAAGATCTGGAGGTCTTTAAAAAACGGTAAAAAACGTATCTCTTCTCTTAATCCCCTCTTTTCTTTTGGTTCTTCCTTGACCGCACCGGGACACTCTTTGAGTATCTGCGCGCGTAATAAATGTACATAACATAACATTATCCCTCATAATTCAGTCACCATCAGCTTATGACAACATGGATGTCACTGGGTAAAAACATTGGCTGTTGCAAAAATAAGATTTCTGTCCAACGTAATAGAACATTAACACGACTAACCAATGGAGACAGCCTGATCAGGTATATTACAGCCTTACAATAACCCCTACCTTTATTTTTCTTCACTTTCCACCCACTTCATGGATGAATACATGATGCTTTTAAGTCAAACTATGCGGTTCTTATTTATTTTGAGTGAGGAATGTGAGGTAAGAAGCGGGTTCAGGAGAACACAAACTGGTTCAGAATTCCTTGCCCAGAGGGGAGCAGAGCAGTCCTCAATGTTCTTTTAAAGATTCAAAGTTGCCGGTTGGAGGATAATGTCCCCTGCCCTAATTGTCTCAACTGCATACGTCTTGTATTCTGCGCTTCGATTTTTGGCCATAGCTTCATGTTCATTGAGTGTATGCATCGACGTCTAGGCTTGTACCTTCGCATGAGCAAGGCCCTGCACTTGTGCTGTGACCCAGATGGAGCACTAAGCATGCCCGTATTGTCAGACTGTGGACTGGTGTACGATCATGAATTTAGTACATAGATCCGTAGTGTCAGCACACTATGATTTGTGAATCCATAGTTGTGACCAGACCTTTTTTCTGTATTACTGAAGTAGAGTAGAGTAGAGTGGAGTAGAGTAGAGTGGAGTGAGAGAGGGAGGGAGGGCGAGAGGGAGTATGTAACATGGATGGAGTTCAGACTTACCTATTCTATTAGGCCCTTTGTAGAACAGAAGCTCCTAATTTGTCTTCAGGAACACTTACATTTGATTTGATGGTAGGGATGAGGGGTGGGATTGTTGGGTACTGTGAGGGGAACCCTCAGGTGAGGTCCAGCCCTTTTTAACCCTGAGTACACATTCATTTGGCTGATGACAGCAATATTTTAGAAACCTCACACCAGTTTGTGCCTTTGTCATGGGTGCTCCAGGCTGGGCACTACCCTGCGTTGAGAAGTATCATACCACACAAAAGATGTATCTGGAGAGCAGCCTGGAAAGGACACTTGAAAAGAGAACCATCTCAAATCAGGCCTGAAGATGCAGACAGTGGATACAAGTCTCCTGTCTGATTTTGCTGTATTAAAGTGTAACCTTAATCCCTCACTGGCGGTACCAGTACCAAGTCCTCTATCTTCAAAGGAGGAAGTGCTCTGCAGAGTCCTCAAAGGACTGCAACCAGAGATAGTTTCACCCAGACAGCTAGCTTCCCACAGATGAGTGGACATCGCCTGAGTCTTGGCTGCATACCTGCCCTGAAGTGCTGAGTAGTCCACTGCCTCCTTAGAGAGGGAAGGAGCCTGCAAACCCTGCAGGAAGGAGTGACAGGCCAGGAGGAGTGAGGTGCAGCATTCCCCAGCATCTGTGGGTCAGACAACAATTTAGACGAGTGATCTGTAGACCCTGGTGGCTGTGGGCCTGCAGTCTCCATGCTGTAGTGCTGGGTGGGAACTACTAAGATTGAGTCCATAATTGCTGAGGCCCGGTTGGGTCTATAATCATGAGTCAAGAGAAGTGGCTTTTTCATGACCTAGTATGGACCTGCATGTGGCCGCATAATCACATTCGTATGGCCACGTCGTCATCCGAATATTGGCCTGTGCATAGCTGCATCATCACAGGTGTATCGTCTTATGTATGGCCACGTCATCAGAAAGAGAGCATGCTGAGGAAGAAACCTAGGGGCTTATTTATGGGAAACTAACACACCACCGCACGTTTTTTTGCTGTTCCATGCTCTGTTACTTTCCAGGCACATGGATGCGACATATTTACAGCAACATGACGCATCTCTGTGCCTTTCCCTGAGCTGGCGCACAAACTGCTGCCATGTGCCGGCAACCTTGCACCATGGTGTAAGGGTGCATGCGTCATGGGTAGATTGTTTTTGTGCAAGAAGGTGCCCCTTCCTGCACAAAAGAATCAATTGAGGTGTTTTCCTCTTCCAATGTGTGCTGTAGAAAGTAGCACGCATTGAAAGAGGAAAAAAACGAGGAGAAATTAAAACATTTCTCCTCGTTGCGCCTCCTTACCCCACCCCTAGGGCTGGTGTAGCATCCTGATGCATTTCCAGATTTACGATTGGTTGTAAATCTGGAAATGCATCATTGGACATTGGTGTTGCGTGGGAACACCCACAGCAACACCCATGTCATGCCCCTAACACGCAACGTGTTGCGTGAAATTGGGCAATATTTACAGGCACACGTAAAGCCACGCAGAGTAGCTTTACGTGTGCTTGTAAATTTCACGCAGCAGATTGTGCCGTCAGTGCATCACACAACGTGACGCACTGACAGCGCAAGGGGCTCATAAATAAGCCCCCTAGTGGTTGTCAAGGGTTAGTCCACTGCATTTTGTAAGAAGCTCAAACATAAGAGACCACGTGTGAGCCTGTCAAGTAGGGAGAACTACACCTGAGCTTTGATCCCTCTAATTCCTCCTATACTGAGGGAACACATCGGTCAGGAGAGATGATGCACAGGGATGCAGCTTTACCTGATAACGCCAAGGGATTCTAAACGTGCACTTGGTTGTGTTAGTGTGCTGTATTACATTATAGTGTGCATTATACTACTTTCTTGAAAGATGAGCACTGGGTTATTACACTGACCACAAACTGCTGATTTGTGACAGTATCTTCAACTCATCAGGCATGGTTGTGAGTGGTCCCTGGTGGGTGGGATAATTATTGTACTGGTTACATCTGACTTTGAGATCTTCGGAATTTATAACTTGATAATTATCACTTATTCCAACTTTTTAGGAATGACATTCAGATTTTGATGCTTACCACACCAAAATCTGCATGTCCGAGTAAATACCGTGCATTTACCCACTTTTAAACATCACACCACTTACAATTGCATCTGTTTGCACAGGGACGACTTTAACAGGCCACCTGAAATCAGGCCAACTATATTGTGTATTTTAAAGACATGTACAGTTTTCTTGGCCTGGAAGATGTGACAAAATGTCTTTAGGTCAAATATAGGGCGAGCTGCACGCTTATGGCCATGTTATAAGTTGTTCTTTATTTTGTCAGAGAGGCCTACATAGATAAGATTGTAATCGTCAAGTCAGGCCATGATGACTGTTAGCACCAGCGGACACCTTTGGGGGGGCCTCAGATGCCAGAGGGAAGGGAGCACGTTGATCACATAACGCCAGCTCTCCCTAAGGCTTTCGACTTATTGCAGTTCAATTAGTTTCTAATACTTACAAGTATAAAGTGCTCGCAATCAGTGCTTGCTTCTGTGGACAGGTGTTGCTTGATCATTGCTATACGTCAGCAGAGGGTGGCCTGAAGGTGTTGGGAGTGTTTGAAATGCTGCTCATAGTCTCTCATGTAAAGTACCACTGCTGATCATGCAGGGGCGTCCCATTATTCGTCAAAGGAAATTGGTACCGAAGCAGCCTAATAATTATAGGGGGGAACACACTGCAGGCATATGCATTCTGGCTATTGTAGGTCATGATAGTTTCAACTACTTACAAGTAGAGTGATCATTGTCAGTATCAGTGCAGAGGGTGCTTCCATCTCTGGACTGCACTTCATGGTCATTCACCATGAAGGCTGGGATGGGAGATAAGAGCTATATATAATTGATGATGTTAAAGGCAGGCAGCAAGATCCAAAGGTAGGAGCAGGACCACACTTTTGGAAGCACTCAAGCACCAGTGATGGTCAAACATCCACCTCCTGGCATTTACTAGGAGATCTGCCTCCCTTCATCAGCCACTGGCCCCTTCCTGGAGTTTTACCTGTAGCAGAGAGTTAGTGGCCACACAGAATCTTATCCCAAAACTCTGTTTGAAATTCAGCGGTGTGGCAAGCAAGCAAGCAAGCATTGCAGTGAGTCGGTGATAAAGCTATTCTTAGCGGCGACAGCAGTCGATTTGTTAATCGAGGATATGGCGCAACCAGGAAGTGCATTACCCAAATAGGAGCAAGACTCTCTGGGGCAGATTTACAAGCCCCTTGCGCAACTTTTGCGTCACCTTTCCCTGAATAAAAATGACGCAAAAGTGGCGCAAGGGGCTTGTAAATCTGCCCCTCTGTATGAATGAGGGTCATGCACTGCCCCAGGACTGCTTTTCTCATTCTTGTCACATGCGTTCTTTAAATGTTTTGTTCCAGTTGCCTTTCCAATTCAATTTACTTTCAAATTGTACATATAACAGAATATAAATGAACAGACGTGTCTGAAAACCGATCTCGTAATTAATCAAAATACTATCCCCGCACTATGACTCACCATCGCCACAGCCTTTGAAGGCACCTCCTTCGTCGTTCACAGCACCACTAGTCCCAGCTGCCGGCAGAACAGGTCCATTTCTATTCCCTCCCCCCACCAAATAAAACTCCCATCTCCAACATGAGCACCCCAAAGAGAAGATCAATCCAAAATGTTCACTATAGTTCGAACTGTTGAGGCAATGAGGTTCATTTAATTCCTTAGCTAGGTAAGTACATGGTGTGCCCCACTGCTTCTGAACAGCGATATGCCCTCCTAATGCCGCTTTTTCATCCCTAAAATCTATCATATCCTCCACCACCAGCTTCTTGTAATGGAAGGACCTTCGATCCCCTTTGTGACAAAATCAGCTTTTTCTGCTAGTTTCTTATGAATTTTCCATTTTTTTAGAACAGAGGATATTTTACTTTGGAGGAACAGCCCAGCATGATTAATACTGGACAGGCTGTCAGGTCCATGACAGTGCCTCTTTAATCACATGCAATATCCTGGCCGAGTAAGGAGCTATTTGTGTCAAGCACCATGAAGTGTGGGTTACTTAGAGGGCACTCCCTCCGCATCCCAGCGAGCAATCACCAGCCCTCACCTTATCAGTGGTGAGAAGACGTGAAGGAGCGTAGTCCCATCTGCAAAGAATTGCGTACAAGGTCTCCTTCCCGCATATGCTGCCGAATGTTTAGTCCTCTATAAAATCTCCATCCACTAATCGTAACCCAGATGGATTTGTAACTCCTTCTCCCACACATTTTGATACATCACTTTTCCTCTGTTGTTTTGGTGCGGAGAATGGCATTAAATTGCGAAGGGTTAGTCTATGTCTATGTATTGGCATTTGTAAGGCGCATATATCACCCGAAGGTCTCATAGCGCCAGCAGATACTCAGATGATAGGCATGAGTCACGCAGAATTAGAAAAGCCATGTTTTCAGGAGTTTGCGAAATTTCTGATGGCTGGGTTCCAGTCTGATGTATAGTGGGAGAGCGTTCCAGCTTTCGGGGGCAATTTTGGAGAAGGATCTATCTCCATTTCTGACAGTTCGTACTTTGGGGACCGTAAGGAGATGCAAGCTGGAGGATCTGAGTGTTCTGGCCGGGCAGTAGTCTGTCAGTTTATTAGCTAGGTAGGCTGGGCCTTTGCCGTTCAGAGATTTATGGACTAAACAGCACATTTTAAACTTAATGCGCTTTCTGATGGGAAGCCAGTGAAGCGACTTCAGACAAGGGGCGGAAGGATTTGAGTGTCATCTGCATAGGACACGGTTTCAAATCCGTAAGCTTTAATTAATCTTGAAAGAGGAGAGACGTAGAGATTAAAAAGCGTGGGGCTCAAAATAGAGCCTTGCGGTACACCTTTATCTACTTCCTGATTTACTGACGAGAATTTGCCAATCTGGACCCTAGAGCTCCGTCCAGTCAGGTAGCTTTTAATCCATGCTAAAGCTGGGCCTTCGACACCAAACTCTGACAGCCGTTCTATCAGAATGCTGTGTGAGATGGTGTCGAAGGTAGCGGATAGGTCGAGTAATATTAAAATGGCTGACTGTTTAGCATCCAGAGCTAACCTGATGTTGTCGACCATTTCAAGTAGGGCTGTTTCGGTGCTATGGAATGCCCTAAATCCTGACTGAGATGGGTCTAATAATTTATTCGACTCAAGATGTTTGGTGAGTTGGGAGTTGATTAGTGATTCCATGACCTTGCCGAACATCGGGAGAAGAGAAATGGGTCTATATTTCAGAGGTTGGGATGGGTCAGCAGAGGGCTTCTTCAGGATGGGTCTGACGATGGCTTCTTTCCAGTGTGAGGGGACCGCTGAGTGAGCAAGTGAGAGATTAAAAATTTTAGTCAAGTGAGGGATCAAGATAGGCGCAATTTTGGACAGAATTAGAGAAGAAGCTGGGTCAATAGGGGAGCCTGACTTGATTCTATTCATGGTGAGAGTAACTTCATCTTCCGTGAATGAGTGAAATTGATTTAAGATGGTAATGGGAGCGGGAAGGGCAATATTGATGGAAAGCTCAAGAGATGGAGCAGAAACAGTGAAATTGGTGAAAGACTTGTAGATATCGTTTATTTTATTGTAAAAAAAAGACGAGAGGGTGTCAACCCATTCACGGGACGCATTTGTAACGGGCTGGCAAGCCGAGGGGTTGGAGAACTCTTTAACTATTTTGTAGAGTTCTCTGTGTGAATTAGCAGCCTGGTCTATCCTATTCCCCAGGTAGACTTTTTTGGCTAGAGCTATGTCGTTCATATATTGGTGGTGAAATTTTTTGTAGTGAGACCTGTCATTAGGGTCTTTAGTGTGACGCCATTTGCGTTCGTAGGCTCTTACAGCCAGTTTCATAGTCTTAAGTTCCACGGTAAACCACGGGGACAGTTTGTTGGGACATCTATTTAGTTTACTGGGAGCAATAGTGTCGAGGGTGGTAGTGATAGCTTGATCTAAGTTGATTGCTGCCAGGTTAGGATCATTGAACGATTCGATGGGTGAGGGGGAAAAGTGAGAGGAAAATGCTTCAGGACTAATCTTATTCCATGGTCTACTCATGTTGGGATCTTTCGTGGATTGCAATGGAGGTGAATTTAGTTGAATATGAAAATTGATCTTGAAATGGTCAGAACAGGTACAGAACAGTCAATAGTTATTTTATTGGAATTTGTGAATAAAAGATCCAGGGTATGACCGGCAGAATGGGTGGGGCCGGTCACTAACTGGTCAAGACCTAACGCGCTCATACTGGTGATAAGTTCGGCAGTGTGTGGGTCTTGTGCAAGTTCAATATGATGGTTAAAGTCGCCTAATAGGAAGAAATTTGTCGAGGAAAGAGCATGCGAGGCGATAGTTTCAGTAAGTTTATTTACAAAGTTGGTTTTGGTTCCTGGAGGTCTATATAAGAGGGCTCCTTTCCAAGATTCTTTGTTCCCCAGTGTTACTGTGAAAGTACAGATTTCACCCCAGTCTTCAAGAAGAGAGTTAACAAGATGGAGCTTGATGTTAGCTCTGTACACAATGGCAATTCCTCCACCTTTTTTATCTGTCCTGTCCAGTCTTATAATTTTATAATCCTGGGGAAGGGCGATTGCGATATCTGGTAATGAAGATTCCGATAGCCAAGTTTCGGTGATAAAGAAAAGATCGGGCTTGTCAGAATCTAAGAGTGACCAGATTTCAAGAGAATGTTTCGGAAGGGATCGAACATTGCAGTATGAGCAGGTAAGGTGCCTAGGTATGGTGGGTAGGGGTTTACAGTTAGTGGATGAACTAGGAGGGTGTCTTCTCAGAGACGATGATCCAATCGGTACGTGGTTCCTGGTGTTATCCGGTATGCCAGTGGCTAAGTTGCTGGTATTCATGTCAAGAAGCTCCTGGCGGGAATATTTGATAAGAGCCATGAGGGAAGAGTATGTGGGGGGTACAAATTCAAACGGGCAGCGGTCCTGGCGTCTGGCGGCGGTCAGGTGCGGACGGACGCAGATGGGCTTGCCTTTGGCGCGCCGCAGGCACGCCCGCTGCGCGCGTCCGCTCTGCGCACTCGAATTTAAGTGGGGAGGGGGCACTACCACTGAGAGTTAGTGATTTGAGCTTACCAGCAGATTTATACAAACAAGAAAGTCTCGGCCTTGGTCGCTAATTGTTGATCCCAGTGGTGTGTGTGTGAGTATGTATATATATATATATATATATATACACACACATCTATAAATATATATATGACCGCTTGACCTCACCCAGTCCACATCTTATCAAAGGACTTAACCTGCCACATATTCCTTAAGATTACGCAGCTGATCCCCTTCCATTGCACAAGCCATCACCTATACATCCCTAATGCCAGTATTACCCCCACACAGTGTGAAAAGGGAAGGAAAATGGGTCAAAGGATGTGTAAGTGGTCCCATACCATCCGAATTGCCCTTGTAGTGGGGAAATGTTTAGTTTTAGGGCCTGGTCAATCACGCACCATACTTTCTCTGTCTCCAAAAGGGTCATTGAGTAAAGTTACTGAATGAGCGCCACCTTTATTATTTTACCAGGTCAGTCACGCACAGCACCCCTATCCTTAGGGCAGAGGACACGTTGGCTGTCACTTAATTGTGGCCTCCACCCCTGCTACTCAAGATCCCAACTGTAACCCTGTAGCTGGGAAAGCACTTCTGTCAGAACCCCTTTCAGAGGACCACAGGGCAAGCAGGAGCTACTGGGGCCAACCGTGGTGGTGGAGGCCTTTTACTCCTGATGTCCTGGGGCCCTCCCTACTACAGGCTCTGAGCAACTGGGCCAAGTACCACTGAAGCACTGGACTCTCAGTGGTAGTGTGGGCCGAGCAGTCAAAGGATTCTTAAGAAGGAGGTAGGTGTCGGGCAGGCACAGGCTCACAACTCAAAACACATACAGGAACCCCAATAAGCGATTGTCCAGTCAAAAATATGCTTTTATGTATAAAGGAGTATTTATCTACTAGCACCAAGTACATTGCAACACACTGCAAATTATATACACAGCTTTCTTGGTACAAGCCAACTAGCATTACCCGGGTCAACTTTCTAGTGTCTCTTCCCTGCTTATGGTTGATGGTTATTCCATATTCACATGTAGCAGTATCGAAGCTAGACCCTGCTAAGGTATTCAAGTCTCAGAAGTTCTTCGGAGGCTCTTTTGCAAAGATCCCCAAGTCCCCAGACTGGAGTGCATCAATCAAAGCAAGTTCTTTCAGGCCTGGTGGCTTAATAGTCAATCTTACCTGCTCTCGCGGAATGGCACTTTAGAGTCTCTGGGCGCAAATCGGCAGCCCAACTGTGCTCAGCTGGTGGAATGCTGCGGTTGTGGCGGCTGCTGCCCTTGATTCCCCAATGATGCTTTAAACTTCTCCTGGAATCCGGGGGCAAGTCTCCAATGCTCCCGGATGTAGGAGTGGAAGTAGTTGCTGTCACTTTCCACGGGCCACAGTCAGCAGTGTCTTTTCAGCTTCACATGGATTCAGGGCAATTGCCCTCTTCATCCTTCACCGCACCTCCCTCCTGACATGCATGTAGGGTCGTAGCAGCATGTAAAGGGAAATGGTACGCTCTCTTCACTGCAGCACCCACCTGGAATGCGGGCGACAGCATATGGGAATGGCCCACATTGGGTCAATGTGCTTGATGGGGCGACAGCCCTTCGTTCACAGCGCAGTGCGAAGGGCGATAACTGTTATTCTTCACTGCAGACCCTATGTCAAGGGTACACTGGCCCGCAACCCGATCAGTGCGGAGGCAGATCTCTGCAGTTTGGGCAGGCGTACACATCCATTACCATGTGAGGGACTTTCCTGACCCAACAACTTACCTTGGAAGGCCCAAGAAGATCACCTGGACAACATAAAAAGATCTTGGGGAGGATGGTCATTTTAAGTGCTGCTTTGCCAGTTCAGTTTGGACTACATTCAATAGGAGCATTGTATTAGTATTCCTCAAGCCAGTCAGAGTGGACATCAATAAGACCGCCAGGTATGCGGTTGAGTCTGTTGCCCAGCTGAACGGAGTATATTTCTGCATTATAGTTCAGTCACTATCTGGAGTGCCATCTACAGTTCCATGATCATCAGAAGGATATCATTGGTGAACATTGTTTATTTGAAATTGCCTCCCCCCAATTTTATGTATTTAATGCGGCTATCTGTTCTCATGTGAATGGCTAAGGGCTCAAGAGCGATGGCGAACAAAAGAGGTGAGAGGGGACATCCCTACCTAGTGCCACGGATCATGCTGATCCAATCAGAGAAGAAACTGTTCAAGCCTATCTTAGGCTTAGGGGTTTGATATCTGAGAGAGCCCAGTCAAGAAGGGGTGTACCGAAGCCCATCTCTGTCAGAGAATCCATCATAAAGTCCTAGCCCAGGTGCTGAAAGGTTTTCTGGGTGTCAAGGGATGAAAAGGCTTTTCGCCACCATCCTTCTTCACCCAATATGAAGACAGAAAGTGTAGGACTGCCTTAGCATTGTCCCTAGTCTGCATGTCTGTTATGGATGATGGACCTGCAACTGGATTGCTCCCTGTAGTTTTGTGCCTACTATTGATGTCAGCAATTTCACTCGATTGTTTGATGTGGAAATTGATATAAAGTACATGCAGTTCAAGGAAGACTGGCCTGGTTTATAAATAAGAAAAAGTGTAGATTCCCTCAAGTTTAGAGTAACTATCTTCGTCTGGGAAACATTGTTTAATACATTTAGAAGGATCGATAGTAACTGAGGACCGAAAGTCTTCCCAAATGCAGCATCAAGTCTATCTGAACCTATCAACTTAGATGAGTTAAGTTTCTGAATTGCCCCTAAAATGTCGTCCTTTGTTATTAGAGAATCTTGCCTAACATGCTCCTCATCACAGGGCCATGGGAGGTTAGTCACCACAGATCAATTATGCACATCCTCACCCACTGGAGATTCCCTGCTATATTGGTCCTTAAAGTAAGATAAAAATCTCAGTTTTCTCTTTTCTCTCAATCCGGCTGCTTTATCTCCGTTTTCTCCTGTTCCCCTCAATCCGGCCCTTTGATCTCTGAGATCTAACTCTTCATCCATTTCACTTAAAGGGAGTTGGCCGGTAACTTGCCTGCCCGGTTACCACCTTCAGACTTCCACCTTTCTAGGTGAGACATCATGTAATGTGCTCTGTCCTTCTCTATAGTTGTCTTCTGAGTGCTATCAGCAGGTTCCACAACCTTTGTGATTGCATGCATTTATGTTATCCCTCCGTTTCACTTAATTCCCCTCTTAACTGCTGAAGAAGTCATTCCCTCATTTTTTTCAGGTGCACCACGTTCACTGCCTTTAGCGCATCTCACACCATTGCAGCGCTTACTTCCGCTGCGTCACTGGATGAGAGATAGTTGTGTATGTGTAGTGAAGTATTGTGAAGTAAAGAGTAGGAGAGTTGGATACTTCAAGCAATATGTTTATTAGCCACAGCTGCTGCAGTCCCAGAGTAACTGTGAAACATGGAATCTTTCCACTGCAGCCTCACACAGTACATTCTACATTCCAATGACATAGCACCATGATGGAATGCATGCCAGATCACCACAATATTTCCCTTCTTTACAATAAATAAAACAGAAACACATTACATAGAATAACATAGCATGAATGCATCAATACATACATAAACATCTGATAATTAATACAAATGAACATTAATCACGATATCTTAAAGGTTTGATAACATTCCACCTGCTACTTCTACGCTCGAATTCAGGATAAGAGAAACACTTGGATTCAGAAACAACAATGTCAGTAGAGGAAGGTGAAGGAACATGAGAATGCAAAAACGGTTTGGGTGAAAGACAAGAATCATGTGAAAGAGCATTGTGACTATCCACCTTCACCACCCTTCCCCTATTCCACCATTCATTTTTGCTAGTTTTCACAGCATTCCTAGTTACAACCTCAATTCTGACAGCAGGTTTAAATTTAGACATTCCCTTGGGAACATGATTGGGGTCCTTGATGCGAACCCAGTCTCCTACACATAGTTTACTTTCAACAGGTCTAACTCTGTGGGTAGTGTCGTAATAGTTTTTCATTTTACTTTGAAAAACTTCAACTTTTGGTCTCACAATTTTATCCATGTTTAACAAATGTTCACTTTTATGTTGGCACTCTCTCAACCAAGCAGGGCACAACTTTGAGGCAGGTGGACGTCCTCGTAACAATTCAAATGGTGTGATACCTGTGACAGCATTTGGACAACATCTATGTGACCACAGCATTTCTTCAACAGAGTTGCAAACATCAAACTTGTTTTGAATTGCCCATTGTATACACTCAACTAGTGTGAGATTCATTTTTTCTACCAGACCATTGGTTTGTGGGTGGTATAAAGCAACACATTTGTGTCCGATAGCATTGTTGCTAAGGAAACTTCATTTCCTTTGAAACAAATTGGACACCGTTGTCCGATACAATTTCTTTAGGAAAACCTTCCCTTAAAAACAGACTTTTCAAGAACTTGACAACGCTAACAGTATTAGGTTCTTCTACAAATTTCACTTCCCACCACTTGCTGTAGTAATCTACAACTACAATGGCAAATCTTAATTTCCGTGGAGCAAACCAAAAGGACCTATAAAATCTATGGCGATCTTTGACCAAACTGTGTTAGGTAATTCAACAGGTTGTAATGGAACTACCTTTGTTTTAAGACCTTTGTCACTAGAAGCACAGAGAACACATCCCGCACACTTGCTACAATGGCAGAGTCCATTCCGGGCCACCAATAGCTATCTCTAATTTTCCTTTTGGTTATAGTTTGTCCCAGATGTCCCTCATGACCATAGGAAATAATCCTTTCCCTTAATGATACTGGTGGAATGAATGTATCCCCCCGTACAAGCATCCCCTTTTCTTCAATGGATAGTTCATCTGCCACTTTGAAATAAGGTTGTAAATTTTGAGGCAGATTTTTCTCTTCAGGCCACCCACTCATGACATACTCCCTGACACTATCCAGTTCCATATCTTTAGGAGATTCATCCAACCATTCACGTTCATTAAATGTGGTGTCATAACAAATATCGATACATGCAATTAAACACTCATCGTTTTCCTCACAATTTTCAGAATAATCAGTGAAACTTAGGGGTGAGCGAGATAAATAGTCTGCCCTTATGTTTTTTCCGCCTGGGATGTATTCAATTGAGAAATTATACTGTAAGAGTTTAGAGCTCAATCTTGCTATTCTAGGGGTGTGATCTTTGATAACTGTCCCACTTAGAATGCTAACCAAAGGTTTGTGGTCAGTTTTGAGTACAAATTTCAACCGCCCAACAACAACTCAAAAGTTCTTTTTCAATAACAGAGAAGATTTTTTCATTAGACCTCAATGACCTTGAAGCAAACCCAATTGTTACTTCAGTTTCTCCTTTCATCTGAGCAATGGTAGCACCAAGACCGTCATTGCTGGCATCCACAGTAACAATGCATTCTTGTGAAGGATCAAATGGTGCAAGGACTCCGGCAGAAATGATTTCCTTCTTCAACCCTTCAAACTCAGCTTGACATTTCTCTTCCCAAGAGAATTGTATGTCTTTCTTTAACAATTCTCTCAACTTTACAGTTTTTGCTGAAAAATTCTGAATGAATTTTGAATAAGATTCACAAAGCCCTAAAAATGAGGCCACATTCTCTTTAGACTTAGGCGTAGGTGCTCTGGTAATAGCATCTACTAAGCCAGGTCTAGGTTCTACCCCTTTCTCCGAAATTACATGACCTAGATATTCTATTGTAGTCTTTGAAAATTCACATTTACCCCGATTGGCCACAACACCAAATTTTTTTAACCTCTCCAATACATCACTCATACGTTTGTCATGACTAATTTGATCTTTTCCCGCTATTAAAATGTCGTCCTGGAAGGTCAATACCCCATCAATACCTTTCAGTACATTCTCCAACACATGTTGAAAAACAGCCGCAGCCGATGCGAGACCGAACGGCATTCTCTTAAATTGGTAGGAACCCATAGGAGAAACAAAAGTTGTTAAATGCCGTGAGGATTCATCAAGTATTACTTGATGATAGGCAGATGCTAGGTCAATTTTCGAAAATAACTAAGCACCTGAAAATGTACTAAGGATGTCATCAATCCTGGGCAGAGGGTGTGAGTCAACCCAAATTACTTTGTAGAGACTCCTTAAGTCAACACTCTCAATTGTCCATTTTTGTTCTTGCGATAACCAATGGACTTAACCATAAAGATGATTCTATTGGTTCTATTACACCATCATCATACATTCTTTTAAGAATGTTTGCCAAGTCCTCACGTACACTGAATGGTACATTCCTCAATTTGTGTTTCACAGGAGTAACTCCCTCTTGGATCTTAATCTTGTGTTTGAATCCATTAATTTTACCTAACTTGTCACCAAACACTGTAGGAAACTTCTCAACCCATTTGATATTATTCTCACCTCCTGCAACAACCTCTCCATTTTCCTCACCATCAGTCACTAATGAAACTTGTACATCTCTCCTAGGTCTAAGCGTCATCCCAAAAAGACCTTGGTGATCCCATCCAAGAATATTTAAACCTTTCTTAGCCACGTATACCTTTCCAAAAATGCTACGATCCTTGAATTTGAGTTGACACTCAAAATATCCTGACAATTCAATTTTTCTTCCATCATACGTGACTGGGTTCCTATCTGGAGGAAACAACATGCGTTTACCCCAAACTTCATCATACAACTCATCAGTAATCATCGTCATTCTAGCACCAGAATCAATGAGAAGTCTAAGATCTTTACCGTCTACCTCAATGTGTTCATACGGATCAACACAATCAGACTCCTCATCTTGTACCACAACAATCATGTCTCTGACTCCTCTTGTACAATTTTGTTCTTCATCTGAACTGTCAAATACATCTCCATCTTGCACTGCATTAATTCTCTCTAGGTGTCTGACATACCTTTGCAAAATGTCCAATTTTGTTACACACTTTGCACTTCACATTTTTTGCAGGACATGGTCTGCTGTTAGGTCCATGCCAATTATTACCACATCTAAAACAAATATTCTTTTGTTGGAAAAAATTATTCTTTGACTCTTTTCTTTGAAAATGTTTTAAAACTACTATTTTGTTTTGAGACTGTACTATCATTCATATTTTCTTTTGCAAGTATGCTTTCTTTCACTACAGACACACCACTAGTTTCTTTGAGTGAGTTCTCCAAGTGCTTTCCGTGAAACCTCAATCCCCTTTACTATGTCAATTGTTTCAATCAGATTTGGGTTTCTCATCGTGAGGAGTTTTTCTTGTACTTTATCCCAACACCGTATTACTATTTGGTCCCGTATATGCTGGTCTGTAAAGTTTTCAAATTCACACTCAGCAGCCAACATTCGTAACACTGCTACATATGTATCAATAGATTCATCCTGCAACTGCTCTCTTGTGAAAAACTTATGTCTGTTAACAATTAAACTGGGTTGAACGTCAAATTGTTTTTCCAATTTAACAGCTAATTCGAATTCATCTAAATCTTCATGACCAAGGGGAGTAACATACGGTGGAAGATGTTCATAAATAGATTGACCCTCGAATCCTAAATTGTGTTCCAATAGGAATCTCTTACATTCTGGTCGATATCTATTACCACCTATAGCTCCTAAATATTTTGTAAACGCCCTATACCAATTTCTCAAAGGCACAGGTGGATCTCCAGGAGTTTGGAGGAAAGGAGGTGGAGCACCAACATTTTGCATAGTTGCCATTGCGTTTAAATTTTTTTTTTTTTTTTTTTTTTAAACAATATCGCTATCCAATTTGTGAACCAGAAATAGTATTTCTAAATCACTAGATAAAAACAATTGAAATATTTCTTAAAATGAGAATAAGAATTATACCATTTAAAAATAACAAAAAAATTGAAAAAAAATATTGTTAAAAACCCCCAACGTGTGCACATCACGGACGTGCAATTTCTTCGCAAAATGTTCTTTAATTAAATATGCACATTGGTAAATTTTTGTTGTGTTGCTTCTGACTTAGTGTTCTTCCTCCCCTCTTTTTTAAAAAAAAAAAAATATATATATATATATATATATATATATATATATGTGGATATCCTTAAGTCTTTGAAGAAAAAGAAAGAATTGAAAAGAATAATAAAAATTGTTCTGGATAATAAAAATTGTTCGTTTTTTTTTTCCTCTTTGGTGTTAAATTTAGTATGAATTTAATACAACCGGTGTATGTCTTCGAGTCTCACAGAAAACAACTTCCTTTTTGCTTCCCTATTAAAGACCAGTCAGCATTCTAGTTGTTAAAAAAAATAAAAAAGGAGAGAACACAGAAGAAGGACCAACCTAAATTTCTTATTTGTTTGGACCGGTAGAACAAGATGGACACGCTTTATTATGCCCAGGCTGGTGAAAGATAAAGGGAGTAATTCTTTCCTTCAATTACTCCCAGAACACAACTTTCCATTTTGAGCTCGTGCTGTACTCGCGCACACTGCAGCAGGCTTTAATTAGGCTTCCGTGTTAGCCTTAACGCGCATGAACGAGTACGTTTCCTTTAGTTACGAGGCTTCCAAGTGAAATCCTTCGTTCGCACCGAGAGCTATTTACTTGTATGATTTTACAACTATTGATAAGCACTCATAGAAGGCAAACATTCAGGGCCTCATATCAGGTTTTGCCGTAGGGCAGCACCACACGCCTTCCTGCTGCGCTGCCCTACGGCAAACGAAAAGGGCAGGAATGCACCCTATCCCTCAGATACGGCGCATTCCTGTCCTTTTCCCCTGCGCCGGAGCACAATTGCCGAATGTGCGCCAACGCAGGCACCTTTGCACCATGGTGCAAGGGTGCTTGTGTTGCTGGGATTATTATTTTTGTACAGTAAGGGAAACCTTCCTGTACAAAAACAAATCATAAGTCTTTTTTCTCTATGTTTGCTGCAGAATGCAGCACATACAGAAAAAGGAAAAACGAGGAGAAAGAAAGATATTTCTCCTTGTTGTGCCTCCCTTACCCCTGGGGAGGTGAACGTTTATGCTACTGCCTCAGATTTACGATTTCTCGTAAATTTGGAGCGGTGTCAAAAAGCCATGTATGTTGCTGGGAACGCCCCCAACAACTCCCATTGCACGCCCCTTTAACACAGAAAACTGCGTTAAAGGGATGGATATTTATCAGGCAGCTGTAAGCAAAAAAAAAAAAAAGTGGCTTAGTGCTGTCTAATGAATATCACGCAGGCTTCTGCGCCAGGGAACGTCACAAAAAGTGACGTTCCGGCAGCGCAATGGGGCTCTCAGTCACCATCTCTGCCTTATCCCTGGTTTACAAGCCACTCAGGGGTACATATCTCCCCCACACTACCAAATTGAGGTCTCCGCCTATGATTAGGGGGCAGGAGACCCTGGTTAGGAGAGCTTGCATTGTATCACACGAGAACCCGTTCTCTCTGCTCAGGTGCATTTATGGAAGCCAGAGTCAATGGCGTTACCCGGTGTGTGCCCTCTTTGTCCTTTCTATGTTCATTCACTCTGAGCCCCAGGTTGTTATTGATGAGGATGGTCACTCCACCTTACCTCCCAAGGGCCCCTAAAAAGACTGAAGTGGGAACTCCCTAGTTTATAGACGTTGCTGGTCTGTCCCAAAAGGTGAGTCTCCTGAAGACAGCATATGTCCACCCCAGATTGCTCAGCTCATGTAGCTCGCCCATGCATTTGGCGTGGTTATTGAGGCTTCAGACATTACTCGAGGTTACTTGAAGTGCCAGTGCACACCTGTGGTGGCTGGCCCTGGTATACCTCACGTCTCAGGCTGTGGTGTGTATTCTGCATAGTTGTGCACTAAGGTGTGGTCCCTTCCCCAGGCGGGAGCCCCTCCCAATATGCACCTTAACAGACCCGTGACTTGAAACCAGTCATTAAACGCTGAGGCCAGATTTACTAAGGGCTTGCATTGCCAATGCATCACACAAGCCCTTAAGTCAGGTTTACTAACCCACTCAAAGCCACCTTGAATGGCTATGCATGGCTTAGTAAATCTGGAGTCAAGCAAAGCAGCGCAAGTCACTGCCTTGATGAGTTACTCTGCATTGGGAACACGTTCCATGGGTGGAGCGTGAGTGTTCCTATGTATCCAGCCATGGTTTTTGGCACGTTCTCAGAGTAGTAAACCTGTGAATGCATCACAATGGTACACCATCCCAACAGAAGTTCAACAAGGAGGAATATCCTTATTTCTCCCAGTTATTTACTCTGTGCGTTTGGTGCCTCCCGCAGCACACGTGGAAAGGAGAAAAGGCCTATGTGATTGTTTTGTGCACATAGTGCTCCAGCAGAGAGAAAGCGAGCAGGAATGTGCAATATATCAATAAATATGGTACATTCCTGCTCTCTCCACTGGACATTCCTGCTCTCTCCATTTAATGCAGCGCAGTAAGTTGTCTTGCTGCGTTGCATCAGATCTTAGTAAATCTGGGCCTGTACATATTCTAAACCACTCAAACAATGTAAAGGGCAAACCTATTAAGGACCAGTAGAGTTTCGTAAGCTAAATGGTTTGACAGTATAGTATTAATTTCATCGTACCCTCTCTCTGCCCCACCGCACGGCATCTCAGCATTGTTGGTATATCTCCAAGGTCTATCCACCAAACGGAGTGGTCCCTGCTGGTCACCTTGCTTCCTCAGGGGCCACAAATCATCTGCACTGCTTTGAGGCACTTGACAGCTGTTGTGTCAGTTCTCCACCTCTGACTCCAGCGAAACCGCCGCACTAACAGTGCTGACCTTCTGCAGCAGTTCAGTGACTCCATGTCCGCCCTTTAAGCCCTCTCCTTGTTGGGGACCTTGCTCCTTCGTGCATGCCCCACCCGCTGTCACCAGGGCACCTCGAAACAACATTCTCCATCCAGCCAGGGCTCAACAATGGCAGCTGCGCAACTTTTCTTTTCTTGTGTGCAACTCGCCCAACTCTATTTTTGCAACATTGTATGTTTGTAACATTGTATTTTTTTTTACCATCACTTCATTTTTTTTTTTTTTTTATTAGCAATTGCAGGTGAGCATATTTTCATAATGCATGGCTCGCCCGACTTACACATTTTTGTTTTATAAAACCTGGCTTTTTTGGCAGCGTCAGCACAATATGTATTCCTGGTCTCTCAAACCCTGGGTATTTAATCTTTGCTTCCAAACAGTGAAACTATCAATTTTAAAACAGAATTTTCTTTTCTTCTTCGTACTGCGTTTGTGTTCATACATCCACTACAATCCAAACCAAAACACCTAGGTAAAAGACTCACTCTGACAAATGCGAGACCTTTTGCATTGCAAATGCTTGTTCAAGAACGCGATCACCTTGGAAAAAGGTTGTCTTTTCTGTAATGTTACGAGGGACTGATCTTAATGATGGCAACAGTGTTTAAAATAACAAAAAACATGATTTAGCCAAAGGACTTTAATAATAATTTAATTGGCACTCAACACCGAAAAATAGGGAAACACAATCCAGAGGTGAACCTTTACCATGTGCCCATTACAGGGCATGTGAAGACTAAACAAATTGCAAGCTGAATCGGACTAAGTGAAGTGTTATTTACAATAAAACAAGCGCGAGTAAACACATATTTTTGAAAAAGGTGAGAACATGCACTTTCATTACTAAAACTGTACAGAAAAGGACTGGTTGCATGCGTGTTCTGACACATGCATTGTCACTGCACAGCAGTGGGATGTCCTGCGGCGAATGACGGCACTGCCTTCCTCAATAATCCATTGGTACAATGGGTTCATCTCAAACATCATTCACAAATGCTGCAAGGTGACCTTCCATGCTCTGCTGATTTATGATCAACTATTAGCGTGGTCCTTCCATAACACTGTGATCATCCTGTCTCAATCAAGCCCTATGATTTAGAGTTAGAGGATAAACTTTGAGAGTAAAAGAGAATAAAGGATGGAACTATGAGAGTGCAGGAGTTAGAGGGGTGGGAGAGATGAACTAGAGGCATTAGAGAGGTAAGAGAGAAAAGGGGTGGAGAAGAGGAGATCAAGGAAGACAAGATTCATGAATGGAATCAAAAGGTGAACAGGAAATTTAATAAATCCTATTTTCAAGCGCTGCTGGGTAGCACAGTTTCTACAGTGCACACCCCTAATAATCACTCATTTTTATATGGTTTACTCCAAGCTGTGAGGTTAGAAATACTGGCTTGAGGATTCCAGTCAGACTTTCTTCTGCGGCAAGCTAAGGCCTTCTCCATTGAAACAAACACGGCTATCCAGGTTTCCTCAATTGGCATAAGCAGGTTAAGATGGTCTTCCACCTTTTGATGAAGCCTCCAGAAGGGACATGCTCCTTCTCCCAGGTCGATGATAACTAAGCACATGGAAATGTAATTTAGTAATTGAGGCTTTACAACATGATTTTCATTATGAGAGCCATGAACTGTACCCCCCTTAGCTGGATTTGGAATCACCATTTGAAATGCACCTTTATTGACTTCACACATGTTTATCCAATTGGCTCTTGTCTGCACGATCACATAGCATCAAGGGTTAGTGAGGCAATGTAAACAGATATCACTCCATTTTGTACTATAGTGGGTCATAGCACATATTCAGTCGTTGAGGACCAAATGCTTGTGCTGCCATGTTCTTGAAGAGCATGCTGCAACCCAGCAATTTAAAGAAAGCAGGCAACTCTGCTCAAGTCCTGAGATGAAGAGAGGATGAATTGCTTTTCAGCTTTGCTCAGAAATAAAGCCTTGCATTGCCTGGAGCTCCACTTTCGTTACAAACGCTTGACACTGAAATGGCGGTGGAGGCCCATGACACTCAAGGGTTTCTTAGCAAATCATCCAAAAGTCTTGCAACTAGCTGTACCCCTTAGAAGTTCTCTTTGTTGAAGTAAAACTGGACTTTTCTTGGGTCAATGCTCGAATTCTGACGACAAGCCGTCTGCAGGGTCTTCGCCAAAGCTGTTGGACCACAGAGGAATACACCCACCACCGCTCTGCAAAAGAAATGGCGAATTACTGGTATGAAAATAGCATAGACATTTATACATGGTCCTTTAGCACTGCTGACATATTATAGGGTGACTTCATCAGTGTCAATTAGAGGAAGCCAGGGGTAACACTGCTACCCCCGATTACCCCCACTTATCCCTGCACTGTCTTTGGTTACTATTTGTTTCTGGCACGGCCTTCTTTAGAGCTCGGATCAGGTGTGGCAGTGTTTCCAGAGCCCCGATTGCTTCCTGTGGTTTCCATTCTGCTACCTTTTAAACAGCCAATAGGAGGGTGTTGGGGGGTGAAGGGTCAAATCTCATATGCCACTTGGGATCAAAGAGTGTGCGATGACTCTTCCACTACTCATGGAATTTTGGTGAATCGGCATCCATGGCTGGCTTCTTTCCTAGCAATGATGAGCTTTTGTCATCAAACGAAAATTGTGCTGCATTTGCTTTACCATTTTGGTCCCAGCCTTTCCTATACTTGTAAATACAGAGTCAGCATACTCCATGAAACACATTGTGTTGCGTTTTACTGAAGCCAACAGTATTTGTGTAACATCAAGGATTACTAGTTGCATGAGCTATTTTATGTAATTAGCTTTGCTTCAAATCTTATTACGAGCTCTGTTTCTCCTGGGTATCTGGGACAAGAGTTTGTAAGATCTTGTGTCGGGTTGCACTACTTTGGTGGCGCAGCCCCGATTGAAACTCCCTGTTGGGATTTACCGAGTCACGCAAATCAATTTGCATGGCTTTGCGCAGGATTGGATCACAAAAGTAATGTAAAGCATAACAGTGCATACCACTGTCTTGCGTTACTTTTTGTCAGGGAGGCGTTACATAGGTGTGATATGGGCATTCACAGACTTTGACGCAAACCCATATTTGCTAAAGTCAGTAAACATGGGTTTGTGCCAATATGGTACCCAAGGCTGGCATAAAAAATAGAAATCTTTATTTCTCCTTCTTACTTTCTCTTTGCATGGGTGGCACTTTCTGCAGCACATATACTAAACAAGCATTTGCAATGCAATAGGTCTTTACACGAGTTTAAGCTATTGGCATTGTAAATGACAATGCCTTTTATTTAGGTTTTAAAAACGAAATAAAAAATAAAAGGCATTGTTATTTGCAATGTCAATAGCTCAAACTTGCATAAATGCGAGACCTATTGCAAATTCTTGTTAGATTAGGGAGTAGAAAGGCACCCTTTCTGCCCTTGCGGCAAATTAATTAAATAAACATTCACAGCAGCTAAAGTGAAAGCAGACTGTGCTGCAAACAAATAGAAAAATAGTGCTTACCGACTTATGAAGGAGACCATGTGACACTACCAGTAAAAGATCCAGCCCTCATGGGAGGTAACAAATGGCGACAGGGCGGTAACAAGGAGGGACTAACAAGCCTTATCAATCGGAAGCCAGCATTTACCAAGGACAATGACACCAGCCAATCAAAAATATGGGCGGAGAGAAGGCGAGGCTTCCATAGCATTCTCGACTACTGCATGCCTAGCAGAGCAAGCTGTGCCTGCGCGCTGCCGCTAGGCTCGACCTTAAGGAATACGCCTCTAGAAATAGATTTTGTGCAGAAAGGTTTCCCTTCCTGCACAAGAACTATTCTCACAGCAACACAGTCACCCTTACATCATGGTGCAAGATTTTTGCATTGGAGCTAGGCAGCCAGAAGTGCGCCAGGGGTACAACAGAACAGAACTGTGCCATATCTTAGACATGGTGCATTTCTGCTTTTTTCTTTAAATGCAACGCAGTGCAGCAACTTCTCTTACTGTGTTGCAATAAAGTTTAATAAATCTGGCCTCTGGCCTCGGATAACCCGCTCTTACCTCTAGCTTCTATTCAGAAATGAATAAATGACCATGTTGTCACAATTTTCTATGCATTGTCTCGTATTCATTGATGGCATGCTACAGTAGAAGGTTTGTGTGTTTTTTGGTCTCACACACAATTTTGGCCCATATTTATAAGCCTTTGCGCCACCCCCCGAGTCGGGAAAACAAAAGACTTAATTGAGATTTACAAACCCACGGAAGGCTACAATTGCATGGCCTCGCGTGGTTTCTAAAGAAATGCAATGCAGCGGCTTACGCTGTGTTGCATATCTTAGTTGTAAGCATTCGATGGTTGGAGCATGGGCGTTCCCTTGTATCCACCTATGGATTTCACACCATTCCAGATTTACTAGGGTTTGTAAACTGGAATGGATTGAAATTGGTATGCATAAGGAGAAATATGGTTATTTCTTCTCTTTACTTCCTCTTTCAATGCATGATGCATACTGCATCACACATAGAAAAAGGAAAATGCACCTTTTGGATTGTTTTTTTGGAGGCACCCTTGCAGCAAGGCGCAAGGGTGCAGGTATTGGTGCTAGGCTGCTATAAGTGCGCCAGCGCTGGGAGAGAACTGAAGAATGCCATAGGTTATTAGATATGGTACGTTTTAGCCCTCACCAATTCATGCAACAGTGCAGCAACTTGCCTTGCTACACCGCGTTGCATGAATTCTTAGGGCCATATTTATCAAGAGTTGTGTTGCTTTCGCACAAGCCTTGAGATTAGATTTATCAAGCCACGCAGGCCCGGAGTGGCTTGATAAAGCCAGAGTAACGCAACGCAGCACAAATCGCTGAGTTACTGTTCCCCGGGAGACGTGGGTGTTCCTGAGCAAAACCCATGGATTTTGACACATTCACAATTCAGTTAGATATGGAAATGTGCCAAAACTGCTACTCCTCCCAGGAAAGCTGCAATAAGGAGAAATATGTTTATTTCTCCTGTTTTTTTCCTCCTTCTACGTGTGCTTCATTCTGCAGCATACAAAGAAAGAGGAAAATGCCTCAGACGATTGTTCTTACAATTCTGCCAACGACGCAGGCACCCTTGCACCATGGTGCAAGAGCGCCTGTGTTGGCGCTAGACAGCACACTGTGCGCCAGCGCTTGGAAAAAGTAGGATTGCACCATAGAGTGTTAAATATGGTGCATTTCTGCCCTTTCCCTATTACGCAGCGCAGCAAGGTGGCTTGCTGCGCGATATAACGATAAATATGCCTTTACAGTTACTACATCAATGTGCCCTTAGCTAGAATTATTGCTTATGGTCTCGTAGAAGCTGTAAACCAAGTGGGAGCTGAAATAACAAAACAAAGCGGCCTGTGGGTACAAAGTAGAAAACAGTGGTCGCGGATGGTAAAGACGACTGTTGGTAGAAGGTGCGACAAAGCTCTAATTTCTCATTGGTCCGTCAATTGAGTTCAGCTAATGTGGACAGCTATGTGTCACATCTTCATCCCTCCATCTCCTTTGCCAGCAGTGGGGGAAGTGCTGCCATTCCCAAAAGATGGGCAAGATAGCTTGCTAAGTACTAAGGGGTAGGCGCTGATATCCCGCTAAGCTAGATATCTATATTTTAATTCAAGTCCCGCCTCTCGCTGGAAAATAATGTTTTGTTGATTTTTCAAATCGAAACTGGCACCAATTATCTCCAGTCACCATGAAATGGATATAATAATCTGATATTCACAGATGTTTTAGAAGTCCGTGAATGTGCGTTTGATTTTTTAGATATCATCTGCACAGGTTTTTGGGGCATGAGAACATTAGTGAGTTGGTGACATTCCCTCAGAATGGTCTCCCAGAAATCCTCATCCCCGACTTAATCTGTGTGGCCAGTCCTCAAACTCTGGCTATATTCAAGAAAAACCTTGAAGACAAGCTTCTTCACAGAAGTTTTCCATTGCCACCTCGTAATCTCTAGGATTAACCCCATCCTCAAAAAAGGGGCACGGCCACTATAAATTCAGTTTTTAAAAAAAAGAGCAGCTGGGAACAGAGCATTCGTTATAGGATCAACAACCCACTGCTAGTGTGGATTTTTGATCACCCAAGTAGGGGTTTTGCTAACTTAAGAACGGCCTCAAATACATCAGCTCCAGAAGTGGCAACCTGGCCTAAACCAGCAATTTACAAAACCGTTTCATAAACTGCACACTTACAATCCTTAGAAGCTTATGAAACAACTTACCACTAAAACACCAAAGCACAAAGTTAACAATTTACAACAACCTGCTGGGAGACTTCATGAAATGCCCCTACTAGGTAAGATTGGAAATGAGGCGACAAGGCAGTTTGGTGAGGGAACATTTCACCTGTCGGTTGCCAGCCTAATTCCAAGTTTGACAATAGTGAAAAGGCCCGATCACCTCGGGCCCCTGTTGAAGTGCATTGCTGGTCTCAGCACATTTTCCAGTGGGCAACAGCCACTTCACTAGAAAGCGCCACAACTGTTGACACTTACCAGCAGTGCTTTAAATGGGCCGGTACTCACCGGTACCGAGTACCGGCACTTCTTAAATTTATCACTGTGAGTACCGGCACTTCTCTGCTGCCTTGGAGAGTACCGGTACTCATGACAAGGTAGGTTTAGTGGCTGTGAGGGCTGGTGAGCAGGAGTGGAACTTGTCTCTGGCAGCAAATGCGCCGCTTCTGTCTCCAGTCTCCGATCTGAGCCCCAGCTGAGCTATTCAGCAGGGCGCAGTTGAATAATGTTCGGTGCTCACCATCACGCTGTGCTTGACAAAGCAGGGTCGCGATTCATTTTACCTGCTAGTGTGCACGTGTGATTTTCAAATCACAGCATTTGAGGTAGGGTAAAGTCCGTGCAGGGTAATACTTTAAGCATAAACATTTTATCAGGGGCAAGGGCGGATTCTCACACTTCCAGTTCTCTCTCTGGATCAGACTGTGCATAGAAGGCTTTCTTATGCCAAAGAAGCTGAAAACTAGCGCCGCCAACCCTGTGTTTTCCACACATTCCTAACACTTTCCTTTAGATGCGCCTGGCTCCCTTCTTGCTCTGTCACACTGTTGTGGAGGAGCCATGTCCGGTCAGCGCCCAGGCTGTGGCAGGATGTTGCATTTCCTGCCTGCCAGCCGGGGCCCAGGGCACCCAGGAATTCCCCTGCTACATGAAGTTAAAGGAGGAAGCCGCTGTTCCAGAATCGATCACCTGCTCACCTCCTCCTGACCTGGACTGTGCTATTGCTGTGCCCAGCAGAGCCCAACTTCTGCCGCAGACTCACCACGCCAGCGCTGCCTTTTGTCTAAATTAGCAGTTTTGCTGATTTTTTAGTAGTGCCAAGTGTTTAACATCCCTGCTTGACAGTGACACCAGGAAGCAGCACCCTTTATTTTCTAAGCATAGTTAGACTTGCTAAGTCAGAGATGTCATGTGATTATTGTTCCAGCTGGAGAGAGGTCAGAGTTTTCTCCACTGGCAGTTTTCACTCTGACCATTAAGTAGTGTAGAGAGTTAATATGCCTCCTTCAAAAAAGCATATTGTATTGTACTGTATTGTATGTGGATAGCTCAGTGGGTTGCTACTTTTGTCACAGAGAGCCCTTCGTTACATGTGGTTCAGCCGCACCTGAAGCTGAGGTTGGGGTGGAGGGCGCTGATTGAATAATAGCTTCAAAAGAACCTACTGCAGAGTTTGACTTCCTTGTTGCTTAAATGAGTGTGATTTCTGATATTTGTCTATTTCCATTGACTTCATACCAGGATTATGCTCGCAAAAAAGTGCCACTCTAAGTGTTACACATCTAGTTGTTGCCTGACTCTCGTAAATCCACTGAATCTATAAAAAAATGCCACACATAAGCAATCTGAAACATTAGCAGCTATACTCAAATGGGTGTCTTTTCTGATATTTATATGATTCCCTCGTCTTCATTGCTTAATTTTGCTAGTGAGAAGGTGTCACTCATAGTCGTTGAAATGTCACTCATAATTACAATGCAAATAGGAAAATGTCACAAAGCAGACTGAAACCTTGGCAGCTATTGGGTCCATTCAGGCCCTGTGCTGTCATCCACATTCACACTATCGTCTGCATTTGCACAAACACAGGAATCAAGGCAGTCCCCTTGCAGTGGCAATTAAAAAAGCCAGGGTGAAGAGTCTAACATGGCTTTTAACATACCGGAGTCTTTTGTGTGTCTGCTTATGTTTGTGTATTTGCCTACATTTGCATGCCTGTTTTTTGTAAGAAAAATGGGTGGCACTTTGTGTGTACATGCAGGGACATCTTAAGGATTTTGGGGGCCCTGGGCCAAACATATTTTGGGGGCCCCTGTTGAGAACAGCTTTGAATTTATGATCCAATTTGAGCCCCTGTTTCCCACGCAGTTTCTGCTTCCTCAGCTGCATTAGCGATCCAGTTTGCATCATAGGCATTAGCCTATATATTCCTGATGCAAACAGACGCGTGCAGCTGACAGCAGTAGGATTTAGTGTTTCCTGCCCTGCTACTAGGCTTTTAATACTTTTTAAATTGTATATTGTGGCTGAATTACTCTGTGCTTTTTAACAATTTCTTCTACCTACACGCACTTGCACTTTACTTGATTCTGCTTGCCTGCACCTCCTTAGCTGCTCCGATTTGCATCTCGCTTTTTCTCCAGTCCTGGTCCGCCGTGGCTGATACGCCGATTGTGCAGAGGGCTGGGGCTACTATCGGGCTCCTCACTTCCGCCCCGTAGTTTCCGCTTCCTCAGCTGCGTTACCGGTCCAGTTTCATCAAAGGCATTAGCCTCTATATTCCCGATGCAAACGGACGCGTGCCTTCGGCACGCCGCTGGTGTGCCAAAGGCAAGGCCCTCTGCGTCCGTCAGCATCCCGGAGGCGTCTGGCTCTGGCCATGCCGCCCAGTTCCCCTCCGGTGAGTTTCTTCCACTATATTACAATAGGGAAAAACTGCTTAGCCTTAGGCAGCTACCATTATATCAGTGTACAGCCACTGATCCGAGCTTGGAGGTAGACTTTCGATGCAATAAGTGCAACTGGTCTCTCCTCCAGCCTAGGAAACTCGCACCCAAGATCCACCCACGCAACAATAAGTGTAAAAACAATAAGAAAACAGAGGACTTAAAGGCCACCCTTTTAAATTGTCGCTCTATGCAAATGCATGAACCACACATTTATGACCTACTTTTAGACGAACAGCCTGATCTTTTATTTCTCACTGAGACCTGGCTGTCTATAGCCTCCAACCCTACTATCACCTTGGCCATCCCTACGGGATATAAAATCTTTAGGAGAGACCGACAAAGTGCAAAAACAACAATTGATGGACAGAATGCAGAACAATGTCATACATTCACCCCAGTACAGAGATCTGGGCCTAAATCCATCGTTTTTTTGCTCACCATGCCATTCCAGTTTGAACCCAGCCATATGCAAATCAGTCTTGGCCCTGTGCCCCATGGGAACAGTCCAGTCCGAACTGCCTAGCCAGGTCCTCCCTGGACTGGAAACAAGCATCCTAGGACCGGTTTCGGGCTTTCAGCCCTCGTCAGCCAGGATAGCTTGATTCCAGTGGCATGGAGAGCAAGGGACTCACGTCTGAGCATATCCTTCCCACTCGGGGTGACAAATGCAAAAACAACAATTGATGGACAGAATGCAGAACAATGTCATACATTCACCCCAGTACAGAGATCTGGGCCTAAATCCATCGTTTTTTTGCTCACCATGCCATTCCAGTTTGAACCCAGCCATATGCAAATCAGTCTTGGCCCTGTGCCCCATGGGAACAGTCCAGTCCGAACTGCCTAGCCAGGTCCTCCCTGGACTGGAAACAAGCAGCTGCGTTACCGGTCCAGCCTAGGAAACTCGCACCCAAGATCCACCCACGCAACAATAAGTGTAAAAACAATAAGAAAACAGAGGACTTAAAGGCCACCCTTTTAAATTGTCGCTCTATGCAAATGCATGAACCACACATTTATGACCTACTTTTAGACGAACAGCCTGATCTTTTATTTCTCACTGAGACCTGGCTGTCTATAGCCTCCAACCCTACTATCACCTTGGCCATCCCTACGGGATATAAAATCTTTAGGAGAGACCGACAAAGTGGGAAGGGGGAAGGTGTCACCATAATTTACAATTAAAAACTAGACTGCTCTCCCATACCAATGGAAAACATCGAGGGTGCAGAGTCCTTAGGCTTCTGCTGTACCTTATCCCCCCATCATAGCATAGCTGTTTTTCTGATTTACAGACCTCTCGGTTCAATTGGAAATGTTATTACTACGCTTAATACAGCCACCACCTCCCTGGCCTTAAAATACAACAACTGCCTTATTCTGGGAGATTTCAATATGTATATGGACAATGGAAAAGACCCTCAAACAATTTTCTTGTTGGGGACGCTGCAGGCCTGCAACATGTTTCCATCTATTTCTTCGGCCACCCATGAGAAGGGCCATACCCTAGACCAAATCTTTCACAACTTTGACATATAAGCAAGCCTACCTCTTCCCATTACCTGGTCTGACCACCTCCTATTAAAATGTGTCATTCCCAACTCTGCCACAGCCCCTTGGGCTAACATAGGGCAGAGGGTCCCTAATTACAGAACGTTCCATAAAATATCCATCCCGATGTTAGCAGATGCCCTCGGTTGTTCCTCACCGGAGCTGTCTGGCTGCCCCGACTCGGACACCCTCTCAATAGATTCATGGCTCCGTACCAACATTGGCACAGTGGTAACGGTTGTTTCCCGCTCCTCAAAGAGGTCGGCCTCACCAGCTCCATGGTTTAACGGTTCCCTCAGATCTAGCAAAATAAATTGTAGAAAAATGGAACGGAAATGGCGTAAATCCTATCTACCTGAGCACAGGCAGGTGTAAAAAGACACCTTAAAAGCTCATTACATTCTTGTGAAGGCAGCCAAGAAAAACGTCTTTCAAACCAAAATAGAAAATGACCAAAATAAGAGTAAGGAAATCTTTAGCATAGTTACATTCTTTACCATCCCGAAAGCAGGCACAAAGGAAAGGCCATGTACGGAAGAATGGTCTAAGCAAATAGCTCAATTCTTCTACAAAAAGATCTCCGTGATCCAACAAGCCTTCAGTAACATCTCAGAGGAAGAACTGACCTTCTACCTTAGTTCCAATAGCAAATTTCACCTCTTGGATCCTCCATCTTTATTTGTTTTCCCTGAGTTTTAGCTTGAAGAGTCACTGACCCTTCTCCAAAGCATTAAGTCTGGCTCTCCTACCGACCCATGTCCAGTGAATATCCTGAACCTATTAGCTCCCACCAGAAACCCCACGGTAAACCAGCTCTTTAATGCTTCCCTCTCCTCAGGCAACATGCCGAAATTATGGAAGAATGCTAAGATTCTTCCACTGATAAAAAAAGGCTAACGCCAAACTGACGGACCCTGCCAACTACAGGCCAATCTCCCTTCTTCCGGCCCTCTCCAAAGTATTAGAAAAGCATGTAAACAAGACCCTCCAAAAACACATTGATGATGGGAAGCTCCTTCATGAGTCCCAATCCGGTTTTAGGGCTAACTACAGTACGGAGTCCGCTCTCCTAGATGTGACTGAATTTCTCAAGGGTAAGCTGGACCAGGGAGGCAAGGCTGTTCTGATAGTACTCGATTTGTCAGCGGCCTTCGATACGGTCCCACATGAGAGGCTCCTGGAGAGACTTGCTAACATCGACCTGGGGGGCCACCTTTACATGGATGTCATCCTTCTTGGCAAATAGATCTCAGGACATCTGGCTCCCACCTTTCTCACCCCAGTTTCGGACATGAATGTAGGTGTCCCTCACGGCTCCATTCTCAGTCCTACCCTTTTTAATATTTATCTATCCCCCCTTGCATTTCTGGTAGAGGAAGAGAGCGTCAAAATTGGTTCCTATGCTGATGACACTCAGCTGATTTTTACATGTGAAAAAGGAACCGACTTTGACGGTACAGTGATTAGGTTTTGCCTCACAAAGGTTTTTAACTGGCTTAAGATCAATCCTGACAAAACTGAAGTTATTTTCTTCGGTAATCCAGAAACGCCTGACTGGAGCTCTTGGTGGCCAAAAGATCTGCTGCCCCCGCCCACGGAAAAGGAGAAAGTCATAAACGTAGGAATTGTCATAGACAAGACACTCTCCATGCGTTTCCAATTCAAAATCTAACTAAAGCTTGCTTTGGCATACTCCGGATGCTAAAAAAATTCCTGCCACTGTTACCGCATGAGAGTAGAAAGATCGTGGTGCAGGCTCTGGTGATATCAAAGCTTGACTATGTCAACAGCTTGCACCTCGGTCTTCCCAAAACCCTTATCCAGCGCCTACAAGTAGTACAAAACGCGGCGGCCTGTGCCAGCCTGAGACGTAAACCCAGATCTAGTATGAGCCCTATTCTTAAGTCTCTACAATGGCTCTGCATAAAAGAACGGATCAACTTCAAAGCGATGACCATCTTCTTTAAAGCTTTCCACAGCTTAGGAGCTGGCTACCTAAATAAGCGCATTAATCACTGCACAACATCTAGACCCCTAAGATCTTCCAATGCCTACCTGGCCATCGTGACTAAAATATGCCGTGCCCGCACTGGAGGCAGATCCCTCTGCTTTCTAGGCGCAAAATTGTGGAATAGACTCCCTGAGTCTCTGAGACTAACCACAGACCTACTCTCTTTCTGGAAGAACTTAAAAACCTGGCTTTTTAATAACTGATGGGTCTTTTACGCACGTTTTCCTCCCGCTTTCATGTGCCAGGACACTCTAGTCTGAGTGGCTGCGTGCTTTATTAAATATATTATTTCATTTAATTTCATTAGGTCCCTGACAGTGCAAAGGAACTCTCGTCCAAATTCTAAGGGCCTTATTTATGAGACCTTGTTTCACTTTTATGCCGCCGGTGCGTCACTTTTTGTGACGCACCGGCAGCGAAAAAAATGTGCCATGTTGCGCCCTATTTACAAAGTGACGCATCTAGGCAGATGCGCCACTTTGTAAACCCCTGTACCACATTATACCTGAGCCAGGTATAATGTATGCAGGGTGGGTGTTCCCCCGCAAAAAGCCTCATAGAAGTGGCACATTGAAATCTATGAGAACTCAGTGCGCCACTTCTAGGAGGCCATTGCGTCAATATCTTACACTTGCCTCACAGCAGGTGTAAGACTGATGCAGGCCCTTTCACATGGGGCTTGCCCCATGAGAAAGGACACATTGCTGGACTTGCGTCTATTTTCAGACACACCCCAGCAATGCATCACTTTTGCGCCTACAGATACGCCAGAATTACTGAAGTATCTGTAACTCCTTGCGACATACAGTAAATATGATGCATCCGTCATGTCACAAGGAGGGTGCACTAAGAAGTGACGCATCCCTGTTTTCACACAGCAGTGCATCACTTCTCATAAATAAGGCCCTAAATGTGTTTACATCTAATATTTAGGGATATGTATGTGTGTTTTCAATATTGTAACACAGCAGCAGCTCACCAATATTACTGCAAATAATCTCTGTGACGCCCTCTCATTTCTTATATGTTAGGCCTTGTTTTGATCTAAAAGAAACTTTTTTTCTGTATATTGCATGAAACATAAACACAACATTTCTCAGCAAGATGGTTGTACTAGACTATCACACATCAGGCACATAAAACATAAATTAAAGGAAAACAGTATTTAAAACAATCCGTTTAAGAAATAATCAAGGTCATTAGGGCAAAACTCTGGAGAACAGAGCTGACTCTCAGGGGGCCCCTGAAAGGCTGGGGCCCTGGGCCAGAGCCCACTTTGCCCATGCATTAAAACGTCTCTGTGTACATGTCTGCTCGGTGACAAAGGTTAATACATAACGTAGTAGAGAGGGTTAGTGGGTGAGTGAGTAAGTAAGTAAGCAAGGGTGGATGTATGAATGGATGGATGAGTGGATGGATGAGTGAGTGAGTGAATGGATGGATGGGTGAAAGAGGGTGGATGATTGGATAAAAGGGCGGATATGGGTGGATAAGTGAAAGATTGGATGGATGAATGAAAGGGAGGGGGGATGGATGAAAAGGTGGATGAGGGATGAGTGAAAGGAGGGATGGAATGAAAGGGTGGATGGTATAAAGGAGTGAAAGGGTTGATGGATAGATGAGAAAAAGGATTGATGGATGAGCGAAAGTGTGGCTAAAGAGATGTATGAGTGAAATGATGAATGGATAGGTCTAAAGATGGATTGATAGATTTGGATATGAAGGTTGGACAGACGGAATGGTGAAAAACTGAAGGATGGATGAAAAACTGAGTAGACAACAGAATGTAAAGAGTAAATGATGGACATCAGCAGGTAAATGGTAGGATGAAAGGATGAATGGATAGATCGATGGAAGAGACACAAGATATCTTCTGGGGAGGGTCATGATGATTTGCTTGATTTGCTTGGTGCCATAAGAGCTTTGGTTCGAAGTGGGGTTATTTTCAGTTTCTTCCTACTCACATGCCCAATAAATATATAGTATTGTGCCAAACAGCATTTAACAGTATGGCATTATGAAGGTGCAACTATTGCAAAAAAAGGACATTTTAACATATTATCGCATTTCTCTCATTTTGTGTAAAGAGTTAACCTGCTTTGTTTATATACTCACAATTATGTGTTTTGTTGTGTGCTGCAACTATTATAGAAGTTGTTAAGTATCATTTTGTCTTGCCCTTAGCCCCGCCCACTCACTACACCTCTAGCTCATTTTAATGAGTACCTGCACTTATTTTTTCCCATTTAAAGCACTGCTTACCAGCCTCGGGCCGCTTGAGCCAGGAGTGTGAACGCCCTCTGGAATGATACACGGACCCAGCTGTATAGCCCGGCATCCGAGAGTCCTTGGCAAACGCCTGCCCTCCTTTCACCATGTGTGAATGGGGCGGTTTTAATTTCCGAAGATCCTACAACTCGATTCTTTTAAGAGTTCATCGTCCATTGCCCTGAATCTGACATTTTTTCTAAGCACTTATACAATACTAACACGCGCAGGCGGAGAGGTGATCTCTCGCAGCTCCTCCCTAGGTGGCAACAGTGGTTAAACAGTTCACAGGTCCCCCCCCTCCCCCCCCCCCGATAGGACAATGTAAGAAGGCACAGGGAGCCTCTTGCTATGTGGCTTAACGGCTAGAGCGGACGCCTTTCAGCTGGGGAACCAGGTTCGAGTCTGGCGGGAGGCTCCTGTGATTCTGGGCAAATCACGTCATCTCCCGTGCCTAGAAATGAATGTGTCGGTAATGCAACGGGTGCTCATGTAAAAGGCGCCCCGATACCTTCGGTCGACTTCGTGCTCTATAAAACTGCAACAAAAAAAGTGCCCGCATCTGTAGATGGCTTCTCACCTGGGGTGCTCTTCTGCGACTGCAGCAAACTCCTTATTCCAGTCAGGCCGGCCGTAGGAGGTTTTCTGCTTGAGGCCTGTGACTGCGTCAGTGGCGTTGTCAAAGTTGATTACAGCATGCCCGGCCTAGAAGGAAAGAGGGCACTCGGGTCACTAGGCGTGTCAGTAAAAGGCGTTTCAGCATCACCCGCTAATTATTGTCAGTTTATGACTCGACGCTCATCTCACAGAACTTCAGGAAGTCGCATTCCTTTCCTCACAGGTAAAACTGGTAATATTTGACTAGGCGCTTAGGTGCCTGGGAATTTTTGGGCTTGGAGACTGGTTATACTGCTATCTTTTGTTCATCCATTTCCGCATACTCCCTATTAGCGTACAAAAGGGTGACTCACAAGGCTGTTGTCCCAGCTGGTGAGGAAGAGTCTATAGTTCAGAAATCCCGCTTTGCCGGACGAGTCCATCTCTTCCTCCAGGGAGGCGAGGAGGTCAGCAAACCAGGCGAAGGCGCTTGTCTCTCTGCAGATCCAGTAGAAATAAATCTGTGGTCCAATTAGAGAGAAGCAAAAGAAAGATGCAGCACGTAAGAACCAGCAACAGTCAATAGCAGGCAAAAATACGCCGTGTTACACGATTAATGCAGAGTATTCACGTTACCTTGGAGGAAAGTTCCAGAACTTTGGAGAATGTTTGCAAAGGAATAGGGCAATGAAGAGCTCTTTAAGGCAGCCCAGCGCCATGCACCCTCCTTTGCACCCCACAGTACAAAGGTGTGTGCATGTTGTCTAGAATAGGCTTTGCACTGGTACCCTCCAGTACAAAATCTTAAGCTTGCACTTTTTTCTTTTAACATTCTTCACATCATAGGTGTACTGTACGGTGTGGCACACATTCAATGTTTGTAATGCTACGAGAAATTCAAACATTCTTCTGGCTTTGAGCATGCCTCAAGGAGGTGTTATGTCTTTTATTCAAAGCAAGGCCTGTCAAGCTTTGTGGATCTGGCATTGCATCAAAGCAACGGGTGGTAGAGCCGGAATGCCTAAAAGCACCCATGGAAGGCATCCTTGACGCAATGTACCACAAAGCGCTACAAAAAGAGCAACCTTACAGCACAAAAAAATGTTTTGTGCTGGAAAGTAAATATCAAGACTTGTACTACTTTGTGTGACTTGATAAATCTGCCCCTTTGTCTGAAACTCTCAAAAACCCAACAAATGCGAGTCTATTTATGCGAAGATTTGAAATAGTTCATGTTTTTGTATGCTAGTAGTTTCAAGACTGTTGGAAGGTGCCGAAAGTATAAAGATTTTTTTTTTTTTAATGTATATTCTTCACACTCTTGAAAAGCTAACACCGACGCTAGGCAGGGTAGCATACACTAATGTCAAGGAGAAAATTCCACAGCTGCTGGAGAAGTAGTGGGGTGCACCTGTCTGTATAGTAGTGAGCAGGCTTGCAAAACGAGTGATCTAAGTTTTCAAAGTGCAGTTAATGGGGCCTCTCCTGAGAATTGTTTTAATAACAGAAGGTAAATTCGACATTTTCCCCAAAATTTGTTGTGAATTTTTTATGTTGAATGAGTTTTTTTGTTCATCTAGTCTCAGCCCACCCCTTCCACACCTCAAGGTTTTCAACAGAACCACATACAATGACACTAGGACAATAAATAAGCAACACACATCAAATGATGAAGACATCTGGATTTTTCTGCAACATAAGCATTGGCGTAACAAAAGTTTAAGGGGGCCCCCCTGCAATGTACACAGAGGGGCCCCTGACCTGGATTGAATACAGAGCGCCCAGGTTTTATTATTGGGCTGAGGGGACCCCCCCCCCGCACCGCAGGGGATGCGGGAGCCTGTGTTACGCCCCTGAACCGAAGACTAAAATAGAAAAGGTGAGAAGGTTTTATAGACACTAAGCAAATGATGCAATAGAGAGAAGCCAGAGTTAATACCACAGCAAGCACCCAACAGAGTTCTTCTGATGTCTACTTAGCCTGCCTGAGGTTTTTGTTTAATAAAAGTAGGACTTAAAGCTCCATGAATTTTCAATCCACGTGTTCTTTGTAGTCCTTGCTGCCGAAAGAGGTGCATAACTCAAAAGGTTGCACATGCGATATTGGTGTGAAAGACTGCCTGGGGTATAGATCATCTGCAAGTTCTTTTATCAACAGCACTATCGCTTCATGATCATAGCACTTGGTACCTAGACAAAGGGAAGGACTAGCCTGCACATGGACTGTCCCCTAATCAGTTACACGCTCTCCAGACATAACTTCAACTTGACTTCTGAAATGACCCAGTCAAAATGAGAACAAATGCAACTAAAATGGTTAGTCCCAATTTCCAAGATAAGACTGTAGAACACCAGTATAAGCAACAGCCATATTCTCGTGGTTTCGTTTGACTTCTACGTACTGGAGAGTAATGCTCTCATTTTGGCTTCAAAGAGTGTGAGATGACCAATTTCATTGTCTTACATGACTTTCTCACAATGACATATGTACTACAGAACAAAAACAGTAGTACCATTAAATAAATCAAGACGACATGCACACCTTTTTTGTTTTGAGGTTCTGGTCGCTGCGTTGGAATTTGTACCAGATGGACTTCAAAATCGATGCAAAAGGCGTGACCCCAATCCCTGCTCCAACCAACATGCTGACTTCGTACTGGAAAACGTCTTCACTGGCTGTGCCAAAGGGGCCATCCACCTCAAGCCTGGCAGGGAAAGAAAGACTTCAGTAATGTCCATGCTTTTGTGTCTTTTTCGATCAGAGGGTCTCCACACTCCTTCAGAATAACTCATGAATGTAAAAATAACCCAATACATTTGATATTCAATTTCTGTCATAAGGCTACTAGGCAATGTTGCCTTTGTTGGGTTTAAAGTCTGTAAAGGAGGGTTGTATAGATCCTTATCTAGAACAGCAAAGGCACTTGTGATGACCTGGAAATGGGGAGAAGAAATGATCATGCGGCTTAGTATTGCGTCTATGATCATTGTGAGCTTCTTTAGACGACACTAGTCGAAACCGATGCCTATCTCCAAGGAATGCAACAAACAAATGATGGACGGAATGCTGACAATGCAGACATTCTCCCCCAGTCAAGAGATCTGGGTTAAATCCATCGTTCTTTTGCCCACTACGCCACCCCAGTTCAGACACGGCCATATGCAAATCAGTCTTGACCCTGTGCCTCATGGGAACAGTCCAGCCCGAACTGCCAAGCCATGTCTTCCCTGGACCGGAATCAAGCATCCTAGGACCGGTTTCTGGCTATCAGCCGTCATCAGCCAGGATAGCTTGACTCCAGTGGCGTAGTGAGCACGGGTCCCACGTCTGGGAATACCCATCCCACTTAGGGCGAAAAGCGTTGCAACAAACAAATGATGGACGGAATGCTGACAATGCAGACATTCTCCCCCAGTCAAGAGATCTGGGTTAAATCCATCGTTCTTTTGCCCACTACGCCACCCCAGTTCGGACACGGCCATATGCAAATCAGACCAGAAACCGGTCCTAGGATGCTTGATTCCGGTCCAGGGAAGACATGGCTTGGCAGTTCGGGCTGGACTGTTCCCATGAGGCACAGGGTCAAGACTGATTTGCATATGGCCATGTCTAAACTGGGGTGGTGTAGTGGGCAAAAGAACGATGGATTTAACCCAGATCTCTTGACTGGGGGAGAATGTATGCATTGTCAGCATTCCGTCCATCATTTGTTTGTTGTAACGCTTTTCGCCCTAAGTGGGATGGGTATTCCCAGACGTGGGACCCGTGCTCACTACGCCACTGGAGTCAAGCTATCCTGGCTGATGACGGCTGATAGCCAGAAACCGGTCCTAGGATGCTTGATTCCGGTCCAGGGAAGACATGGCTTGGCAGTTCGGGCTGGACTGTTCCCATGAGGCACAGGGTCAAGACTGATTTGCATATGGCCATGTCTAAACTGGGGTGGTGTAGTGGGCAAAAGAACGATGGATTTAACCCAGATCTCTTGACTGGGGGAGAATGTATGCATTGTCAGCATTCCGTCCATCATTTGTTTGTTGTATCTCCAAGGAATGCCTGTAAATTTTGTACCTGTACAACATTCAGTAGATGCAGATCTTACAAATGTGAACTTCTCACTTCTAAAGAGGTTGTCAATTTGTGTTTAACTGACATTGCCTTACACTTATTGGTTCACTTGTTAGACCATGAAGGTGGCATATAAGAGCTGCCCCTTTGAGGGGTGATTAATTAGCAAGGATTACATATTTTTACCGTGCAAACAAGCCTTGGGTTTTAATGCATTGTAACATTCATGTACTCTCCATATTTGACCATATTAAAGAAAAAAATATATAAAATTGATACGAAAGTTGGGTTTTATTTTTTTACATGTATATTGGTTCATTTTCAAAAAGACAGTCTAGGACTTCGGTCAATTTTTTTTTAGCTTTTGTATCAAGACCAACAGATGTATGTCTAAAATAGATATTAATTTAATGTACACATCCAATATGATTACACATTGTGATGATTAAAACAAAAAAATTCGCTTGTTTGAATGAGCTCGTTTATATTTGTGTTTGGAAATGATGGGCGCGCCATATTTAATGTCATGTTTTCTTTGTTGTGAGCAAAGTACATTAAGGAAGTGATATAAACCGTCGCCGTTGGTTCAATAGTTCAGAAGTGAGCTAGAGTATTTAATTTTTTCATACATTTCTTCCTGGTTCAGACATTATTGCTCAAGCTAAGCTTTAGTGCAGTCTGTGTCTCTATTTGACTAGTCGGGTTTTATGGTCCAACTACCATCTCTCTATGAACAGCTAAAAACGAGTAGCTATTACCCTTATCTAAGAGTGATGAAATGTTAAAGAATTGTAAATATTTGCTCTGAAGAAGTTGGTATTGGCTAATCAAAAATCTCAACTGTTGCATTGTTCCGCAAACAGCTATTGAAACTTTAAACACTGCGGTCTACTTAATAGTGCTTGGCAAAATGATCTTGAAGGTACATATTTTTCATCTCCAACATATTTCGTCGTTTATTTGCATTCATACAAGTACTACTCTTCAGAACGAAAAAAAAAAACCAAAAAAAAAAAAACACACCACTAAAAAGGCAAGACTACAGATCCCTTTTGTATTGACAAACTCGGATTTTACAAAATTACTACCACTATAATCAGTACCACAACCGTGTGTTTAGCCATTTTACAAGTCAAAAATTTCTTTGTCTCGTAAAAAGGATTATGTAATACTCTCTGAATCAAAAGTAGTCGTTCTGTTTGCAGTTCGGAAAGACGTGTATTAATGGTTTACGGTCGTAAACGTTTGTTCAGTTACCGACTTGAAACTGGAGTGAGAAAAGATTTGTGAGGAGGAAGCTTGAGATAGTTTTCTCTTTGGCTATCGTGCTGGTGGCCTCAGTAGGAGCAGGCAGTGGTCCAGAGGACTGTGCCTCCCAGGCCTCCATTCCTGTATTTGTAGCCAATCACCATGGGTCAACAATTGTGACCTGCCTGATTGATATTCATTAGGCAGGTTGTTTAGCACAGTTCGGGATCCAATCTGTTAGTACATAGGTCACATCACAAACTGCATTCGCATCTGCAACCCAGTTGGTGTGCAAATTGCACATTCTTGGTTTGGGAATGGGAAGAGTACATCTGGCCCTAAATGTTTTACCTCCATCATAAAATGCAAAAACATTGCCTTTGGAAGAGGAACTCGAAATACACAGTAATTAGTTTTCACAGTAGGTTACATCTTAGTAGTCTGGCTCTCACTCTTGGTTCAATTACCAAACAAACTCCAAATGTGGGCCACCACAAGCAATCAGATTTGTCTTCGCTTATACATGACAAAAAAGGTAAAGTGAGAAAGAGAAGGTCTTATAACAACCCTGGCAACAAATCAAACAGAAGCGAGGGATGGAGGTCTCCCTCTATTTTTATGACGAACAGAACAAAGAAAACTGACCCGCATACCATAGGCCTCACAGCAGAGCTTAATTTATAAAAGAATGAGTTCCAGTGTATAATGCTCTGCTCAGAAGCAAGCGGCCAGCACTAATAAATGTCAGTGCTCCAAATACCAAGGGCATGTAATCTTGAATCCACCTCATGCCTCTTTAATACACTACAGGACACTCCCTGCCCCTTTATCTCCATCTTGCAGGTTCCTACTTCCCCCTTTGTAATGTGTTTTCGTTCTCCCTCTTCCTCCTACTTTACCCTGTGTGTGTTTTCCCTCTCTTACCTCTCGATAAATGTCTGATGAGAAAAATAAGTGCTGGTCCCTGAAAAGGAGTGGCTGTGGTCCCCACGGGCAACCACCAGCTCAAATTAAGCACTTTCTCCCACAATTGCTCGGCTGCATCAGTTTCGTCTAGTGTTTTGAGAAAAAGCTTTTTGGGGTATTTATTGCAGGAAAAGGTACATACATACACACGAGTGAAGCTTTTAAAACAACTTAACAGTTTTGGTAAAAAAATATCAGGTTAAAAAATATGAACACCACAAATTCGTCTTGAGCAGGGAGGATGGTAGGAAAGTAAGAGATTCAATAGGAATTAGAGGACAGTTCACTGTTCAGTCAACAAGGGCACATAAATCAGTATTCCGGACATAAACATGAAAATGTCTGCTCACAATTTCAGATTTTCATTCACAAATTCATATTTTTTTTTTTTTTTTTTTTTTTTAAATTAGAGTAAGGTCATGTAAAAGTATAGAAAATCTGCCAAGAAGGGAGATATTTCCATATGAATAAATGTCACCTCGTGTTTTTTTCTCACGGAATTGGTCCATTCACATACATAAGGTGAACGTCACCACCAGTGGCATAGCAGGCCTTAGGCCACCAGCGGCGGCCCCTGCGTTTGCCACCTGCAGCGCATGATCGAAGAGCGCAAGGGGGAGGGCTGGTAATTCATGCAGCAGTGACAGCTGCAGGAAAGAGCCAAGGGGGGAGGGGGGGGGGGGGGGGGTCACCCAAATCTTGAACCCCCAAAACTGGTGCGACCTGGGGCGGTTCACACCCACCGCCCCCACCCCAGCTACGCCACTGGTCACCATGGTTATAAGTGTAGGTATTCGCCTCAAATTCCAATGCTTTTCACACATATTTGGGTCTTTGTACTTAGACCTAAATTATCCAGTCATAATTTGTGTCTATAGTGTATGAAGATGTACAGAAATATCAAGTTTCAGCAGATCGTGTGAGGAAAGGAAACACATGCGTGCAAAAAGGTTTGGCATATAAAGGAAAAGGTGCGCTTAAAATTTTTTGATCCATAAATTAATAATCTGCTTCCATAAATAGTAAACAAACCGTGGCTAGTCCAGCCAATTTAATACCATGCATTGTGAGCAAGGGAGTAGCCAGGAAACCATGAGCCACAAGAAACAAAATATCCTAACAAAGTTAGTGATCCTGACACTTTCTATTAAAGTGCCCATGGAATTATTCCCCTTAGTACAATGCTTTAAAATGATACTTTTTGCAGCATTATTTTAAAAGTATTTGGCAAAACTGCACATTTACCAGCATTAAATTAGTTTTCATTCTTTACTTTTTTTCTTTCCTATCCTCTATTTATTTCCTCCCCATTACTCCTTTTTATCTTCCTTTCATTCTGTCCATTCTTTTTTGTATTCCCCAAGTACACCTTTCTAGCTTTCTGCCCGTCTCAATATTCTGGTTTAATTTTTTTCTTTGCTGCTGTCTTCCCTTCTGTCCTTCCTTCGCCCCTTCTTTCCATCCTTCTTTAATTTTGTATTCCTTCCATTTATTCTCTTTTTCTGCTTTCCTTATTTTTCCCTTCCATCCGTCACTTCTACCTTTCTCTCCTTCCATCTTTTATTTTTTATTCCTTTGTTCCTTTTTTTCCTATTCTTCTTTCCAAACTTCATTCTTATTTATACATTTCTAAAGCGCCTGGTTACGCCACAGGTGTGTCCCTGCGCTATGTAGACTTGCTGGTAAGAGAACGGTGATATACACGTCCCTGGATTGTATACGGACGCGTTGATGCTGCCTTTGTCGTCATTAGGATGCAGAGGAGAATAGCCATGGTTTTTAGTTTTTTTCCTAAATGTAGTTTCACACGGTTCCATTCTTAGGGTTTCCAGGAGCTTGTTCCAGGATTTTGCCGCAAGGTATCTAAAAGATCTTGCCCCCATTCTTGTGGTCTGTATTCTTGGGACCTTTACTAATGCCCTGCCTTCTGATCGCAGATTGCGGCCAGGGATATAATATGTTATTAGAGGGTGCAGGTATCGTGGGCCTTTTTTTGCAAGAATTTTATGGCAGTAGCACATTGACTTGAGTTGAACTCTTTTTTTTCCACCGGCAGCCAGTTTAAATCCTCCAAGGCTTTTTTTGCAGAGGCTCTTTTCGGAAGGCTCAATACCATCCGAGCTGCCGCATTTTGCACCACCTGTAGCTTGGCTAGCCCCTTCTTTGGTGCTCCCAGGTACAGTACGTTCCCATAATCTAATTGGGAAAGTCACCAGTGAGTGCACTATGGTTTTCCTTGTATTAGGTGGTAGTAGGTCCAGAATTTTTCCTCAAGGTTTTTAGGGTGCCAAAGCACTTACCCACTACCTTCTGTATTTGTGCATCGAAAGACAATTTAGTGTCCAACCAAACTCCCAGATTATTAACTTCTGTGTTTGGGAGTAGGTACCGGGCCCAATGTTTCTGGCCACCATGCAGAGTGTCACGTTTACGCTGCCGGTTATTCACAGACTGCCTCCAGTACAGCATAGCAGGTTTTGGAACAATTCTACCTTTCATGACTACAATTCCCGGCAAGCTTTGCGAGTCATGCCCCATGTGACACTCACGCAACGCCAGTCGAGAGGTCAAAGAGGCAATGGAAAGACTTCCGCATTGCCGATAATTCCGTTGGAATGAGCCCTTCGCAGACTCTGCCCGAAAGCCACTGTGCGTGGGGCGGTAAGAGTGCAGAGGCACCTTTTTGCAGAACGATTAAGAGCGGAAGAAGAATTCCGCCACCTTGTTACGTTGCGCCCCACAGGCAGCGGTAACCAGATTGCTTTAGTCACAGTCAAGGGAAACGCTGCGCTAGTCCCTTGATTCCCCTAAACTCCTCTGTTGGCTGAGACCCGCATTCCGCGGTCTCGTGCAGAGGAGCCTTACGGTTCTCGGTCACTTGATCCCCCTCCCCCCCTATACTCCTCTGTTGGCTGAGACCCGCAGTCTCGTGCAGAGGAGCCTTACGGTTCTTGGCCCCTTGATCCCCCCCTAAACTCCTCTGTTGGCTGAGACCCGCAGTCTCGTGCAGAGGAGCAGGACCATACTTCCCGCTTTGGACAAAGGAGCCTTTTCTTGATATTTCTCGCTGGAGGTTCAGAGCAGACAAGTTGTCAGAAAGCCGGTTGATTCATGATTTCATGTGGGAAGTTGTGGTGAACAGTTCATACTGGTGATTTTGGTTGCACTCGACAAATATATCCTGGCAAAAAAATAAGAGGTAACTGTTCTTTGGTCCAGAAAAGCTCATCTACCCTTTTGTCATTTTGTCGTTTTAGCTCTACCATAGGAGAGAGGCTCGAAGAGGGTGTGTTGCCACTTTAGGTTAGGCATCTAGCCTCACTTCCAGGCACGTCGGTAGGTGGACAGGGTGGCAATAGAGAAAATTGGCTCCTGTACATTGTGACGAATGGTCAGAATGCATTCCATGATTTTTCTGTTTTTTAACGTAGTGTCCGGAGGTGAACTTGCCGCTGCCCTCAGCTCTCCATGTCCTAGGCGCTACCTTTTGCTTTTCAGGTGAGGGGTAGGACCTGTTAAAACACTATATTGCTTCCAGTCTGTTTCTCTGAATATTATTGGTAGCCTCTGTGTTCTTGCGGTGTTTGTCTTCTCCTCCGATCTCCCTCCCCGCAGTCCCTACCTTTCCTTCCCCCGCTCAATTACCCCAAAAGTCTGTGTTTTTTCGTAATGCCGGACTTGGGGTTGTCCAGAGGTGGGCCCCTTTAGAGCATCAACACAGTCCTGAGGATTCGGTACGGCGGAGCCTGACACAGAGGACCATATATTCGGTATTTTACCCACTATCATTACCTCTGTTTTATTCCCGTTCAACTTCAGGCAGTGACTGGCCATCGATTTTGCCACATCCTCTAAACACCTCAAGAAATTGGGCGCGGTCTGTTATTTCCCGAGAGTGTTACAATCAGCTGAGTATCATCAGCGTACGATACGATGGTAACCTGATGTTTTTCCACTAGCTCTGCCAGTGGTCCCACATATAGGTTGAATAACATGGGACTCAAGATTGATCCCTGTGGGACTCCCTGGGGCAGTAAGATACTCTTAGATATTTGTGATTGCTGCAGTACTTGAAAACTTTGTGACGATAGGAAGGATGTCATCCAGCGTAATGCAGTACTTTCTACACCACATTGCTCTAGTCTGGGCAAGAGCAGCCCATTGGAGACAGTATCGAAGGCCGCACTTAAGTTCAACAGGATTATTGCAGCTGTCTGTCCCGCGTCCACCCATTGTCTCATTGTGTCCGGAGCCAGTAACCGAGCGGATTCCTTGGAATGGGCAGCTCTAAAGCCAGATTGGAACGGATGTAATAGGTCATTTTTCTGTATATGGTCTGTTAGCTGTTTATTTACTAGTTTCTCTGCAATCTTCGTGACAAAAGGTAACAACGAGATTGGGCGTAAATTTTCTAAAACTGCAAAAGTTTTCTAAAACTGCTTGGTCTACGGAGGGTTTTTAAAATTTTATTTCCTCATCGGACGCACTATCGCTTGTTTACATCTATTAGGTACTTCCCCCTTCTGGAAGGAAGTACCTTCCCATTCTCTTCACTTTTTCATACTCTATTTTTTTTTTTTTGTACTTACGTTCCATCCTGCTTCCTTTCAACTTTTTCTTCACTTATTTGCATTCTGCTTTCCTTCCGTCCTGTTGCAGCTTTTCAATCTAACTTATTTTTTACTTTCTATTTAAATACATTTTGTACCTTTTTTTACTGTGTTAAGCTTCTCTCACGCACAGTTATATCCTGGTACTTTATTCTTCTAGTAAAGAAGTTTCTCCTTCTGACTTCTAATGACATTCGAGCCACAGGTGAAAGTTAAGAATTGCCGTAAAACAATGACTCTGTCCCAAGCACCCCCCTGCTTAAGCTGGTATAGCGCATGCTCCCCTACGCCCTTGATTGCGAGTAGAAATACTACTTTGCTTTTTTCCTGACAAACTACAGCAGTTTTGAAACAGATATCCCTTTTGTAAAATAATAATACTGACAGTAGTAACTAACATAATTGATGTTAAGCCTGCCAAAAGTACTCCGCACGCACACTCTCACAATCAATTGCCAGGGGAGTACCCTCGTCAGGACTTCTCTGTGCTCACCATATTGCTCGGTTTGGTTAATTCTATGTATATAAACCAGACTGTCTCATGCAGCATTCACTGCGCCAATAGCTAATTTCCAATATTGTTATTATAACATGTTACAAACAGTAGTTAACGAGAGAGAACAATATTACTTACTTTGGTCCATACGGTGTCAGCTCTTGAAAGGCCTTGTTAAGGTTCTCGGTCCAGTCTCCTGCTGATCGAATATGCACAGAGAAGAAGTCCTCTTCTGGGGCAGAGGTTAAGGTGAAAGGATGCCATTCCAGGTGGGATAGAGAGGGACAGTTGATGAAGATGTACTGTCCAACTTCCATCCGGAAGCCTTTCTTTTTCATTTGCAACTCCAGCACTTTGGATGGGTGTATCACAGCCTGTAGGAGGGACCACAAAGTTTTGGCATGAAAGAGACAGCATCTTCCTGTACGCAGAATCTTACCCAGAAAACAGTGCATGTTCATTGTAGTCTTCCTTTAAAAAAAAAAAAAGCTAATCTTACCTATCAATTTTAGGCTCTGCTCATCTTTCAGCATTGTAATGGTGAAGTCATGGGCAAAAAACATGCTGGTTGATTTAGAAGAGCTGCAAGTGATAGCTACCTCAAGGTCTTCTTCATACGTGTTCCTTATACACGTCATTTATCTACTCCCTGAACTGATAGTAACTGCTGTCTTACTAATCACACATTCATTTTTACTCACATGATCTTACAATACTAACTACTCGAATATTTTCATAGGTTCAGACGTGTCAATATCTGAAAGGACGCTTGGAAAACTTGAGTGACTCCCACTAGAAACCAGTAACACACTACTTTCTTAACCAACATCTGTTTTAAGAAGCTGAGGTTGGCGAACAACTGTACACAGGCAATCACTGTGTTACTCCTAAAATCTGATCTTTGCTGGAAGATTCTGAGATTGGAGTGCAGGTGTACATGGGCAAAGATTTGTACAGTATTCCTCTGAAGTGGCCAATTCTGAAAAATCTGTGCTTGAAGTTCAAGACACACTAAAAACTCATCTGGAAGATAATGAACCTGGAGTAGAGGTGCACACAAAAAAATAAATATTTAATATACATATCTATAACAGAATATTCCTGGAATGGACACATGCTAAAGTCTAATGTGTCATATTTCTTTAAAACATATCTGAACAGAATGTCATCTTCCTGAAATCCAAATCATCCACCTTAAACATCCAAAAGCTTAGTAGGCTCAAAGATCAATCTTAGAAGACGTTTTCTTCCTTTTGGGCAGTGATAGAATTTAAATGGGGCTATTCAAAATGGACAATTACACTTGTGAGTAAGTTACATGTGTAAGTTTACTCTTACACTATTGAGTAACATTACTACTTTAGGCTATTCAGAAAATTCCTAGTGTACAGTTACTCAAAAGAATAGACTGAAACGCGGTGGAGCCAAATTTGTGAGCGTAAGTTACTGCAGCCAAAAATAAACAGTGGTAAGTCGAGCACCACATGTGGCCAACCACTGATATTGCAACACCTTCCCATAGAAAATAATGGAGGTAGGGCATAAAATAAAACCCCATAGGATAAAATGTTAAATTATCTGAAATAGTTACAAATATGAAAACATATAGCCTAATGTTAATATATTTTGAAGTATTTCTTACTTAACTGTTAATAAAGTTTTGAAATTTAAACATGAAACGTTTGTATTAAAACATAAGTCACTTTCATTAATTCTGTACTTCAGGTTTAATAATTGGTGCATAATAAAGAATAGTTTTTTTATCTTTAGGTGCCACTTTATTTTTTAATTTAAACTTCTGATTTGTTTAATTTAATATATTTAATTCAATTAAAGATTTGATTCAAAATGAAGTTAAACGTGCAGGTGCTTTTATTAATTTTGTTCTACATTTAAGAGAAATATTTAAAACTAACTTATTAATATTGAATATAAAAATTGTTCTACTATTCTTTCAAAGTATAATAAACGTTTGTACTTTGCCCTATACATTACCATAGAGAGATCTATGTCTCAACTCTGATTTAGAAAGCAATGCAACCCAGCACTGGTCTGAGGTATGGTAACAGTTTAAAGATAGCCTCAGCTTTAGTGTTTCTGTTAATGCTTTAGGCTCAGCTTTAGTGTTTCTGTTAATGCTTTAGGCTCAGATGCTGCACAATGAGAGAACATCAAGACCTATCGATACCTTTGTTACAAGCCATTTTCTGCTTTGTTTTTCAAGTTTGCTTAGTCATTACTATTAAAATCAATTTTCATGCAGGCAGTAGAATAAAAATAAATGAACAAATAAATCCACATCAAAATGGACAATATAAGCCTTTCAGAGTGTGACCTGGAAACTATGAGTATTTACGAGAATGGTATTACAGCAATATATTTAGGGAGGGGGGGGGGGGAAGGTTCCTGCTATGAACCTTCACTCTCCACCCCCCCCCCCAGTAAAATGGGATAAATAAAATTTCATTAGCCAAGATCATAACGTGCCGCAAGAGATGTTTAATATACCAATTTTTTCCTGCACAACACATTGGATTTGAGAGACATCTCTGATCCACTATTTTCCCAGGAAGAATATCACCGTTCCAGACTTAATAATAAAGTCAGTAGAGGATGTCTTAACAACATGTTCTATTACCCTTAAAAATGGCATTAACCGGTCTATCCATACCAATGGCTGATCGCCTATTATGTCACACACTTTTATAATCTTTAACATCAGTAAGGTAGTAAAAGTGATACTATACATTATGATTCAAATATTATTCCTGCGAGTCCTTTTAAAAATCATTGTTGTATGTTAAATCCATAAGGCTGCTGAATATTTATGTGCTTTGAACTTAATCTACCAAGAGCCATCTTGCAAAAGGTTTTAGGGTAACATGGTTATGTCATTGTAAGAATTATTTTGCTTGGCACATTCCTTCTATGTGGAGCTCTTTCTTTCATGAATAGCAGCTCTATATTGGTTCCATAACCTAAATGTCGCGTATTCGTCCCTTGTCTGTACTTTGTAACACCTTTCATTCCTATGGTGCTGCAATACCAGCACAGAGATGCAGAAAATAGAGGGTAGACGTTTGAATATGCGCTCAAAAGGTATCTGCCATACTTACTCATTTAACCTTTAGAGTGTCCTCCTCAAACCATAAGCTTCATTCCTACACTGTTGGAGCTATTCACAAAGTTAACTAACACTTGTGAGTAAGTTACACGTGTAAGTTAACTCTTACCCAATTGAGTAACTTTACAAATTTTGACTATTCACCATTTACAGTGTAGACTTGCATATCTCCAACCCCTAAAACCGGGTGGAGCCAAATTTATGTGTGTAACTTATTACCGCTAAAAAGGAGCATCATTTGCTACAGGAGAGTGTTGCAGTACCAGTAGTTGGCCATATCTGATGCTGGATTTACTCAGTTCTGAGCTGGAGTACATTTAGTACTGTTCTGAGCTGGAGTACATTTAGTACTGTTTTAAGTCCCTTTTGGTTGTAGTAAATTTAGAAGTTTGCAGTTTGTTCATAGCTTTTGAGAGGGGCGGGGTGCATGTCCCACTCTAAACTCTACCCTAACTCGCTCTACACAACTTCTTACTCCTTTATAAATCCCTCCCATTAATTAATAAGGATGCCTATTTTTCCCGACATTTTCCCGGTCTGTCCCGCATTTACTACCAAGCATGTAAGGATCACCCAAAAAAATAAATAAATAAATAAATAAATAAATAAAAAAGGGGAGGTGAATATTTACTCTTGTAGTAGAATTTTAGCACTACTATGCATACTACAAAATGAAGTTTGTAGCAGGCCCTACATCATCCCCTATGGGATAGGCTGCAAGGTAGTTTGAAGTAACTTTTTTTGTGAAGTAACCAGATATGCGAATGTTCATTCAGCTTTACCCAAGTCACCCTGGACAAAGGCTCCGATTGCGAAAGCTTAAGTAGGTGTGTATCCCTTGCTCAGGAATCATGGTTTCCATACTTAAGTCAAAACATGGATTCCGCAATCGTCTGTGCTCATTGGTCCATACTTATTTACATGCAAGTACATGCTGCTACCTTTTCACACATGAGGCTGATGAAGGGACGTCTACAGTGGGTATTTACTGCTGGTGAGCAATTCCCAGCTACAGCCAAACACAACCAGAAGCCTCGGTAAAATAAATGATTGGAAGAGCAATAAAAACACATAAGCAGTTTACACAGACTAAAATTAAAGTAGGAAATTAATGTGGAGGCGCTGGGAAAATAGAAATTATCTGTCCAGTTCTTACCTTTGTCACGACAACTTTCTGTCGAGAGCGAATAAAACGAATCAGTCGCTCAATGAGGTAGAGGATGATTGGGGCCAGGATCCACTTCCAAGTCTAAGGATAGAAGTAATAATACGTGTGTTAATCAGATATGGGAAGGAGAAAGTGATAGTCTGACACAGTATTTTTATGCATACTGTATAAAATGTAATTTGCACTGCTCTTCATGAGACAGCTCAATAGGTGCACTCCTTCAGCCTGTCAGGATTCGAGGAGTTTAACAATCAGAGCAATCCTTCAAACTATATCCCAGCCATCTACAACATTGAATGCTGATATTTAGCCACCACCGCTTCCAATCACTCAGTGGGGAAACATGTGAGCAAGAACTAGAACAAAACGAGGTCTCTGTAAAATGTAAATAATGCTGGTGTAATTTGGGTAATTGTGAATTTCTGGTTGTGCTGGTTAATGAAATTCACAAAATGACATCATTATGCCACGTTGTGCAATTATGCTGCACTTGTTGCAGATTTTTAGCATGGACACAAATGAAAAGAACATGAGGAGCAGGTGTTTTTCACGGTTCTTTTGTTTTTGGTGCTTGTTTTGGCCAAAATTATATATATTTTACTAAATGCCAGGTTTGCATTTTGCACAATGAGGAGTAGTTTTGGGTAATCTCCACGACATTTCACATAGTTATACATAAGCTAATTATTCAAATTTCGTACACCCCTCGAGAAAACACACAGGATATGGTTCACAATACATGATGAAAGGAGGTTATTAGAAAACCAATCAGATCCTTTACATGTTTAATCCTTGAAAAACTAAACACACAGAAAAACTTCAAAAAGGGAGAACCCAACAAAAGCAAGGAAATATGCGGAAAGAGTGCTAACTGCACATAGCAAATTGGTCCATGAAAGCGCATGTTGTCAGGTGAGTGGCAAATGGCAATGTTGCATAAAATGCCTCTCCTTTTCCTAACAATCCACCCACGTGCCATTGTAAATACCTACATTGACGCTATATATCCTCCCGTTGACCAGGCATACACCTGCGAATGCTCTGCAACATGGACTTTAAATGGAGACCCACACATCCGTTACTTGTTCAGATCCTTAATGCCATTAAGTGCAGCACCAAGTCGTCAAATATGGTGGATCTTGACAAAGCTTCAAGCTAGTTCTTCTATTTACAGTTTAGCACGTATGTTATGTTTTGTACATAGGATAGCTGACGTCAGAAGAATGCAAACTGGCCTCAGATTATCGTGGGGCCACTTATACATCATATATTTCCCTTGGTACTATTTTACCTATAAAGTTTAACGTCATAAATGAAGAATTACGCCAGTCGTACAACAACAAACCGTCAGTCAATCTGTCTCCCGTTCTATGTGTCGCAATGACCTTAAATAAATGGATTAACGACCATTGATCCCCAGAGCTTTTTGCTACTGTACCCTCTGACCTAACCCAACTCGATAGACCTGTTATAAATACAATGGAATTGACTCCATGTCTCAAAAATCTCTTTCCATCTGAGATTCCTCTCTTGTAGGAAAAATTGAATGATCTGTGTCCTATGAATGCGGAAAGATGGGTAGCACGGACTAGGGACTTAAATACTTCTATTCTACTGAGGTCAGCTTGCAGAATGATGCTGGTATGGCTCTCATTGTTCAATACTGTGCCCGGTGTACATGTTATGGGGAACCTCCGGTTTACCAGATAACAAGAGGGTGTAGCACACAAACTGGGGAGGACCAAAGGCAATTTGCTGAGATTTTAGGGAAACAACTTTCAAGGAGATAAGGGTGTTTGTTATCAACTCAAATGTTTTAATTGGAGAAAGAAAAAGTAAAAACGCGTGTCCTGGGATAGCACAGAGTGAGCTGCGTGAATCCTGCCATAGAGGTGAATGCTAGGGCTGCTAAATGTTAGAGAAACATGCATCTATGAAATCGATATGCAGGCCCTGGAGGATTTTCGAAGTAAATATTGATTCCTTTAATGGTAAATGTGACATTAGGAACTGTGTTTAGTTTTCATTGGATAGGTTTTAGTTGGGGGGCCCCGATTCAGGTATCCAGTTCAGACTGGAGATATTCCTGGGAAGAGCAATCCGCCTAGAAGTGGTGGGAGAAAACACCCAGAAAGAAATAGTGATCGTCTGGAGCAGGGAAAACGTCACTCTGACAACAGTTTCCCAATCAGAACGCAGCGAGACTGAAATACTCTTGGGTGGGGCAAACACAAGAATAGGTTTGAAAGCCATTGAATATAAAACCGAGAGGTGAGATCGATAACAAATCATGAGCAGGAGGCTGACCCAAACCCCGCTCCAAGTATATGTTGCGGTGGAAACCATAGGTCTGCCAATAGATAGCTAAAGCTGTCAGTAGCGGGTATGAAAACAATATATAATTAATCAAAAGAATATGGAAAAGTACACATTTGAGAAAAGTGGAAAAGAGGGAACAAGACAGCGTACCAGAAAATGAAACAAAAACCTCAAACAGAAATCCATTAACCTCTTCCGTGCATCGGATGGCCCCCGACCGTCTGACGTCACGGTGGGCGTGTGCGGAGGACTGTCCGAACAAGCGTGGAATTCTCCTGCACAGCGGGAGAATTCTGGCCGCAGCCAAGCGGTTAAAAATAGAGGCATATTTACAATCCCCTTGCGCCACCAGAGTGTCACTTTTATTGAAGCTCCGGTGGCGCAGTGTGCTGGCCCATAGTCAAAAGGCTATGCAATGGCACTATGTGGTTTTTCATGGCCTTGTAAACGTGGACCCCTTTTTACGCATTAATCTGTGTGAAAGGGGCGTTCGATGGATGTTGCTTTGGTTGTTTCCATGCGACACCCTTGGATTCTGACGCATTCCCAGATTTACAAGGGTTTGTAAACCTGCAAATGCGTCAGATTCGAACGCCTCCCCAGGGGAAGCATAAATGCAGCACACATAGAAACCATAGGTCTGCCAATAGATAGCTAAAGCTGTCAGTAGCGGGTATGAAAACAATATATAATTAATCAAAAGAATATGGAAAAGTACACATTTGAGAAAAGTGGAAAAGAGGGAACAAGACAGCGTACCAGAAAATGAAACAAAAACCTCAAACAGAAATCCATTAACCTCTTCCGTGCATCGGATGGCCCCCGACCGTCTGACGTCACGGTGGGCGTGTGCGGAGGACTGTCCGAACAAGCGTGGAATTCTCCTGCACAGCGGGAGAATTCTGGCCGCAGCCAAGCGGTTAAAAATAGAGGCATATTTACAATCCCCTTGCGCCACCAGAGTGTCACTTTTATTGAAGCTCCGGTGGCGCAGTGTGCTGGCCCATAGTCAAAAGGCTATGCAATGGCACTATGTGGTTTTTCATGGCCTTGTAAACGTGGACCCCTTTTTACGCATTAATCTGTGTGAAAGGGGCGTTCGATGGATGTTGCTTTGGTTGTTTCCATGCGACACCCTTGGATTCTGACGCATTCCCAGATTTACAAGGGTTTGTAAACCTGCAAATGCGTCAGATTCGAACGCCTCCCCAGGGGAAGCATAAATGCAGCACACATAGAAAGAGGAAAATACTATCAAAAATTGTGTTTGTGCAGGAAGGTGTCCCTTCCCGAACAAAAACAATCATTGCTGTAACACAGACACCCTTGCACCATGGTGCAAGAGTGCCTGTGTTGGCGCTAGGCAGCCTATTGTGCGCCAGCGCAGTGGAAAACACAAGAATATATCGTATTGTTATAAATAGGACACATCCCTTCACTTTCCTAATGTGTTGTAAATATGCCCCATATTTTGCCAACAATTATGTTACTCTGTCATGAAAATATCAAATACCTTAAAAACATGCATGTGCTAGAGCAAAGTTGAGGTGGTTTAGTGACTTCAGATCAGTGGTCGAAGTGTGGGGGGTGGGGGGGGAAATAAATAGACAGGGCACGGCGTGCCCCTACTTCTTGAATTCTAAAGATTCCGTTCCCCTACTTTTATTTTTAAAATGAGTGCCAGGACGCAAGAAATTTCCATCGCCTATAGATAAAGTCAGCGTTCCCGGCGTTCGTGACGGGCGGGTGGCAGAGAAGTAACAGAACTCCGTCTTTTCCTTCTTGCCCAGACAAGACCAGACCTGCCGCTTCAGCTGCCCCCCCTCTCTTTCCTTCTTCCCTCTCCTTCTGTCCATCAGTTCTTCTCTTACTGAAAACCGTCACTTCAAGACGGGGTTCTCACTCTTTCCTCTTTTTTTTAATTTTTTTTTTTTTTATTTGCTCCCCTGTGAAATGGATCCAAAAAACACTTTGGAATTAAAATGCCAGAAAAATACGACATTTCCAGCAAAGTGCAGCATCGGGAATAAGAGGTTATAAATATGAAAAATAAATAAAGTAAGACAGAGACGTAGCAAACTGGCCAGATTGATTTTATTCACACCCAAACACATTAGCACCACTTTTACAGAGTTTGCCAGTGAAGCTCTTTTTTTGCTTTCTTGTGTTTGTTTTCCCTGGACTTGGAACTAGTGCACCAATCCTGGAGGTACTGCAATGTGTGGATTGGAAGAAAAAAAAAAAATGTGTACTGCGGCTCTGAGTCCAGGGATGTGGTCTTTTTACCATACTGCTTACATTTTGTAAGGATAGAAGCAATGGATATTGAAATGGGTCCATTCAGGGCCCTGTAGTTGTGTCCTTAACTTTTCAGACAAAAGCACTCACTGATTTCTGAATAGTGAGTGTAAAAGCGTTCAGGTAACCATGTTGTTCCTGCTTACATTTTACACGGTTTGCTAAATTTTGCATTCCCTACGAGCGTTTGCTTTTTCCAGGATGTGGTTACTTTTTTTTTGTAGGCCGCATATTGCTCGTCTAGTGCGTAATAAAAATTGAGCCACATCCAGGTGTTTATAGCCTGCAACAATTGGGTTGTAGTTGAAGGCAGTGTGAGTTTCTCAGTGGGGCAGTATGGTGTTCAGTGGGGGAGATGATGTGGCACTATTGCCAGAGCTGTTGAATTTGGAACTGGGTAACCAGGCTCAACCTTAATAACCAGTCCGCCAGACCACTCTCCTGAGAGAGCACGATCCCATGCTAGACCCTAGAAGACTTTGCAAGACCTTAGAAGCCCTGGTGTCGTAGCACCAGCAAGTGGACCCTAGCATGACAAGTATAGGTTAACCTTCAAGGCTTGTCCACCACAATCCATACTGAAGTTCACCTCCAGTCTTGCGGGCATGCCTAAGAAACAGCACACCCTAGAACAGTGACCCTGTCACTGAGGTCACAGGACCCTTGAGAAGGGCCAGCTCTAGGGCAGTGTAACCGGTGTGACCGCACCGGTTGCTGACTTTAGGTGGAGGCATTATGTTTGCAACTATATTATGGTTTTAAAAGCGCTTTCTGACTTCTTCCTGGCCTCCAGCAATTTTCGGCAACAATAAAAATGTCATGAGGACTGGTGATTAATGTTCTTCCTAGAGAGAGAGATTGGAATTTTGTCTAGTGGAAGTTTTGACTCATGGAAAGGTAGCTCAGAGGGTTAATGTACCTTCTGCAAAGAACATGTACCATGCAGATCACAAAGTGCACATAAGTTAAAATCCTAACATAGAACAGTGAGCTATTAACTCTCATCTAAGAGCTGCATACAAAATACAAGGTTTAAATCAGAGCGTTTTTTTTTCTCCCCCCCCCAACCCCCCCCCCCCCAGTCTTTGATTATCCGAAAGTTGCAAAAAGTGTTCTTGGGCAGAATCAATTCTGATTATTAAAGAGAACCCACAACCATGGTATTACGTTTTAAAATCCGAGCTTGTGTTTCTCCACACCAATCACTATTAAACTATACAGCCTACTAGTATGGTTGTTATGTGACTCCTACACCTTGTAGTCCTTAGTCATATTTATCATTGCCTATACAGTGATGTATACACGTATAATTGATTGTCTCTGTGTAATGTGTGTGATGTAAAGTGCTCTGACACCCTACAATGGTATGAGCGGCGCTGTAAATCAAATTAAATGCATCTGAGGGGGAGTGTGGTTATGGAGACTTGAGGGGCACTGTTAAAGGGTGGTAGTGAGGGAATCCATGGCAGAGGTGGCATGGGGGGGGGGGGAGGGGGGTAAACTAACATACATTAATTTACAGGGCACCTCCAGTGCTAAGGCCGGCCCTGCCCTTGAGACCAGTCTGGTAGGTACCTCTATTGGCCTGGTTTCAGCAGTAGTAGCTGCAACTCACCACAGATTGGCAATGCAGGATTTGCGCACACACACCAAACTAAGTTCGCAAACTTCAGTCTCTCTGCTTCATTCACAAGCACCTTTAACATGCGATGCCTGCTGTGGGGCCACTGGAATCAATTATGCAGCAAAGGAGGACAAAATTATGCTGCAGTGTTGACTAAATTATGCATAAAAAAAAAAAAGGCTGCAGCGCAATGCAGTATATTTTCTGATATTTTATTATTTTGATGTGTACACGCTAACAGACTCTGGAAAGATTTTGCCTTATTAGTACCAGTGCAACATACAAATGCAGCAGTCAGAAAGGTGGTCAACCTTTGCAATAGGCCATCCACTCTGCAGCAACACAAGTCACATTTTTTATTAACATTGGATGCGTTTGAGCTACAAACAATTAATTAGTTTAAATGGTCATATCATGCAGCAGATCTTGCATTATGAGGCAAATATGGCAGAGCCATAATTATATACAAAACATTTGCAAACTAGGATATTTTGCCATTCATGTTTGAACTGCTGTTGTGGAAAAAAGGGAGAAGTGCTGATGACAGAAACTCCATGGCTCGGAGACAAATGGCTTGTGCTTCCACATTTTATCATATTTGGGACATTCGGTGATTAGAAGCATATCCCACTTTGTGAGTATATTTTAATGTCAATAAATCATTATAACCTTAAATAATCAGGTGTATCCATTGGTTGATTAAACTGGGCAGTGAAATGTCAAACAAATACTAATAATTGGGATGTTTGCGCATTCTGGCCACGCCTCTGGCTCCGCCAACTGATCCAATCCTTGGGTTATTCCCGCCCTCCGATTCTCCGCCCACAGTTCCCCTACTTTCCCCCCCCCCCACTTCGACCACTGCTTCAGATTGACCCCAGCCGATGTGAGTTTGTACAATCAATTCACCACTTGTAACCTAAACCTGCCTAATTGAGGGCCCCTTGGAAATTAGTGCCCTGGTGGCGAACCAGGAAGTTCAGAGAATTAAGAGTTAGAGATCCTGGCACACCATGGGACAATGTGCCTCACGCACCCATATTTATTTTAGATATGCTCAAGCAAACATAAACCAAACAATCTGCGGCATCCGACAGATGCATTCACACCAATCTCTACATCTTTTTTAATAATTTCAAGAAATGAAAGTAGGAATTTCCCTATTAAGTTCTTCAAGACAAAGCCTGGAACTCAGCCAAACATTTTGCTGAGCTACACCAAAACCAGCATGGGCAGGAGAATGGATGGATAAATGAATGGGTGATTAGTGGGAAAATGAAATCACTGAATGTTTAATGAAAGTATGCTCAGTAAGGGAGTGTCTGGATGATAAAAAGTGTGGCTGGCTGTAGCAGGAAATAAATACAACAGTTACCAAATTAGACATCTTCAGCCAGTCCTGGATTTGTATTCACACACCCTTTTCATTCTGAGACATGCAGTTGTGTTTTCACCATGAACTTAAAGTTTGCAGCATGTAAAGGTTGGCTCACCAAAAAGCCATGAATGGCGGTCACTGTTTTGCACAAATAGGTTTATTCGGATCATATGTACCAGCCAACACCTGAAGCAATAGCCTCTAACCTGTTCTCCTCAGAGGCACAAAGCCTTTCAGGTATAGGTATCCACACCCCATGGCCTATTGTAACCCCATCTACCATAGACTGATGACTAGTCTTTTCCTACCCAGTGAACACCAGCCCTTCTAGGAAAAGTACCATCAGTCTCTTGCCGGAGGAGATGACAGCCTCTCAGACATGTTCCTGTGTTTTGTGTTCATGGAAGATGTGCAGAATTGGATGCACTATGGGCAACGAGAGGGAAGGAACTCTGGAATAACCCCACAACACAGACACACGTCTCCAGCCTTAGAGCTGGGAAGAAAGGCAGCGGTGAGAGTGGAGAAAAACGAGCACAGCTCTTTTCTCCTCTGTGCAGCTCAACAGGCGGAAGTAGAAGCAGGGGATATCCACACAGGGCCACCACAGCTCTAATCTCGCAAAAGGAAGGCATAGATTAGCCCCACAGTCCAGGCGCACAGCCCCTGAATGAAAGCTGTATTTTATGTTGCCTTGACATTGAGATGGGCGTGGAACTGCCACAGTGCTGCACCTGCAAAGAATACTTTGATGCGGTCATTCATGCCCCACAGTGCAGGGCAAATGTGTTGAAGAAACTGGGAGTAACAAAAGGCTGCGCTGGTTTTCAGGCATTGCCACCTGTTGGGCATTTGCAGCACAGCCAAGCACAAGTAAGAGGCATGGGGCTGTGGCGACCACTGCTGATAGCCACTGCCGTAAAGTGTATAACGAGCTGCCACTACCCGCTTGTGATTGGCTAAAACAGAGTGTACTTCAAACCACACTGCACATCTGCGATGCATTGCATGCCAATACTAGCAGATCATCACTGCTTAGGTAGCAGAGCATGCTCAAAGTATGGGACCTTTGAAAGTCCCATACTGCAGGTAGGTGTGGCCAAATTTTGTTTGTCACATTTTGGCACTAACACAACCCCACAACAAGCCAACTAATGCTCTAAGAGGGAATCCCCCTCTCACATGTAAAGCACCTTAGCGAGTGCTACACATTTCTCAAAATTACACAATCACTTAAATCTAAGTAATTTGCACCTACACACTTTGGTCCTGAGGAAAGCCAGTTTTAATCATAAAGGCCTGGCTGAAACATGTAGACCACACCTGGATGTAGGAAACCCCAATTAACATTCCTATAACATCCAACAGCCTTTCTTAATGCTAGCAGTGACCCAGTTATTAAAATATAATTTACCCTCGGGTACTGGGATCCCTGCATAGCTTTTAAATCGTCACCTTCACGTCACTACACTGCAAATTCAGATACATACCTGCTCCGCTGTATCCAGGCGTCGAAGCACACCCGGGACACACTCTGTGTCACTGGGTGGGCCCGATGATGAAGCATGCCACCAACTAGGTTGGTGGGTGAGGGCTTCATGAACAAACAAAATGGTGTGTACCCTGCCCTACAGTCTTGAGTCTATGTAAATTCACAAATAGGCTAGTCCTTTTTGATCTCACATATAAACACCGGGGACACGGACTAGCTACCTAGTCCCCTCTCTCTCTCTCTCTCTCTCTCTCCTTTGATAAGGATACACATCCTGTGTGCCCTATGCCAGTGGTGTGGGCACAGGAGCATGAGCCCTGTGCCCCTACAGTACCCAGGTCCATTCCTGGGCACTGTAAGTGCAGTGCTGCCATTTAAGAGTATATGGTGCTGAGAGCTCGTCAAACACAAACTCCACAGCACCATGATGGCAACACTAAAGATGGAGATGTTTGGTATCAAACTTCGGCATATTAAACCCGCACTGATGCCAGTGTAGGATTTAATGTACAAAGCACTACAGAGGGCATCTTCGAGATGCCCCCTGAAACCTAACCTACAATCCACGTCTTGTCTGGGAGGCTGCCTAGGCTGCCACACAGCAGACATGTTGCTGGACCCCAGGGTGGAGAGCCCCCGCAACAATGCACATCTTGGGCAAGGTGCTAGGTGTCCTCCCCCAGGTTGGACAGGGGGAAGCTTCAAAGGCAAGCCGCCTTTGTGAGCTTCTCCAGGCCTCTTGCTGTACCCAGCAACTGGCCCCACCGGTTCTGACCCACACTCTGGCGGGAAGACTGTCCGGAAACCCCAAGTAAGGACAGCCTGCCAACCCCACCCCTCAAGTGGGAGAGGCGAGGTGAAGCACTTCTCCAGGCGCTCGCCATCTTTAAGATGGGAAGTCCTGCCCAATCAGGACTAGGCTACTGCCCCCCTCCCACAGGAGTGTGACAGGATAGGGGGGGTGCACCCTCCCCAGGGCAGGGACCTATTGGTCCCTGCCCTTTACCTACCTGTAACGCCCCTAAATCTAATATTTAGGGGCACCCTGAACCTTCCTTGTTTAGATTCCAGATTCCAAAAAAGCAAAGAGCAAGAAGAAAGAAGACCTGCCGTGCAGCTGCTAAGAAGAGGAAGACACCAACTGCTTTGGCCCCAGCCCTACCGGCCTGTCGACCCTCGAACCTGCTCCTGCTCCTGCTAAATCCCTGCACCTCTTGTCGCCAGCAACCTCACAAACCCCGGAGGACCTGGCTACCTGGTTACGGAGCAAGTTTCTAACTCCTGGCATCAGCCCGGAACCGCAAACCCTGCACCCACTAAGCCTGGCCTGTGCCGGAGTGGACAAAGAACCAGAGGACGTCCCCCCCGGTGACTGTGACCCCAAATCCGGCACCGAAGGACCCACCTCGACGCTCCTGACGACGCCTGCAGCCTCAGAACCAGGGACCCCCGCCCCCCCCCCCAACCGCGATCAACAGAGGGTAAGATTTCCCGACATCAAAAGGCACCCCCTGTGCCCGGCTCCTGGGTACCTACCTATCCTCCAACTACCCGCTCGAAGTGGTGGTGGCAGCCAAAGAATCTTCGTCCCCGAGCTTGCAGCCTTTGTTCGTCCTTGAGCTTTCACGTTGAATTCCATTGAGCGTCCGAAGGCTCAAAAGCAACCTGCACCCAGCCGCCCTGGCAGTGCAACTTCTACTCCTACCTACTTCTCCATTTGCCCCGAGCAAGTGACCAGGAGCCCAGCTCCCACAAGCCGCATGGCCTCCTAGTCAGCAGCCACCAACCAAGGCCCCCCTGCCTCCCATAGGATAACATTGGGCCTAACTCACTCTGCACCCGGCCGCCCCAGTGCCGCTGAGGGTGTAACAACTGTACCAACCGGACCCTAGAAGAGACCCGAGTCTGTGCCCAGAATCTTAACACTGCCAGTCGAGTACTTAACCAAAAGCTGATACCCTATCTTCCATAGGGTAACATTGACTGGTTTCTTCTGAAATTTCTTCTGTGTGGAGTTTCCAAAACTTAAAATATTCACACACAAAAAAAAAAAAAAAAAAAAAAAAAAATCCACCCGAGTAACGAAAATGGAAATACTCACCTGCTATTAGGAGAGCTCCCAGTGCTGGATCTTGGTGCCCAGCACGGACCCTGAAAAGTACTCACAAAACGTACTTCCCACTAACCCAATTTTCTCCCATTGGAAATCATTGACTGTTTTTCTGTGAAATGTCTACTAAGTGTCGATTTTTGCAAACTACAAATATTCTTTAAAAATCTTACCAACTGTGAAAACGTAATTACTTACCCGTTTTAGATAGAGGTCCCAGTACTGAGCCTAAGAGCCCAGCCCTGGATTACAAAAGTAACGAGAACATACTTTACCCATAACTTGAATTTTCTTCCATAGGGAACCATTGACTGTTTTTCTATGAAATGTCTTCTGTCGATTTTACAAACTTATAAATATTCCTTAAAATCGCCTGTACAACTTAAGCGCAGTTTCTCAACTGCTTACAGGTGGTACCCTAGTGCTGGATCCAGGATCCAACACCGACCTAGAAAAAGTAACCATAACCCCACTTACCTGCTAAGTGAATTTCCTTCCATAGGATAACATTGGTAATTGGAAAGAAAAAAATTTGTCAACTTTTAACATAGCAAAATATTGCTTAAAAATCACAACAGTAACTTAACCGAATTTACTCACTTGTTTCCAAGAACTGTCCCAGGACTGAATCTAGGATCCAGTCCTGGAGTTAGAGAGAAGTAATTCTGAAAGTAATTAACTGCATACAACTTAAAGTTCCCAATGAGCTCAATGTATTATTGTGTTTCAAATTGTGTTGCCTATTGCAACAACCTGTAGCTATTACCTACAAAAGTCAATTGCATATTGCAAAAGTATTTAACTAAAGCATCTCATTCTGAGAAAGTATATTTTTGATACCTATTGTTGGTTCTAAAATAAAACCATATATGTTTTATATAAACCATTGGCCTAGAGTTCAGTTCTTGAGTGTGTGAGACCATTTGCTGACTGAGTGTGTACAACAAATGCTTTACACTGTCCTCTGATACTGCCTTACTGCTCGACCAAGCTACCACTTTAGAGAGTAAGGTTACATCTAACTTTAACCTCTGCCTAACCTCTGGTGACCGAGGACTCCGTACACGCTGTACATATTTGGGAACAGTAGATACAGAGCCACTTTCTCACATCGATGTTTTGCGGTCTCTGAAAAATTGGATGATACTGGGATGACTAATTGGGCATCATCTGCATAAGTAACTGCAGAGAACCTAAAAGATCTACTAAGTTTGGCCAATGGTGCTACATAAATGTTAAAAAGGGTCAAGCTAAGAGAAACTCGGGGGGACACCACAAGGAAGAGAGAAGGGGGGGGGGGGGGGGGGAAGATTTAAAATCCTCCATTGCTACAAACGGAATTATGTCTGACAAAAAAAAAAAAAAAAGATTTAAAAAAAGGTAAGAGCTTGATCTTTAACCCAATGTCCTCCAGCATATTCAGCAGGATTTCGTGATTTACAGTGTCAAATGCCCCTGAGAAGTCTAATAGAACCAGCACTGCACCACTGTCAGTCTGATCTGTTCTGAGACACGTATCGATGCCAATTCTGTACTGTGAGGTTTCCTAAATCCAAATTGGCCGGGGTGTAAGTGACCCTGGTCCTCAATGAAGGCTGTCAGTTGAGAATTGATAGCTTTCTCAATTATTTTGACTGGCAGGAGCAATCTGGAAATAGGACAATAGTTCTAAGGGTCTGTGGGATCTAAATGAGCTTTTTTTTTTTTAATTAGAGGAAGGATGTGTGCTATCTTCCAGACACTGGGAAATTTTCCTGACTTTACCATAAGATTAAAAGTTTCCTTTAAGTAGCCAGAGATAGTGTCAGCTACCAAATGATTTGTTTTAGGTGGGTACGGATCCGAAGGGGACCCTGACTTTGTTTGCAAAAGGATAGTTTTATTTTTCTCCCGAGAAAAAAAAAATCAGTGATACAGACTTTACATTAATTATTTTCAGTTTGGGAATCATTGCGACCAATCAAAGGATTAGAGGGGGAAAAAAAAAAAAAAAAAAAAAAAAAAAAAGAAGAAGAAGATTAAATACTGAATGGACCTTATGTTGAAAAAAGGAAGCCAGTGAATTGCAGAAAGTTTGGTCCATGCCTGGATTCCTTTTTTCGGGAGGTTTAGATAACTGTTTGATATTAACAAAAAGTTATTTTGTAGAATTTTTTGCTGTTTCTATCTTCTGAGTAAAATATTTGGATTCAAATCTCTGATCTGTATACGAAGCTAAAATAAGTTTGCATTTCTCTTTTTCCGAGTTCTCATAATGGCACCTCCTTTTACTTTCCTGCCTACTACATGCTTGTTTATGCAGTCTTAAATTTTCTGTGAACCAGGGTTCAGAGTGTCCCGGTCTCTCCTCTGGATTTTAGCTGGCACTATTAGCTCTGTGGCTTTATCATCCCACAATGAGACACTAAATTAGATTTAGCAATATTTATTATTATACAGTAGCAGGTCTGTGAAAACAATGTCACAGACCTATGGCATTAATTTGTGTGACTTGTATACACCGGCTGATACAACTAGAAGGCTTTTTCTAACTGAGGGAGCGTCCTAACCTAGACACAACAGAAACATTGTGTTCTTTCCATGAAAGGAGTGTGATACGTTGCATGGGCCCCCATGTGAGGGTCACTTGAGATGTTTATGGTCAGTCATGATAGCTTATCAGACTTGGGGACATTGAATATGGGGAAAGAAAGGAATGGGATTCCACAGGACAGGAACAACAAATGTAGAAACAACACTGTCACTCACACAGGGGTAAGACTGGCCTCTCCAAGGACCTTTCAAACTGACCCAACACATTAAAATGGATAAAGGGAGCATCAGGTCTAATCCAACAAAACATAATTTGTACAAATTTAAATGCTGCTAAATAAATGTAAAAGTTTGAAAAATATCAAAATGCATCTGTGATAAGGTGTACTCAATCACAATCAAGAACGCTTGCTGGCTGCTGTGGGCATAGGGAGGAAAGGAGGGCTACGAGATGCAGCTCAAATGGCAAAGAGCTACATGGTAACTGATAGAAAAGCAAAGACCCTGGCTTTGTCGCCGACTCTCCCACTACATTGACAGCACCGAAAGATGCTGGACACAAAGATTTCATCTCTTGAAGATACCAAGAGGCTTGTTAAATGGAGGATTTAGTCACTGGACTTTAGACTCTTGGATGGCCACTGCAGTAGCAAGTAATCTAGATCATGGAGGATCAGATGAGAGCCCAGACCAGGCATCGGACTCTTTCCATGAAAATTCCATGGGCAGTACTGCCCTTGCACAGGAGCGGAGGGTGGGCTCACCATCCGTAACTTCAGTGCTGTTGGTGCCTTTGCCATGCCACCTTTGCAAGGTCCAATGCTCCAGGATGATGCTATATTCTTGGTGGTGTGGGCCCTGCAAGCGGTTCATGGCGAGGGAACTGACATTGCATTAAGTGAGCTTGCTGATTGTGTCTAGAGTTCTTTGCATCAGGTCCATGAAGCACCATTGCATTTCCCCCCTCTTGAACCCCTGGAGTTGCCAGGATGCAAACCCTTTTAAAAGACCTACAAATATGTAAATGTATCTGACTCGGTGCACAGAGCGTGCAGTGTCATCTCCTGGGCTAGTGAACCATGGCTTTGAGAACAGTGTGATGGTTTCTTCCACTACAGCAAATGGAGCTTCCGTAGCCGAGTGATATCTTCTGTTGTAGAAGGGAGATCTGTTCTGGTGCTGGAGTGGATGTGGGTGTGCTGTCTGCTGCCATCACCCTCTTTCTGTGAAGGCCACTCTGTCTTTGGCCTTATGGTCATCAGCATACCAGCCTCTCAGCTCCAAGGCTCCAAGGAGAGCCCGAAATGTTGGACTCTGGTAATGGAGGAGACTTCATTTCTATGAAGTGAACCACTTTGTGGATGTGTTCTCTACCAGTGAAATGGCCAAATGCTTGAAAGCGGCAAAACAGCATATGCCATAAATGATAGTTCCAGTTCCAAATGACTGTAGAGTGGGCTGACGCAGAATGTCAATGGCACGTTCAACCAGTGAGGGGGGTCTAGCCCATGTGTCCTTTCATTGTGTATGGTTCATTGATTGCAGAAATTCTGGCAACAGCTACACCTGTCTCTAGCCAGACTTATAAACAATGTTGCCTTTGTAGTGGAAATATCTGTATTGTACCATTTGTGTAGTTAATAGAGGGTTAATCATAGTACTTTCAGAGCTTATAAGGATGTCCTTAGGTAGCCAGTGGTCCTTATCAGTGGTTCGAAGGCCTGGTTAGGCCAGTGGTCCGTATCAATGGTTATAAGGAGGAGCCAATACATTAAATATTTGTTTTATGATTTGATCAAACGTCGTGATACAGCCACTTCTAAATCCTCAGCCAACCACGTCAGTTTGTTGCGGAACCCATGACTAGAGATGATTAATGGAGGCCTTGATCATCACAATCACACACTCAGTCAGACGGTCAGTGGCATGAGAGGGGGGCCAGTACACTGGTTTCTCTTTCCAGTCTGCTGGAGTGGGTCACAAGACTAGGTATTGGAGATGTGCGAGTGGGGTGGTGAATCTTTTCCAGGTTCTTCAAAAGCGTGCAGCTTCACAGGGCTTAAAATACTCTTGATGCATATTCATCAACTTTACAATAAACTGAATAGGTGTTTCCTTCCACATTCATTAAGCACTGGAATGCTGCGAGCTCCATTGAAGACAAAGAAGTGGTTCACAGCTACTAAGGACTGGTATAAACCTTCTGCTTCAAGCATTTTGATGCTTCTCCGTTTCTCCTTTATTCTAGAATATTCCACTCTCAGTGGCGGGAATAATCTAACGGCCTTATAGTCCTTCTTCCACAGTTCTTGAAGGTTTTCTTCCGCGTTATAGGCCCATGTCTGTAGCATGGGCCTATAACTCGGGGAGATGACCTTCAACTACCATAATAGCCCTCGGGTTCTAGTGACCAGTTGACATACTTAGCTGAAATCAGTGTGCACGTTTCAAAAATAAAACCCAATTTTGAAATGAATGTCCTCTTACAAATAAACTTTGAGCGACTGGTCTATCTGACATTCTGCTGAGGAATGATGTGTCTTTCACTATATTCCCTCAAAGCCATCATGAAAATTCCCTAAATATCATTAAAGTAATTTATCCGCCCAATTACTTTGTAGCTGCCCCATCGTCAGCGTGAAGGTGTCACAATGACAACTGTGTAATCATTCAGGTGGATCTCTACAGAGGATACCTTTCGATTGGCCAGGTTTCGCTCCGTGAGATCCCTTCTAAATATAGTGGTCAGAAGCAACTGCAGCACTGAGATCTGCTGAAAATTGTACTTGGGTTAAAATGATTCTGAACACAACTTTACTTTTGAAACAAAATGGGCCATTGTACTCAATTTCGATGAGAATTTGTGCCTAAAACTATGCTGCAGAGTTTTTCCTTTAGCACAACATCAATCTACAGTTTAATAAAAGCAGAAGAACAACGTAAACAATTAAAGAGATCTTACCCCAGGCTCATTTCCTGCAAACTTGGGAACAGCACATTTATCGTCCTCATCTTCTTCATCGTGTTGACCCCATTTCTTGTACTCATCCTTGCACTGATCGAAGGGCGCATGCTCCATGCTCTCGGAGGTCTGCCCACGCACCAAGCGCCTGAAGTAGAGAGGAGTACCGTCTGGTAAGGAGTCATTAATCGGAGGCTTCCCTTCTGCCTGCTCCTCCTCATCATCCCTTCCCTCTCCTTTTACCTTCTCTGCTCATTCTACATCTTGCCCTCACTTTCCCCTTCTACTTCTCTCTCTACCCTTTTGCTTCTCCCTCACCATTTCCCTTCACTCTACCCTCTTCTTTTCCTTTCCCCCCCAGCCCTTCATGCCCAACTCTCTCACACTTTATCCCTCGTTCTCATCCACTCTCCATCTCCTTTTCCCTCTGTCTGGCATCCCACTTGCCCCACCCTTCCCCTCACTTCACCTCTCCTTTCTTCTGCCTTCCTCCTCTTCGGCCCGCTTCCCCCTTTCCCTTCCTCCTCACCCCTTCCCACTCTCCTTTCACTCTTACTCTCCCCTCTGCCTCCCCTCTCCTCCTTATTGTGCTTGAATCCTCTTTTCTGGACGAGGCTTCTTCCATCTCGTGGTTGTATGAAGAAGCATCTACTCTGATGTTATAAACCCTCCATGCTCAACAGGGTATGGACTATGGAGTGCATATCTTTTTTTCCCCTCAGACATGACTGTTTTCTATCTATTGAGAAACGTTTGTGGCAATGAGTAGGCCTCGGGCATTTACCTCACCTTAAACCAGAAATAGACTTTTTTTTTAGTTTTATATCGCGAGAACTCGACCCGAAGGGATCAGACCATTTTACATGAGCACCAGTTGCGTTACAGACGCACACATTAATTTTTAGGCACGGGCAGATTAAATGATTTGCCCAGAATCACAGGGTGGTGAGCGCCCCTGCCGAGACTCGAACTCGGTTTCAAAGCTTCGAGGTCGACCGCTCTAGAAACTAGGCCAGAATTTAAAACAAATGAAAGTGATCATCCCAATCCAGGCTCTATTCCCAACTCCAGCACCTTGGGTTCTACTTGCCCACTGGGCAACACATCCCACTGCTTACTTACCCAGCTCCGTGGATCAGGAGGCCGGCAAAGAAGATGATGAACAGGTGGTGCGTGTACCAGAAGACCTCAAAGTAGCACCTGCGGATGAACTCCATGGATGACGTGATCATAAGGATCAGCGCCAAGGTGATGATCACCCCGGTGACACCAGCGATGGTCGTGAAGGCCAGGTACGTGGGGGTCTGAGGGCACACAAACAATATTCTTACTTCTAGTACAGTGTGTTTGTGGCTCAGACAGCAGAAGGTCCACTTAGTACACAGGATAACGAGCGGCAGTTAGCAAGACCTGGTGCACACAATAATGCATTTAAAAGCGGTCAAATCATACGGGTCAGAATACATTTCTCCTTTCCACACATTCTTGTTACATTTAGAATTGAATATGTACATCTGACCCACGTGCATGGAAAATACAGGAAAAACTAACTGGTCTTTTATTGTCCATTTATTTCTCCCTAGATGGAGGACACATTTCATACATAGAATATTAACCAACATGGAGGAACATTATAACTTCTCAAACTGCACCCCCCCCCCCCACCCCCCAAGCAAAACTGTGCAGTATATTACTGCTGAATATTACACAAAACACATTCTTAACTCTGCGTGAAAGGGGCGTTCCATAGGTGTTGTTGTGGGTGTTCAAACGCAACATCCATGGAACTTGACGCATTCCCAAATTTACAACATTTTGTAAACCTCGGAGTGTGTCAGAATCCTACACCTCCCCAGGGGAGGCATAAGGAGGCATAAGGAGGCAAAAGAGGAGACCTGCTTTTATTTTTCCTCTTTCTATCTGTGCTGCATTCTACGAGGAAACACCTGTAATGGTCGTTTTTGTGCTGGAAGGTATGACTTCCTGCACAAAAATAATAATCCCCTGAGCGCAAAATGATGTTTGTGCGCTGACGAATGGGAGAAGGACAGGAATGCACTGCATCTTGTACGTACGATGCATTCCTGCCCTCTTATGTTGATGCACAGCATGCTGTGCATCAGAGTATTGTAAAAGTGGCCCAAGGTCATGGAAAGTCATGCAGAGTGACTTTACATGGCCTTGAAAATATGGGGGAGCCCATAGTGCTGCTGGTGCATAAAAAAAATAAAAAAATAAACACACACAACAACAAAAAGTGACGCACAGGTGGCACAATTGGCTTGTAAATAATCCCCTTAGTGTCCAAGATGAGGCAATGCTTACTCCCACAAAGGAGTACACCTCACACCAGGGGTAATTCCCTAAACTGGAGCACGAGATGCGTTTCTTTGCTCTCAGGTAGTAAAATACTTCTGGTCTAGCTGGACATCACACAGAAAAATGTAATAAACACGCACTTTAGTGCCCTTGGTCCGGTGTAAGTTTCCGGACTAGGGACTGTTGCCCAAATGTTCTTTGCTTTTGTAAACATGCATGTGACGAAAATTTTTACAAAAAACAAAATGTTCATGTACACTAACGGAATGTACGCGAGAAAATTTTGCATGAGCAGATTTGACTTCCACATGGAGTAAATTACTCAGATTCGTAAGACCGTTTGTGAATCTGCCCAAAAATGGATTGGGTTCTTCAAGACAATGTCAGTATAATGTTCTCACCGCAAGACAGATATAGTCAAGCTGCACTTTGGGAAGTGGCCCTGCAGTCACCACGTGGCCGCTGGGGGCCTCCAGTCACCACGTGGCCGCTGGGGGCCTCCAGTCACCACGTGGCCGCTGTGCACGGAATAACGGCCTCACCTGCATTATAGTAAATGATTCGCTACTGTTTAGGGGAGGCCTTCACCACCTTGTCTTCCCTGGGATAGTTAGGCGAAAGTCACGCCTTGAACCTGTGTCAGATCTGAACCTTGGCACAGTGGTGCGGTGCCATATGATTTACGAGACAGTGTCTACACAACAGACCCAGCGCTTGTTGGCAGCTTACCTCAGACGGGGAACGGACGGGGTTCAGCCAGAAGTTGTCCGTGCGGCCGACGGCAGAAAGCACGCCTGGCAGGGTGCTGTTTCCCTCCGCTCTGCTGTCACAATACCACTCCACGTTAAACAGGTGCGCGATGGTGTGGACCGCTGCAAGAGAAGCAGGCACGGAGAGTACAGTTACAATAGTCATTTAATGCAGGCATATCAGAGAGGTATCAGAAGAGAGGCACAGAGCACCAGCCCTAGAGTACATCAATCCTTTAGTGGTGAAGTGCTGTGAAAGTGCTGCCGGCAACTGCACCTTTGGACCAGTTTTGCTCCTTTCCATATATATTTTGCACCAGGGCAAAACGTGGAGCAAACTGTGAAACGTCCCTTCTCGGTTTCCCGTTACAGTTAAAGCATATACAGCTGGCCCTTACTTCAGCAGCGCCCTGGGCGGAAGATATTTGCCGCCCTCGCTATTGCTGGAGAGTAAAAAGAGTCACCGACCTCTTGTCCCAGGCCAGTCTCCGGCTGGCGACATCCGGTCAGCAACTTTCCTCTAAACGCCTCCCCCAGCTCACCTGAATCAACCACAATGCAGCCTCGCCAGGCTGGCTCCAAGTGGTTTGTTGGATTAGGGAGGGGGGTGTTGATGACTGCCCACAGGGAGTTAGAAATAGATGGAAGAGCAAGGTAGGGGGGGGGCTGATAAGGGGCACTGTGGAACGTTAAATGCAGAATACAGAGAAAGAGGTAGTAACGAGAACAAATAAAGATATTTCTCCTCGTTACGCCTCCCCAAGAAGGCGTAGCATTTTGGCACATTCCCAGGTCTACCACTAATGCTAAATCTGAGAATGCGTCAAAATCCATGAGTGATGCATTGGAACACCCACGCAACACACATGGAACACCTCCCTGGGGCAGAGTAACGCAGAGATTTGCGCTGCATTGTGGATTTATCAAGCCACTCGGGATCACGCAAGTGGCCGTTCGAGGCCAACAAATCGCATGTCAAGGGTTGCTTGCTTTTGCACCACGCAAAGTGGTTCAAAAGTGACAACCCTTGATAAATATGGCCCACAGTTCTTTTTGCCCCTCTGAAGATTGGCGCCCTGGGCCCAGCTCCCCCCATGCCAAAAGCCGGTCCTGGAAGAATAAATAGTGCAAAGTTTGCATGCTACATTCCCGGTTACATACGCAACAAACCAGGTTCAAGAGGGCAACTTCGTTTTGTGCACAAGTGGAAAGTTGCCTATCTTGCCCCCTTTTCCTTGGCACTTGAGTAACAGGAAAGTGGGTCACCTACCAGCTCCACTTCCTGTTGTTGGCTTTTATTAATATCTGCCCACATGTACTAGTCTAGTCCTCTGGCAGAGGTGGTTATCTCCTTCCTCTATACTGTACAGACCATGTAAAATAAGCGGTCATTCTCCAGAGCACCTATCAATGACCTGCCCGTCTGGTTGATTGCAAGCTCCTCTGGCCGCTCTCTTCGGAAAGAGCTTGTCGCAGCCTAGCATGGGGGCCTTTAGCCAATACAGTTACAGCAGGCAAAGCATTAGTGAAAAGGGCCCAAAATTGCTCTGCCAACTGGGAAGACAGTATCTGCTCACTATAAATGGACCGGAATTACATTTCACATTTTTACCACTTGCGCTTGAAGCTAAAAGTAGGGCTGTAGGGTGTGCCCCAGGGTAAGCATGCACACAAAGACCAAGATGTGATCGGAGTGGTGGTTTGCTGGATCAAGTGATCGTGACACAGCAAGTGTTAATGAGCTACATTAGAGCCACTTCACCCTTCTCCTAAGCTGGGCAGCATGACCTTTGTGGTTTCACTGCTGTTCCTTTTTCTCCTTTGCACCCTGAGGTTTCTTTTTCCAAGCACTCAAAGGGGCATATTCATGAGAGGTTTGCGTCACATTTGCACCTTGCAAAGCGGTACAGGTGTGACCCAAGGCTCTGAGTCAGATTCATGAAGCCACGCAAATCCACCTTGAGTGGCCTCATAATTCTTGAGTAAGACAACGCAATGCAAATCGCTGCGTCGCCTTACTCTGAGCAAGGGAGGGGTTCCCTGGTCATTGCAGTGGGTGTTCCCAAGCAACTCCCATGGTTTAACGCATTCTGCAGCACACATAAAAAGAGGAAAAGCAGTGCTCAATTTGTGCTGATGGCTTCTGGTGCTCAGCACGGGCACTTAATCAACACCGTCTCTAATGGCAGTCGGCCATATGGGGGGGAGTGGTTTGTTACGTTTAAAATGAGCACAACACTCATTTAATATAGATTAAAAATGACAAAATACGTGCTGCATTAGCCACTTCTGTAGCTTTTAGTTAGTGAGATTGTTAGTAGTTGCGTTGGTTCAGTCATTAGCTGCGCTGGCAGCAGCAACGGGCAATGCAAGCGGCTTTGGCCTCCTGACAAAGACCCTGGTTCTTCACTGAGGAAAACACCTCTCAGGATGGTGTGTGTATTAAGGTACCCCTCCCTACACAGAAATACTCCTGCTGACAACACATGCACTCTTTGAGCCAGGTGCAAGGGTGCCTGCGTTGCCACCAGACTGCTGAAATGACACCAGCTCAGGAGGAAAGGACAGGAATGCACAATATTGGATAAATACAGCGCATTTCTGCACTTACACTTGGTGTAGGGCAGCAAAGCAAGGGGACTTGCTGCGCTGCCCTGCGCCAAATCCCCATAAATGAGGGCGTTCGTTTCTCGTCCAGATGTTAGAATCCCGAATGCCACTTCCATCTCTTGCACCCTTCTTTCCGGTTTGCTTCAGTAACACACTAAAGTATTGTCTTTGCCTCCCCACCAATCTGGTTATTCGGGTCTGGTTCTGGTCTCTGTGCAGCAGTTGTCTAGAGTGCCTCGAGGTGTCGCCATCTAGCTGTGACTGCCATCATTTATTCGCAGATTGCGTGGCCGTTAGAAAGATCCTTCCAAAATTCAGCCTCTGGGCCTTTATGTTATGCAGCTAAACTCACGAAAAACACTATGAAAGCAAACGCGCTGTTATTTTATATTACATGATAGGTTATGACATGATATGTGGCATACGATATGATATGACCACAGAAGAAACATTTCTAGTTTATACAGTTTGTCTTCCGGAGATTGGAAGCCTGCTTTAAACTGTGCACATCTACACCATTCACAGTCCCACGGGTGTTTTGTCTCACGTGTTACCTGTCAGAAGAGCAATTGTGTATCCGAGCAGCTTGTGGAAGGAGATGTTATTGTCGAGCTGTTTCCTCAAGGTACGCCGACAGCACTGAGGAGGCAAGAGGACAGGAGGAGCCGTCAGACGTCTTCTTAAAACCTACTTTGTGGCATGTTTTAATACAGGACGGCGAGCAGGTGGCAAGACAGTCCAGCGCCACCACCTGACCATTGTAAGACGTGGCTCAAGAACAACATACTATTACTCCAAGCTAGGCCCCGTTACATAAATATTTTTTTAATTCAAGATTTTTTTTATTGAGACATTTCCCAAAAACAAACTAAAGTTCAGAGGCAACACCGAAACGAAGACATCGCCAGTTACATGGGCAGTAAGCAAGAAAGCAACATGCATACAAAAGACATGACATGTGGGTTCCCTGTGGGTGCAAGATATGCAAAAGCCCGAGTTCAGCCCGTTACATAAATATTAACAGCACGTATACAATACCAATAGTCCCCATGCTCTGGTGTAGACGCACGGCTCGCAGCGGGTAGAATAAAGCAAAATAAAAAGTGTCCGGCGACATCTGCTAAAACTTTGACACACACAACCTGGAGTAGTCTCAGCAGCCCCCTGAGGACACGCGTGCCACAGCGCAGTGTGGACACAAAGAAGGGACATTCATACCTAGGCTAGCGTGGGAGCAGCTTGGTGGAAGGCAAGTTACCTGGAAACTGAGGAGCCAAGGGCCATGGAGTATATAATTAATAAAGATCACTTAATTGCAGTTACCCGTCTGGGTGTGCTTTCTGGGAGACTTAGATGACACGCCGATACTGGTGCCAGTCGATGAAGCTAGTTATGAACTCACCCTGCGTATGCAGACACGCCTGCACCGTGAGCCCATACATTAAGCACTGGCCCAGAACCAATGCTTTTAATTGGTTCTGGGGCGGAGTCTCCCAGGTATGAGCAGTATTCATTTGCTAGCAAAAGACAAAACGAAAGTAAACTCCGAAGTTCCACACTAATAATGAAAGTATCAGTCCTTTCTTCACGTGGACTGTGCTATTATGACCAGCAGGATAGAGGTCGCCCAGCGTGCTCTTTGAATGCACTCTAAACCTTCTGCCCCAGGCCTGCTTTACCAGGCTTCGCATTAGAGAGAATGGATCCTAGTGTCTGAATACCGGAATGGCAGCACGGACCGGAATGGCAGCACGGACCGGCTACTGACACCTTTTTAGGACTGTTGCTCAATCATTAATGAAGGAGTTGTTAGGGGAACCTCCCTGCCCTGAAGACTTCTCTTGTTTTCAATGCAGCATCTTCTCAAGTCGTCTTGCAGTTTGATAGGCTGTGGGAAGCACGCCAGGAGAGTGCACACTGCTCATTCAGTGTGGAAAAGAGAAGGAAACATACACATTGTTTAGTATTAACTTGTTCTATTGCCCACGCCGCCATTGCACATCATACTTTACATGCAAGGGCTTTCATAGTTAAAGTGCATGAAGCAAAATTCCCCACACGCATTAATAAACAACTGGAGGAAGACTAATCACAGGGGCATTGTTGGCCACCATCATTTACACTCTGGCCACAACACCACAGGAAAAGCAAACAACAACAACATCTCAAGAAAGTCTTGGGTCATTAGATCAGCCGAGTGAACTCTGTCTCTAGTCTAGGCCATGTTCTTGCCACATAACTTAAATCCACACAAAGATAAAGTTTGCATCATAAAACATATGGGTCCCTGGAGGGCACCCACACTTCCCAGCACCTCCTATGGATTATTGCCGACCATGCAGCCACAGAAGAGGCAAAAAGGATTTTGAAGAACCTTCCATTGTTTCCATATTGCACTCAGATCTGAGGGGAAAAAGAGTCTGAACCAAAGAACACATAGAATATGTTGCTCCTTAGCCATCTCACCCGGCCACATGCCTATTACATGCTCTGGGTGCTTCCAAACATATATGCTGGGGGGGGCACCCCCATTGCACAACAGCAGGGAACATCAGTAGTTCAGGCGATGCTACTATTTGCATTGCCATCACTGCACTTCCAGCATGGCGAGGGCCTTAATGCAATAGAGCCCTTGATCTTGAGTTGGCAGTACGCGGACAATGTACACAAATGGGTGACAAATAAAGTAAGAATCTCAAGTGCTCCTCAATGTCTTTGGTTTACTTCAAAGAGGAGGACCTCTGCGTGCCAGATATATTGCATTGGGGTGCGGGATCAGGCACAATCAGTCTGCAGTGCCAGCCAGGAGATCTACTAGGACCAATGTTTGATTAATACATTCTATTCAAAGACCGATGTGAGCCCAAGGTATTACATCCTCAGGACCAAAGAGTACCAAAAGCATTCCATTCTCAGGAGCAATGTGTGCCAAATGCATCCAATCTCAGGCTTAACGAAGACCAAATACATTCCATCCTCAGGGCCAACGAGTACCAAATGCATCCCATTTTCAGGAGCAATGTGTGCCAAATGCATTCCATTCTCAGGGGCAATGTGTGCCAGATGCATTCCATTCTCAGGAGCAACGTGTGCCAAATACATTCTATTCTCAAGACCGATGTGAGCCCAAGGTATTACATCCTTAGGACCAACGAGTACCAAATGCATCCCATTCCCAGGACCAACAAAACAAAAACAAAAAAACAAAAACCCAAAAAGTACCTGACTCCCACCGCATCACTGCTCTTCTAGCTCAACTACAGGCACAGGCTCCCAGATGGCCCTGCGGCCAATCCGGACGCTGCTCTCACAGCAGGAGAGCAGCGTCAGGATTGGCCCGAGCGCCCTAGATTTGTGCTCCCGGGAGACTGCCTTCTGTCTCCAACCGTTAACGCAGCTCGGGTTGGAGTCCGCATGCCGGTTTGGCCGTCCTGAAATGGCCTGCCAAACCGTCATGTGCACTGACAACAGTGCTCCTACCACACCCCCTTGGGCCAGTCATCTCCATGGCCCCCGCCCCCCTAGACTCTACAGTATGGAGAAAAATAAAACCATAGTAAAACAGGATTCATTACGGTTTCATTTTCACGTTTTTCAGCTGCTGCTGCTGGTGGGAGGGGGCGCTTCTCTACCATAGCAGAGGAGCTGCTGCTGCTGACTCACAGAAGTCTCTTCGTGCAATAACTTACCGAGCAGGTGCCCCTCAGGAAAGAGAGCAGGTTTCGACACACAGGCAACAGGATCAGCAAGCAGTTAAAATTCAGGCAGGCCGCAGACCCACGTGCCCAGGACAAGGCCGACTGCAAAACAAACAGTTGATTGACGAAATTATTGTGATGTAATTGCTTGATTGTCTTTTATTCATTGATCTCAAATTGTGCATTAAGGCAAGTAAATGTGACAATGTATAGAAGATGCAGGTCATTGGTCAATCTTAAAAGCCTTCCATTGATCGGGAGTTAGATCAGCAGCCAGGAGAGCAGTAGCAGGTGTCTGTGAAAGGCAGGACAGTTTCATACCAGCCAATAATCAAAAGAACTGAATGGCCAACAGCATGATTGCATTCTGGGACTTGTATTTTTAGGTTTCCTATTATCAGCATAGGCGTTCAAGCAGGCAAAGGGATGGTTCATGGAGCACGATTATTGCCTTAAATCAGTGGTGCTGGAGCAATTTTCAGAAAGGGGGTGCTTCGATCATTATTACATCTCTGAAGTCATAGGGACTGTGAAAAAAAATCGAATTGTCACCTAAAGAACAAGTATAGCAAATGAGTCACCCCATCTCAGCCGGAGAGTGGTAATAGTGTTGTATTTAGCCAGTGGTGCCTTTTGGAGCACACGGTCGCAAATGTATCACTAAAGCATGGTATGGTAATGCACCGCCATTTACTGCCAGCAGATTTTCTATTGAAAAGCCACAAAATTCACACTGACATGCATTTTTACTGGTAAAACTACTTAGCGCACAAATGCTAATGTGTGAAAACCAGGGGGCTTATTTAGAAGCCCCTTGTGCCACCGGTGCATCACTAAAGTGGGAAAAGTGACATACCGGCAGCGCAAGGGGCTTGTATAAGCCCCTAGATTTCAGCAAATATTTACCATTTGCACATCAAGAACTAAACAGCCCATATTTGTTTTGATCTTATTCATTTTTTTGTCCAACATTCTACAGAATAAAATCCTATTTGCTGATATATTTTGAAGTATTTGTACAGTTCATTTGCAGGTATTTAAATGTATTTGTGCCTCAGGAAAAATGTGTCATCCTGCAGCCTTTTTCACATTCCCTGTACCACAGCTAGATTGTCATGCAGTTCACTCTACAAAATCCTCTAACTTTGCAGTCAGCGAAAGATAAATAAACACCAAGCTCCGTGTTAAAAGAAGAAGCAGCAGGTTGCATTTGACTTCTCTTTAAACACATACCAAATGTGACAAGATAAAAACTAAATCTAAAAAGCATATTCATTGCTCATTCACCTTCTGAACTCCACCATGGCCATTTTGGGGGGGTTCTGCAGCACTCTCCGCACCCCTGTTTCCAGCCCCCCCATGCTTTAAGGTGTGACACACAACATTTGGTGCATTGGCAGCTATGGAAAGGCTAACAGTTAAAGTCTGGTCACCGCCTGCTGAGAGATTCCCCTTAGTCATGCTAAGGACACACTGCACTCCTATTGGGAACCCCCCTCTCCATTTCCTCCCTCGATTTTTCTATCCTGCTTAATTTAACTCCTAGAGCCACCTATTGACTCACTCCAATCAGGCATGCAAAATTCATAGCCAAAGAAAAACAAACGGTCTGTGGTTTAAACGATAATGTGCAAAAACACACCCAATGTGAGAATAAAAACCACGAGTCTCTTCTCTGTCTTGCAAATCTGAGTTTTTAGCTGAAGAGAACTGGTTGTGATGTAATTGGCACAACCAGTTAAAGTAATGCCACTTACCCCAAGTAGCACCCTGGTGTAGGCGTATGACGGTCCTTTGTCATACACCAAATAAAAATGAACAAACAGGAAAATGTTCAGCCCCAGCCACGCCGCCTGCGAAAAGACAAAAAGGCAAAGAAGCTGATCAGGTAAAATAACAACGTTAACATGCCAAAGAGCAGGATTTTCTCACAAGAAATGCCATTGGTTCACGGCGTCAATATCCTTATTTTTCATTACATCACCAATGGCGCATGAATATTAACTCGAGTATTATATCAGTCAATGTAGCGAAATCCATGAAAATAGACACTTGAGGTCATCATTACCGTAACTGTGCGGCGGGCTATGTTATAGGGTCTCATTTTGCTGTAAGTGTTTTTAAAGTATGGAAGGCTGGATGGGTTTGTGTTTGCTGTAGGCAATGTTTGCTTCAATATCAGAGACCTCAACAGTGAAAACCGGCCCAGTAGACCACGAAACAGACCCACAAACAGCCAACAACCGGCCCACACAATGGTCTGTGAGACTAGCCCATCGGGCACTGCCCAATTGTCCTATAGCCCAGTACTAACTCCCCTGACCATAACAGATCTTGCTCTGTTGGTGCTGTAGATGTTGCTATACAATGTGAATCTTTAAATCCCTCATGAGCCTACAGTGCCATAAACATTTTGTAAAATAAATGACACATTTTCCCAGTTTCGGTGGAGGCCATCCTGATAAAAACACATCACTAACACAGTGATTGGTAATGCATTACATTTTGAAAAAGTGGTGAGCAGATGGAATTGTAAAATATCATCCTAACCAATCAAAAAATGTGTGTATTTTCTCTCCCACACGCTCCCACTCTTACACACACGCGCACAAACACACACACAGTCCATCTCACTCATCTCCCTTCACATCTTTTTTCGTGAGTTACTTTTATTATTGGCAGAGCTTATTCAGACCTTCGATTCTGCACATCAGAAAAATATGCCTCACAATAACGCACTGTATATATTCCACTTTCAACAAAAGTATGATTAATTACAGCAAATACAAGGAAGGAAAACCAATATTGCACATCACCCCAATGTTCACAACAGAGTACTCTTATATTGCCCCAAATATTAACAAAGAGACTCCTCCCTCCACCAAGTCGATTCCAGCTCCCCCATAATCTCTTTAATTCATTAGGTTTAAAAGACATTGGTGCATTCCGACATTCTAGCCCCTCAATTTTTAGCATGTTGAACCATCATTTTTCAAAAGGTAGGGGTCCCTTCCGACCGCCAGTTTTGGAGAATCATCGGCCTTGCTATCAGAGTAATTCAAAACAGTAGTTTCTTCTGCAGTGATATTACATTAGCTTCACATGGATACCCAAAACCGCTGTCTGTACACCCAGTACATAATCAAATTCTAATATATGTAGATAGTATTCCAGTATCTCGGCCCAAAACGGTTTTATTTTAGGACAGCTCCAGATGCTATGTGTCCAATTACCTCCGCCCCCCATTGAGCATCTAAAACAGCTATCTGAAATCTGGGGATTCATTTTATTCAAGAAAGCCAGTGTTCTATACAGCAGCCATTTTTGTGTAATATTGCATATGGCGAAAATGCGCCCCCTTTAGTTTTTTTATTTTTTATTTAAAAAAGACCTTTAAACTTTACGGTACACAGCAGAGCGCCTACAACCCTGCAGGCCGGCAGCGGAGGACACATTTGCAATTATGTCGGATCACACAGCCCTGTGCCGTCAACCCGGAGGTACGGCGGCGTTGAGGAATGCAAGCGTACCGAGAGGTAGAGAAGAATGTTGCAGGTCTCAGTTTCACACCGAACAACCACCAATTAAAGGCATGATGTCCTAGGAGGCATAAGGTGCCGAACAGTCCAATTCCCCCCCCCCCCCCAACCCCTGAAACACCGGTCAACACTGCGCTATCGTATGTGCCCTTGGCTCGGGCCAGCAACCCCCCCCTCCCTCCCAGCTCCCAAAGCAGCAATGACAGGTGTCTAGCCATCTCCGGGTTCTTCCTGCACAATGGAAGGAGGCTCGCAAATGCCCCCCCTAAAATCATTCCACTTGGACCACACCTCAACCCACTTGCGAGGGCACCCTCTCGCCACATATACTGTCCTTTCCTGCAGCATGCACCAGTCCATGTCGCCAGTCCAGTCTGACAGCCTCGGCGGAACAGCGCTGCCCCAGAGCCTGGCTATGTTCCTCTTTGCTATCATTTGCCCGAGTGTCACCCAGAGCCTCCCTTTTGGCGGCAGGTCAGATGGTTCCCATATATTGAGGAGGCACCTCTTGGCCTCCGGGCGAATCTCCACCTCCCACACCTCCTCCATATTCCGCACCACCCTCCTCCAGTACCTCTGAATCTTCGGGCAGTCCCACAGCACGTGAAAAAAGGTTCCATCGCCTCCACACCCCCTCCTACATAGCGTTGTGTCCGCCCTACCCATCATATGTAATCTCGTGCAAGAGATGTAGACTCTGTAGGATCTTCAATTGGATAAGCCGCAGTCGGGCCGATATCGCAACCTCACGTGGAGAAGCCAAAGCATGCAGCCACTCCTCGTCATCTATCTCTAACCCTTCAGCGACCCAATTTTCTTTAAGGGGAAGAAGCAAATCTGGGGGGTTATTAATACGTTTTTTGTAAGTGAGGGATATGGCGTGTTCCGCGAGGAGTCCATCCAGCAATCTATCTTCGAGCGGGGAGGCTGGTGGCAGTTTGACCTCCGGTGGGATATTTGCCTGTAAGGAGTGACGCACCTGCAAGTATCTAAAATATTCGGCATCTGCCAGCTCGTATGCGTCCTGCATTTGGGCGAACGTGCGGATCCCGGCAGGTCCCCAGATGTCTTTAATTTGAGAGATGCCGATCAGATCCCAATTGCGGAACCCTTTGGTGCGCCGCAGATTTCCCACCGCTTCTGAGGCCCACAGTGGCGTGGCCATCGTGAGGACTCCGGACCATCCGAGCTTCTTCTGGGCGATGTGCCACAGCTGCACCGAATGGAGTGTCGGGCCGGTGAGTCTGCGCACACCCAGTCTAGAGTACAGTGCTATTTCATAGTTCCCCCCGGGAAGCAGCCATCTATCCATGCCGTAAGCCGGGTCGTTCCTGTCCCCGTATGTCCCTTGGTTAATCGCGGACAGGTGGGCCGCCCAGTAGTATTTACGGATGTCGGGGAGAGCGATTCCACGTCGTACCACCCCAGCGTGAGTTTGGCCAGCGAGATTCGGGGCTGCCTGGCCCAGAGGAGGTCGCGCAGCGCAGCTTCGATTGCTAGGAAGTAACTGTTCGGAACCAGGTGTGGGTAGTTTTGTAGCGCGTAAAGAAACCGCGGGAGTGAAAGCATCTTAAATAAGGCTGCCCTGCCCAGCAATGACAGGGGCAGATGCTGCCAGGACTTCGCCTCCCTTTGAAGCCGGAGCAGCAGCGGCTTGAGATTGTGCTCGTGCAGAGCCTTATTAACAGTGATGTACACTCCGAGGTACTTAAACCCGTCCTCCGCCACCCGAATAGGGCAAGTGTCAGGGAGTCTGGGAGGGTCCCACGGAGGACGTAGAGATGCGATTTGGCCCAGTTGACTCGGAAGCCAGAATTGTGACCAAAACTATTTAGTATGTTCAGCGCCGCGATCAGTGACCCACGCGGCTTCGAGAGGTAAAGAAATATGTCATCGGCATAGAGGGATATCTTATCCTCCCACCCCTCCGCCCATGTTATGCCCTGCACGGTGGCAACCTGTCTTATCCAGGCCGCATGCGCCCCCTTTAGTGATGAAAAGTTCAACAAATTCATTTTATTCCAAGTCTCTACCGAGATCTCAAGGCCCTCCTTCGACTGCCGCCACTCCAGAACTTTCTGGAATACGTTGGTGCCCCTATTTTGTCTAAGGATAGTTATGTTTATAAGATTTTTATTGCGCCCGAATACCCTAGGGTGTCTCGGCGCATGCAGAACTTCCTGATAACAAAAAGACAACTGAGGGGATTACTGGTTAAATAGCCAAGTCTTCAGAAGCTTGCGGAACACCATGAGGGTGGGGGACATTTTTATAGACAATGGGAGGGTATTCCACAGCCTAGGAGTTGCTACCAAGAAGCGTCTGTCTCCCCATGTGGAAGTTCTGGTGCGTGGCACCGGGAGCAAGTGCGTAGAGGCTGAACGTAAGGTTCTTTTGGGAACATAGATTCGGAAAGCGTCCTTCAGGAACTTAGGTCCCGAGTCATGAATGGCTTTGTATGCAATGCATAGAGCCTTGAACTTTATCCGACTCTTTACTCTCAGCCAGTGCAGATGGTGTATCGCCGCAGAGGTAGGATGACGAAATGGAACGTTGAGCAGTAATCTGGCTGCCGCGTTCTGTACAGATTGCAGCTTAGCTAGCACCTGCTCCTGAGCATTGAGGAAGAGGCCATTGCCATAGTCCATTTTTGAAAAAACAAGGGTGGTAATTAAAGTTTTTCCTGCAGTTGAGGGAAGGTATGGCAGCAACTTCTTGATTTTTCTCAACATATAAAAGGAGGATGCCGCCACAGCGTTGACGTGATGCTTGAAAGAGAGTTTATTATCGAACATGATGCCGAGATTCCTGACCTTGGTTACTGGAGGGGGGGGGGGGGGGGGGGGGGGGGGGGGGGGGGAGGGACCCATATCGCTGGGCCACCAGGTCGAAGACCACTCAGGAGAAAGCCTTCCAAAGGTCAGCACCTCGGTTTTGTCCGAGTTCAATTTTAAACTGTTATCCGCCATCCATGAGCCAATGGCCATCATCACTTCTTGGAATTTAGCGGCCACTGCGGGACCATCTTTTTGAACAGACAGCACCAGTTGGGTGTCGTCAGCGTAGGTGGTTAGCCGCAGTCCGTGAGCTTTTATAACTCTCGCCAAGTCCGCCACATATATATTAAATAGTGTGGGGCTTATCGAGGATCCCTGAAGGACCCCTTAAGGGAGAGTGAAAGTGGGTGAGTAGAAATCACCCAATTTCACCGATTGTGTTCGGTTGGCCAGAAACCAAGCAATGAGATCTTTTGCGTGATGAGTTACCCCCAGGGATGTGACACGGTCGACCAATATGGAGTGGTCGACCATGTCGAAGGCGGCGGACAGATCAAGGAGCACCAGGATCGCGCCCACCCCCCCCCCTGATCCATGATGGTCCTGATTTCGTCGGAAGCCTTTATCAAGGCTGTTTCTGTGCCATGATATTTTCTGAACCCGAACTGAGTATCATCTAAAAGATTGTGATGGTCAATGAACTCAGATAGTTGCAGGTTCATAACGGACTCAAATATTTTGGCCGGAAAAGGTAGGCAAGCAATAGGCCTGTAGCTAGCTGAGTCAGTAGGATCTAGAGATGGTTTTTTCAATAATGGTTTGATTGCTGCCTTTTTCCAGACTTCCGGATAGATGCCAGATTGGAAGATGGAATTGCAGAGATCTGTTAGGGGAGGTGCTATGACCTCAGTGAGAGTATTCAATATCGCGGGGGGGACATGGGTCAAAAGGAGAACCAGACTTAATAGAGGTAACCAGCCTACTGATATGTTCAGTTGAAACCGGAAGAAAGTTGGTGAACTTGGGCGTATGAAAAAGGGAATTCGGGGCAGCAAAACGTAAAGGGAGGAAAAATGATGAGTAGATCCTGGAGACCTTAGAAAAAAAAAGAAACTGGCCAACGCATTACACAGAACTTGAGAGGGTTCCGTCGGAGGGCCTGTAGGGGGGTTGGACAGGATGTCAACTACCTGAAACAGCTTTTTGGCTGAATTTTGAGCGGATTCAATTTGGCCAGGAAAAAGATGCTTTTACATTTTACAATGGATTTTTTGTAAAGTGCTAGGGCGTCTTTATAAGTCTGCCTATCGACAAGATTATAGTGCTTTCGCCACCGCCTTTCCAAGTTCCTGCAGTGTTGATGCTGTAAACGGAGATAGTCTGTGAACCATGGAGCAGATGGTGATACCCTGTTCGAGATAAAAGTTTTAACTGGGACCACATGGTTCACTGCATCAGAAATCCATTCCTGGTATCTGCTGGACGCTACGCTGGGGTTAGGGGGAAGCCTCGTACCGGGAGTCTACTAGAGTCTGGGAAAGAAGTGAATAGTCCAGATTTTTCCAGGCTCTGGAGCTGATGGAAATGCGGGGCATGGGTTTGAAGAAATTGCGGTTATTAGCCTGGATGGTAAAGATTAAAGCGGAATGGTCCGACCATACCACAGGAATAACTGAAGATAGGGAGATCTTGGGGTTGTTGGTGAAAAGCCCGTCCAGCGTATGTCCAGCTTGATGTGTGGGGACATCCACCAGATGCGATAAACCGGCCACGTGAAGGTCAGCTATTAGTTGGGAAGTATCTTTATCCTCAAGGTCCTCTAAATGGAAATTAAAGTCACCTAGGATGGTAAAATCCGGATGGCTTATTGAGAGTTCTACAAATTCTTCCAGGGCCAGGAGGAAGCGCGCGTGAGGGCCTGGGGGGCGATATAACAAAATCCCTTTAAAGGCCTGATTGTGGTCGATTGAAATAATGAAAAGAAATGCTTCACAATCTGGTCGACTTAGAGGGTCAGTTTTGACTCTTAGGTTAGCTTTAAGAATTATGGCTAAGCCGCCTCCTCTCCCCGTAGTTCTGTCCTGTCTCACCACACACAAGCCCTCTGGGGTGGCTGAACAGAAATCCGGGCCCGAGGAGGCATCCCCAAGATTCAGTGATAAACAAGATATCAAGCTCCTGATTAGTAATAAATTCCCTTATTTCCCAGCAATGCCTCGGGAGAGAGCGGGCATTAATAAGTGCTACTCGGATATGGCGAAAGGGTCCTGGGCCAGTAGTGTGCTTTACAGGGTGGGACAGGGGAGAGCAAATTTGCAGCCTGGACATATGGTGGGTGCAGATATTAGACAAGTAGCAGGGGGTATACATAAGCACCGATCGCTAGGGGCTCCAGAGTTAAGATCCATCAGCTGGAAATGGGAATAGTGCAGCCTAGTGCTCTGGTGAGCCAGGTCTGCACGGCTAGGGGGAGCGGCCCTGGGCCTGGTGCAGACGGGCTCGCCTTTGGCGCGCCCGCGGCGCGTACGCGCCATTAGCTCCTGATATTGCCGATGCTACTAGTCACGTGAGGGGGGTGTGTCAGGAAGGAGCTGAGGCCTGTGACCTGCCCTGCAAAAATGGTACTAAAGGAGCATTGAACACAGCTCAGAGTGCAAGGAACAAAAGGTAAAAGCAATGCGACGATATTATTAAAACAGTATTAAACTTTCCACAGTACCAGTAAATCTCAAGGACTTTGTTAAAGGGAAGTCCGCTGTGCGCTTGCACCTCGGCTCCGGATATTGCCGATGCTACTAGTCACGTGAGGGGGGTGTGTCAACAAGGAGCTGAGGCCTGAGAGCTGAGTTACCCAATAACTAATAGACCTACATGTTCGAATCTAGACTATCAGATCTTCAATGAAATCCAGAATTGCCATGATTCTTCTGAGATCAAATTGGATTAAAAAGTGCCTTATATGGCTGAACGACGATTGCATCATCATTTTAGAGTGCCTAATGGTGGATTGAACTTCAGTCCAATCCTCCCGGGAGTTCAGATGAAAAACAAAAAAAATCCACAATACCGCGATAGCCATTACTTCCCCGTCTGGAAGCAGTTCTTTAGTCAATTAAGGGAAGATGGCCGATCTAAATATCCGTTAAACGGGTTGCCCCACTAATGGCCAGTATGTAATAGTGTTAATCAGCTGTTCGTTTCGTTTTAGGCACCAATGCAAGATCTTGTATAGGACTTTTTTTGGGTGATCTGGTAAGGCGTAGGAAATCCTCTACCTAATATTCCTGAAAAATTAGGAAATCCTGACACTCCTGCACTAGCACTTTAGCTTACAACATAGTGTGTGCTTCGCTATCTGTTTTTAACTAAAAAACCGATTTTATGCCCAATACTTTGTTGCTGCTATTGTTGTGATTTTAAATTGAATTTGAATTGAATTAACTCTGACTCCCCGGTCCACCGCAGCGTTAGGCTGATCGGTGTGGAGGGAACACAGAACGCTTTCACTTCCTGGTGGTGCCATTACGGGGCGGCTATTTTAGGGGGTTGACGCTCTAGTCTTCCATAAGCCCAATCTACTTACTTAACCTAGTGTCGCACCGCGCAGCGGCACGCGCAGTGGTAGCGCCATTGACGTGCCGAAGAGGCGCCAAAGAGAAGCCAGTCTGCGCCAGTCCGCGTCCAGACGCTGCCAGCTCCTGCCTCCATCTCCTATTGCCACCATGGTAGGCATCCGTATCACATACACCGCTACATTGCTGTATTCACTTCGACCCTCACCCAATGCCTTCCGTCAACATTCGGTTCTGCCTGTTAATTGTAAGGCGCGTTGTAAGACCTGTGACTGGAGCACAACGCCTCTAAACACACGGAAACATCCCCTTATACAGAACTGGAAGATGTTTCTTCTTAACTGCCGCTCCCTGCCAAAACATCACACTGAACTGGCCATGTTGATAGAAGAACTTAAACCTGAGGCCTTGTTTTTGACTGAGACTTGGCTTCAGCTAGATATCGATCCTACTATCACATGGGCTATCCCCCAAGGCTATACTTGTAAGCGACTGGATCGTAAGACAGGCAGAGGTGGAGGGCTGGCCATTATCTATAGGGACAACTTTAGATGTCGTATCACCCCAGCCTTCACGCCAGCCTGTGAGATCCTACACTTCACTCTGGAATTCTCCCCCTCTATTACCTTTTCGGGTCTGTTAGCCTATCGACCACCGGGTCCCCTTAGTAATTTTGTCTCCAATATAACGGACTTAGCCGCCAACTTAGTGCTGTCGTCGGCTAATTTAACTCTGTTAGGCGACCTAAATTTGCACTTAGATGACCCACTTGATTCAGTGGCCAACAGTCTACGATCTAATCTGCTGGCCATCGACCTGCGTCAGAAAGGCTTTCAACCGACGCATGTTAGGGGCCATCTCCTAGACCATATTTTTAGTAATCTAGAGAGCCTAACTTCCGAAACACCTGTACCTTTACCCTGGACCGATAATTTTTTAGTACACTTCGTATGGTCCACTAGCAACCCTCCTGTTCCACAAACCTACAATAAGCATTGGGGAAGAAAATGGACTTCACTCCCACTTGCTAAATGGAAATCGGCTCTTATTGAACAGCCACCTCTGGAGGTATCGAATCCGGTCATAGCCACCATCAATTTCGACAACTGGATCTCCAGTACTCTTGACTCAGTCCTTCCAAAGGAATCCCTGCAACTAATAAATAGATCCAAAGTCGCTCCTTGGTACTCGCCTGCCCTTAGGACTAAGAAACAACTGTCGCAAATTAGAGAGAGCCTGGAGACAAGAATATTCGCATTTAAAAAAAGTGGAGTATCGAGCTGCTATAAAGCTCTACAAAAACGAAATCAAATCTGCCCAAGCACAATTTTATGAATCTGAAATCCATTTAGCTGCTAATTCCCCTAAGGAAATTTTCAAGATAGCTAAATCTCTAATCTCTCTTCCTCCCTCCGAGCGCCAGTCACCTGACGGCGCAAAAACCCGCTGTAATAATTTAGCCACTTTCTTTTCCCAGAAGATTATCCATCTATTCCTCATTTTCCTCAGGATGTGATGACTCGACGCCCACCACTACAATGGATTCCAATGCCGTGATCCCGGGTTTATTGGACAAATTTCCGCTCCTAGACTCCACCTTATTGGATGGCATAATCCTTAAAGTCACCTCGGGATCCCTAACGACCCAGCACCTCCTCAGACCCTCACTAGAGCCATTGACATCATTCGTCCTGCTATTCTCGGTGTCCTTAATGCTTCCATTATCTCGAACTCTGTTCCAGCCCCTTGGAAGTGTGCGATGGTGCGGGCCTTGTTGAAAAAGCCCACCTTAGATCAAAATAATCTAGCCAACTTCCGCCCTATCGCCCTATCTCCCTACTCCCTTGGATGAGTAAACTACTTGAGAGGCACATTAACAACATTTTAGTAGACTATCTAGAATCTAACAATCTACTAAGTGCTTCCCAGACGGGCTTCCGCCCCCAGCACGGTACCGAAACCGCTCTTATAGCAGTAACAGAAGAGACAAGAGCCGTGCTGGACCAGGGAGGAAAAGCAGCCATCATTCTACTCGACCTCAGTGCCGCGTTCGACACTGTTAACCATGCAATTCTATTACATCGCTTGAAGGGCATGGGCGTGTCGGGCGCGGCCCTGGAATGGCTGACCTTCCTGGATGAGCGTTTTTTCCAGGTATTTGAGGGCGAGATGGTCTCTTCTAAGCAACCACTCAGCTGTGGGGTTCCGCAGGGCTCGTCCCTGAGCCCCACCCTTTTTAATATCTACATGCAACCTCTAGCAAACATAGTTCAGCCCTTTGGTGTGCGTATTGTCACCTACGCAGACGACACCCAACTGGTGGTCTCCTTGGACCACACTGAGGGGTCGTCCAACACCTTAGGTCTATGCCTAGAGGCCGTTGCTGAGTGGATGCATTCTTCCTGTCTGAAACGTAATGGAGAGAAGACAGAGATCATGCTATTAGGCAACCCTCCATCCTCCACACTGGCTTCCATTAGGCCTACATGTCTTGGCTCTCCCCCCCTCCCCAAACCCCAGATAAAGAGCCTTGGTGTCTGGCTTGATAGTGCGCTAGATTTCTCAGTTCAAGCTAACAAAACTGCCTCCACTTGTGTAGGGCTAATGAAAATGCTTCGCAAAGTCCTTCCTCTACTTCCTTTTCAGGCCAGGAGAGTTAGGATCCAGGCTCTGATCCTCTCCCGCCTTGATTACGGGAATGCTTTATACTTGGGTGCTCCCGCAACAGTGATCAATAGGCTCCAAGTTACCCAAAACTGTGCCGCCCGACTTTTGTTCAACATCCCCCGCTGGCAGTCAGCCAAGAAAGCTCTTAAGGAGCTGCACTGGCTTCCGATGGCTGCCAGAGCACAGTTTAAGGCCATGTGCATTGTGCACAAATCTTTTAATCAAACTGGCCCTGCCATTCTGTCTCCCTTTGTGGTGCCCTACGTCCCTTCCAGATCCCTCCGTTCCGGTTCACTGCACCTAGCAACTATAACAAAGGTCACAAAAGCTCGATGGGGTGGCCGTTCCTTCTCTCACACTGCTGCCAGACTCTGGAACTCCCTTCCCCAGGACATGAGACAGATCAACAATCGGCTGGCATTTAGGAAAGCCCTAAAAACGCATTTGTTCGCCAAAACGTGTTAATGCATCTTGGAGCCGTCATAGGACTCTGCTTAAAGCGTGACGAGGCCTCCGGGCAGTTACGCGCTATATAAATAAAATTTTTCATTTCATTTCATAAAAATAAAAAATCATCCATCGTTTGAGACTCATTGGAGCTTAAAAAGTCTATAACAATGTGCAAAATTCAGAAAATAGGCTTTTAGATCGGGCAGAGCGAGGCCTCCGTTCTTCCCAGGCCTTTACAGAGTGCCTATCGCCAATCTATGTGTTTTGTTAGACCAGATAAAAGCAGAAAACCTTCCCCTCGATCTCTTTAAAGAACTTTATCTTAAAAGCACAAGGGACAGCGGCGAATAAAAAAATTTAACAAAGGTAAAACTGACAATGCAATACGCTCATTATTGAAATTGGTAGATTGACCCATCTCGAAAAGAGTGCCTTATTTTACTAATCAGGGGGTAATCTTTTAATGTGCATAACTGGTTAATATCCTCTGTTGTGTATATCCCCAAGTATTGCTTTGGATTGGAATTAACTAGAGGGTGGGCACATAGAATTGTAAAATGTTATCCTACCCAAGTAAATTAGATGTGTATTTTCTCTCCTACACCTTATCTGCCTGTCTCATCCATCCATTCTCTCTCTCTCTCTCCCCCCCCCCCCCCCATCTCGCTCCCGTTCTCTCTCTTCAAAACTTGAGTATTTCTTCTCTTTCTATTTTGAAAGTTGTATTAAGTATGACGAATCTGTAAAATGCATTCTGTTGGTTCTTCCTGAACCTCCCAAGTTACCGTGCACTAGTACAGTCATGTAAAACTGAAACAAATAGAAAAACACATTGGGGCATATTTATAATTTTTTTTCCATACAGCGCAACACAGCAAGCCACCTTGCTGTGCTGTGTGAAAGGTACAGGGCAGAAATGTGCATTATAATGTTAAATACAGGACATTCCTGTCCTCTCCTAGCAATGGCACACTTTTGGTTGCCTAGCACCAACATAGGCACCCTTGCATCATGTTGCAAGGGTGCCGGCATTGTAGGCAGGATTGTTTTTGTGCAGGAAGCGACACCTTCCTGCAGAAAAACAATTCTGAGAGGCATTCTCCCTCTTTCAATGTGTGCTGAGAAGGCATTACACATAGAAAGAGGAATAATAAAGTTATTTCTCCTGGTTACACCTCACCTGGGGAGGTGTTGCATTGTGGCGCATTCCCAGATCTACTACTTTCCTTTAGGTTTGTCAACCATGCAGAGCCTTGCAAGGTTGCCTTGCTTGGCTTGATAAATCTCACTTGGGGATTGTGTCGTCTGTGCTCCCTGTTGCTGCACAAAATATGCCTCATTGGACCAGCAGTGTGTTTCTTAAGAATAAGTGCCTACAATCAAGATACTAAGTAGGAAAATAAAGATGGTGGGAGGGGCAAACTGCCAGTAAAAGACCGAAAACGCAAGCAACGCAAAAAAAAAAAAAAAAAGAACTTTGTGGCTTTGACAGCAACGCCGCAAAAAGTATCAAGAGCGTATTAAGAAAACCGTATGAAAGACAATTGCTGCTTTTGCTCATATGTGGGTTTGCAAAGAGAAATGAAAGAAAAATTGAGTAAAGCATTTCTTCCAAAGCATATATATCAAGCGCAATCCAAGTTACAAAACAAACCACCTGCAGTGGGTTCACAAGTAATCACTTGATCTATGTTTCCTTCACTTTCAATCACATAAAAAAGTAGCTACCAGGCTGCATACCTCTTTCGCCACCAAACACATAGGGGCAGCACTCTCAGACTGGAATGCTGGGTGTGGATTGTGGCTGGTGGGTTGGCGCAGGGATGGCTTTGGTGGTGCTTCTGGATTTCTCTGCCTTGCACCAAGGGGTATTCCCCATGGTGCCATTCAGTGGATTTCTCTACCTTGCACCAATTGGGTATTCCCCATGGTGCCATTCAGTGGCAGTAAGCTAAACCAGGAGAATGTCATTGTCGTGAGGCAGTGGTGAGTGTGGGTGGAGGGGTGGCTTTTGAGCTTTAAAGTTTTGGGAATTAGACGCGGTCACAGTTCTGCAATTCCGTCCTTGCTCTTTATTGCCTAATCTGGCAAACACGTGTTTCGCAACTAGGTTAGATTGCTTCTTTAGGGCCACATGGTCACAAAATAGTCACTTATTAATTTATGCAAATATGCATGTATCAATTACAAAGGAGGCACTAAGTCTATTACGCAAACCACTACGCTCTTAGGAGGGCTAATGAATGCCAGAATCGAAAGAAACTAGAGCAACTAATTTAAGTGACTATTTTGTGAAAACACGTGGCCATCTAACTGTGAAACACGTATTGCCAGATTTCGTAATAACGGGCTGAATCTGAGAACTGGGCCCTCGTCTAATTGTTTTGACCATTCTTACTTGGAACAACATTTACACCCAGCAAAAGGCAGGTAAAGGGGTCCCCAGTTTTTGAATGCAGGACAGATGCCCACAATTCTGGCCCTTATGGTGCCATCCCTGGGGGGTTCTTGGTTCCTGGGCCAGGTCATATAGGGACTGACTCAACATTTTAGGTGTGCAAGGGCCAGAGGCGCAACTAGAGCCAAATTTCGGGGGGGGGGGGCTGAGCAAAAATTTCGGGGGGGGGGGGCTGAACTTTAAGCAATTGGCAGAGTGGAGCTGCAGGGGCTCTTAGATGGGGTGAAACAACAGCAAGGCCTCATTAACATGCAAATGGTCTTTTAAAGACCTGTGAAGTGCTCGGGTGCGGCTGCTTTTTTGCCCAGGAAGGTCTCATCCCGGGCTGCCACACACGACGGGGGGGGGGGGGGGGGGGGGGCTGAAGCCCTTGGAGTCCAATGGGTGTTGCGCGCCTGGCAAGGGCTGTATGGGCACTCACTGGTAAAAATGATGTGGCTGATATTGCAGGCCCTTTGCAAAACCAGCCCCCAGTAACAAAAACTGTGCCCTAGGGGTCCAAAACCAGCCCCCCACCCTGGCAGCCCATGGGGAAACGTCTGGTGTCAGCTATGGCAAGTCCGGCCCTGTGGACGATGGCAAGGGATAATCAAATACATTTGTCAAAATCCCCCCCCCCCCCCACCAGGGCCCCAACACCCCACCACTCTCACCTGCACGGGCTGCTGTTGTGCACGGTCCATGCAGGTAACAGTGGAGGGGGGGCGGGGTTCCGACAGACAACGGTGAGGGAAAATTAATTTTCCCTCTGCATCGTCCCTCGAAATCCCATCCAACGTCGCCACACCACTGTAACCGATAGATGGTTATTGGTATTCGCCTGAATGACTCATTTTATTGACCTCGGAAGGCTGAGAGATTCAAACTTATGAGGTCAAACATACCTACAGCGGATGCAAAATTCTGTTGAGCCACCAGACCCAGGTCACTGTGCCGTGTGCTCAAAGCATGAACAGCAACTTCAACTCATTGTATGCAGTGTTTTTTATAAGCAAGCACTTGGATGGAAAGTTTGCATACAAGTAATTTTGTAGAACATGTAAACTGAATTATCTTGCGGTGTCATCACCAACCCACTCAGGTGGCATACGTGTGAGCTTCCAGCTCTCTGCAGTGGGTGCATTGACCAGCTGAGTATCTTACCAGAGAGGGAGGCGTTTTTCAATGTGTCAATGGAATGCGTTGAATCAAGATTGCTTTTAAGATTGATGAGAGTGAGGGCTAGTGCATAATTCACTTCAGGGCGGAGGTCACTTGAGAGCTCTGTCGATGCCCCAGTAGTGAGTCAGCAGCTGTCAGAGGCTTTGAGATATCACCCTGATACAGGCGTGCAACACCCATTGCACTCACAGGGCTTCAGCCCCCCCCGTCGCGTGTGGCAGCCCGGGATGAGACAGCTTCCCGGCGCACACACAGCCGCACCCGAGCACTTCACAGGTCTGTAAAAGACCCTTTGCATGTTAATGAGGCCTCGCTGTTTCACCCCTTCTAAGAGCCCCTGCAGCTCCACTCTGCCTACGGCTTAAAAGACTCAGCCCCCCCCCCCCCCAATTTTTTCTTAGCCCCAATCCCCCCCCCCCCCCCCGAAATGTATCTCTAGTTGCGCCTCTGCCCTGATAGAATGGTTCGTTCCAGTGAGAAGGGGTTACCGTCAGTCCCTCCTATTCCACGATCTATCTGTGGAGGAAGAGTTTCTCCTCTGTGGCCCCAAGCTCTGGAACAAATTACCTTTGTCTGTTAGAACCTGTCCTGACTACAGTAAATTTAGGAAAGCACTAAAAACGTCCGTTTTAGATTTGGTTTCAGCCCATTTGTGCTGAATGTGCGGCGAGATACTCCGGTAGGGGTGATTAGTGCACGTTATCAAATCATTCAGCACAAGGTGCAGGTCAGAATAGACGTGCGTTGCGTGAGCTCTGTGGATAACTGGGTCCTGCAGCAGCGGTCCATGCTGCAGGTAGAGATGAAGGCGTACTTTGGGAGATCCGGTATGACGGCCCGTGAGGCAATTCAGGCTAGAGGGCGGCGTGAGAGCTTCGCGATGGTGTCCTTATTGCTGCCGGGTGCAGGCTGAGATAGGAAGATGCGTCACTGGGGACAGCATTGCACCGGGCACGCCAGAGGCCAGGTGAGCACGCGCTGCTCCGTCCAACATGGAGACCCCTGCTGTCCCAGAACCCGTGCCACGCGCAGCTCAGTGAATGCGCTGAACGGGCAATAGTGGAGTCACAAGTGTCCACATAGTTGATCTAGGTTTGACAACCACCATGTACATGTGTGTAATACTCAGTGTGCTTTGAGTAGTTAATCTATTCTAAAACAAATATATTTACCAGCTAAATAGATTTCTTAGGAATTATACTATGGAAAGGTTGAAATTAATATACACTACATATTGAACCACACTGAAGGTGTCATTTGCAGACACGACTCTCCCCTAAATTCACTGGGTCCCACCCACAACTCTATTTCCAGCCCACTTAACGAGGACTGAAAAGCACCCCCATCCCACAAAACGTCCTTATAAAGTTACGCCTCTACCAGGATCAGAGTTTAAGTGGGCCGGGTCTCGCCGGTGCTGAACACCAGAAGTTTTTTAAAAGGGGCCTCGAAACGGGTCTCTTTCGGGCTCTGTTAAAGGCGGTCCGGACTGCAGTGACAGCTGTCTGCGGTCACTGCAGTCCGGAAAAAAGTGCCAGGGCCCAAAACAGAGCCCGATAGAAACGTTATGAGACGGTAAGCACATCGATGTGCGCCTGCTCACTTCTCACCAGTGGAGAATTTGCGGCATGACGTCATGCCAGGTGAGGTTGTAGGGGGAAAGGAAATCCTTTAAAGAGTAATTTTCTTTTTGGGTTCCTCTTCTCTTATTGAAACGCAAGAGCAGCAACATTGTTGTTGTGTCACCAGGGCTTTAAGTGGAAGCTTTTTAAATATTATACACAAGCCATAGTTGCTGCTTATTTATCTCATGCAACTAACAACCATTGGCAAAGCCAATAGTCCTGACTGGTTGTATGTATGATGTTACTTGTTGTATCAATCTGGATGCAATGATAGAAACAGCAAAAAACAAGTCGGGCGGCACACTTCTGGTACACACAGATTTTTAGTGGACGTGTTTTTAAGCGACGCCCCTAATTACATTGGCCACGCCCCTTCATCCCATTTAAAGTCCTTACCAGGATCACCCAGTAATAAAAATGATATATTAGCGAAATCAATGCTCCTTCACAAAACAACAAAAAGTACATTAAAACACAATACTTACAAGAACTACAGCCGAGAACCAGTGGTTGACCACCCTGTTGCCCATCCTCGCGTCTTCGGAGGGGGAGCTGCGGTGGGCGCTGCAGGGGAGTTCTTTCTTCTATGGCCTTGCTTGTGTGATGGTCGCGTCCACGCCGGGTGTCCACGCTGCTGTCCGCTTGTTTCCGCTTCTGCCGCGCGCACACCGGGCCGTGTCTTCAGATTCCACCTGCGCTTGATTGTCTGAGTTCCGTGTCCCGCGCGCAGACCGGGCCGTGTGTTCAGATTCCACCTGCGCTTGATTGTCTGAGTTCCGTGTCCCGCACCTGCCTTTATATCCTGGCGCCCAGCCTGTCCGCGCACACCGCCTCAATAGCTGCTCACCTAATGCAATCCCGACGAACAGTGCCCTGCCCTCACAGGTGGGAAGGGGTTTTCCTCTATCTCTCTTACAGGAAACAAACCCTGTTATTTCCCATTGCTCAATTGTAAAAAAAAAAACACAACCTGTCCGTGTCACACTCGTTCACGGTGCAGGCAGAGCAGGCGAGTGCTGAAGTCACACTAAAGGATGAACATAGTAACAGAAAGGAATGTCATGACAACGTATACTTATAATTAGAATGGCAGAAATATTTAATTATTTACAATGCATTGGGTTTGTTGTTCCTTGAAGACTGACCCAGAGGGCTTCCGTTGCATTCAATGGGGGATACATTAAGCACAGCTGCTACTCGACTGTTTGAAATTGCAGGGGAGCTGCGGTGGGAGCAGCGTGGCAATGTATGATGGTCTTTGAAGGCTGACTGACACCACTAAGAGGAGCGAAAACACCACCACAAACTTGACATTCGGTTCAGATCGGTCTATGCCAGAGTGCGGCTGTTTGATTTTGAAAGCTGTAGTACGGAGTGCTTGTGGTGACTACATTTGTCAGCAGTGGGCGTTCAGTATGTCAGAATGATAATGCTTGCAGGTACACTGACTGAGCTGAACGCCCACTGCTGACAAGTGCGGTGCCCAGGAAGCAGGGCACAAGTCCTAAAAAAAAACAGAAGTGGGGGGGACTAACCAGGTTAGGCATTATGCAAGTGAAATCATGAGGCGTGCCATCACAGCGCATTATGTCACGATGCATAACTTTGCATGTGACATCACAGGAAGTGACATCACAAGAAGTGACATCAGATATTAAGACCTCACACATATGTTTATCAGGTATACCATGAGTACATTTAAACGCATTATGAGATTTAACAAATTAGATTTGGCATTGGGGTTGTGCCAAAAACATGGCGTAATCCTGACGCAAAATCTGGACCTCAACTAATACATTTTTTTAAAACCTTGCCACAAAGAAATTGGCAAAAAGGAGAAGCATGGTAGTAGATCTGTTATGCTTAATTGGTTGCAAAGTCTACATTTTAAAATATTTGATTGTGTTAAGGCATCTGCTGTGAAGGTGCACAGCAAATCTCAGGGTATATTATTAATGATGAGATATCTTTGGTGGTTAATGCACTTTATGGAGAGATTTGTGTAGAGAAGGTAAATGTGCCTCCTGCATAGCACATCATCTAACTCGCAGATAAAAGGTTATTATTTTATGTAGATAATAAAGTGGGTCACTGCTTTTAACACAGAGAACATTTTGTTACCTGCAGTTCATAAATTCTAATCCTTCTAAAAGACCAAAGTGAGGTATGAAGGACATGTGACTCCTAAGCCTTGTAACCCTCGCTGTCTCATGTAACTCATCTTGTATATTGATTTACACATGTGCATGATTTAGTCAATGTATAATGTGTATGTTATGTAAAGAGCTCTGACACCCTGCATTGGGTTACATAGCGCTATAAAATAAATAAAATAGCGCTATTGAAATTGTTATTTGTGTAAATACAGGGACAGACCAACACCCCTGACATTCTTACAAATCATGCATCTATTATGTTCAGGGACTGAACAAAGGCAAACGCTGCCTCTCTTAAGTACTTGTGAAGAAATAACAAGCTGTGTGCCTTTGTTTCCCCTCTGTGACATTTACATTTAAGTGTGCGGTTCCATGCCGCCTCCAGTCAGGATATTCAAACAAAAGGAGGCCTCATGGCCCCTTAACTTCGGCCCAGCTGGAGGTGAAAAAAAGCTCCCTCGCTGCCTGCACGCCGTTGCTGGGAATCGAAAGCAGACAACGTGCAGGCGCTGCTGATCATGTCCTGGTGTCTGAAAATTACACCAGGGCAAGTTCAGCATATTTCTGTGGGTCCAAACTTCTTGGCAGGGGACAGCGTCCACCCTGTGAAAAGATTGGGTTGACGCTGTGTACCTGTGTGTACCCCCGACTTGTGCCCTGCCCGGAGTCATGAGTTCAAAACCTGGCAAACCAGGCTCTGGCTTTTATCCTTTCAAGCTCGTTCCATAGAGTATCATACTAACTTTACAGCACATAGGATTACCAGGAGGATTATATGTAGTGCTATATTTAAAAAAAACATTTTTACTTGCAGAAATCGTGTGCAGCCTGATTTATTTACATAGCTTATGTTGCAATGTTTTGGGCCCGCCCTCTTACCATAAGTCCTCCAGTGAACCTTTTTATCCGACTGAGAGGTGAGGAGAGTTAACATTACAACAATCAGTTTCAATTAACAGTGTAACCCATTTGGCTACACAATAAGGATCAAGAATCAGTATCTAAGGTTAAGGAGTTTTATTACAAATTAGCCATCAAGTTAAGGTACACAAATGTCAGCACCATGCTATAAAGATACAGAATAACCACTTGGAAACCCAACCTCCTAAAGAAGTTTAAGCAAAGCAGTATCAAGCAAACAAGAAGTTCAGTCACAGCAATGCAAAAGATTAACATTAAAAGCTGGTGCTCGGAGCAGAGTTTGCTATCCTCTCTTCTGTACATGAGTTAATCTAGAATAGTTTAAGTTAAAGTCCAAACTAAGAGGATGGTTCATTAGTGTAAGGAATCTCAAAATTCAGGAACTGCAGACTAATAGAAAAATCTAGGTAAGTACAAGTGAGAAACATGATTTAAAGGAAGGTAATGAAGTAAGGGAAGGTATCGGCATTTCAGAAGCTCGGTCAAAAGCCTTCTAGGGTCAGGAGAATTTGAAGTTTCTAGCCTAGGCCACACTCAGCAACAATCAAAGGGAATAAGCACAGAGGGCTAAACCTCTTAAACAACAAGAAAAAGTGCTCTCTCTTCGAACAGTATAGACTCCAGTTATTCAACACAAAATCATTCAGGTAACACCCCTCTGTTCGCACTATCAGGGTTCCATTGTCCTTTTTCCATTCTCACATTGTTAACTGAAACATCCGCAAACTATCCCACACTGGACATGGGAACATCGCCTTTGCACCACCAAACCCATATGGTAACATTGCCGAATAGGACTCTTCAATTAATGTTCTGGCCCTTCATGTTGTTTCGTCAAGGTCTTCTTCTCAGGATCTCTCTCTATCAGATCTCTCTCTATCACCAATACAGTGTTGTATCTATTCTCAAACGAACAATATGCATGACTACCTGCAATGGAAAAGTCATTTCAGCAGAAACAGAAAACATTTTATGCAGAATGGAAAGAAGGCCTAGTAAGGGCAAGTTAAAATATTTTAAATCAATGGTGCACATTTAATATGAGTGTGCACATATAAACACAAATTAATAGAACTTGTCAGCACATTTGATTGATGTTGCGAGTGGCATACAGTAAATCTTTTCATAATAATCATGTGTAAGTATGCCTAAGAACTACTTGTTATAATGAAATATAGGTGTAACCTGAGTGCACACGTAAACCCATTATCATTTCTAATGTAATCAACATATTATGTATTACATATATATAATTCTACTTATGTGAGGATGTTTTCTATTCACCTAAACAATACATTTTGTTTAGTGTGTTAAGGCACACAGTTAGGTATGAATTCTCTGATGCTATGAGCGCAAAGTAAGTGGTTTTATTTCTTTTTTATTTTAAGTTAACATATCCCATCATATGTCGAGTTCCCCGACCCCCACCCCGTCCCCCGCTCTTACCTGTTGGGGCTGCCACTGGCTAAGTGCATGTTTAGGTTATGTATTTTTGACGTTAAAAGGTGGGGGCAAAATTAAGTTGTACCACTTACCTGATTAAAAAACCCATTTCATGTTACAAGAACACGGATCCATGTGTTCCATTCATGTTGATAATTTTCACAGAAGTAAAACTGGATTGGAGACAAACCCATCACCACAGCAGACAGGACATAGGAGGAGTGTGACTAGGCCCAAAGACCTACTGCAGTTCATCATTCACATACACTTATGTATAACTTCACTCAGTCACAAACGTCACCTTGTCACTTTATTCCCTTTATCTTTATGTCTCTGATGCCATTGATGATTATTGAACCTGACAGCCCTAGATGATTTAGAAAAACACATTTTATGTCAAATCATTTCTTGCAGGGGGGCGTGGTCTCGCGCCGCATGAAGATGGTGGCTTGTCATTAGGCTCCGCTCGAACGCGGAGCTTTCCTCAGGAATGCCGCCTGCTTTCTGACTGCGATGGTCTACCAATGCAGGAATTTTGTTTGTGAAGGGTCGGAGCGACGATTGAGGCCGCTCCGACCACTCTCTCTACTTTCTTCGAGCCAGCGGCAGCGGCGGTGATTTCGTCTCATCGAGATGTGAGCGGCGCCCACCATTTTGTACTGGTCGCTCACATATTTCGCTCACATATTTCAACCAGCTGTGAGGTAATCTGGCATTTTTATATTATAAACGCGCGGCAACGGTCTTTTTTTTTTTCTTTCTCTTTTCTATATATCTACTTGAAGAATGGCAAAAGACTTCCAAATCTCTACCTGCATTATTAATGCTGACTACAATATGCCCTGCAACAGCTGGTGATCCTATTTCTCTTCACCTCAAGTTTCACCATGTACACCTTACTCTGTAGCTAAATATGGATATTCTTTAAAGATGCTGATATTTGCATTTTTTTTTTCTGATCCTCTGACTTTTATATTCAGCAAGTGCCTGCTTTAATCTTTTATTACATTCCTGTCATACCTCCCAGCCTCTTGATATCTTGGTATTTGACTTAATAAATGCCACGTTGTTTTTCTTATGGATGCCTGTCAACTACTCTTAGCGTGCTGACGGAGGGGGACGCACTTCTTTTTTCTTTTTTCTACTACACATATTTTCTTTTTTGGTATCTTTTTCTCTGGAGCCTCATTGATTAGTGATGTGCCTTTATTAGGCACATGGGCAGACTGAAATCTTTATTAAAAATCTCTTCTCGGCCTCCACATCATTTCAAGATGGCTAACGAAGCTCCAATTTCGGTCAGAGCCTCGTCTTCAGGTACCAAAACCAAGAGAGGCAAAAATGATCCTCCCTTACCCATATTATCCTCTCAAAACCCTGTTCTTGACACTATTTTGGATGAGGTGAGGGGTCTTAAGTCTTTCATGATCACGACTAACGAGAAGCTTCAACAAATAGAGGATAGATGGATTAATATGGAAGCTAAGGTGTTAGATATGGAGCAACGTATCAGTGATGTACATGATGTAGCTACTAAAATCCCGATTTTGGAACAGGAAATTCAATGTCTCAAGCTTCACACTGAGGACCTTGAAAATCGTGATAGACACAACAACCTACGTCTTTATGGTCTGCCAGAAAATCTTGAAGGTCCGGATATACTTCTCTTTCTAAAAAAAGTTTTGCCAGAACTTTTAGACCTGTCACCTGAACCTTCATTTAATATTCAACGAGCTCATAGACTTGGTCGTATTCAACCTCATGCTTCCAAACCTAGAGGAATCATAATGTTGTTTTTGGAATTTACTTATTTAATGCGAGTTCTTTCTGCAGCCAAAGCAAAACATCACCTTAAATGGTCGGATCACAACATCTTCAAATCACAAGACTTGTCTAACGCTACAAATGCAAGAAGAAAGGAATTTCTGACTCTCCTTCCTCAAATGAGACAATTGAATATTCGTTATGGTATTCTCCATCCTTGTCTGTGTAAAATTACTCACGAAGGCTCCACACGTTCTTTTGATGACCCTCTTAAACTGAGGTCTTTTCTCCAGAACCTTTCTACAACTTCTGCTACTGGTTCCTCCTACCGTCCTTAACATTCTTGTTTCTTTTATTTATTTTATTTACTATGGCTGTTCATAACTCTACTATTTTTTATTTTTCTTTCTGTTGTTTCATCTTTCGTCTGTGCTGTCACGCCCCATGCATCAGTTACTGTTGCTTTCTTTTAGATCTGGATATCTTTCCTTGATCTATCTTCTCTTTCTTTAATTTCCATTCCCTTTTTCTTTTTTCTCTTTTCCGTTTTTTCTTTTGATATGTTTCTTCTACTTGATAATATTCTACTCGTTGCATGTGTCCACTAGTACTGTTTGTTGTTGTTTAGCTTATTTTTTCTACTCATCTCATATGTGGTTTGTTTTTCTTTTTAGTCGTATCCCTGAAGTGTATCATCTCTTTACATGTATTTCCCCCCGTCCCTCCATCATGTGTAATTTTGTCACATGGAATGTTCGTGGTCTTGGAAACCCCGTTAAAAGACAGAAGGTACTTTCTCATTTATCCAAACTAAACTCTCAGGTATCTTTTATTCAAGAAACACATTGTACTGAAGCAGAATCGCTTAAGTTAAAAAGACAGTGGGTGGGTCAAGTTGTTTACTCCCCTGCTTCTAGTAAAAAAGGGGGTATTGCTATATTGATTCATAAGTCATTGTCTGTACAAATTTTATCTACGCAAAGTGATGCTGATGGACGATGGGTAATGGCCAAGGTTGTTGTACAAGGCAGGGATATGGTCTTATTGAATATTTATGGTCCGGTTAGACCAGATCCTACATTTTGGCATAACATTAAGCTTTTACTTTCCTCCATTGAATGTTCTAATATTATTATTGCTGGTGATTTTAACCAATGGATTGACCCCTTTTCTGACAGACAATCTAAGTGCAAGTTTCATCCAGATAAATCCCACAAAGCTTTCCAATTGGCCATTGCCTCTCGTCCATTGCCTCTCGTCCATTGTATGATGTTTGGAAGACTTGCAACCCTGACTCTCTCGAGTTTACTTTTTTTTCTAATGTTAATCAAACACTGTCCAGGATTGATTATATTTTAGTTAGTAAACCCTACTTCCATCTATTCAATCATCGGCGATTGGGTCTATTTTCATCTTTGATCATGCACCAGTCCTTACTGTGTTGGATCTTTCCTTAAGCTCCCCAAATTCAGCCGCTGGAAGCTTAATAACATTTTATTATCGGATACTACTTTCATTACAGAAGCCACTGCATTTATTAATGAATTTTTCATGTTTAACAATCCCCTAGAAACCTCTATTTCCAATAATTGGGATGCCTTTAAGGCCTCTTTTCGAGCCTTTACCATTCCATATGTTGCAAAAAAAAAGAATATTGCTCGAAATAAATATGCAGCTCTACTACGACAGCTTAAATTATTGGAACATAATTATTTCACTTCCAAATCATCTTCGGTACTTCATGAGTTGATTAAGGCCAAATCTGAACTTAACAAACTTGCAACAGTAGATGCCTGCAATATCCTCCTTAAAATTAAATCTAAATATCATGGTGGCCAAAATAAAGCTGGTAAGATGTTAGCCAACTACTTGAAAATCAAATCTGAATGAAAAATATTGGACCCATCTTAAATGAATCCACTAAACGCTTAGCGTCCTCAGATGAAGATATTGCTAATATTTTTCATGAATATTATAAATCACTCTACTCTGATGACACAAATCCTTCTAATCAAAATTTAGATACTTTTATTATGGGCCTTCCATCCCCTTCATCCCTACCCGATGAATTTAACTCATTAGAGGGTGTGGTTACTGCCCAAGAGATAACTAATGTCATCAAATCTTTAAAAACATCAAAAGCACCAGAGCCAGATGGCCACTCGCTTGAATTCTATTCTACTTTTGCATCCATTTTTGTTCCCAAACTTTTGACACTTTTCAATTCTTTTATTGATGATGCTAAGGCCTCTGAATCTTTTATGGATGCCTTAATAATTCTCATTCCTAAACCTGACAAAGATCATTCCCTTTGTAAAAATTACCGCCCTATATCATTAATCAACTATGATTGTAAAATATTTGCTCAGATTCTTGCTTCTTGTCTTGAAAGTCTTATTCCATTATTGGTTAAGACTGATCAAGTTGGATTTGTTAAGGGTAGGTTAGCTGCTGATAATGCTCGAATGTTTGCAAATATTATCTCTCATGGGAAAAAATTCAAATCTCCTCTTGCAGCGCTGTCCCTAGATGCCGAAAAGGCTTTTGACCGAATTAATTGGCAATTTATGTTTAAAACTCGCCAATGGTTTGGTTTTGGTCCTACTTTCATTTCCTATATTAAATTATTATATTCAAGTCCACGGGCCAGTATTTTTGTAAATAATCACTTTTCCAATTTTTTTTCTTTATCCAGAGGTACACGTCAGGGCTTCCCCCTTTCCCCTCTGTTATTTGTTCTCTGCCTTGAACCCTTCCTTGAACGCATCCGTGTTAATGCTCATATTTCTGGCTTCACACTTAATTCTTTAGAAACCAAAATATCAGCAAATGCTGATGATATATTAATATATATGTCTAATCCTCTTAATTCCCTTCCTCCTTTTTTGGATGAGGTTCGGTTATACTCCAGTATTTCCTGATATAAGTTAAACCTTTCTAAAACAAAGTTTTACCTCTGAACTCTTTATGTTATCAATATATGTTTAATGACACTAATTTTGCATGGTGCCCCACAAAAATTAAATACCTTGGTATTTGGTTCTCTGCTTCTCTATCTACCACAATTAGATATACGTTTAATGCATTAATCACTAAAATTCAATCACTCCTTCTTACTTGGTCCCCCCTTTATCTCTCCTGGTAGGGTAGGTTAGATACTATCAAAATGATGATTGTACCCCATATCCTCTATACACTATCTATGTTGCCTATTTGAATTCCAATTTCATATTTTTCACAAATTAATTCCATCTGTACATAATTTCTATGGAATAAGAAACACCCACATATTGCTCTTAAAAAACGTAAACGCCCTAAATCTGAGGGTGGAGTACGTTTTCCTGATTTTAAAGCCTATCACTCAGCCTTTTTGATTAAACAATCCTTTGCTTTATCTTATGACCTTTCTGATATCCCTATACCCAGATGGATTGTTTTTGAACACTCCTCATTAAAGGATTTTTCTTTTCAGAATGTAATTTATATGTCCAATTGTACCTTCATCTCTAATAACCCTATTTTAAAATATTCCCCAAATTTACTGTATAATACATTCACCAATGGTCTAACTCCATTTCAATGCTTTTTATCCTCTACAATCTGGTATAATAAACTTCTCAAATACAAGGGTAAATCATTCTATTATAAACACTGGAAGGAGAAGGGTATTATTTTTGTGCATCAATTAATTTACCAAAACTCTGTTACTCCCTTCCCTGAATTACAAACACGTTTTCATTTACCTGACACATCTCTTAATGAATACCTCTTAATTTCAGCTGCTTTACAATCACAGTTAACTTCTTTTGACCTTCCTGATGCCACACCATCTCTTACTCCTCCAACGCCATTATACAGTTTATTTCAAGTGCACAGACCTAAAGCCGCTCTTGTCTATAAAATATTGTTGTTACATATTACTGAAAGACCTAAATCCCCTATTGAAATTGCGTGGGAAACAGACTTGTCCCTTTCATTCTCTATCTCTGTTTGGGACAAATTATGGTCCAAGTTATTTACAATTTCTGCTGCTGCTCGTATAACCTAATCTTTGTATTTTATTTACAATAGAGCTGTTATTACCCCTGTTTGTATCTCCAAGTTTTCCCCTTCCTCGTCTCCTCTATGCTGGTCTTGTTCTAAACATACCGGCACTTTGAGACATCTAATTTATGATTGTTACAATGTCTTGATTTTTTGGAACTCTGTTTGGTCTACTTGCATGAGCATTTTTAATTGTAATCTTACATTATCATTAAATAATGTTTTTCTAGGTTCCTTCTCACCTGATGTTGATGACTCCACTTCTATTTCTTTATTGTTCGACCTTTTTATTGCATTAGCATTCAAAGTTATTTTATCATCTTGTAAAGACAATTCTAAAATATCTTCATTGATGTGGTGGAATTTTATTTGCGATGAACATAGGATTGCCAATGTCTCTTCTTCTATTCTTTCTCAAAAAAGTAAATCTGATCTCCTCTGGTTACCCTTTACATCTTATCTTTCTACACATGCTCCTATGCCCTAAATTGCTTTTCTTCTTATTATCATATATGGTTTTAGAACATTCTCTCTATTTTTTTTTCTTTGTTTTCTTTTCTCTTTCCTCCTTTATTCTTCTTTCCCTTTCCTTCATCTTTTTCTTTTCTTCTTCCTTCTATTGTTTTTTCATACATTGTATTTCTATATTAATTGGTTATTTATAATTTGTAATATGGTTTTCATTTTGTAAATGCTTTTTTTTTGTTTTTGTTTGTTCCTCTTGAAAACTCAATAAAATTCTTAAACAAAAAAAATCATTTCTTGCAACGTGTGTTCCATCCTGAAGTCTATAAAGAAATGTATTTGACTTGTTTTTGTATGATTAATACTACATAGGTTTAAAGCAATGGCTCTACCCGAATCATTTGTAGTTTGTTTTATGAATGCCCAGGTTCTGAGGGACACAAGGTTACAAGTTTGTACGCGCACTAGCACTTTTGTTCGTTTTGATTTTGTTGCGTGCTTCTGGGGTTTCACTCTCTGGTCAGGAGAGTAGACAAAATATACGGCAAGTAGCGTCTCCTAAAATAGGGGACGTCCCCCTGAGCACAGCATAAAGCCCGAGTAGGGTATGTGTTTGTAGGATCAGTTCACAATCCTTTATGTGTTGAACGAAAATAGCAGCGAGAGTATATATTGATTCCTTAATCCAAAAATATTATTTATTCATATCATGGGGAATTATTCCAATAGGTATCCAAAATATTAATCCATTATTTCAGTGAACCTTGCCCAATGCATTTCGGTCCATTACAGACCTTCATCAGGGTACATAGATCTAGAACAAATATAAAGCAATGAATCAGGGAGAAGCCAAGAAAAACACGAAGTGTTTAGACAATTCCACGTCTGTATGGATGGTGAAAGAGCCTTAAAGTGAGAACATATAGGGCAAAAGAAATTGAAGAATTAGAAAAAGCAAATGCGTTATTCACACGTATAGATGGAGAGATTATATAAAAACAATGGACCTTGGGGGAGAATAGAATACTTAAAAGTCACGAACGTAGTGCATAGTTCGGGCGAAAACCCTGATAGCGGAAGAAGTGTGTGTTAGTATGGAAGAAAAGTGTGACAAGCAGCTATATAAAGCGTCGTGAATGTGAGTGAATGAACAAGAAGAATAATGCCGATAGTCTTATTGAAGCTGTGAATAATTAAGTGGCGCCATGTTGGAATCGGTACCGAGTACTCAAATAGACATCAGGGCTTTTGTAGATGTTCACGTTACATGCCTCAGGGGACACAGGTGTATTGTGTCCCCTGAGGCATGTAACGTGAATATGACCTTCTATCACGTCTACACTAATCAAGGACACTGGGCGACTTCCAATAAACCTTGTTTGAAAACGGTACTGTTTAATTACACATTGGACATCTACAAAAGCCCTGATGTCTATTTGGTTTCAGATACTCTTAAATATGATACCTGGTTAATCATCTAACGAGCGTTACATTGCCTAATCGTTTTTCCATCCTTACGAGTACTCGGTACCGATTCCAACATGGCGCCACCGTTAGACGTACAATCAGTACGCCTCTCCGCTATTGGGAAGATTTGTTATTTAACTAATTTAAACTTGTGTATATAGTGGAACCCGTAATTTAATTAGTTCTGGACTTTGTTCCAATATATTTCTATATAACTCGTGCCCGACTATTTTTGGATATCCATTAGCGGACTCCTGTGTCACAACCCTATATTTTAAAAGTTGGTCATTTTAACACTCCGTGAGATATGTGTCTCTCACTGCGTGTGTCAGTGAAATTAATTGTTTAGCTTCGATTTGATATGAGATCGAGTGCGAGCACTCGTCCACTTTGACAGTTGCATGGGTAGCCGAGATAGAGGACCCAACATCTCGATTAATGATAAGAACACTCCAATATGGCGCCCGTGCAGACCCAACAGAGTCACTCTATTTAGATATGGGTGGTCCCTTTCATATGACGTAGATGGAGCCGGAGCCGTGTACTTAAGGCATTCAAATCACGGCTTATGCGTTTACCCGCGAAAAACGAGGTGGCGAGACGAAGGCCGGACTTTGTAGAGCTATACAGGCAAGTGAGGGGTAATTCGATATGAGTAAATATTCCTTTGACCCTTGATGATATTAGACTAGGGCATCGACAGGCGTTTAGCAGTGTAAGATGTTCGTCTTTTAGGTTTTGTTACCGCAGTGTTGACCTTTTGGGGTATGTGGACTTTGTTAGGCACCTCCCATGCTTTCTTTTTGTCTACACGACGTGCTAAGAATACGGACAGTATGTATTTTAAAAAAAAAAAATCTTTATGACAATTAGGGATTAACAAATTAGGGCACCATCTCCCACTTGAACCTACTGGTTTTGGGGGGATTTACCCCTCACAGTATGATACTCGATAATGTAGTGGGGTACAACATACACCAATGTGTTGTTTGGATTATCTCTGGCTTTAATAATCGGGGGCATTGTTTCCCTCAATAGCCTACCAGTCTTAAACAGATGAAAGTCTATGCTGGCGAATTGTTTAACAAGCGGAGATAGAGTACCAACCACCATCTCCCATCTTCTTTCACTACCGCTTATCAATAAACGGGGTGCTGAGAGGTAAGCTAATGCTATCTTCCTAACATACGTGAGACTAACTTAATAATGTCTCATCTAAAATAATGCTAATCTAGATGTTTTCTTATTTTAGTGTGTAAAGCTTACAGTGTCTTCGTCGTAGTTACTTTATAAGGGGGTCCCGCTTCGCTGTTGGGGGCGCTTGACACCTGGTGCCCTGGTACTGCGGGAGAAGCTGATCGTGGAATCTTCCTTGATCTCAAGAGGGTGAGAGGCCGCGGAACGGACTACGGCTCCCAAGAGCCTGTGCATTCCTCCCTGACTGCACGCACCTGAGCCGAGGACCGCCCCAAGCTCAAATCCTTTATAACTGCTCGCGGAACCCGCTGGCGCGGGTCCCGCTTCGCTGTTGGGGGCGCTTGACACCTGGTGCCCTGGTACTGCGGGAGAAGCTGATCGTGGAATCTTCCTTGATCTCAAGAGGGTGAGAGGCCGCGGAACGGACTACGGCTCCCAAGAGCCTGTGCATTCCTCCCTGACTGCACGCACCTGAGCCGAGGACCGCCCCAAGCTCAAATCCTTTATAACTGCTCGCGGAACCCGCTGGCGCGGGTCCCGCTTCGCTGTTGGGGGCGCTTGACACCTGGTGCCCTGGTACTGCGGGAGAAGCTGATCGTGGAATCTTCCTTGATCTCAAGAGGGTGAGAGGCCGCGGAACGGACTACGGCTCCCAAGAGCCTGTGCATTCCTCCCTGACTGCACGCACCTGAGCCGAGGACCGCCCCAAGCTCAAATCCTTTATAACTGCTCGCGGAACCCGCTGGCGCGGGTCCCGCTTCGCTGTTGGGGGCGCTTGACACCTGGTGCCCTGGTACTGCGGGAGAAGCTGATCGTGGAATCTTCCTTGATCTCAAGAGGGTGAGAGGCCGCGGAACGGACTACGGCTCCCAAGAGCCTGTGCATTCCTCCCTGACTGCACGCACCTGAGCCGAGGACCGCCCCAAGCTCAAATCCTTTATAACTGCTCGCGGAACCCGCTGGCGCGGGTCCCGCTTCGCTGTTGGGGGCGCTTGACACCTGGTGCCCTGGTACTGCGGGAGAAGCTGATCGTGGAATCTTCCTTGATCTCAAGAGGGTGAGAGGCCGCGGAACGGAGGACTACGGCTCCCAAGAGCCTGTGCATTCCTCCCTGACTGCACGCACCTGAGCCGAGGACCGCCTCCACGCCCATTGGTCCGCGTTTTACATTTATTTCGTAGGGAGCTGCTGCGCGGGACGCGTCGCGGGACGCCCAGGACGAAGCCCGGACAAAGGGCGGACAGTCCGGGACAGGAGGGGGTAGGAGGGGGCAGTAGATTGGGTTAATTTTCTCTGTGTTATTATATTCATCGATAGGGGATGGCCTGGCCGGACTGCCGGTGTGTTGTTTAATCAATCTATCAGGGTGCTTGTGGGCTGTACGTACTTTTCTAAACGAATTAGATTGGTATATTGTTCCCTGTCTGTGTTAGCAATACTTGTAGTGGGGTGTAGGTCCCGGCTAAAGTTATTATGCCTAAGGCTAAGCCAGTAGTCCCGACCTCAACCATGGACAACTACTTGGTTAAGATGGTCGATAAAATTAATCAAGAACGAAGGAGATCTTTAGGCCGCCCGGGGTCGCAAAGCTCGGTGCCCCCCCTGTCTAACTCGCCGGCACTAGAGATTCCTTCTGATCTGGACCCTAACACATCTCTGTTACTCACTGAATGCATAAATGAGGGAACCTTAACGGATACCTCTAGTTTGGAAGGTGGTATCCCTGAGCCCACAAATGACCCTGAATCAGGCCAAGTTATTATTACAGATACAACAACCCCTAGTCAGCCGGTATCTAGAAGCCAAAGACTAACCCGCACTTGCAGGAACACTAGTAAAACCACCCAGCCTAAGCGAGGAGGGAATCGACATGTTAAGAAAAACGATCCCGCTCCGCAGAAAAAGTTACCATCTCAATCTGTGCCAATGGAGGGAGCTAAGGTCATCCTTGATAAAGAGCAGTTGGATTTTATAATTAATACTATAGATGCCAAGTTTGATATTCTGTTTAAACCCTTATTGACTAAACTTACTACTCTCACTGACGAAGTAGTCAGATTGGGAGGCATCTTGGACTCTCTCACCAAGGTTAGACCTGCTGCGAACACTGTTGCTAGTATCGTGGTGTCTGATGAGATTTCCTTAATTCCCCTAACACAGTCTCATTGTTGGGTGGGAGAGGTAGCTCCGATTGCAGACCAGGAAATGACACTGGAAAGTCTTCTGTAGTCCCCAAATCATCTTCTCAGCCGCTGGACTCGACTAAACCACCCTATAGCTCAGTTTCAGGGGATTCTACGGGTCACACTGCTAACATCCCCAGACACAGTAATCCTCAACCGGACCTGCCACCCACGTGTGCCCCTTTTGTAGCTGTCCTGATGAATGTCCCACCCGTTAAGAGGCAAGGTGGCAATCCTGTAAACGGTGAATCTCACTCGTCACTAAAGAATAAGACTGTGGACTGGCTCCACCGACAGTGTGATTTCCCCGTAGCCCTATCTAGGGATATTTTAAGTACCAGGAGAACCAATTGGGTTGGCAAATCACGCAAGACCTGTGAAGGCGACTGTATAGTCATTAACTTCCGCAACCCCCAACTTACCTCTACAGTTCTGATTAAAGCCGCATCTCTCCCTGTGAGTGATCAATGCATTTCTTTGCGGCCCCTTGGGTATTTCTATAGGGACTATGCTACTCAACCTGTTATTCAGTCTGCTGATGAGCACCACTGGTGTAGGCCTAGAGCCCAGAACCTGTGCGCTGCCCCCGCTATCCCTACGTTTAATAGATTCCAACCTTTAAGTGGGCTTGACTCTAATGATTGACTGGAGCCCGCCATAGATGATGCAGGGAACGAGGACTTGAATTTGGGTAAAAAGAGCTCTAATATGGACCCTAAGTTACAAACTAGTATTATTATTGATCCTGGTGTAAGCCATCTAGATCTTACTGTGGCTTGTGGTCACGATAGCCTAGTTAGTCCCGGAAGGGATAGGTCTGTTTTGAATGCCCCAGTCCGCCCAGTTAATTACGGCTTATGTTCTATTGCCTGCTGGAATGTCGCGGGCCTATCACACAAGGATGAATGCTTAGGTTGGTTTGATTTTATCAACCTTTTTAAAATTTTATGTTTTCAGGAAACCTGGAGTCTGGACCCCATCAATTATAATGGCTTTGTTTCATATCAATTACCTGCTGTGGCTTCTAACTCGGGAAGAGCCAAGGGTGGCCTCCTGATATTGATTTTGGTTGATGTGCCACTTACTGTCAAGAAACATGTTCTGGTGGGGGCCCATTCCCAGATACTATGGCTTTGTAAGGAGCAGGATAGAAATATCCTTTTAATTAACTTTTATAATAATGTTTTCGATAATACTAGGCAACAGGTAGCTTATGCCTTGGAGGCTGCTTTGGCTAAAATTGTAACAGATAATAATATTGTCTTTGACTTTATTTGGATGGGGGATTTCAACATTTCTGCCTGTTTATTCTCTGCCCATAGGGTCTGTGGTTTCATAAATGGTCGAGGAGATGGTGCCGCCCATTTCCCACATAACCCATACGGGGACTCATTAAACAAAATCTTGATGACATATGATATGGAGATTTTGGGGAATGGGAGGGGCGTTTTTGGTGAAGTTCTACCCACTTTTAAGGGCAGAAACGCAAACACTGTTATTGATTTCATTTGTACCTCCTCCAGCCTTAACCCATGGTGTTCAGTCCCTATGGTAGTGGACAACTTAATTAGCGACCACAATTGTCTGACCATGGAGATGGTTCTCTGGAAGGCCAACTCAGACCCTAAACCATGTGCCGTTGAGAACATTGAACCCCATAGACTCAACGGAACCAGAATCAGGTGGAAGGGGGAGAAGGCAGATCTTTTGTCCAATTCAATTATTGCAAATTGTTTAGAGGAAATTGATGCTATTCTAGCAAGCAATGAGCTAACAGATATAATCCTACATAAATTTGTTGATATTAATCATTGTATCGAAGCCAAATTTACTAAGCAACACAAGGGCAATTTAAATCAGCAAAAAGGGTGGTTTGATCACGCAAGTACTGCCGCCCTTAAGAGCCTTAAAGTAGCACTGGCTGCTAAACAGAGGGACCCAAACCTTATTAGGCATCTTAGGGTTACTTATCGGGCAGCAGTATCAAAAAGAAAGGCGGAAATGAAGCGTGAGGCCTGGGATAAGCTAGACCAGGCCGCTGAAACCTCTGATTCCTCTCTATTTTGGGCTACCGTCAATAGCCCTTTTTTAAGGAACGAGGATACACCTGTTCTGTCGGCAAATGTCAGTGAGGAAAGTTGGGTCTCTCACTTTTCTTTGATTTTTGATTCTGATAAACATATGGAAATTGGAGGTGGCATCTGGCCAATAATTCCCCTTGATATTTCCCCTACCGAGGTTAAGAAATGTATCAACACTAGCAAAGGAGGGAAGGCTCAGGGACCGGATGGTGTGCCGGTTGATGTTTATAAAAAAGAACCTGAGATCTGGGGCCCGCTACTGACCAAAGTATTTAATGCTGCTGTAAGTCTCGGTGCCCCGCTTACTTGGAAGGAATCCACTATCATTCCTATCTACAAGAAGGGGGAGAAGGGGGATGCTAAGAACTACCGCCCTATATCCCTCTTAGATTCCTCCGTGAAAATTATGAGTCGGGTTCTTCTTCTTAGATTAGAAGAATGGGCAGAAACAAATAACATCCTGGCTAATTCCCAATACGGATTTAGGAAGGCTAGAGGCACAGTAGAACAGTGTCTCAACCTAGAACTACTTATTGGGAAATACACTATGGCCAAGAAAGGTTCCCTCTTTCTCTGCTTTGCAGACCTTAGTAGTGCCTTCGATATGGTTAACCATAAGATTCTTTGGGAGACACTACTTGAAATGGGGGCACCGGAGGGTATCGTCTATTTCCTGGCCAGGCTTTATGCTAATCTCAGTTCTAGCGTACGATTTGGCCCAGGTGGGGAGCGTACTCCGAAGTTTTCTGTTAAGCGTGGTATCAGGCAGGGGTGTGTATTGGCTCCTTTGCTTTTCACACTTTTTATTAACGAGGTTGACTCTGCTTTAAGGACTGTGGGGGCCGATGCCCCAATTATACTTGATGCCCATATCCCAGTGTTACTATATGCAGACGACGCTGTTCTCCTCTCTAGGACCCCTGTCGGCCTTCAACGGCTCATGGACAGGTTTTCCATGTTTATTGGGGAAAGGAAGCTGGTTATCAACAAATCAAAGACATTTGTCATGGAATGTGGCCAGGGCCGTAAAAAACCCCATCCCTTCTTTATAGAGGGGTATAGGGTTCAGACGGTCGATACTTTTAACTATCTGGGTATCTCCTTCTCCAAGACAGGTAGTTGGTCCAGCGAAATCACCCACGTTAGAGCAAGAATGGCGAAATGCGCTCACGGGGTTTTTACGTTTGCTTCTAAGATAGGGGACAGACGAATTGGGGATATGCTGAAAATCTACCAGATGAGGTGTCTTTCAACCGCCCTTTATGGGGCAGGTGTATGGGGGCATGTTTCGGCTGGAAATTTACAAGTAGAGGAAAACCTGTTTTTAAAGCGGCTACTCTGCCTGCCAATCTCAGTATCCACTCACCTGGTGCATAGGGAACTTGGAATTCACTATCTTTCGGATACCGTCACCCATAGACCTCTATTGCTGTGGCGTGCCATTTGGGCAAAGGAGGAGACCTCCTTGAATAGAGCCATCATCAAGGACTGTCTGTCCCTTGATAATCATTTAAAGATCCCTTGGGTAAATTATGTTTTGAACAGTTTCAAGGATATATATGGTCTTAATTTATTTGAGGACTGTTATGCTGCCAACAGTCTGACCAAAAGCGAATTGAAATCTGTTTGGTTGTCTTTAAAGTACGAGCAACGTTTGAGGGTCAGTAGCAATTTATCCACCTGTATGCTCTATGACAGCTGTTGTGAGCTGTCGGGTTATCAACCCTATTTGAGCTTTGTTACTAGACCCTCTCACAGGTTCGTTCTTACAAGACTGCGCTTTGGGATTGTTCACCACTTAGTGGCGTTTCCTACTATCAAAAAACACCCTAGTGGTCCTTGCCCTTGTGATGGCACTACAGCACAAAGCACTATGCACTTTTTATTGTTCTGTCCACTATATGGTAACTATCGCACTGATCTCTTAAAGCCTATCTTCAAGAAATTCGGTGTCAGAACCGTAAAAGATGCTTTGAAACTGATATTTAATCCTCCACCCGATGTTTGCTTCTTTACTGCTACATTTCTTCTTAGAGCTATCAAGGCAAGGCCTAGTATTATTTTTTAAATAGATATTGTGCTGTTTTTTATACTGTCTGTTTTAAACTGTATTGATGTAGTTTTTATGACTTATGATTGTTAATAGTCTATGTATATTAATGATGTTTTATGTATGATCTGCTTTTATGGACTTTTTGTCAAGCTCCGAATAAAGCTTTATGAAATTGAATTTATAAGAGGGTAAACTAGTACCACCCGTCTACGATGTGAGTTGAAACACATTAAAGTGAGTATTTACTACTTTTAACTGCCTATGGTACATTTTAGTACAACTTAGTTAGCTTTGTGTTACTCAGTGTGGCTTGTTTCTTCTGCCATTGCACAGACACATCCACACCAATTTCTTTATCTCTCGTGAACAAGCTGAATTATTATGTGGACACGGCGAGTGGTCAACTAACCATCACAGACTACAGGCATCCCTCTTAATTCTCAATCCTGAGGTACATATTTTTATATGTCGATTTATCTCTATCTTGTCATTAAGCAATTATTCAGGTCAGGTTAATTTGCCTGAACCTTCAACACGCTGGCTGCTTGTTTAAAATACTAAACTACGCCTGATATTTAGATTCCACACTAGGCTTATTTATAGCCACTTTAATATATATGGTCTTCTTCGGCCCCCTTTTTATTCTTTCTCAATAAATTGGAAATATGTCTTTCCTGGTCTGATCCTCCCACAGCAATGAGTAATATTATGAATGAATTTGTTGCCAAAAAGGGAATTGTGATACAAAGAAATGTTTTTTTAAAATTTGTAGACTTGAGGTCTTTAAGATGTTCGCTTATAATTTTTTAGTATAGATGCTATTTTTATTGTATCATTTCTGTAATTTGATTATGTACTGTATGCATTTTATTGTTAGGTATTGTTAGAAGTACGATTTACAGAAGGAAGGACCTCAATTACCCGTCCTGAAGAAGGTGGCTCTATAAACTTGTCCACCGAAACGCGTCGACGCTTGAAACCCGAGTTGTATTTGTCCTGGGACCAATTACCAAATATCTGGGTATAGTGAGCTTAGTGGTACTGGTCCTAAGGGAACACAAACCAACACTATCGAAGCACAATTGGGGTGCTTTTATTACAAAATGTGTCCTTCCACCTAATTTGTGTGATTTAGACTTGTGAGGTATATTGTTGTTTTTTTTTAAATATCTGTGTATATATTTTTATGAAGAAATTGTTTTTTTAAATATAGAACTTTTTATGTATTAATTTATTCTGTTTGTATCTATGATGCGCGCTCTCCTTTTTTTTTTTTTTTTTGAAATTTGTTTTAATAAAACATGTATTGACTAACTAAATTTCCTTCATGTATGCCCTTTGTTTAATTGCATTGCTGTGTATTGGATCACCCTTGCGATACTTTATCGGAAAGATCGATTTTCATTCACTTATTGGCTTATATTGTGTATATTGTTAGGGAGCTCTGAACTTCACATGGCCACTGATTTGGCTTTGGTAGACATTTTCATAAGCTATATCCCTCTTTGACATGACACCTGAGTAGTGCCTCTATTATTGATGTGAGACAGTCCAAAGGGAAAACCTTTACTTCACAGTATACCTCGATAAATACTTACAACCATTTGTGCTGAAAATGAAGGCTTACATCAGAGATACCACCGATTTTATTACCAAAATCAATGAAATCACTTTCAACGACAAAGATGAATTCTGGCTATGTACAGTCGACGTTAAAGCACTCTACACTTCCATTCCTCACGACCTGGGCATTTCTGCCATTGAAAACACCCTTGTTCAATCGATTTGGATCCTTATTTGCAGCTCTTTCTTGTGGAATAACTTTGTTTTACACTCTACCACAGCTTCTTCAAATGGGAAGATCAATGGTTTTTACAGCTCACTGGCACCTCAATGGGCAACTGAGCCACGCCGTCACATGAGAATATTTTTACGGAGAAATTCGAGGAAGAAAACATCCTGAGTACCAACATCTGGAGAGAACATCCCATATTATTTCTTAGGTACAGTGATGACATTTTCATCATATGGATAGGAACACAACAAGAGCTTATTGAAGCTTTAGACTCCTTAAACACCATCAATGAGCAGAAACAATTTACTTTTGAAATGCATCAACACATCATGACATTTCTTTTTTTTTTAAAATTCTGTTTAATAAACTTAAAACAGTGGTCATGTTATACAGATAAGTGCTTCGTACATTTCCATAATAGAGTTCCTGTAAAGGCATCGGCATAAAACAGTCGCCATGGAGTTCATATTTACAGTACATGCAGTGAATTTTACACCATACAGTGGTCATCTATGGATGGGATAGAAGGGGGTTCGCACAGCTCCCCCCGATGAACATTCCATTTAGTCCAGATTGCTATCCATTTCTTAGGACATCCCCGAGCTACATGGACTGTTTTCTCTCTCACCATACACCAATCCATATCCTCTTTCCATTTCTTCATTGTTGGTGGTGCGGCGGCCCCCCATAACTGCGCTATATTACGCTTCGCGATCATCTGCCCAAGTGTGGCCCAGATCCTCCCTTTCACGTTTAAGTCTGTGGGCTCCCAAATGTTCAACAGGCATCTCTTGGCTTTGGGCAGAAGAGGTACCCCCCAAACGTACTCATACATTTCAAGATTTTCTGCCAATATTCTTGGATTAGTGGGCACTCCCAGATGACATGCATGAACGCACCCTCCAGCCCACATCCCCTCCTACACAACCCATCCACACTTTTACCCATGAGCATTAGTTGCTTCCCTGAGATGTACACCCTGTGTAGAATCTTCAATTGTACCAGTTTCAGTTTTGCCGATATGGCCACTTCTTTTGGTGAGGAAAGTGCTTCCTGCCATTCTTCATCGTCAATTTCAAGACCATCCCTTACCCACTTCTCTCTAAGCGCAGTAAGGGGGTCTGGGGTGTGGTGAATGAGCTTCTTATATGTGAGGGATATGCATTTCTCTGGTAAATGCCCATCAATCAATCTGTCCTCGAGTGGGGATGCTTCAGGCAGCTCCGTACCTGTTGGGATGTTGGCCTGTAACGAGTGTTTAATCTGCGAGTATCGAAAGTACTCTGAATCAGCTATAGCATATGTCTGCTGTAGTGCAGTGAACTTTTCCACTCCATTCCGCCCCCAAAGGTCTCGTATTTGCGAAATACCTATGAGGTCCCATTTGTCGAACCCTTTAGTTCGCCCCAGAGTTCCTAACCGTTCTGTATCCCATAGGGGGTGGCCATCGTGAGCCTATTGGCCCATCCCAGAGCTCTATTGGCGACGTGCCATACCTGTACCACGTGTTTCGTGGGGCCTGTGAGCGTGAACCTAGCTGGTCGCGAGTAAAGTGCTCTTGTGAAGTCGCCACCAGGTAGTAACCACCTATCCATTCCATATGCGGGGTCATCTCCACTGCCATATTGGCAATGGTTAATGGCAACCAGCTGCGCTGCCCAATAGTACTTTCTGATATCCGGTAAGGCGATACCCCCATCGTACCATCCGAGCGTGAGCCTACCGAGTGCTGTGCGTGGTCTGCCATCCCACAGTAGCTCTCTCTGCAGAGACTCGACCTCCTTAAAGAACGCCTGAGGCACAACGTCCGGGTAATTCTGGAGGGCATATAGGAACCTAGGCAGCGCCATCATTTTAAACAACGCTGCTCTCCCAAGCAAGGAGAGGGGCAACTTCTTCCAGACCTCCACATCCCTTCGAAGCCTCTGCAAGGGAGGCGCTAGATTCCGCTCATATCTAGCCCTGACATCGGCGGTTATAAATATGCCAAGATATACAAATCCGTCTACCGCTACCTGTATCGGGCAGTCTCTAGGAAGGGAGGGGGAGCTTCCATGGAGAACATAGAGCGTCGACTTGCTCCAATTAATACGGAAACCGAGTTGCGACCAAAACTGGCAAAAATATCTAGCACCACTCTCAATGAACGCGCAGGGGATGAGAGATAGAGAAGGATATCGTCCGCGTATAGCGAAATCCTATCCTCCCAGCCCTCGGTCCAACGAAGTCCACGGATAGAGACATCCCTTCTTATCCATGCCGCAAGCGGCTCCAGCGAGAGAGCGAACAATAGCGGCGACAGAGGGCAGCCCTGCCTGGTGCCCCTGCCCAGTGGGAACACTTCCGACATTTTGTTATTGACCTTCACTTGTGCTAACGGTTCCGCATATAGAAGGCGTACCCAACCTATAAATTTGGGGCCGAAGCCCATCTTTTTGAGCACCGCATAGAGGTATGCCCATTCCAGGGTGTCGAATGCCATGGTTGCGTCCAATGAGACCACTATTGCATCCTCCTGGATTCCGGGGCAACGCCCTAACACTCCATGAAGGCGCCGCAAATTGAGGGCCGTATTTCGATGTGGCATGAATCCCGATTGATCAGGGTGTACTAGCTTAGTGATGATAAGCCGGAGTCTGTTTGCTAACAGTTTGGCCAGTATCTTAGGCTCTGCATTGAGGAGGAATATTGGTCTATACGAGGTACATTCGTCTCTCGGTTTTCCTGGTTTGGGAATGGTGACCAGTGTTGCTATGCGTTGATCTCTTGGCAGTTTACCTTTCGTCTTACTGTCATTATACATGGCCTTCAAATGGGGCACTATCTCTTGTAAAGCTCAATTGGGAGGCCATTGGGCCCTAGCGCTTTGCCCACCTTAAGATCACCTATTGCCTTGGCTAGTTCATCAGTCGTGAGGTCCTCCTCCAACTTTTCATGGTCGTGCTCAGTGAGGGCTTGCAGCTTAATGTCTGCCAAAAACTCTGAGGAGTCGCTCTCTGTGAACTCAGAGTCTCTCCGGTACACCCTTTCATAGTGTGCGGCGAATTCTCGTGCTATGTCATGGGGTTCAGTGAGGACGTCACCAGAAGCGCTCTTTAGTTCAGGCACCACTCGTTGCGCCCTCTCTTTTTTATCTAGCCAGGCTATCAGCTTGCCTGCCTTGTCGCCCTGGTCATAGATCCGTCCATCCCTGGCACATGCCAGGGTTTTTGCCGAGTCTGTTGCAATTGCTTTATACTCCGCAGCTTTTATTTGCAATTGGTGGGAGATATCATTTTCATGGTCATGCCCGACTCTCTCCTCCAGCCGGGCGATGTCGCGTTTGACATCGGTCAACTGCTTGTCTTTGTCTTTACGTCGGCCTGCCACTACCGAGATGGCCTGTCCCCTGAGCACAGTCTTAAATGCCTCCCACAACGTCGTAGGTGAATCCACCGTACCCTCGTTGTCGAGGAAATATTGTCCAATTACCTTCACCATAGCGGTTCTGGTTTCTTGACCTTTCAGATACCAGGGATTTATTGGTGCTATACCTCCGACTCTTTTGTCCCCAATTGTCAGGTAGACCCAAATTGGCGAGTGATCAGAGGTACCTCTCGGCAAGTGCTTAATGTCTGCTGTGGTCATGTCTGCCTGCACTGGAGATAGGATGTAGTCGATTCTAGACAGGGTACGGTGGGCTCCCGACAAGAACGTGTACTCTCTGCAAGTGGGATGCCACCGCCTCCAGAGGTCGACAAGGCCAAAGGCTTCCAGAAAGTTAGGAAGCCATTGCTGCCCCGGTCCTATATCTCGTGGCGGCTGTCTATCCAGCGCCCCTGATACCACGGAGTGAAAATCACCCCCAATCACGAGGTGTCCCTCAGGTAGACCGAGAAGAAATGCGCCGAGGTCCTTATAGGATTGGGCTTGTAAACCAGGGGGAATGTATGCCGCCACTAGTGTGAGTGTGCGTCCCTCCCACCGCCCTGCGACCGCCACGAAGCGCCCCAGCAAATCTGCCCAGGTTTGCTGAGCAGCGAAGGGGAAGGTGTGTCGTAAAAGGATCCCCACTCCCCTGGACCCCGTTGTGAACTCTGAATGTGTCACCATTTTGTAGCCCCACCTGTTTAGTGCTTTACATGTATTGCCGATTAAGTGTGTTTCTAGTAGTAATGCCGCGTCAGGGGCGTGCTTTTTGAGGTGTTGTAGCACAATACTCCGTTTAATTTTATCTCCCAACCCATTGACGTTCCAGCTTATTATTTTAAGACTTTTGTCCCAGTGCATGTCTGATGTGCAAACAGTTCTTCAGGGACCATTCATGTACGATGCCGACCGATCCTGGTACTAACACTTTAAGTCTGCATGACCAACGATAACTCCCCCTCCTCCCGTCCCCCCCACAACCAACAACCCACACATTATAAACCACACTTGTACTAACTCCAATGATCCAACCCCCTCCCTGCTACCCTGCCACGTAGGTTCAAAACTACCCACATCCACAACCAGCAGAGTGCCTATCGCCCCAATAAGTGAACAACTGTGTCCTGGGGAAGTGGGTAGTAGCCGACCCCGGCCGCCCGAGGTCCCCCCCTATTGCACTGAAAGAGCTGCAAAACACGGGATCAAGAGCAGCGCCCCCACACCCGGACAGCACCGATATTATAGTAAGGGAGGCACCCCACCCACCGCTATGTGCAATGGGCCATGAGCTTTTATGCGCACCTCCCCAGTGTTCCCAAGAGATATTACACAATTATGCAAGCACTGCGTAAAGCTATGGACCCACTTTCTACTGCCCTCCAGGGTAGCACAGCTCCACTTGTACATTACGGTTTTATGAAGTCTTCTCCTGAGGTGAGTATGGAGTTCCTATTTTTCCTGGTCTTGTTGTGTTGTTGCCGGACCCGGACTATTGGATCGCGATCTCCAAGTGCGCGCAGTACGTAGTCCCGGGTCGACACGCACCCCTGGTGTCGCTTCCTCTTGATTGTCGGGCAGTGTCCGTCTTGCGGTGGCTCTTGAGGTCTTTCTCTGGTCTGAGTTCCCTTCCAGCCAGTCCTGTACCTCCTGGGGGCTGGTGAAAAAGAATGATTTCCCATCAGCAAGAATTTTAAGCTTCGCCGGGAAGAACATCATATATTTGAACCCACGCTGTCGCAGGGTTGCTTTCACCCCTTCGAATGACCGCCGCTCCTGCTGAACCTTTAGCGTGAAGTCCGGGAAAAACCGGATGGTTGCGTTTTCGTATTGTACGTCCCCCTGGATCCTTGCCGTCTGTAGAATGGCATCCCGGTCTCTATAATTCAGGATCTTGGCAATGATCTTCGAGGAGCCGCCCCTGGCTTTGGTTTAGGGACCGGTGCCCTGTGTGCCCTCTCCACCGTGAAGAGCGAGGAGAGTCGTTTAGGCCTGAGGTGGTTTAGGATGAGGTCTTCCAGGAAGAGGTCAACACTTGGCCCCTCCAATCCCTCCGGGACCCCCACCACTCTGATGTTGCTGCGGCGGGCCCTCTCTTCTTGATCCTCGAGCTTCAGTACCATCTGGCGGTGTTGGTGAGTCAGAGCGTTTAGTCTCTCCTCCAGGCGTTTCGTAGTCGTCTGGAGGTCCGTGACATTTGTTTCAGTTTCTTTGACGCGCTCTGTTGTTTTATTCATATCCGCCCTCATAAGATTCATTTCAATTGACATTTTGTTCATTTTCGTTTCAAGGGTGGTTCCCAGCCCCTTAATGGCCGCCATTATGGACTGCAAAGACGGCTCGGAATCCCCCTGTCGGTCCTCCTGTGCGTCGTCAGACTGCGACGTCGGTTTGGGAATGGCGTATTTGTCCAGCTTGTTGGACTGCACCGTGGAAGCATTTTTGGGTCTCATAGTTGCGGTATGCCGGCCGCCTGTGGGCCTCCAGTGGTGCGAGATCACCCGTCCCTGCGTGCAAGCCCGTTTGAGCGTAGTTCACCGCAGGCTGGCCACCAGATTCCTCTGTAGCTCACTCGTCTACAGGCGTGATTTAGCAGGCATTGGCTTTCACCCTAGATTCGGATGTGCTCAATACGGACCAACAGAGGCAGAGCAACCGCTCCTCTCCCCTGCATGCGTGTTCCAGCCGGAACAAACACCAGGCAGTTGCACCCGCAGCGCGCGCACTCCCAGATCCGTCAATAAGTTTATAGGTCTCCTTCTGCTTGCTCAGCCACGGGTGTTGCAGCTCAGATCCTGGAATCGTGCTCCCCGTGTCAGCGCCGCCCGCAAAACGAGCTACGTCCGTCACGCCGAGGCCGCTGTCTCTCTGCGCCGCTGCTGGTTGTCCAGGCCTCAGGGTGCTGAGATGGGCCGCCCCGAAAGGCCGCGCAGCTGTCCCACTATTCCACGGCTTGCTTAGGTGCCGCCCTTACTCACGGAGTGTGTCGCCTCCAGCACCCCCAAATCGGCATATGATGGGCGCGCGTCTCCCCGGGCCCCGCCACAGTCCACCTGCCGTGATATGGTCAACGCGCTGCTCCGGGCGCTCTCCGCAACACTCCGCCGTGCTTCAGTCCGACGTGTGGACCACAGCATCCGCCCCACGCAGGCCTCTCTCACCGCTATTCAACGCGCGCAGGGTCTTCCGCCACCGTCGGGCCTCGCCAGTCTCTCACCTACTCCGCAGCATACACAGCCATTTGGGCCCTCCGACACGGCACCGTCCAGTCCTCACCTTGCTTGCTTTCTCCGAGATTCACGCCTGGCAGGGTGCAGCGGTCCCGGTACTCCCCGCCTCCTCAATTCACCATCAGCAGGGGCAGCGCGCAACTCTCGCGCCCACACGGCGTCTTCCCTGTCGTGCCCACTCAGAGGCGCCGCGCCTTCTTGGCTCCCGCGAGCTCCCAGCCCAGGGCTAACGGCTTTTTGGGGGATATTCGGGTTCAGTGCAACCTCCGACGTGCAGCTCACCGCTCCGATCCCGCCCAGCCGGATTGTAAACGGATGTTATGGGGGTTTGGAGCCCCAGCTTCGGCGGAGCTTTCCTTTTAGGCGGCCATTGCTGTCGGCGCCAACATCATGACATTTCTTGATATTCAGATGAGTCGTATTTCCAACAGACTAGAAACCACCATTTACCGGAAGCAAACAGACAGAAACAACCTTTTACATTTCAACAGCTTTTATCAACAATCTCTTAAAAATCACTTACCCTACTTGCAACTGTTACATGTTAAGCGCATAGTATCACAACCAGACTCCTGTTCTGAATAAATTGAAATGATGTTGACAAAATTCGCCCAACGTGGTTACCCACAACAGATTCTTGATCAAGCCAAATATCGAAGCACACTAAAGACTCGATCAGAACTATTATAAAAAACTGCTGAACCTGTTCGACAACGACCAGTAGTAGTATCAAAATCTTCGACTATGAGTGATCGCTTCAAAAAACCATTAAGAAACATTAGCCCATATTAGCCCTGGAACCCGATTTCAAGGGTCTATTTGTAGAGAAACCTATCTTCGCATGTAAGAGAGGCAAGAACTTGAAAGAACTACTCACTCAACCCACAAGTGAGACACATTCCATCACATATAAAGGGACTAGACCATGCTACAACTGTAGCAACTGCAATAACATTATCACCGGCGCATGTATCAATCATCCTATGAAAGGTACGAAAATCAACCTTAAAGTCAATGCCACGTGCAATACCACCAATGTTATTTATTTACTTAAGTGCCCCTGTGGTTTTGTCTAAGTGGGGAAAACTGAGAGAAGAATCAAGACCAGAATATTGGAACACAAAAGTAACATTCGAACTAAGAACGCAAAACCTGCGGTAGCCACCCATTTTGTTGAACATCAACATAACATCAGCCAACTAAAATTCATGGTCTTTGAGATAGTCAAAGAAACTGAAGGAAGAGACATTCACAACTCTTTACTCCAAAGGGAAAATCATTGGATTACATTTCTGAACTCTATGAAGCCTCATGAACTCAATGACCTTGATGGAGTTTCTGTGTTATCTGTAACCCTCATTTCTCTTTGTACAATGTTGAAGAGCCTTTATGTTCGACCTGATACATCATTTTCTCACTTTATCTTTCACCCTTCGTTTCCACTTATGGCTTACACTTTCTACCTTTCCCATTCATACATCTTTCCTTTTACTTTGTTTATGTTGTTTTAGTTTTCTTATTTTATTTTCTTACATCTTTTTCACCTTCAACTGATTTTCCTCATTGGTATCCCAGTCTTTTTTTCACATTTTTTCACATGTGCATCACTCCAATTAATTTTCACATGATCATGTGTTTATCTGCCACATCACACATTGCGCCTATCTTTTCTTTACCGGCTGGTTAACTTTTCCCCATACTCAACATGGCGCCCACCGCCCTCAATTTAACCGGTCCTCTTTCACTAACCATGACACTGTTTTCATAAGACGGAGGCGTTCTCCGTCCTCGTTTTGAAACTCGGTGAACTTGGCAGTAAACAGCGCATTTTCTACAAGTAAGTACACAGAGACACCAGATTGTCTTCTTCACCGCCCATTATATTATTCACTATTTGTGCACGTTCGATTCACATTCACGATTCTCATGGGCTTGCCAGTCCATGAACTGTTTCACTTAATTATTCACAGCTTCATTTGAACGCTTTTTTTCAATAAGACTATCAGCATTATTCTTCTTGTTTATTCACTCACATTCACGACGCTATATATAGCCGCTTGTCACAATTTTCTTCGATACTAACACACACGCCTTCCGCTATCAGGGTTTTCGCCCGAACCATGCACTACGTTCGTGACTTTTAAGTATTCTATTCTCCCCCAAGGTCCACCGTTTTTATATAGTCTCTCCATCTATACGTGTGAATAACGCATTTGCTTTTTCTAATTCTTCAATTTCTTTTGCCCTATATGTTCTCACTTTAAGGCTCTTTCACCATCCATACAGACGTGCAATTGTCTAAACACTTTGTGTTTTTCTTGGTTTCCCCCTGATTCATTCCTTTATATTTGTTCTGGAGCTGTGTCCCCTGATGAAGGTCTGTAATGGACCGAAATGCATTGGGCAAGGTTCACTGAAATAATGGATTCATATTTTGGATACCTATTGGAATAATTCCTCATGATATGAATAGATAATATCATTGGACTAACATATAGTCTAGCGGCTATTTTCGTTCAACACATAAAGGATTGTGTACTGATCCTACAAACACATACCCTACTCGGGCTTTATGCTGTGCTCAGGGGGACGTCCCCTATTTTAGGAGACGCTACTTACAGGACACAAGGTTACCCCATTGACTCTTTCAGTTTCACAGACAGGGCAGTTCCTAGTTGAAGTGCACATGGGTGTGGCCTGCATGTTGCAAGATCCAAATATTCGTGGTCCAAACCACAACATGCTGAGGCGAGGGCCGATCAATGAAGTGCCCTCTGCAGATAAACAATACAAAACCGCAGACCTGGTTCTGCAACAGGAAGTAATAACATTAAGAGACAAGTTCAATAGCAAAGGACATCACCTATCAAAAATTAAGAAACCTGCCAACACTGTTTGACACACATGCAGGAAAACGATGCCAGAAGCACAAGGGACAGCACAAGCTGCCCCATTGATGGCAGTGCCAACAGCACTACCACCGCTACACTGAGGAGCAGCATAAGGTGCCCATACTGGGTAGACACACAAGTGCAAGGAACCAAGAGGGTGATTTAATGTAAGATGGAATGCCCATCACAGGTAATGCAGCTAAGCGCTATATCACTCACCTGTACTACTCAGACAAGGGGTAACTGTGGACACAGAGTGAAGGTGTTCGGTCCAATAGTGTTTTCCCATGAGTTTGGGATAACCTTTACACTAGAATCAGTAATCCTTGTAAATCTTGAGGGGGAGAGTGAAGAAGGAAAAGAGATAGAGATAGATCGATATAGAGAGAGAGAGCTGAAGAAAGGGTGTTACAAAATGATTATAACAATATGAATATTATGGTACACGCAAATGTTCGTTTATAACATGCTGTAAGGTGGGCTCGACCCTGCACCCCGGCATGCTGTAACATAAATAGCTGCAGGCAGTTCACAAACCTGCCTTCTCTCCTCTGGAAGGATTAATGTGTCCAGTGAAAGAGGGGTGCACTATAAACACAAACAAGGCATGTACAATGATGGTTTCTGCAATGATCTGACAGCAACGTGCTTGTCGTGTTGCTGACACAATTTTACACGAGCAAGCGAGGGCTGGAGTATGACTGCTGGATTGTAAGCCCGAGACAGAGAGCAAGTAATGTAGGACTGTAATACTATTATAAGACCACTGCACGAGCGCACTTTTGAAAACACTGCACCGGTAACAACATGTCCATGCTGATATCCACGTCTGAACGCACACTCTTCTGAGACAAAGCACACATTCACCAGCAGGCATAGGTTCCCCTGACCACTAGAGCAGAGAGGACAGGGGCGCGTCCAAAGACCAGGAGCATCCACCCAAGGGCGGGAGTATTTCTTCTTTGCACGTCATTCTATCGGATGAGTAGTGTACATGTGCCGGGCAGCTGCAACTGTGATCCGACCCAGAGGAGGGGTGATAGTACAAATTTCGGGAGAGGATTAATTCTTCCAGCAATAGGTAGAGTGGAGATGGCTCTAGGAAGGGGTGAGAGAAGAACAAAGTCTCGTTATCAAGAACATTGTCTTTTAAGGACCTGTGAAGTACTCGGGTGCGGTTGCAATAGGACGGGCGGCAGACCAGCCAGCCCACAGCAGCTCAAAAACTGTCTGTGTGTGCCCGGGAGCTGCTGTCTCGTCCCGGGCCGACACACACGACGGGGTTAGGGGGCGGAGGGCCGAAGCTCTTTGAGCCCAATGGGCGCTGCACCCAGCGTGTGGCCCTAGACTGGCACAACAAGGACATTTCTAGCTCCAAGGGCAGCCAGTCTGTGACCTGACGCACCCAACGCTCAACTTTCTAGCTAGCTATCCTTCCAGCTGTGGTGAGACACGGTTGATTTATTAATCCGCCCAGCATTTAATTGTTGAAATTATGCTCCTGATGCCGCCACGACTAAAATTACTGAAGAAAATCTGTGGTATGAATCTTCCAAACGACCATCTCTCAGCATCCGTACACGCGGCTGATGACCCCCGAAGAGATATTCTAAAAGCTTTTCTGTCTAATGTGTGCTCGGCCATTGAGCACAGACATGACATTTCTAACACTTTAATAGACAAAAAAACTATGGGGCATATCTACAAGGCGGCGATATAAAATTATCGCTGCTTTTGCGGCCGTTTTCAGCCGATAAGCGGAGATCATTTTATCGCTATATTAGCAAGGTCACGCTATCGCGTGAAACCTTGCCTTAGCGCCTGAATTCCTAACACCCATCTATGCATCTCTAATGAGATGCAAAGTGGGCGTTCCTCCCCAGGATAATGGGAGAAATGTCGAAAAGTGACATTTCTCCTATTATCAAGCCTCACGCAAAGCAGCATAGCGACAAGAAAAGTAGCTATAACCTCAGTTATCGCTACTTTCCTTACGCCTGCTTTGTAACTGACTTCGCCATGATATCCCATGGAAGGTGGATATCATGGCTAAGTATGTGAGGCCCTATCAGCAAGCTATCGCCAAACTTCGTGGGATTATCGCTGGGTTTCCAGCGATAATCTCACGTTTGGCAGTTAGCGCTAGGATTTTTATCGCTTTTGAGATAAGCGTTGCTAATAGCACGCTATCTCAGCGATAAAAATCCACGCTAGCCGGCGATAATTATCCTAGCTCTAAGTGTGCTTAGCGATAATTATCGCCGGTTGTTGCTGATATGCCCCTAAGAACTTTCAATCAACCACCCTCACTGAATGGCTTGCTATTACATGCAATTTAAACAGCAGCCTGCACCAGTACTTAATTTGTGTAAGCATTTTTCCAGGGGGGGCTAACCTGACAAATGAAGGGGCGTGGCTAATGTTAATCAATAGGGGCGGGGCTAAAATGGCAGACAATCAGGATGGGTAATGCTCAGGCCAAGCTGAGAAAAACAAGCATTGGCATAGCCAAGAGGTCTCGCCTTTGGGACCTTATAAGTATTTAGTTCTGCAGCAGGTCCCAAAGGCGAGACCTATTGGCTATGCCAATGCTTGTTGTTATATCTGGGCATGTTGAGAGGCTAGGGGACTGGGTCTCGATGTCGGGTTGGGAGCACAGCAATGACCTACTCAATTTGAATGCGTAGGTAATACAACCGGAGGGGTGAAATGAAAGGTTCACTACCAGGAATAACAAGAAGGTAGAAAGTTAGGCTGGTTAGAAAGGTAAGGAGGGGTAGAGGCAGGCATGGTGGTGAAGGGAGAAACAGATGCATGCTAGGAGAGCGCTGTGAGGGAGGGAGGCGAAATGGGAAGAGGCACTGAAAGGTGGGTCGGGTAAAGACCGTAGTGAGGCAAACAGAAGGGTAGCGAGGGGTGAAGGGTAGACAAAGATGTGAGGTGTAGAAGAAAAAGTTTCAGGAGTAGAGGCAGGTAAATCAAAGCTGGAGAGGGGAGAATAACGCAGTCTTAGAACGTGAGAGGGCCAGGTAGAGAGAGGGAGAGGTGTGTCTGAGACAGGTAGAGACAGATGAGGATGAGGGAATAATAAAGTGAGGTAGACAGGTGAGGTAGAGGGGTGCGTTGATATAAAGGAAGTGCAGAGATGTGTCAGAGAGATGTTACGGAAGAGGAAAAGAAGTAGAGGTATTGAGAAAGGAGTAAGGTACTAAAAGAAGTAAGGGGTGAACAGAGGTAGAACGAGTGGAAGGGGAGAGAACACGTAGAAGATGAATGGCAGGGTAAAGTGAGCGATTAGGCAGTGAGTCTGAGGTGTGGGATACAGAGGGATATGTGGCAGTGAGCGCGAGGTGCGGGGTACAGAGGGATATGTTGTGGCAGTGAGCACGAGGTGTGGGGTACAGAGGGATATGTTGTGGCAGTGAGCGCAAGGTGTGGGGTACAGAGGGATATAAGGCACTGAGCGGGGGGAGTGGGACAGGGGGATATGAGGCAGTGAAACACAGGGTCGGGACGTCCTGCCAGACATGATAGGGTGCATACTGGCAGATAGATATGCTATTGATAAGAGTCTGTGTACGTTTTAGTGGGATCTGAAATCCGGGCTATGCTGCAACCTCAATTTTTGACTTGGGAGGATAATGCATCGACTCCCCCCAGAACTTCATTCAGAAGACCCCTTGCTCTCAGGCTACACAGTGTTAAAAGGAGGTCTTGGTGTCCAGACCTAACCACTCGTGCTTGTGGTGCGCAGCTCAAACTGGCCATTGTCATTCTGTTTGTGATAATCAGCCACAGACAGAATGACAATGGGCGGGAGGGGCTGCGAGGAGGAGTGCTAGGCGCCCCATCAGGGAGTTGAGGCCTCTGGCAGGGAACACCTCTACTCCCTGCAGGGCCCGGAATTACGGACAAAAGGCGTCCGTAAAAACATGGATGGCCACAGGGGGGCGCCCCAGGGGGGCAAGCGCCCCTCCTTGGCCCACCCGCGGACGCCCATGTGTGTAAGAGTGAGTGCTGGTGACCAAAGCTCTGCTCAGAAGCACGCTGCCAGCACTATTAAATGTCTGCGCGCGAATACCAAGGCTGTGCGGTCTCTTAAATTCAACTCATGCATCTTTATTCCACTGTGAGACACGCCCTGCCCCTTGATTTCACTCCTAGAAGTTCCTGTTGTCTCCCTTCATGTCAGTGGTTTTTCCGTCTTTCTCTTTCTTTCTCCTATATATGTTTTCCCCCTCCTGCTAAATGACTGATGAGGACTGATAAGTGCTCATCCCTATAAAACAGTGCTGGTGCTCCCCACTGGCAAAAAGTTCAAGTTCAGCACTGGCCTGCACAACGTCCTGTTACTGCATTCCCCACAGAAAGAATGAGCTAGTATTTATAAAGCAGAACTGAGACCACATAGGTATCCTGGCTGTTGCCTCCTAGAAAAGCCTGTTCGATGCCTTTGCCATAACAGAAATTATACAAAGAAGGGGCTAGTTTGTAAAGAAGAGCAGATCTTCATGTGCTCTTCGGGAAGGCGGGAGGCTGTTCCAGAGTTGAGCGGCCCTGACTGAGAAAGTTTGAGTAAATGTTAGGAGCAGGGCTGGACTGGCCGTAGCAGGCAGAGCCTAGCAGAAGAGCATTACAATTATCAAGTCTGCTCAGGATCATACTGTGCTCCACCAGTGCTCTTACCGACGATGGAAGAAAAGGCAAAACTTTCCAGAGATAGCGAAGCAGGGCAAAACAAATCGCGGCAGTCTTACTAACATGGACGTCTAGAGAGAGATTGTTATCGAAATAAACCCCTAAGGTGCGTACTCCAGACGATGCTTAAGGGCTACCATTCATTCAAGGCCAAAAGTTAGAACGTAGCCCAGCTGCTGGCTTACCCGTGGAACAGCACAGAATTTCCATTTTGTCTTCATAAAACTTCAAGGAGTTGTTGCTCAACCAGATTGAGATGTCTCGCAAACATTTATGAAACGTATCCAGTAACTCTAGCTGCTAGTTATCCATGGTAAGAATCAACTATCATCCGTGTAATCGATGTGCTAATGTCATATGATCTGGAGAGAGCTGCAATAAGGTGCATGTTAGAAATGGGGGTCTCTAGTTGGCAGAGGTAGGTACCTTTGACAAAATAGGGACCCTTGCTTCTAGTCAGGATAAGGGGGATACACACTTTAGATAACCCCTGCTCACCCCCTTGGTAGCTTGGCACGAGCAGACAGGCTTATCCCAAAGGCAATGTGTAAAGTATTTGTACCAACACTCACAGTGACACAGTGAAAACACCACAAATGGACACCACACCAGTTTAGAAAAATAAAATATCTTTATCTAAACTAAACAAGACCAAAATGACAAAATTCCAACATGCAGATACTCAGTAGAATGTCTTTAAAAAGGGTTGTTGCAAAAATAAACTTGTAGGTGATAAATGCAACACTTTAATCTCAAAATACCTAGGATGCGTAACACAAAACAAACAAAAGGGGTGCAGAGAAGGCGATGCGTCGATTCTTCCTGCGCTCCGGTTCTGATGTGGCAAGATGGCGCCTTGATGCGTTGCGACGATCCGGTGCGATGCGACAACGTGGAGGCGATGCGTGAACTCCGGACGGCCGTGCGGCGAACTCTGTGGTTTTCTGAGCCGCGACAGGCCCTGCAACACGCTTCTCCGGTGATGCAACGACACCCTCGGCAGCTGCGACACGCTTCTCCGATGTTGCGGCGGCAATCAGCGGCGGTGCACTTCCTCAGCGTTGCGACGGCCCTGCGACACGCTTCTCCGGTGATGCGACGGCACCTTCTGTGGCGTTGCGACGATCCGGTGCGATGCGACAACGTGGAGGCGATGCGTGAACTTCGGACGGCCGTGCGGCGAACTCTGTGGTTTTCTGAGCTGCGACAGGCCCTGCAACACGCTTCTCCGGTGATGCAACGACACCCTCGGCAGCTGCGACACGCTTCTCCGATGTTGCGGCGGCAATCAGCGGCGGCGCACTTCCTCAGCGTTGCGACGGCCCTGCAAAACACTTCTCTGGTGGTGCAACGGCGAACAGCAACAGCGGCGATGCACTTCCTCGATGATGCGACAGTGGCTGCTGCAGTGGCGTCACACTTCTCTCTCGTTGCGTCGCGCTTCCAGCTCCCAACAGCAAAAAGGCCTCACACACAGTTAAAGGCCCTCCTGGAAGACTGGAACTCCCAGCAAGGAGAAGGCTCTAGGAAGGGGTGAGAGAAGAACAAAGTTCGTTATCAAGAACATTGTCTTTTAAGGACCTGTGAAGTACTCGGGTGCGGTTGCAATAGGACGGGCGGCAGACCAGCCAGCCCACAGCAGCTCAAAAACTGTCTGTGTGTGCCCGGGAGCTGCTGTCTCGTCCCGGGCCGACACACACGACGGGGTTAGGGGGCGGAGGGCCGAAGCCCTTTGAGCCCAATGGGCGCTGCACCCAGCGTGGGGCCCTAGACTGGCACAACAAGGAGATTTCTAGCACCAAGGGCAGCCAGTCTGTGACCTGACGCACCCAACGCTCAACTTTCTAGCTAGCTATCCTTCCAGCTGTGGTGAGACACAGTTGATTTATTAATCCGCCCAGCATTTAATTTTTGAAATTATGCTCCTGATGCCGCCACGACTAAAATTACTGAAGAAAATCTGTGGTATGAATCTTCCAAACGACCATCTCTCAGCATCCGTACACGCGGCTGATGACCCCCGAAGAGATATTCTAAAAGCTTTTCTGTCTAATGTGTGCTCGGCCATTGAGCACAGACATGACATTTCTAACACTTTAATAGACAAAAAAACTATGGGGCATATCTACAAGGCGGCGATATAAAATTATCGCTGCTTTTGCGGCCGTTTTCAGCCGATAAGCGGAGATCATTTTATCGCTATATTAGCAAGGTCACGCTATCGCGTGAAACCTTGCCTTAGCGCCTGAATTCCTAACGCCCATCTTTGCATCTCTAATTAGATGCAAAGTGGGCGTTCCTCCCCAGGATAATGGGAGAAATGTCGCTAAGTGACATTTCTCCTATTATCAAGCCTCACGCAAAGCAGCATAGCGACAAGAAAAGTAGCTATAACCTCAGTTATCGCTACTTTCCTTACGCCTGCTTTGAAACTGACTTAGCCATGATATCCCATGGAAGGTGGATATCATGGCTAAGTATGTGAGGCCCTATCAGCAAGCTATCGCCAAACTTTGTGGGATTATCGCTGGGTTTCCAGCGATACTCTCACGTTTGGCAGTTAGCGCTAGGATTTTTATCGCTTTTGAGATAAGCGTTGCTAATAGCACGCTATCTCAGCGATAAAAATCCACGCTAGCCGGCGATAATTATCCTAGCTCTAAGTGTGCTTAGCGATAATTATCGCCGGTTGTTGCTGATATGCCCCTAAGAACTTTCAATCAACCACCCTCACTGAATGGCTTGCTATTACATGCAATTTAAACAGCAGCCTGCACCAGTACTTAATTTGTGTAAGCATTTTTCCAGGGGGGGCTAACCTGACAAATGAAGGGGCGTGGCTAATGTTAATCAATAGGGGCGGGGCTAAAATGGCAGACAATCAGGATGGGTAATGCTCAGGCCAAGCTGAGAAAAACAAGCATTGGCATAGCCAAGAGGTCTCGCCTTTGGGACCTTATAAGTATTTAGTTCTGCAGCAGGTCCCAAAGGCGAGACCTATTGGCTATGCGAATGCTTGTTGTTATATCTGGGCATGTTGAGAGGCTAGGGGACTGGGTCTCGATGTCGGGTTGGGAGCACAGCAATGACCTACTCAATTTGAATGCGTAGGTAATACAACTGGAGGGGTGAAATGAAAAGTTCACTGCCAGGAATAACAAGAAGGTAGAAAGTAAGGCTGGTTATCTTATCTTATCTTAATGTTTTGGTGAAGCGCTACAGCTGCCCCGGCAATGAGGCGTCCCGGCGCTGAAACCCAGATCCGATCCTGAGCTAAAGGGTCCGAGGACAGAGGAAAGTTACAGGCAAGGGAATAGAAGAGTTTTCACTGCCTTCCGAAAAGCAGATAGGTTGTCTATCGCGCGAATATGATGTGGTAGTTCGTTCCACATCTTGGCTCCCAGGAACCTAAAGGAGCGTCCACCCATGCGGCAGAGTTTTATGCGTGGGACGCAGAGAAGGTTTTGGTTGGAAGATCTTAGGTTCCGTGACGGCGCATAGGGAGTGAGAAGGGGTTGAAGCAGAGGGGGAGTGTTAAGTTTGAGAATTTTGAAGGTCATGATGAGGGTCTTAAACTTGATTCTGGAGTCAACCGGAAGCCAATGCAGTTTACTGATGGTTGCTCTGGCTGAGCATCTGCGGGGAAGGCCGACCAGAGTTCTAGCGGCCGAGTTCTGCACGCGTTGGAGTCGTGCTAACTCACATTTGTTGGCGCCAAGAAGGAGTACATTGGCATAGTCTAGACGCGAGAGGATGGTGGCTTGGATGATGAGTTGGCGGGTCTTTGCGTCAAAGAAGTCTAGTATGTGGCTAAGGCTTCTCAGTAAGCCAATGCAGGTGCCGGCAACTTTCTTGGTGTGAGCTCGAAAGTTGAGTGAGTCGTCCATCCAGACACCCAAGTTTTTCACTAGGGTTTTGGGGGGAGGGATGGTACCAAGTGAGGATGGCCACCAGTGCTCATTCCAAAGGCTGGTGTTTTTGCCAAGGAGAAGCACCTCTGTTTTTCCGCCGTTGAGTTGTAAACAGTTTGTGGTCATCCATTGGGCGACCGCAGAGAGTCCGTTTTTGAAATTAGAGGAACGGTTGGAAGGTCCGTCTGAGAAGGCGATGACCAGTTGTGTATCGTCAGCGTACGATACCAATGTCAAGCCCCATTCTTTGGCTACTGCCGCTAGAGGCTGAACATAAAGATTAAAAAGAGAGGGGCTTAGCGCAGAGCCCTGCGGGACTCCCTGTTCAATAGGGTGGGGTTTAGATAGAAAAGGGGGGGCAGAGACTCGGAAGGACCTGTTTTCGGGGAAGGATCTGAACCACTCCAAGGCATGGCCCGTTACTCCAAAGGTCTCCAGACGTTTAAGAAGGATGACATGGGATACCGTGTCAAAGGCCGCGCTGAGATCCAGAAGGATCAGCGCAGCACCTTGACCGGCATCCAAGATCGTCCGGAGGTGCTCTGTGGTGGCTAAAAGAGCAGACTCAGTGCTATGGCCTGGTCTGAACCCATTTTGTGATGGGTCCAGGATGTTGTTTTTGACCATATGTTGGGATAGAGCGCTGTTAACATGCGCTTCAGCGAGTTTGGAGAGCCATGGAAACAGGGAGATTGGACGAAAGTTCTCCGGTTTAGATGGATCTAGGGTGGGTTTCTTGATGATAGGCGAAACCCACGCTTGCTTCCAGGCAGATGGTACACACGCTGAAGTAAAGGAGAGGTTCAGGATGGCGGTTAACGCTGGTAGGAAGAAGTCGATTGAATCTAGGAATTGAGACGGGCGCATAGGGTCTGCGGGGGAGCCAGATTTGATTTTATTGCAAAGTTTAATAAGAGTGTCTTTGGAAATTTCTGGGATGTGGGTCAAGGTCGAGTAGCTAAGAGAAGCGGAGGGATAGCTGATGGTATTAGGGTCATGCTGGGGGAAGGAGGTGTAGATTTTCTGCACTTTGTCAACGAAGAACTTAGCAAGTTCTTCGCACTGTTGCTCAGAGGAGATCATAGGGGGGGGGTGTTTTGCTGCTCTGTAGTTCTTGTACGAGTTTGAAAATTTCTTTCGCGGGGGTGGGACTAGTTTCAATTTTGTCGGCGTAGAAGGCGGTCCGCGCAGCACGGATGGCTTTATGATACGTTTTTTGTAGCAGAAGGTATTTAGTTTTGTCTTCTTTATTGTATTCCCTACGCCAAAGGCGTTCTGCCTTTTTACACTCTTTTCGTAGATTTTTGAGTGTGTCGTTGTACCAGGGGTTCGATGGCGAGTTACGACCTTTTGTCCATTTAGCAGGGATAAGACTGTCTAGTCCGCCCGTAATCCACTCGTGAAACGAGCTGTAGATAGTGTTGATGTCAGCGTTAGAGTCAGGGTGAAAATCCCCTAATGTCTTGTGTAGGTCATCATGAGACAGTTTATGCCACGGTCTTTTTAAACGGCTGGTCGGTGCCGTGTTGTGCCTGCTTTTGTTGACCGGAATGGCTAATTTAATAAGGGAATGATCTGTCCATCCCATAGGAAGGGGTGGTTCTGAGGTGAGTTCTTCTAAGTTGGAGAAGACTGGGTCTAGGATGTGGCCGGCTAAGTGAGTTGAAGTGGAGATGAAGGGGTTGAGTTGCAGTGCAGAGAGATCTGCAAGGAGCGTATTGATCGTGAAGTCATTAAGTAGATCGAAGTGGAGATTAAGGTCTCCCAGAATGGTGAAATTGGGGTTTTTGGTGATTAAAGAGGTTGTTGAGTCAAGGAGGGCCTCAATGAATTTTGAGGAGGGGCCAGGTGGGCGGTAGATGTAGAGACCCGACACGGTGAAGTTGGGAGTTATGGTAATTTTGAAGTTGGCGCATTCAGAGTCTACCAGATTTTCCCTGACAAAAGAACAAGAGAGCGTTTTTTTGTGGATTATAGCGAGACCGCCTCCTCTACCCTTTCTGTTAATGGCCGACATCCGGTAGTCGTCTGGTAGAGTAAGATTGGGAATGGTGGAGGTGCCATCGCAAAGCCATGTTTCGCAGAGGAAGAGGATGTCTGGATTTTCATCCAGTATTAGAGTGTTAACCTCTAGGTGGTGTTTAACTAGTGATCTGACATTGAGGTGGAGTATCGTGATGGAGGTGGTTATGTCCGGACCTAGAAACTGTCGGACGGCGTGGGGTTTGATGGTGGAGAAACTGCAGGTTTGGCATTGTAGGCAGGTAAGACCAGGCTTACCTGTAATGTTTACGCAGGATCTTCCGGGGTTCCAGCTATGAAGCGTCTTACTGTCATAGGCAAGGAATGGTGATGATATTTGGCCAGGGGGTCTGGCGAGAGGCGATGACTTGGCGATGACGGGCGCAGACGGGCTTGCCTTAGGCGCGCCTTCGGCGCGCAAACGGCGCTCCCGCTGCGCTCGTCCGCTGCGCTTCCTATACAGGCACATATCAAGGGAGGGAGGGGGCGTGGCCTGAAGGGGGCGGAGTCAGCGCGCACGCCTGGGAGATTGGCGGCAGCTGAGAAGCGCGAGGTGGGCGCGTCAGCTCAAGGGCAGCTGTGCGCTGAAGCAATGAGGCGCTTAGGTGAGTGTTGTAATCTTTAAAAAACACAGAAAACAGTGACACCACACAAAGCAAGGAAATAGTGGGACTATTCAATTTTAAAATTTTTCGAGTACCTCCAGCTCCCGTCTTCCGCCTCAGGACTGGGTCAAAGGTTTGTTTGTTGCCGCTGGGAGTCAGCGGTTTAAGTATGGCCAGCAGGGGGCGTGGCCTGAAGGGGGCGGAGTCAGCGCGCACGCCTGGGAGATTGGCGGCAGCTGAGAAGCGCGAGGTGGGCGCGTCAGCTCAAGGGCAGCTGTGCGCTGAAGCAATGAGGCGCTTAGGTGAGTGTTGTAATCTTTAAAAAACACAGAAAACAGTGACACCACACAAAGCAAGGAAATAGTGGGACTATTCAATTTTAAAATTTTTCGAGTACCTCCAGCTCCCGGCTTCCGCCTCAGGACTGGGTCAAAGGTTTGTTAGAAAGGTAAGGAGGGGTAGAGGCAGGCATGGTGGTGAGGGGAGAAACAGATGCATGCTAGGAGAGCCGTGTGAGAGAGGGAGGCGAAATGGGAAGAGGCACTGAAAGGTGGGTCGGGTAAAGACCGTAGTGAGACATACAGAAGGGTAGCGAGGGGTGAAGGGTAGACAAAGATGTGAGGTGTAGAAGAAAAAGATTCAGTAGCAGAGGCAGGTAAATCAAAGCTGGAGAGGGGAGAATAACGCAGTCTTAGAACGTGAGAGGGCCAGGTAGAGAGAGGGAGAGGTGTGTCTGAGACAGGTAGAGACAGATGAGGATGAGGGAATAATAAAGTGAGGTAGACAGGTGAGGTAGAGGGGTGCGTTGATATAAAGGAAGTGCAGAGATGTGTCAGAGAGATGTTACGGAAGAGGAAAAGAAGTAGAGGTATTGAGAAAGGAGTAAGGTACTAAAAGAAGTAAGGGGTGAACAGAGGTAGAACGAGTGGAAGGGGAGAGAACACATAGAAGATGAATGGCAGGGTAAAGCGAGCGATTAGGCAGTGAGTCTGAGCTGTGGGATACAGAGGGATATGTGGCAGTGAGCGCGAGGTGCGGGGTACAGAGGGATATGTTGTGGCAGTGAGCACGAGGTGTGGGGTACAGAGGGATATGTTGTGGCAGTGAGCGCAAGGTGTGGGGTACAGAGGGATATAAGGCACTGAGCGGGGGGAGTGGGACAGGGGGATATGAGGCAGTGAAACACAGGGTCGGGACGTCCTGCCAGACATGATAGGGTGCATACTGGCAGATAGATATGCTATTGATAAGAGTCTGTGTACGTTTTAGTGGGATCTGAAATCCGGGCTATGCTGCAACCTCAATTTTTGACTTGGGAGGATAATGCATCGACTCCCCCCAGAACTTCATTCAGAAGACCCCTTGCTCTCAGGCTACACAGTGTTAAAAGGAGGTCTTGGTGTCCAGACCTAACCACTCGTGCTTGTGGTGCGCAGCTCAAACTGGCCATTGTCATTCTGTTTGTGATAATCAGCCACAGACAGAATGACAATGGGCGGGAGGGGCTGCGAGGAGGAGTGCTAGGCGCCCCATCAGGGAGTTGAGGCCTCTGGCAGGGAACACCTCTACTCCCTGCAGGGCCCGGAATTACGGACAAAAGGCGTCCGTAAAAACATGGATGGCCGCAGGGGGGCGCTTCAGGGGGGCAAGCGCCCCTCCTTGGCCCACCCGCGGACGCCCATGTGTGTAAGAGTGAGTGCTGGTGACCAAAGCTCTGCTCAGAAGCACGCTGCCAGCACTATTAAATGTCTGCGCGCGAATACCAAGGCTGTGCGGTCTCTTAAATTCAACTCATGCATCTTTATTCCACTGTGAGACACGCCCTGCCCCTTGATTTCACGCCTAGAAGTTCCTGTTGTCTCCCTTCATGTCAGTGTTTTTTCCGTCTTTCTCTTTCTTTCTCCTCTATATGTTTTCCCCCTCCTGCTAAATGACTGATGAGGACTGATAAGTGCTCATCCCTATAAAACAGTGCTGGTGCTCCCCACTGGCAACAAGTTCAAGTTCAGCACTGGCCTGCACAACGTCCTGTTACTGCATTCCCCACAGAAAGAATGAGCTAGTATTTATAAAGCAGAACTGAGACCACATAGGTATCCTGGCAGTTGCCTCCTAGAAAAGCCTGTTCGATGCCTTTGCCATAACAGAAATTATACAAAGAAGGGGCTAGTTTGTAAAGAAGAGCAGATCTTCATGTGCTCTTCGGGAAGGCGGGAGGCTGTTCCAGAGTTGAGCGGCCCTGACTGAGAAAGTTTGAGTAAATGTTAGGAGCAGGGCTGGACTGGCCGTAGCAGGCAGAGCCTAGCAGAAGAGCATTACAATTATCAAGTCTGCTCAGGATCGTACTGTGCTCCACCAGTGCTCTTACCGACGATGGAAGAAAAGGCAAAACTTTCCAGAGATAGCGAAGCAGGGCAAAACAAATCGCGGCAGTCTTACTAACATGGACGTCTAGAGAGAGGTTATCGAAATAAACCCCTAAGGTGCGTACTCCAGACGATGCTTAAGGGCTACCATTCATTCAAGGCCAAAAGTTAGAACGTAGCCCAGCTGCTGGCTTACCCGTGGAACAGCACAGAATTTCCATTTTGTCTTCATTAAACTTCAAGGAGTTGTTGCTCAACCAGATTGAGATGTCTTGGAAGCATTTATGAAACGTATCCAGTAACTCTAGCTGCTAGTTATCCATGGTAAGAATCCACTATCATCCGTGTAATCGATGTGCTAATGTCATATGATCTGGAGAGAGCTGCAATAAGGTGCATGTTAGAAATGGGGGTCTCTAGTTGGCAGAGGTAGGTACCTTTGACCAAATAGGGACCCTTGCTTCTAGTCAGGATAAGGGGGATACACACTTTAGATAACCCCTGCTCACCCCCTTGGTAGCTTGGCACGAGCAGACAGGCTTATCCCAAAGGCAATGTGTAAAGTATTTGTACCAACACTCACAGTGACACAGTGAAAACACCACAAATGGACACCACACCAGTTTAGAAAAATAAAATATCTTTATCTAAAGTAAACAAGACCAAAATGACAAAATTACAACATGCAGATACTCAGTAGAATGTCTTTAAAAAGGGTTGTTGCAAAAATAAACTTGTAGGTGATAAATGCAACACTTTAATCTCAAAATACCTAGGATGCGTAACACAAAACAAACAAAAGGGGTGCAGAGAAGGCGATGCGTCGATTCGTCCTGCGCTCCGGTTCTGATGTGGCAAGATGGCGCCTTGATGCGTTGCGACGATCCGGTGCGATGCGACAACGTGGAGGCGATGCGTGAACTCCGGATGGCCGTGCGGCGAACTCTGTGGTTTTCTGAGCCGCGACAGGCCCTGCAACACGCTTCTCCGGTGATGCAACGACACCCTCGGCAGCTGCGACATGCTTCTCCGGTGTTGCGGCGGCAATCAGCGGCGGCGCACTTCCTCAGCGTTGCGACGGCCCTGCGACGCGCTTCTCTGGTGATGCGACGGCACCTTCTGTGGCGGCAGCACACTTCTCTGGTGGTGCAACGGCGAACAGCAACAGCGGCGATGCGCTTCTTCGATGATGCAACAGTGGCTGCTGCAGTGGCGTCACACTTCTCTCTCGTTGCGTCGCGCTTCCAGCTCCCAACAGCAAAAAGGCCTCACACACAGTTACAGGCCCTCCTGGAAGACTGGAACACCCAGCAAGGACGTTCAGGGAAGCTGGGGATGAAGTCCTTTTGTGGCTAGGACTTCAGAAACAGGAGGCCAGCTCTACTCAGACCCTTGGAGGCCTTTCTTCAGATGGACACAGCACACAGCAAAGTCCTTCTTCAAGCAGGGGACACAAACCAGACAGTCAATCCACAAACAGGCAGAGGCACACAGAGGTTGAACAAGAAAGTAGCCACTTTCTAAATGTGCTATTTTCAAACACAGAATTAAAAAAACATCCTTCCTAAAAGATGTGTTATTCAATTCTGAGTTCAGCGATACCAGACTCCAATTTTCTATCTTGCTCCCATGGGAAGATATGCAGGTAAACAGCACAGCGTTCCCCATTCTGTCCTATGGGCAAGATAGCCTTTCAATAGTGAAAAACGGAATTGGCAGTATTTCACTATTAGGACATGTTACCCACATCAGTACATGTCCTACCTTTCACACACACACTGCACCCTGCCCAGGGGGGTACCTTGGGCCTACCATAAGGGTGTCCAATGTGTAAGAAAAGAGAAGTGTCAGGCCTGGCAAGTGGGTACACTGGCCAGGTCAACATGGCAGTTAACAAACTGCGCACAGGCACTGCAGTGGCAGGCCTGAGACATCATTTTAAGGCTACTCACGTGCGTGGGTGGCACAATTTAGTGCTGCAAGCCCACTAGTAGCATTTGAATTACTAGCCCTGGCACACTCAGTGCACTTTACTAGGGACCTACTGGTAATACAAATATGCCAATCATGGACAACCAATCACAATAACAATTTACCCAGCTAGCACTTGCACTTTGGCACTGATCAGCAGTGGCAAAGTGCCCAAAGCATCTAAACCAGCAAAAACAAATTCCAACACAGTGTCAAAAAATGCAGGAGGTAGAGGCAACAAAGTCAGGGGAAACCACGCTAAGGATGGCAAGTTTAACAGTGCAGATAACTGTTAAAGAGGTTTGGGCTTACGCTGAGCCCTGAGTCACCGTATGTTCTACTGCTTTAAACACAAAGCGAAAAGGGGGGTAGTATCGCTTGTGTTTTATCTTCTAGATAGGATTGAATCCAGCCAAGTGCTCGACCCCTCACCCCAATCTCCATCAATCTTGAGATCAGGATCTTATGATTAACCGTGTCAAAGGCAGCTGATAGATCAAGAACAACCAAAGCTGCCATTACTATCCTCAGGTCATCTAAAACTAGCACTAGCGCAGATTCAGTGCCATGAGCAGACCTGAAGCCCACTTACACCTCCTCTAAAAGTAGATGAGTTTCCAAATAAACTGACAATGTCTTCTAAAGAAATATTTCAAGATTTGTGTGAATGGAAAAGGCTGCTGAGATATGGGCTTAAAGTTTCTGAGGGCGAACAGATCCACTGTAGCTTTTGTTTTTTTAAGTGGAAGTACCAGGCCCTTTTCCAGGAGCATGGAACCTGCCCATTTCCAAGGACTGGTTGCATACTATTGAAAGCAAAGGAAACAGATAGTCTGCTAGCATTTTCTAGGCATTAGATGGTGGTGGATCTAATAAAGAAGCCGAAGAGATCGACATTGCTAAAGCCCTGAAATCGTCCTTGGACATAGTGCTAGAGCACGGGTACTCATAGTACGGCCCGCGGGCTGCCAGCGGCCCAGAAAGCCTTCCTCGGCGGCCTGTGGACCTTGCAGACATCGTACCAGTGGTTTCCTTTTTTTTTTTTTTAAAGAGTGTCAGCAAACACCGCTGGTTGCAGCAGCGCGGACTCCGAGAGACTCTGTTCTATGGGGGCCGGGCGATTCCAGCGATAGTCAGAGTGGAGATGCAGGGGTGCTAAGAAGAGGTGAAATACAACAAAGCCTCATTAACAAGTAATTGGTCTTTTTAAGACCTGTGAAGTACTCGGGTGCGGCTGTGTGTGTGCCCGGGAAGCTGTCTCAACCCGGGCTGCCACACACGCAGGGTGAGGTGACAGAGGGTGACAGAGGACAGCAGGGTGTGAGAGCTGGGTGAGATGACGGAGGGCAGCAGGAAGTGAGAGCCGGGTGAAGTGTGCGTTAAGAGCCTGTGATGTGATGTTTCCCACCAGTCTGTAGTCAGAGGGTTGAGCCAAGGCCAGGGAGCTCAGGCCTGGTCTCCGCTCTCGCAGCACAGCGCACAAATGCTCGCTGCCAGGTTGGCGCTATATATAATTGATGCATGCATACCTACACGGATGGGTGACTGGTGCCAAAGGGAGGGCTTTGATCTGACAGCTCGGGGGTGAGAGTCAGAATTAAAGCCAGCGACAGATGTGACCCCAGGCTCAGTGGTGGGACACAAACCCCGTGAAGCAGCAAATTCAGAGAGAAAACGAGCCAGCTTTTACATTACACAGGGAGAGGGGTGAGTGGGGGTGCTGTCTCTGGGCTGGTGACGGGGACATGTAGATACAGTACGTGTGCACTGTCCGAGGCACAGAGACAGATAGAGACAGAAACAGACAGAGACAGATAGAGATAGAGACAGCGATAGACAGAGACAGACAGAGACAGGGACAGACTGACAGATAGAGACAGAGACAGATAGAGACATATAGAGACAGAGCCAGATAGAGGCAGAGACAGATAGAGGCAGAGACAGAGAGAGGGGCAGACAGAGCTAGATAGAGGCAGAGACAGGGACAGACTGACAGAGGCAGAGACAGATAGAGGCAGAGACAGATAGTGGTAGAGACAGACAGCGATAGAGACAGAGAGAGAAAGACAGGGTGAGAGAGACAGAGAGAGAGACAGAGATAGAAACAGAGATAGAAGCAGGGACAGATAGAGGCAGAGACAGATAGAGGCAGAGACAGACAGAGACAGATAGAGGCAGAGACAGAGACAGACAGAGATAGAGACAGTGAGAGATAGAGACAGAGACATATAGAGGCAGAGACAGGGACCGGGGCAGGCAGATAGAGGCTGAGACCAACTGAGACAGACTGAGACAGAGAGACGGAGAGGGAGACAGAGGGAGGGAGACAGAGATAGGGACAGGCAGAGACAGGGACAGACAGGGACGGACAGAGACAGATAGAGGCAGAGACAGGGACAGGGACATACAGATAGAGGCAGAGACAGAAACAGAGAGGCAGAGAGACAGAGAGATGGGGAGGGAGAGGGAGGGAGAGGGAGGGAGAGGGAGGGAGAGGGAGGGAGAGGGAGGAAGAGGGAGGGAGACACAAAGAGACGGAGACAGAGGGAGGGAGACAGAGGGAGGCAGATGGAGGGAGTCAGGGGGAGACAGAGGGAGGGAGAGGGAGACAGAGAGAGGGAGACAGAGAGAGGGAGACAGACAGAGGGAGACAGACAGAGAGGGAGACAGACAGAGAGGGAGACAGACAGAGAGGGAGACAGAGAGAGTGGGAGACAGAGAGAGTGGGAGACAGAGAGAGAGAGGAAGACAGAGAGAGGGAGACAGAGAGAGAGAGGAAGACAGAGAGAGGGAGACAGAGGGATACAGACGGAGGGAGACAAGGGGGAGAGAGAGGTAGACAGAGGGAGGTAGACAGAGGGAGGTAGACAGAGGGAGGTAGACAGAGGGAGGTAGACAGAGGGTTGGAGACAGAGGGAGACAGAGAGAGGGAGACAGAGGGCGACAGACAGAGGGAGACAGAGGGAGACAGACAGAGGGAGGGAGACAGACAGAGGGAGACAGACAGAGGGAGACAGACAGAGGGAGACAGACAGAGGGAGGGAGACAGAGGGAGGGAGACAGACAGAGGGAGACAGAGGGAGACAGAGGGAGGGAGACAGGAGGAGAGAGAGGGAGGAAGACAGAGAGAGGGAGGGAGACAGAGAGAGGGAGGTAGGGAGGGAGACAGACAGACAGAGAGAGGGAGGGAGACAGACAGAGTGAGTGAGACAGAGGGAGACAGAGGGAGACAGAGAGAGGGAGGGAGAGAGAGGGAGATATATATATATATATATATATTACCTACTGGCGGTCGCCAGTAGGTAGTTATAGTTAGGACCCTGTTTCCATAGGAAATCCGCAACATTCTATTTGGAATAACTTTGGCGCCGGTCGACGAATCCTCGCGAAATTTTCAAAATAGGTGGGGCGCTACGTTCCGCTCCTACCCTGAAATTCTCGGGGGGATTCGTCAAGCGGGGGCTGAGAAAAAGGGGGGTCCCAAAACGCGTTTTTCCCATGCATTTTTCCATAGGACCTTTAGACACAGCTACAGCCCGAACGGCTGAACAGAGTTACTTGAAATTTGGCAGAGAGGTAGTCCTCAGGTCAAGGAAGTGCCTTTTGTAGGTCTGGTGTAAATCTGTTCAGTAGTTCCTGAGAAAATAGCATTTAAATCAATATATATATCTGTGGCAGCTTACGGTGCGCTTACCGTGCGCTTACGGTAAGCTTACCGTACGCGTACGGTGACGTGCGCGAGCGCGATTCTGATTGGCTGTTAGAGCTTAGTAAACATTCGAATCGGTCGAAACCAGGAAGCGGCGGCCGCCATTTTCTCTCTCGCACTCTGAGGGGAGGAGGAAAAACAAAGGGAAAAAACATATAAAGGAGCTGTTTAGACTGCTCCTAAACACCTAGCCTTGATGAAGGTGTCCCCAAAGAACCCCCAAGGCCAAATAGTCAATATTTATTTTTTTTGAAAAATCGGCGATTACGCTTACCGTACGCGTACGGTAAAAAATATTTTAAAAAAAAAATTTATCAATACTCTCCCCACCCCGTGTGCAAAATTTGTGCATGGCATTTAAATTTCAAAGAAAATGTAAATATTTAAAAAAAAAAAAATTAACCACCCCGTATGCAAATGGTGGCCGAAGGGCACCATTTGTGCATGGCATATGTACTTAATGAAAATGTAAAAGTTTACCTTGCACAACGAAGCGCATAATATGCCCTCCATGTGCGCACGGCACTAACTGCGTAAAGTGGGCGCGCGGTGCGCGAAGCGCACCGCGTGCTCACTGTGCGCGCACGGTGCGCGAAGAGCACCGCGCGCGCACGGAACGAACTGCGTTAAGTGGGCGCGCACGCCACGAATGGCGTAAAGTAACTTAGCATTTAAAAAACCGTACAAATTCACTGAAAAAACCATAGGTTTCACACACGTTATAGTTAGGAATTAGCATTTAAAAAACCTTGCAAATTCACTGAAAAAACCATAGGTTTCACACATGTTATAGTTAGCTGGACATTTTACTGATAAAAAACCTATGAAATTCCCCCGTTATAGTTAGTGCAGGCAACTATAACTCACGCGACCGCAATCCTCTGCTGATGACATATGTGTCTTTATGAAAAAAAAATATTTGTAATATATGTATAGCTAAAATTTAATGGAAGAAGACATGGGCAAATAAGTGTCTAAATACAGTATTAGCGTCAGCAGAGGATTGCGGTCGCGTGAGTTATAGTTGCCTGCACTAACTATAACGGGGGAATTTCATAGGTTTTTTATCAGTAAAATGTCCAGCTAACTATAACATGTGTGAAACCTATGGTTTTTTCAGTGAATATATATATATATTCGCTGAAAAAACCATAGGTTTCAGGGGTGTTATAGTTAGCTGGACATTTCCCTCGCAATGCACTGCTGATGACGTCACATATTACATCACTCATGACATGGTCAGTGACATCACTGATGACATCACTGATGACATCTCAAATACCATCACTGATGACATCACTGATGACGTCATCCAGTGACTGTGTGTTTCTGTAAAGTTTACATATGTTTTATATATTTATAGTGAAAGAACCTGTGGAAGAATAAGTGGGTGTACAGGTGTGTGAATGGATGATTTTCTAGGTGTGTAACTGACTCTATAAGTGACTCATTAAATGTATCTTACTGCAGACTAGTGACTAAACTGTGTGAATGTCTGTATGTGTCTGTGTGTAGGTGTTTTGTGAATACCTATATGAGTGTCTATATGGGTTATTGATTGGTTGTCTGAGTATCTGTATGGGTGCCTGAGTGTTTGTGTGGGTAGGGTGTGTGTGACTCTATGCATAGATGTGTGAGTGGGTGATTCTATCAGTGCATGGTTTTAAGAGTACATCTGTGATGAACTGTATGGTTGGGTGAGTGTATGTATGGGTGTGTTAGGGATTGAATGTATATCTCAGTGGCACATGTGTGACTAACTACATATGTGAAAGGCAGTATATATGCGTGTAAGAGTATATATGTGGGTATATGTGAGAGTGTGTGATTGTGAGAGTGGCTGTATGGATGAGTGTGTGATTGTATCAATGATTGTATAAGAGCGTAAGAATGTGGTACTATTTTTATGAGTAAGTGAACCTGAGTGTGTATAGGTGAGTTAATTCGACTGTGTTTAATTACTTGCACGACTGATTAGGTGTGTCATACCTCAATGGATGATTGGTGGAGTGTGAGTGACTATATAGGTGTATAAATGCATATGATAGTCTTGTACGGAGTGACTGTAAGTATGAGTGACTGCACAGGTGAGTGAGTGGAGATGTATGTAGACCTAAGAGTTAATGAGTGGGTGTGTAGTTATTGGTATTGGAGTATCTATGGTTTTCAAAATGGCCGTCTGAAATTTTGAGTCGGTGTATCAAAGGTTAAATTAGGGTGTGAGAAGATGCACTAATTTATCACATGGATGATGTCATCAGTGATGTCATCAGTGATGTCATTTGAGATGTCATCAGTGATGTCGTGAGTGAGGTCACTGACCATGTCATGAGTGATGTAATATGTGACGTCATATTGACAATTTGACACCTGTACCAAAAGAAAAATATGCTCAACCATACAAACGTCTCAGTCATACACCTCATTCATCCTCACTAGGCAATAAACACATTGAGATAATAGACAATGGAAAAAAAGACCATCAATAGACAACACTTATCACAATCGTAAATCCTTAAACTATATTGTTAAACAAAGATTGGTCAAAGGCGGAGAAAGGTCTACGCGTTTCGAATCCCTTAGTGTACTGGGATTCTCATCAGGACCAACATATAACTGAAACAAAACAGAAAAAATATTTTTAGTAAAGTGACCCCACTCTATTGTGTAGTGGCTGCATACGTTAGAAAGGCTCTTACCTTATACTAGAATGAGCCGAGTTTATCAAGGCGTTGCTACTTCAATCTGTGCCCTGAATACATAAAGAACCAAAACACGTGTCAACTCTTCATGTTTCTATAGCCAGAAGAACTAACCAATATATTAAAAAACATTAAAAAACAACCCATCTTACTTGTGAAGCTGTGGTATGTACTGAATCTGAGCCAGAGAGATTCTTATACTCCTCACTTGTGTACACTAGTGGATTCGAAACGCGTAGACCTTTCTCCGCCTTTGACCAATCTTTGTTTAACAATATTGTCTATTATCTCAATGTGTTTATTGCCTAGTGAGGATGAATGAGGTGTATGACTGAGACGTTTGTATGGTTGAGCATATTTTTCTTTTGGTACAGGTGTCAAATTGTACAAATTTAAGCTAAATGTTGATAATGTTGTGGTATTGTTGCTGTTTTTCGTCCTTTTTGTAACTAACACGTTTCACCAATATAAAATGCAGTTAATGTAAAGTGTCGAACATTCTTTGGATTAAATCCAACGGAAAAAGTGGTTGTCAGTGGTTCTGTTTCATTCAGTCCACCATTTAAGCCATAGAAGAGTTGTATGCAGCATTGGCGCTTGTATTGTTCTTTTGATGATAATTGGTTTGGCTGTGCTGCCATTTAAACCAGAACCCCTCTTGGTTTTTGAAATTCCTAACTATAACGCCCCTGAAACCTTTGGTTTTTTCAGTGAATTTCAAAGGTTTTTTAAATGCCATTACCTATCTATAATGTGCATGAAACCTATGGTTTTCTCAGTGAATTTCAAAGGTTTTTTAAATGCTAATTCCTATCTTTAACTTATCTCTGAAGATATCATGTTTAATGATTTTGATTGGATTTGTATATTTTTCAAATTCAGTGTGTCAATTTCATTAATTATGTTTTTTTTAAAATACTTTTTTATCACCAATTTTTAAACGTATTTTTTCAATTAATTCTTTTAAAAATTAAAAAATATTTTTGAATTGAATGGGTTTTTCAAATATTTTTATTTTATATATATTTTTTCAATGTTTTTGGATCCGCGCACCCTAAGCACACCGTTCTTGATCCCTTTGCGATAGCATCCGCGCATGGTATGCGTTGGGTACGTGTTTAGTGCGCAATTCCAATGCGACTGGTACGCGACTCCCAGCCTATACGCGACACGTTCGTTGTACGTAACGCGACGTTTACGCGCTTCCGCGATGCATCATCTGCGTCTATGATGCAGTAGGTGCGCGGATCCCGCGAAATATTTAACATTTAAAAAAACATATATTTGTATTTCATGTGAATATTAATTGAAGACAAACTCTAAACTAGTCTTAAAACTAATATATTTTTACATCTAATCCTATAATTTTTTTTAATTCAATTTCGCGGATGCGCGCTGGGTGCGTGGTGCGTAAGCGCAGGGTGCGCGGATCCCATGTGACCTGCAAAAAAAGAGATTTGATTGGTTCATTACACTTCCTGTTCTAACTATTGAAAGACCCCACCCAATTCAATCATTCTTCTTTGACCTTCTTTGGAGGAGCATCTCTTTGCAGAGAAGAAGATTTTTTAGACTAAGTTTACACTTAGCTCTAACTTTTGTCAACTAAAAATGGCTTCAGGGCAGCAGGCATCACCTGCAACTCCTCATACATCTGAGGATGAATTTTTCCAGAAAAACCATAAACCAAAAAAAATCACAAAATTGTTAGAAACCCCCCCAAAAAAAATATAAAAGAAAGAAGAAAAAAAAAAGTTCTTGTAAGAACTAACTTTCCTGGTTTAAAAAAAGAGCTACATTTCTTTGTAGTGTGTGAAAGTTTAGATGAATGTATGTGTAGTACGTAATTGAGTGAATGAATGCATTAGTAGCGTATGGTGAATGTATAAGTGCAGAACTATGAGGAAGTGCTGCAGCATCACACAGTAACATCTTTAACTACAGTGTGCTGTAGTACTTCCGAAGCACAGGGATGCAACATATGTACATAAATATGTTGCAAATCTATGCTTCTCTCTGCACGGCTGCTTAAACTGCAGCCATGTGGTGACATTAGGCACCCTTGCACCATAGTGCAAGGATATCTGTGTCATGTGCTGTTTGTTTTTCTACAGGAAGACACACCTTCCTGCACAAAAACAATGAGAAAATGCATTTTTCTCCTTCAATGTATGCTGAACATTTTAGCATGCATTGAAGATATAAAAATGTGGAGAAATAAAAATAATTTTCCTTATTGTACTTTCCTACACCAATTTTAGAATGGTGCAACATTCACATACATATCGAGATTTATGATTTCTGATAAATCTAGACATGTGTCTTGTTCTATGAGTATTCAGTGCAATCATGCACAACAACACTTATAGAACACCCTTTCAACGCAAAGTGTTGTGCATAATGAGGTTGTATTTACATGGAGTAGAAAAAGTACACAGAGTGCATTTTCCTCTCTTTGTAAATATAAAAGACTGTCTTGCGCAATAACTAGTGTAAAAGTGACATATTTCCGGTTTTAAAATTCCTTGCGGATGATAGAAGGTAAGCACAGAGTTTTTTCTGCAAAGATGCTCAAAGAAGAATGATTGAAATGATTGCGGTCCTTCAATAGATACAATGGGAAATATTATGAACCCCTCAAATCTCTTTTTTTGCAGGTCACATGATATCCGATTACGGTCAGATTTCAAAACTACATAGGTATAAACAGACTGTTTTTAGAACCATGTTTCAACTTTGTAGCTTCTTGCAGACCTAGTCATTCTGCATATTGAGACTTAGTTAAACTTACCTTCACAATAATAGGAATAAAAAATGGTATACATTTTTTTCATATTTTCATTGCAATCTAAATTCATATAAATAACTTTTTTTTTAAATTTGGATCTGTGAAAGAAAAGAAAAAAAAATTATAACATGTAATAATAATTTTTTTACAACACAGCATAATTTCCACAAAGTAATTTGTTTGCCTTTTTTGCTGTTCTCAGAATATATTGAATTTTACTAGAAATAGTGATTTCAATCGTACTCATCACTTAACAGCGGGCAAAAAAAAACCAATCAGAAAGATTGTTAAAAAAAAAAACAACATACTATTCTCAGTAAAATATCAGAAAAATATTAGGTAGGAATTTGGTAATTCACTAGGCAAACGTTGTTTGAAAACCAACTGGGCATCATTACAAAGTGTCCAGCCTTTGTCACATTTTAGAGTAATGTCCAGATGTGGTGGAAGGACCATCATGGAAAATTATTGCAATTGCTACAAATGTCCTTCCTGATATTGATAGTTGTGCTGCTACAAATTGCTTTATTAAAGTATCCAATTTTCTTCCGTCAGCTGTACAACGTTGCATCACTCAAATTATGTATTTTCCATATTTTGTTAAGAATAATGTGGATAACATTTCTGATTTACATTGGCTACACTCCATGTTTTGAATTGCACCTTTAACTAATTTATTAAAAGACACTGATTTACAGTCTGGTAATGTTAAATACAGAAATCTCTCAGTGTCTACATTGGTGTTACATGTATACATGCAATTTTCACAATAATGTTCCCATTTGTAAGAAAGGCCAAAAATATTTTCTATTTCTACACCTTCATTTTCAAAAATGGTAAGCATATACATTAAAAATTCCTGAGCATCTTGTTGGGTATTTTGTGTAAATTGTGTAGAACCAGAACACACATCCAAAAGACTACGAACATCTGAAACAGATTGTATTTTACTTCTATCTGTTGTCAATTTTTCATAAACAGAATGCAACAGTGAACAAAATCTTTTTTGCCGATTCTCCATAATTTGCTCTTGCAAACCTTCAAGATAAAAAACAACATTGACCACTACATTAGCATAGCAGTTGACACCAGAACTATTTTCAAACTGATAACCAACAATCTCTCCAACAGTGTCCAATTTCTTTTTACCTGCAATCACAACATTATCTTGTTCTTTTCTTTTCTTGACACCTTCAGAACAGATATTCTCTAACCTTCTTTTTCGACCAACCACACGCTTTTCAAATACAGGATATTGACCTAAATTTAGAGCATACACCCTTCTTAACCTATTATACTCTTTTACACAGTTTGCATCTGCAGTAACCTTTGTCTCATCAAAATCAATCAAAAACAAACCAAATAATGTTCTGACTCACGACAAGCAACATATGCCATACCCTCTTTAAATACGGTAGATCCAATGTTCACCAATGCACTGTCTACACTTAATCCTTGAGATTTATGAATAGTCACTGCATATGCCAGAGAAAATGGAAATTGTTTCCTACGGACATATAAATCTTTAACAAGCAAAAAACGAACTGAACAACGACCAATTTCTTTACCTTCATCAATCTGATCAAATTTAATTTTTAAAAATGTAATTCCTTCTTTTTTCGGATAATTCACAAAATCCACCACCTTGCCCATTGCACCATTAACTAAACCTTTCTCTACATCCAAATTACGCCTTAAAATTACCCGACAGTTTACACACGCATATAGTGTCTTTTCTAAACCAGCAGTTTTAGATAATTTTTTTTCTAAACAATCCAGTTTACATCTCAACTTTCCCGTCAAAATAATAGTGATTCCTTCATGCAGTATTTTATCGATGGCTTCCATTTTTACAATTTCTTCATTTTCCAGTTTCAATAGTTCTTCGTTGAATATTGAACACTCACGCAGTGTTGGCATTAAGCAAATCCCTGACTTATTTTTAGCAATTTCCACGTACACTTTTGCAGGAACTGCATTTTCTTTGGAAAGACATTCCAAAGTAATCGACTCTCCAAATGTTCTTTCCCTTGTTTTGAAAGAATTCCAATTCTTATATTTTGAAGAATAATTCCATATTCAGCATCATTTGCCTGTCGCATATTTGTTGTCAGTTCTTTGTATTCAAAATTACTCCAAATGTTCACATTACCAACACTGCCAAGAGACTTTCTGGTATCTTCATGGGCAAGTATTTTAAATACCAGTTGTCCTTTTACCGGAGTCAGTTGCAGTAGATCACCAAAAACTATGACGTGTTTTCCTCCAAATAACACGTCATACTCTGTTTTAAGAATTTGCTGCATTCTTAAATGCACAAAGGCAAGCATCAAGTTTGAAACCATGCTCACCTCATCAATAATGAGAAGTTTCATTTTCTTCAGGACTCTTGAAACTTCACAACAAGCTTCTCCAGATAGCTTGTGGTAATCCAATTTGTTCTCATGCTCTACTGGTAGCATTAGTAAACGATGTAAAGTAATTCCTTTAATGTTATGTGCTGCCAACCCAGTTGGAGCAGTGGCAACACAAGACAAATGCGACTCAGTTGTTTTTTGCAGATAACTTGTAATTACTTTAATTAAGAAACTTTTTCCTGTTCCAGCTTGACCACTCACATACATTCAGATAGGTTGAAATGATGTACATGAGCACCGTTTCTTTTCATGAAGTAATCCATGGTCAATCTGCTCTTTCCCTTGCTGATATATTTGTTTCTGTTCAACATTTAGTTGCTCTTCCAAGTTTCCTAACTGTATTGCATCTTCTTGTGCTTGATACATTGCTGTTTCCACCTCATTCATTGCAATCACTGCTTCATTTTCAACAATTGGTTGTCCTAGTGGATCTTGACTCAGTGCAGCAGAACTTTGACTGTCTTGAGAACTGTCTCTAGCAATCTCAGCTGCAATTATAGCTTCTTGATCAATTTCATCATTCAACATTTTGACATAATTTGCGAAAGCACTGCATTGTATGCTGTCTTTACAAGCATTAAATGAATCTTCATAGCTGGGAAAATCTCCACGTAATTCCAGTTCTGAACGCCATGGTTTGAACATTTGCAAAAGGGCTAAATAGTAAAATTCCTTTTTGTCAGCAGTGTCGCAACTAAGTTTTCTGTGATTAATTACATTTCCTTTCCTTTGTTTTACCAGACATCCTTCGGAACCAATCACTCCATATTTTCCACCGTTGATGTTCTCTGTAGTATTCCGTTTAAAAGTGTAGTTTTGCAGCACTTCATAGAGACACATGTTCTCAAGAGGATGACTTCTATTTGGATAGTATGTGTCGAACATATTGGTTTTCAAAATATCTGTACTTTGAGGGTCATTTTCTGCTAAATATTCAATTTCTTGAACAGATCTCAGTACCCGATTTCGCATTCCTGCAAGACCTAGACTCGCCCAAATGATTCTTCTACTTTTGGAATATAGACTTGCAGACGATAACCGATCTGAACATTCATATGCTCCAATTTCACGATGCGATAACATCTTCAAACTGAAATTGTATAATTTCTTACTTAGAGTCTTCTCGTGAGAAATCTCCTCCCACATTTCTTTCAATTCAGTCTTTTCTGATTTAGTAATGTAAGACGTTACATATCGAGCAACAGCAATGGAATTGTCCGCAGCATACTGAATATCCATGTTAGCGTTCCACATGGATAAAGTAACTGGATTGTAGTCATTTATGTATTTTGATTCTTCGCTTTTTCTTAAGTTGTAGGTGTTTTTCTGAGACTTTCTTGTGATAGTATGTCGTATATCTGACATAAAACTGTTCACTCTTCCTTTGGATAATACAGGACGTGGAAATCCAAAACGACATTTGGTATAGAACTTATCCTTTGACTTGTACTTTCATCGACAGTATTTTCCACACCTCTGGCTTTGAAATCTTAAGACTTGTTGTTTTAAGTTTTTGTCTTCTCTGCTATTGGGAAGAGCACATGTAGCATAATCTTCAATGAAAGACAAAACAGTTTCATCTGAATCTGTTCCAAATTTGGGGGCGTCCTTAACCCATAACAACATATGTATATGAGAAGCACCTCTTGCTTGATACTCCTTTCTCCAAAAGAAATCCACAACTTCTCCAAGAGGAGGATTCTTTTTATTGCAGATGAAAGACATCATAGCTTCAAATCTATGATTGAAATATCTGCATACATTGACAGGATCCAAAGAGCACAATTCTCCAGGTGTCTTGTATTCAATATTTTTTATATTGGAATTTGCCTCTCGAAGAAATTCAAGTAAATCATCCCAAGCATACTCAGCACAGCTTAGTGTAACGAACCATGTAGGAGTTCCCAAGTTCCGTAGCATACATTTCAGTTCTCCATGTCAACGGTACCAATATTCATTAGTCCCACGCTGACATGCCATCAGATTAATCAACTGAGATTCTAAATGATCATCTCTCAGATGCACTTTATCCATAAAATCCTTTGCAGTTACATTTTGAAGATGCATTCCAGTTTTTAAAATGTGATTTACTGCATATGAAAGTCCAGACAAGTCACTTTCAAACAGAAGATGAAACATATAAGGGATACATTGACGACATTTTGGATCTTCTGCATATAATCTTGTTGTCTGATATTCAAATGCAGGAATCTGCACAGGACGTTCATCATATCGTCCACCTTTTCCTGTTGGAAACAACTGCGGGAAACAACAAGGTTCAGAGGTCTCTTCCCATACACTCATGGGACTTCCTGTTGCTTTTTTCATTTGAAACAACTCAATCGTATTCCCCATCACCTCTTTGGAATGAAGTGGATGTACACTGTAATGTTCATAGATCTCTTCACATCTGGACATGTCCACTTTTTCAATTTGTCCACTTAATGTTTCAGTATCTTCTGCTAAATCTATTTATTCTTCTCCAACAAACACATTTCTATAGTACTCATTATTTTTTAACAGATACAATGATGCCTTTTGCACTTTTCTAACATCCACTAACTCTTGCCAGCTTTTCTTATTCTTAGTAGGAACACCATTAACTAGAATGACTAGTGGCTCATTTTCTGCATGGTCTACACCAATAGTTTCAATATTTTTCCTTAAATCTAATGGTAAATACACAACTCTTCCTTTCAATTCTCTTTGCAACTCTGATGGAGGTAATTTACTTGTTTTGGGCTCCATACGAACAATAGCCTGAAACGGGTGAACACATTGAATGAGAATAGACTTATACGTATTTAAATCTATCAGCTCTGGAGGAATAGCAACCAACTCTAGATTATTATGAACAGCTCTAGCAGGCATTTTATTCTCATCTAATTTGTTATAACAATATTTGCAAATACGCTGCTCAGATCCCAAATCAAAACAATCCTCTACCAACAAATAAGTTGCAAATTCCATCCACTTATCATTATCTTCTATTTCACGTTTTAAATACAGATTGACACCCCTAGTCTGATTTTTATAGTGACTTCGCCGACAACAAATACAAGAAACGTTTGGTCTTTTACCTGAAATTACCTTAAACTTTTAGATTTCATCCTCAAATTTTTCTGTAATTACGGGTTCTACATTGTCTTCAACATTTTGTTCTACTAATGTGTCAGTTTCTTCACTCTCTTGCTGAGGCCCAAAGTAACAAAACTCAATATAATCACAGACCTGCTTCACATCTGATACTGACCCACGCAAAAGAGCACTGTTCAACTCACTTAACTTTAATGCTGGACTTTTTGCATAATACAACCTTCTCACTAACTCCCGCATTTGAGTATGATGTACTGCCAGCATTCTGAAATGGTGAAAAACACTTTGACAAACTTTCCTAGAAAGACAAGCCAGAGAATGACCTTGCAAACCAATATGTTTTCTCACTCTGCAAGGGTCTAGTCCTTGCAACAGCTTAATCTTTTGTTTTACACTTTTTTTTTGTATAGGCTTGTAAAAAACTACATAATTTTTCAATAGATTCCTGTCGTACACTGCAAACACTACTGCAATCCCAAGTGTACACAGGGTTTTTAGCACATCTCCCTAAAACTTCGTCAGCTATCACTTCTTCTGCATTTCTTTCAACCATTTTCTCTTTCTCCATTGGACAACCGTCACTAACCTCACAACCTCTACCACTGGTGCCAACTGCATATAGTAATTTTTCGCTCAGTGAATAACTCTCTTCATTAAAAAAGGCTCTGAACTAGAACTGTGTTTCCATTCTCCCAAAAAAACATCACCATTTTTTTTTTTATTAACTCTTTTCCTCCTACTTTTGGCCTTCATTACATATATTGGTTTATCTAGTGATCGAATTCTGTTTAACACTAAAATAAACAGTTTCCTTTTTACTTCAAATGCCTTTTCCACAATGTTTTCAATATGCTTCTTCTTTTTATAAAATAGAGCTCTCTTTTTATATTTCTTCATATCTTTCAGCAAATTATGTACTACTCTCTTGTAAAAAATTTTTTTGCGTAATTCCTTATACTGATTTTGCCTTCTTTTACCATACTTTATCTCCTTTGACTGACCATTTGCTTTTTTACTTTTCCTCTTATTTTGAATTTTTTTCTTACTTGAAAAATTCTCAGTAATTCCAGCATTATCTACATTCTGTTTGCTCCTACAAACATTTTTAATAAATTGCTTTGTGATCTTACCAGAAGATTTTTTCCTTTTAGCCACATTGTCTTATACATTCAATACTTGTGTTTGATGTTTCTTCAAATAATCCTCCTGCCTCTGTTCTTTTCTTTTTCTTTCTGGCATGATCACTCTATTTTAACGTTGAAAAACAGTATCTGTAAAAAAGAATCACAAATAAAAGTATATTAATAACTTTCAAATTTAAACATTCCATTACTGTACAAACACATTTCATATAAAAACTGACTAAGAAACTATAGCCCTGAACCACAAGTGTGACGATGGTTAAAATACTACATGCATAGTGCATACTACTTTGAAGCAGTTCATGCCCTAAACCCTACCTCACTAAAACACTACATGCTAACTGACCAAATGATTACAGTACTATAAGGAGACACACTGGGTGAGTAACAGGGTGTTTGCTAGAAGTGTATGAATACTAACTGGGGAATTGAAGGTGTGACAGACAACTGTGTAGGTGATTAGAGGACTGCATGCATACTGGATAGGCATTTAAAGCAGTCCATGTGCTAAGGCCTGGCTCACTGCATGAGTACTTGGGTACTGACTGAATGATTAGAGTACAGCAAGGAGAGTGCCTGGGGGAATTTATAAGTGATAGGCTTTTGGCACAGGGAATGGATTAGTACTTGGCACTGAATGGGTCACTAGAGGAGTGCAAAGGGAGTGACAGGATGTTTGCTGGACTGTATGGATACTGACTAGGGAATTGAAGGTGTGAAAGACAAGTGTCTAGGTGGTTAGAAGACTGCATGCATACTGGATAGGGGTTTCAAGCCGTCCATGTGCTAAGGCCTGGCTCAGTGCATTAATACGTATGCACTGACTGAATGATTAAGTACTGCAAAGAGAGTGTCTTGGTGAATTTATAAGTGTTTGGGTTTTGGCACAGTGAATGGATTAGTACATGGTGCTGAATGGGTCACTAGAGGACTGCAAAGGGAGTGACAGGGTGTTTCCTGGAAGTGTATGGATACTGACTAGGGAATTGAAGGTGTAAAAGACAAGTGTATAGTATGTTAGAAGACTACATGCATGCTGCATAGATATTTGAAGCAGTCTATGTGGTAATGTATGGTTCACAACATAAGTACTTAGAAACTGACTAAATCATCAGACTACTTCTAGGACAGTGCCTTGGTAAAACTTTTACATTTTCAGTTCTGGCACAGTGAAGAGAATAGTACATGGTACTGCACCTTTGTGTCAAACCCTGACTCATTTTATCAACGCATAAGCAAAGACTAGCTTCTAATGCTACTAAAACTTGACAACATGACCGGTTTTAAAAGAGTTATCTGTCAGAAAATACACGCTGTTACCCAATCCTTCTCTCACAGTGGTTCCCAAATGCACACACACTCCCAGTGTGATTCTAGACAAGCACCACTATCCATAGGAGTTTACCAAAACTCATTCACTACAGTGGAAGTTATAAGGGAACTGCACACAATCTACATATTTCAGTACTGCACTTTAGTGTCAATGCCTGACTCAATTCAATTCAATTCATGAAGCTTTATTCGGTTCATAACATGTGATGACCATAAAAGCACACAGCAAAACACAGAGATACAAAGATACAGACTAAAAAGAAACACATTTAAAAAATCATACTTTTCCTATAATAAATAGCTTTATAAATAAAACTTGCAGTATAAAAACATATATCAGGGGAATTCATATTAAAAAGCAACCTCATTGCATCTTCCGTATTAAAAATACCATATTTTAAAAACATGGGTTTTAAAAATGTAATCCTTACATTCAAGAACAGAGTGCAAATAAGCATAAAGTGCATACTGCTTTGTTTGGAGTGTCCGTCGCACGGGCAAGGGCCAACAGGGTATCTTTTTTGTTGGGGGAAGGCCACCAAGACATGCACCATTCCTAGCCTTAATCTGGTTAGGACAAATCTATGCGCTGGGCGGGTTACCATGTTCAAGTACTGCTGAAAACCCTCATTTTCAGTGAATTTATTATATAGTTCAACAGTAATAGAGGGACCAGACTCAACTAAACGTTTTTGGGTTCTAGACAACAAAAAGGATTTTTTCATATCATGTTTGACTAGAACTCGTGGGGAATAACAATCTAATAGCAAGTTCAACCCAAAAATAGCCTGATAGCTCTCGACAACATACTTAAGCCAAGGGATTTTCATACAGTTATCTAATTTAAAACAGTCCTTGATAACAAGTTGGTTGAACTCAGTCTCTTCCTTAAGCCAAATTGCTTTGTAAAGTGACAGGGGTCTAAGGGAAACAAGGTCACTCAAATAGGCAGCCCGACCTCTTTATGAATTAGCTCTGTTGAGGCAGAAGCGGGAAGACACATTAGTTTCTTGAGGAAGGTGTTTTCTTCCCTCTGAAGACAACCAACGTTAGAATAACCCCACAACCCTGCCCCATATAGGGCAATGGAGACACTTTTGGCCTTATATATCTCCATCATGTCTCTTATTCGTCTATCCCCTATTTTTGCGGCAAATTTAAATATGCCGTAGGAACTTTTGGCCATTTTAGTTCTTACATTTATTAAATCCTGGGCCCAGCTACCATCGTCCGAGAAAGTGACACCCAAATAGCAGAAATTTCTTACTTGCTGCACTTTCACTCCTTCTATAAAAAAGGCGTGGTTCTTACTGGGCTTAGGCCCGCAAATCATAATATGAGTTTTACTTTTATTTATCAATAGCTTCCTCTCCCCTATAAATTCGGAAAACCGATCCATCAGGCGCTGCAAACCAATAGGTGTCCGAGATAGGAGCACAGCATCATCCGCATAAAGCAGAACCGGCACACCTATCCCGGTAACCAGAGGAGCATCAGCCTTAACTGTTTTCAGGATGGTTTCTACCCCATTAATAAATAAAATAAACAACAAAGGGGCAAGGACACAGCCCTGTCTAATTCCCCGTTTCACACTAAAATTCGGGGTACACTCCCCATTGACCCCATATTGAACGCTTGCTTGCATCTTGTTATATAATCTAGCAAGGAAGAAAATAATTTCCTTAGGGGCGCCTAATTCTAACAAGACTGACCAGAGAAGCGGATGATTAACTAGATCAAAAGCGCTACTTAAATCGGCAAAGCAAAGATACAAATTACCACGCATAGCCTTGGTATACTTGCCGATTAATAGTTCTAAGTTGAGGCACTGGTCCAAGGTTCCACGGCCCTTTCTAAAACCATATTGGGAGTTGGCAAGAATCCCATTCTCCTCTGCCCACGCTTCCAATCTAAACAGCAACACCCTGCTCATAATCTTCACCGATGAATCCAACAGGCTATCGCCAAGGTCGATAATTACAAGCTAAAGCCTTATCCCCCTTTTTATAGATAGGGACAATAATTGAGTCTCCCCATGTGGGCGGAATCAAAGTGGTTACCGCTGCATTGAGGACCAAAGTAAGTATCGGTCCCCAAATCCGCGGTTCGGCCTTATAAACATCAATAGGGACTCCGTCGGGCCCCTGGGCCTTTCCCCCCTTGCTAGCCTTAATACTGCATTCCACCTCACCGAGGGAGATGTCTAGTGGAAGCATGGTCCAATGCCTTTGCTCATTATCAGTCAAGACACTATCATGAAAAATAGATGAGAAATGTGACACCCAGGCCTCACTTCCCACATGAGAAGAGAGTTGGGGAATTGTATCATCATGTAGGAAGGGGGAATTAATAGTAGACCAGAATAAGCGGCTATCCAAAGTTTCTGCCGCCTGAGTTAAGTTATCCCAGGCTTCCTGCTGTAGTTCTTTTTTCCTTCTAGTTAGTGCCATTTTGTAATCATATCGTAAGAGTGTGACTAGATTCTTGTCCCTTGGGGTAAAGGCTAGCGCTTTTTTAAGTTGGGAAAAAAGGGCTGTACAAGCATGATCAAACCAACCCTTACCCTTACTTCTCATACCCGGCTTATTTCCCGTAAATATATTATTAATAATCAAATTGATATTAATCAAATTAGTCACAACGGAGATAGCTGAACACCCTGGTGTTAGAATGGTATTAATATCTTCCAAACTTTTAGATATGATTATAGGCACTACTACTGCAGATTTTTCCCCTTTCCACCTAAGCCTAGTTCCGTTAGCTCTATGCGGTTCAATATTAGCTATGGTTCTTGGCGCTTTCTGGTCTCTGCAATTCCATGACTCAATTTGCATGGTAATGCAATTGTGATCACTCATGCTGGAAACATCCTTTATCATGATCGAACACTGGGGCATTAGACTAGATGAAACCAGAATATGATCAATGCTAGAACTAGCGTTCCTCCCAGTAAATGTAGGGATAAAATAACCACTAGCCTCTACATCAGGCCTCACCAGCTCTAAATCATAGGTTGCCATTATACTATTAATGGCCTCCCCATAGGTGTTATGTGGGAAATGAGGCGTATTTTCACCACTATTGTTTTGTACCCCACAAGCCCTAGAGGAGGACAAACTGCATATTGTAGAATTAAAATCACCTAACCAAATAAGAGTAAGAATGCATTTTGCTTCTGCTACAAGCTTCATGAGGGCACTATCAAGCTCAGCTATTACTTTGTGCCGGGAATTGTTAAAAATATTATTATAGAAATTTATTAAAAGCACTTCAGAACCTTCTGTTAGTCGCACCCAGAGAATTTGGGAATGGGTACCAACTGTTAGATGTTTAACAACCATCAACTTAAGGTCTACTGATATAAGAAAAAGCAGTCCCCCCCTTTGCTCTTCCATGTCTAGACTCAGTAGCATCCAAGCTATAACATATATAACCATCAAAGCAAGGTTGAGCAGTACACCAGGATTCTTGAAGACAAAGAATATCATGTGATCTAATCAGGACCTCCCATCCCGGATTGTTTTCCTTAGAGGCCCAACCGGCTATATTCCAGCTAGCAATAGAGATACCCCTTTGTGAGCAGTTATTAAGCTCATCTTGAACAGTATTGGGGATGTCTCCATAGCAGCATAGCTCAATCACAGGCACACCCAAGCTGCTAGCTACATCATTAATCGATTCCAAATTACCCCCAATAACATTTGCTACCACTGATCCACTGTTAATAGTTCCCAGGTTATCATTAAACTGGGGATCCTCATGAGCTAACTTAAACCCATCAGAATGTTTAGACAGACCGCTAGGAATAACGGTCGTCTGAGACCTGAATGTCATCTGATGTCAGTCATTCTGATCTAAGGAGCTCAGGGATTGGTATCTATTCTGAACAGGGATTTCAAAAACTAACCCGTAATTAGTTACGTTTCTGTTTATGGTATGATTAGGAGGGGGGACTCTATCCCTGTTACTAGCATGGGGCAGCTTACTAAGATGGTTGTAAAAATAACCCAAAGGTCGTACAGTTATGTCAGTCTCATTCTGTGATATAGAGGCTGCTCTTAGCAGGACCGTCGCAACATGCTGAGGGTGTTGAAAATTAACAATAACACAATCCCCCCTACATGACTTCCTTGTGTTTCCTATCCAGCTAACCCTTCCTGTAGTTATAATTTGATCAAAGAACTTTACCGGGAACCCACAATGCTTATTTAGCCAGAAGGTTGTTTTATTTTTTAGTGAGTCCTGCGACTCTAAAGAGGTTCTAGTCCGGCCAAGATCTAAGCAGGGGACATTGGATAGGACAGCAACATAAGGTGCACACTCAGGTGGGAGGTCTACAGATCGGTTGTTGTTGGGTGCAGCTTCCCTAACTGATATAGCAGTCATAACAGGCTCCTGCACAATAGTGCTTGTATTACAAGCCTGTAGTTCACTCCGACTTGCCGGTGCAGGTACTACTTGGACCTGCTTTGTCTGACCACCTGCTCGTGTGGCTACTTGCACAGAACAGGCGCTTTTATTAGTCGGTTTTATGGCAGGTTCAGCTCTACTACCATCCTTCACTGAAGGCCCATGGTGTTCCATCTTAGTCATAAGCCTATCTAGGGCACTCCCCAATCTAGACACTTCGGCTGTAAGTTCGTCTATTTTGGTGGTTAATGGCTTAACAATCAGCTCAAATTTACTCTCGATATTACCAACTAGTAGATTAAATTGCTCGGTATTAATGGTAACTGAATTGTCCTTAGCCAAGGTCCCATTTTCACAAACAAAGTTCTTGGATGCAGGTTCGGCTTTTCTTCTAGTAGAATTTCCTCCCCGTTTGTTAGTTACTTTTCTGCATGCCCTCACTGCACGCGGGGCCAACGGGCATTGCTGTGGGACAAGCTCCGGTACTACCAATAGATCTTCAATCAAGGCAGAAACCGCTGGGGGATCAGAAACTGCTACAGGTAGAACTTCGGAATCACAATGGGTGACCACGGACTCAACAGTGTCAGTTATTTCTTCTTCACAGGCTCCCAAGGACAGGGGCAGAGCAGGCAAATTATCTCGCCCTAAGGATTTACGGCGGTCACTGTTTATCTTGCTTACAACTTTGACCAGATAGTTATCCATGGTTGACTTTTGTTTGGTCATAGTGGCATTAATTGGATTACACAACTACTGCGCAACAACAGGCTATGTGTTGCAGGGCTGTTAAACTGATATACGCCAATCCCCTGAAACTGGAGGCACACACAGCTCACAGGAACTATCAAACAATCACAAAGAGCTTACTGGATTCTGGGAGCGACGACCAAAGGGGATGGCCCAGCCCGGCCTCAATCGGTCCTCTGAGGGCCACAGAGGGCCCGCCCTTTGACCGGGCTTAGCCCGGCGCCGCCCGCGCGCGTCCTCGCGGGACGAGGGACCGAGCCCGCCTTTAAGCGCCTCCTGGCGCGGGATTGTGAGGCGTCCTGCCCCTAGGAATGCTGGGGGTTGTGGTCCGGTGGAGCAAAGCCCAGCCCCGGTAGAGCAGGAAACACCAAACAGCCAGCTGAGGACAAACAGCACACCGAGGGACTCAGCACCGAGCCCGCCTTTAACCGCCTCCTGGCGCTGGATTGTGAGGCGTCCTGCCCCTAGGAATGCTGGGGGTTGTGGTCCGGTGGAGCAAAGCCCAGCCCCGGTAGAGCAGGAAACACCAAACAGCCAGCTGAGGACAAACAGCACACCGAGGGACTCAGCACCGAGCCCGCCTTTAAGCGCCTCCTGGCGCGGGATTGTGAGGCGTCCTGCCCCTAGGAATGCTGGGGGTTGTGGTCCGGTGGAGCAAAGCCCAGCCCCGGTAGAGCAGGAAACACCAAACAGCCAGCTGAGGACAAACAGCACAGACTCATTTAATCAAAGCATAAGCCATAACTGTCTTCTAATGCTACTAAAACTTGACAACATGACATGTTTTAAAACAGTTATCTGTCAGCAAATACACGATGTTACCAAACGCTTCTCTCACAGTGGTTCCCAAATGCACACAGACTCACAGTGTGATTCTAGACAAACAACACTATCCCTAGCAGCTTACCAAAACTCATTCACTACTGTGCAAGGGATAAGGAGACTACACACAATCTACATATTTAAGTACTGCACTTTAGTGTCAAAGCATGACTCATTTTATCAATGCATACGCAAACACTGGCTTCTAATGCTACTAAAACTTGACAACATGACAGGTTTTAAAAGAGTTATCGGTCAGAAAATACACAATGTTACCAAATGCTTCTCTCACAGTGGTTCCCAAATCCACACAGACTCACAGTGTGATTCTAGACAAGCACCACTATCCCTAGGAGTTTACCAAAACTCATTCACTACAGTGGAAGTGGTAAGGGAACTGCACACAATCTACATATTTCAGGACTGCACTTTTGTGTCAAAGCCTGACTCATTTAATCAAAGCATAAGCAAAGACTGGCTTCTAATGCTACTAAAACTTGACAACATGACATGTTTTAAAACAGTTATCTGTCAGCAAATACACGATGTTACCAAATGCTTCTCTCACAGTGGTTCCCAAATGCACACAGACTCACAGTGTGATTCTAGACAACAACCACTATCCCTAGGAGTTTACCAAAACGTATTCACTACTATGGAAGTGGTAAGGGAACTGCACACAATGTACATATTTCAAGACTGCACTTTTGTGTCAAAGCCTGACTCATTTAATCAACGCATAAGAAAAGACTGGCTTCTAATGCTACTAAAACTTGACAACATGACAGGTTTTAAAAGAGTTATCTGTCAGCAAATACATGATGTTACCAAATGCTTCTCACAGTGGTTCCCAAATGCGCACAGACTCACTGTGTGATTCTAGACAAACAACACTATCCCTTGCACTATACCAAAACACATTTCTTCATCTACAAGGAGTACTACATTTTAGTGCAGAAACATAACTCATTTCACAAATTCATAAACAATGACTGATTTCTAATTCTACCAAAATATAAAAACTGCACAGTTATCTGTCTACAAACACAAGAAAAACACAAATGCTTATCACAGAATGGTTTCTACATGCACACACACTGTCCATAAGATTGTAGAGAAAAAAAGTACTCCCTACACTTTAGCAGGAGAAATACATTAGTCTGATTAAAATCAAAATAGTCTACATACACCCCCTCACAATTAAATAACTCACCTTTCAAGTTGTTTTGTAGATTAAGAAGTATATCAGTCACACACCAGATATCAGTCACACACCAGATTTTCTTATACAGAATCTCTGCACTGTGCACCTCTCACCAGAACCAAAGAATGGAAAGTTTCCCTCTCATTTTCCACACATATACACGTAAACATCAAATCACATTCCTTCCCACATAGATGTAAAAGCAAACACACATTTATATTGGTTAAACATTTCAACCATTTCCAAATGACATAAATTTCAACCCTTCCCCCAATCTGCCTTCTGCCCGTTACCATAGATACAGGTCATGGAACACTGTACTGAGCACACAGGTCACAAGTTCAGCACACACAATGTTGCTAATCAAGACAGCAAATGTGCTTGACTTTTCAACATATCAGCTTATCATATATAATGTTCTTTACAATCAGTTTTTGTTAACCAATAAGAATCATGCGTTTAAAAAACAGAAATATACACCCTACCTTTCAGTGTAGAAGGTTGTCAAACAACCAATGATTTCTTGTCTTTTTTCAAAATTGCATCTTAGCCACCATTTTAGAAACATCTTACTTTCCAAACTGCCATTTCATTTACAGAGACCATCTGAGTGCATCCAGACCTCCTTACAAGATGCTTAGAGTGTGGATTGTGGGACACAGCTACATTTTCTGGAGCCAAAGGTATGCAGAAAACAAAGGCATTCAAGACCTAGGTTTGCCAAATGTATACATTAAATGGATTGGACAGAGAGGGTTAAAGTGGCACCAATTGATGCCATTGGTGAAATCCTTCATGCAAATCCAACACCCTGACCTCATAATAGTGCACTGTGGTGGCAATGACCTAGGCACTTTGACTGGGGTAGGTCTGGAAATGCTTATGAAGGACACCTTTGCAGAACTGATTTCACTTTTCCCTAAAACTGCCTTTGTGTATTCTAACATATGCCAAAGGCAGAAATGGAACTGGTCCGATCATTTTTGTCCACAGATTGAGAAAGCTAGGAAACATGTGAATAAATCTGTTTCTGCTTTTCTCCGAGACTACAGAATAGGGTCCATTTACAATAACAATCTGCACTTTCATATGCAAGAGATGTATAGGAGAGATGGAGAACACTTTACTGATGAAGGAAAGAGAGTCTTCCTCAACAACTTTAGACTCTGTATAGGTACTTACTTATAAGTACCAAAAACTCTGAATGAACACAACGGCTCTTTTTTGAGCCACTCAAGAACAACACACTTAACCTTGATCTTTATCTCCCAACAATTTCTTTTTTTTTTATCCTTGGATCCACGAACCCAACGGGAGAGAATCCGTGCATCCAACGCGTAAGGATGTGCGCACCGTGCGCGCATTTCGCCGTTTTTTTCTTTTTTTTAAAAGGGGGCCCCGGGGGGTCCTTCTAGGACCCCTAAGCACCTCTAGAGGGTCAGAGTATTCCACTCTGCCCCCTTCATATGTTTTACACACTTATTCCCCTTGCTTCTTCAGCCTCGCTTCTACCGAGGCAGAAAATGACCGCCAACAGTTCCTGGTTTCGAATGTAGACAGACACTCAACAGCCAATTAGCATTCAGCGCGCGATCGGGAGGGTGAACGCTCGGTTCGGGGAGTGTGCTTACGAGGCGGGTAGGGTCCGCGGATCCTCCCTGGCCATAGATATTTATGTACTTTTAACTCTATTATTCTCAGGAACTACTGAACGGATTCACACCATGTATGCAAAAGGCACGAGTCTGAACTGAGGACTACCTCTTTGCCAAATTTGATGTCATTCCGTTCATCTGTTCGGGCTGTAGCTGCGACAACAGATCCTATGGGAAATTGCATGGGGAAAATGTGTTTTGGGACCCCACTTTTTTCTCAGCCCCCGCATGACGAATCACCACGAAACTTTCAGGGTAGGAGCGGAGCAGAGCTGGCCAAAAGTTTGGAAAATTTCGCAAGGATTCATCAACCGGCACCAGACTTATTGGGAATAGAATGTTGCGGATTTCCTATGGAAAATAGGTCCTAACTATAGCTATCTACTGGCGACCGCCAGTAGATAAAATATATATATATATATATATATATATATATATATATATATATATATATAAACAAAACTTTTCTCTCGCTTCACCCTCAGCCCTGGGGTTCGTCGCATCAAGGAAAGCACGGCACCACAGAGAACACTCGATTAGTGTTTATTAGCAGGTACACATCAATGAAGACGCACAAAAGACGGTCGACGAGTTTCGGCACTCAGCCTTCAACTGGACCATAGAGTCTCAGTGTCCAGAGTGTCTTTTAAAGGAAACATTACAAAAAATAGTAGAAAGTAAAGACATACTAGACGAGAATTGCATCGATGATCATATTATATCATTTCAAAGTAAATATAGATTTAGATAAAAAAACTACAATAGTTTGTCCACCATGGCAGCTGCTGACGATATAGGGAATTTTTTAACAATTATTTCATGTAATGTGTAACAATTTGAATTTGAAATAAGTCAAGATGGCGGTAAAGTACCTTGGACAATAAGTAATTCAATAAGAATTTGACAAATGTTAATAATAAGATCCTGCTAAATAATGAGTATCTATGGGATCAGTGATTATCTCATAATTTTTAACCACTCACTTATGACTTCCTAAGTTAATAATTCTCATAAAGTATGGAATGGTGTTAAATAGCAAAGTCAATTAGTTGTCAAGAAATCATAATAATACCAGCCTAAAGCTGTCTAAAGACTGATTCCAACTATTACAAAATAAAATTCACATATCCTATGTCAGCGGTGGTGAAAAAAGATAAATGGAGGGGGATAAGAGATGCAGTGAAAACAAGTAACAATTTACAATTTAGATCAACAGTGAAGATTATGTACAGAAAAGGCCCATCATGAATGATCAGTTCGAGTATTTCAGAGGTGCACATACAATTCGGCATCCAAGTTATGTCCTAATGGGTTTTCGGTACCCATTAGTAAAATCATTCTTGACTCTGCTCTTCTTAACTCAAGAATTCGGTTTCCACACCTTTCTTTCTGTTTGACAATTTGAATGCCAGAGTATTTTAGTTGATTACTGTCACTGGAGTGGAATTCAAAAAAATGTTTAGCCATGGGATATGTAAAGTCTTTATTCTTGATGGCACGCAGATGTTGCAGGATGCGGAGTTTGAGTTTATTGATTGTGCTACCTATGTAAAATTTTTGACATGGACATTGCAATCTGTAAATTAAATATTTGGATTCACATGTGATGTGGTCTTTGATTTTTTCGTTGTGGCCATTCTGTAAGTAATAAGAAGTGATGTTTTTACCCTGTTCACACGCCTTACATTTTGAACACTTCCAGAATCCCGGTGTGTTTAACCATGATGTGGTAGTTGGCAGTTTGATTTCAAAGTGGCTGTGTGTTAGAATGTCTCCCAGAGAGGCAGTTTTTCGATAAGTGATTCTCGGTCGGGGAGGCAGAATATTCTTAAGGGTTTCATCAAGCAGCAGTACTTCCCAGTATTTGCATATTGTTCTTTGGAATTCATTACTTTGATTGTTGAAATCAACTATGAGTCTCGTTGTTGTAGCCATGTCCTCTTTGTTATGACTTGCTAAATTGGCTTGGAGTAATTCATCTCTGTTTTTGTTTTTAACTCTGTTTTTTGCAGTAAGAATTACATCCAAAGGATAACCTCGTTGTAAAAAACGTTGACTCATTTCATCTATTTGTTGGCTGAAATCTGAGACTTCTGAGCAGTTCCTTCTAGCTCTTAACATTTCCCCATAGGGGATACTCCATTTGAGTTTTATTGGATGTCCACTGTTTGCATGAAGGATGCTGTTGCTAGCCGTAGGTTTTCTATGCATTTTGGTACAAAATTTACCATTCAGTATGTATACTTCGACATCCAGAAATACAATATTAGTCACACTAGTGGTGGAGGTGAAGGTCAGTTGGTATCTGTTAGTGTTAAGAGAGTCAAGGAAGTTCATAAATAGCTCTATATCGCCTTCCCAGACGATGAACAGGTCATCGATATATCTTGACCAGAATTTAATGTTCTTTGCACAATCGTCCTTTAAAACTTCAGTTTCCCATGTTGCCATGAGGAGATTGGCATAAGTTGGGGCAAAAGATGTCCCCATCGCGGTCCTTTGTTTTTGCAGGAAAAATTCTCCTCTAAAAAGGAAGACGTTATGTGTCAAACAGTATGTCAGCATTTCAATTAACATCTCAGAATGTTCCAAAAAACAAATTGCTCTAGTGTCGAGGAACTCTTTTACTGCTGCTATTCCATCTGAGTGGCGAATGGAAGTATAGGGAGAAGAAACATCTATGGAGGCCATGATGTAATTTTCTTTCCACTGTAGTTGATCAATTTTTTGTAAAAAGTCCATTGTGTCCCTCAGGTATGATGGAAGGGCTGTTACATAGTTCATTAGAAAGATGTCGATAAACCGGGATGTGGATTCCAATAAGGAACCAATGGAGCTAACAATGGGTCTACCTGGCGGATGGATAATTGATTTATGGATCTTTGGTAAGAAATAAATAGTTGCCGTGATGGGATGATTGGTTTTCAGGTATAGATATTCTTCCAAATCAATAAGATCTCTCTCTTTCCAAGCCAAAAGTTTCGTATGGTATTCCTCTGCCCAATTCTTGATTGGATTCTTTGTTAGTTTCTCATAATGTTCCTCATTATTAAGTTGTCTAGTAGCTTCTTTGATATAATCCTCACAATTTTGAATAACGATATTACCGCCTTTATCCGAGGCTTTGATGATGATATTTTGATCATCACGTAATTCTTTTAATGCGTTGTGTTCATCAAAGGTGAGGTTCCATATCTTTCTCTTATTATTGTGTTTTTTTGTTGTTTTATGCCTTTTGTTAGATGACATAGGGCAGTTGATGGACATTTTGTTGATCTCCTCCACCATGATTTCCTGAAAGAGATCAATTTTGTTGCCTGGAGGGAGTTGTGGACAAAAAGTTGATCGATTTTTAGAACCACTGTTTCCTCCTCTGTTGGTTTCAAGGCCCGTGTCTTGACAATATTGTAAGTCAGATATGGGAGAGGGGTTACTAGCTCCGACTTGTGTAAAAGATCCAGTTTGTAGTGAGGTAGCTACTTTCAATGCTGGAATGTCTTTAATGCTCAAGGATGGAATCATTTGGCTTGGTGAGGGTGTAGAGGATGGTTGGAAGGGTCTCTCTTCAAAATATTTTTTGAGCTTGACTTTACGGCAAAATTTATACAGATCGATACGTATGTTGGCCAGGTCCATATCTTTGTTGGGACAGAAGGATAAGCCCTTATTAAGCAGTGAGATTTGTGCTTTGTTGAGAATTTTATTAGAGAGATTGACAATCAGATTAAGATTTTGTAGTTTTAATTTTGCTTTGCTCTTCCTCTTCCTCTTTTGGGTCTTGCCGCCTCTCCTGGTTCTCCGTTTCGGGTTTGTGATCGTCCTCTCCCCCGTGATGGTCCTTGGCCGCGTCCTCTTTGTCGCGTTGTCATCTGCATGAGGCGCATTTCCCCGGAAAAATCCAGACTAGAGGTGGCTTGTTCCTCATCAGCTGAACTTAATTCAGAGCTCTCTTCTGACACAGGTATTTCCTGTCCACTGTATTTATCCATGACTACACGATTTCTAAATGTATCGTATTTTCTGGCGAAGGTGTAAATTCGGCCATACGTGTAGTCGAGTCTGTCCCTGTTAAATTTATTAGCTTTGCGTTTTTCCACGTCATCCTCATGTTTATTGATTTTCTTTTCCATTAGTTCAATTAATTTGGTAGTTTCCTCATCTGTAGGGATTTGGTTCAGCTCCTCCTCCAATTCTTTGATGGTGGTGGCAATCGTAGCTAGCTTCCTTTCAGCATGTGCAATCAAAGTGGCCATCAGTCTAAAGGAGCATTCGTTTGTGTCTGTTTGCCATTGTTTAATTAGGTCAGCATCTAAGTCATTGAGGGTGGGCATAATGAGGATTCTTAGGCCTCTGGGAATTCTTTTGAATTCAATGTATTTTTCTAACGTTGTTTTCTCCCACCATTTGTTTACTTCTTGGATGCGAGCAGTTTGTAATTCTTTTAAGATACAGGAGACGGTTCTTTTTTTCTTGTCTCCACTCGATGCGCCATTTCCGATTTTGTGGGAAGGATTGGAGTCATCGTTGAGGAGGTCACATGCTCTCTGTGCTCGGTTTTTTACCCTCTCAGCCATGGTGGATTATGGGTATTGTAGTTCGATTTTTGTAAATACGATGCAATTGAAGATTATTTTTCGTGCGTGTTACTCGATTGTGATTCCTTATTGAAATGGTGTCTCTGTTACTTGACTAGTACGTAGTAGTAGTCAATTCCGGGAATATGGTCGTTATACGCTGCTCGGTAATTGTCCATTTTTGTTCCGTTCAATAAGCGAGAGAAAGTGTGACGAGGATCTGTACGTAACAGTTCTCTGAAACAGACCCTCTACACTTGAGCAAAATTAGAGAACAAAGGGTCGTCGAAAGTGTTGGGTACGTGGCGGGGGCAACTCGGGAACTGCTTCCGCAGAATCCAAAGGCGCCGCCAACCGTTTCCCCGTCACCTCACTCACCCGGAGTTCTCAAGTTGCTCCTCCGCGTATACACGATCCTGTCGCGGAGTCTCAAGCAGGTAACAAGCAGGTGATGGGCAGCAACAGCAACCAGAACAGCCGGCGATTTTCTTCTCCTTCCGGTATCAAGTAGCTGCTTAGATCGCCATGTCGTTTCGCTTCCCAGGTGCACGTAGAGCGGAAGCAGCCATCGCCCAATATAAACAAAACTTTTCTCTCGCTTCACCCTCAGCCCTGGGGTTCGTCGCATCAAGGAAAGCACGGCACCACAGAGAACACTCGATTAGTGTTTATTAGCAGGTACACATCAATGAAGACGCACAAATATATATATATCCAGTTTTGCTGCTTACTTCGTTCCCCAATCTCCGAGATACAAAGCAGGCACGGACCACGATTCTGTGCAGATTAATTTATTTTCGCTAGTCGGCCATGACTCGTTTCGGTTCCTCCTGGACCTTGATCACATGACGACGCTTCTTGGCTTCAGCCACCATTTTATAGTGTTGAAAGTGCAAAGTGCTTAATACAAAAACGGAATAGAAAGCAACAAAATCCTCATGATTATGCAAAGTGAAATACTTAAAATGTAAATTTGTATATATACTTTGTTTTTCACTGGACATAGTGCAAATTGATCTAGTTCCAGATTTGGATATTATAAAAACATAAATGCCTAATATCATTCAGTTTAAAAGCATTAAAAACACATTAATAAATAATTGCACAAATGTGCATAAAATTCAGATGTGCTCGATTTGCTCTAAAATTTCATAATAAAACAAAGTTCTATAATACAAATCTAAAGTTTACGTTTCAAGACTAATGCTGTCAAATTTAAACCATGATTGCATAAATGCATACTAACATTGTTATAAGTTGAAATAACTTGTAGAATACAAGAAACGTTAAACCGACAAATGTTGCTTAGCTTACCATTAATGCTGATACATAAAGTGCAGTGTAACACACGTGCTAGATAAATGAAATGAAATTGAAAATGTATGGACCTATTTATAAAAATATTGAAATAGTAAGTGTAGCCTATTTAGCTAGATTTTCTCTTGTTCGTGAGGCATGGGCTGAGACTCAGAGGTTGTGAAATCGGGCATCGGGCATCAAGCGACAGTAACTGGCTAATCCCATCAAGTTGCCATATGTATTGCTGACTCGATCTTGCTAAAAAATATATACAAGGGGAACTAAAATTTTTGGGCTGAATCTTGTAGCTTATTGGCTTTGTACAAGGTATATTACACATGACTGGTACTTGAAGAGTTGTTGACCCGTTAAATACAGGTATAAAGGTCCTCAGTGGCATTCAGACCTCCCGGTATCTTACTGTCTAGGTTTAAAATGTAACGGGCTTCAAGTTTGCGTAATGCACCTTCTCTGTCGCCTCCTCTTCTGTTTTTTGGTACCGCATCAATAAGATAATATGACAGGTACTTGGGGTCGCTGTTGTGGGTTTCCTGAAAATGTCTAGCGACTGGGTAAGAGGGGTCCCTATTAATGATGGCTCTAAGGTGCTGTAAGATTCTTTTATTGGCCGGGAGTTTTGTGCTACCTACGTATTTAAGATTGCAGGTGCACTCTAAAACATACACTGCATGGTCAGATTTGCAGTGTAGGGCTTGCTTTATTTCCACCTCTTTATCACTAAATGGAGATTTGTAAACTTTCCTGCTTATACCATGAATGCATGCTTTGCAATTTTTACAGGCCACAAATCCTTTTCTTTGAGAAAGCCAATTTAAAGGTTCTATTACCTCAGGGCTGCTTGTTACTAAACTGTTACTCACTGATGGGGCCCTTCTGAAAGTTAGACCCAATCTTTTGGGCAGTAGTGATCCTATTATTGGATCGTCTAACACTATTGGCCAGTTGCGCTGCATTATATTTCTGATGGTTTTGTGCTGCAGGTTATAGGTAGTGATAAGTCGCAATTCATATGTTGAATCAATTTTGGGTTTAGTAACTAGAAGTGGCTCTCTTTCCAGTTTCATCGTTTTAGCGATGGCTAGATCTAGGATTTTGGTATTATATCCTCTGTCAAGGAATCTTTTTTTGCAATCTGATTGTGCCTTTTGTAAATCAGACATGCAGCTACATATGCGTTTGATTCTTAGCATTTACCCATAGGGGATGCTATTGATCAAATGTCGTGGGTGGAAACTCGACGAGTGTAATAATGAATTCCCTGCCGTCAATTTTCTGAAGAGTTTTGTTTCCAGTTTGCCATTCTTGACATACACCTCCACATCTAAGAAATTTATATTGTGTTTGTCAATTGTTGCCGTGAAACTTAAATTGATCTCATTAATATTCAGGCTTTTAACAAAATCATGAGCATCCTGTGGAGGACCATCCCAAACCAGAAAAATATCATCAATATATCTGTAAAAAAGTTTTACATGTTTTTCTACCACCAACCTGTGCGTCACACCGAGGACCAGCTCCTCCCACCAGCCCATGTGTAAACAAGCATAGCTGGGAGAGAAGCTGGCCCCCATCGCAATGCCACGCGTCTGCTGGTAGACAGTTTTACCAAATAAAAAAACATTGTTATGCAAACAAAATTGTGTCAAATCACTTAGCATCATACTGTGTGCAGAAAGTCTTGGCTTTCCTTTGTCTAGGAAATGTTCCAATGCTCTTATGCCATCCCTGTGTCTTATGCTTGTTTATAAGGATACTACGTCCAGAGTCATTAATAGGTAACTGTCCTGCCATTCAAAATTGTTGATTTTTTGCAGGAAGTTGCTGGTGTCTCTTATATATGTGGGCAATGCCTGTACCAGTTCCTGAAGAAAAAAGTCTATATATTGGCTGGCATTCTCCAATAGGCTGTTTTGGGCCGAGATGATAGGTCGACCAGGGGGGTTCTTGGCATCTTTATGTATTTTAGGGATGAAATAGATATTGGGTATGGGAGGATTTTCTTTGTGAATGAATTTGTATTCATCCATAGTTAATGTTCCTGCGCATTTCCAAGCCAATAATTTTCCATAGAAATCCTTTTGAATTGTTTTTAGGGCGCCCCAATTGCTGGTTTTATAGCAGGTTCTATCATTTAGATGGGATAGTGCCTCCTTCATATATTGTGTCCTGTCCCATAAGACAATATTGCCTCCTTTATCTGCACTTCTGACAATCACATTTTTGTTGCTTTGCAATTTTGACAGTAGTTGTTTGAGCTGCCTGTCTTTGGGATGCCATTTCAATTTACTTTGCATGATCTTGTAATTTAATTTTTTTATTTCGTTGGTTACTTGATCATTGAAAATGTCAATGCTGTCTCTTTGCATTATGGGGTTGAACGTTGATTTACGTTTGAAAGGTGTATTTTTTCTAGCTTCAGGTAATACAGCAAGTATCGGAGAACTCGTGATTTGACTTGATTCGCCTGGAATTGAAACTTGGGTGTTGCTTGTTACTGCCCCCATGGTAAAATTGGCATTATGTAGTTCCATGAGAGTTTTAAGAAGAGAGTCTTCTGACGCTTGCGAATGTTCCATTGTAAAGGGTTCCGCCGTTTTTGTTTGATTTAGGATTTTTTCCTTTTTTGGATTTTTTTGATGTTCTTCTTCTTCCTTTGATGACTTCACATTTAGTTCATGATGTTTTTTCAATTTTAATTTCCTTATAAATCTGTATACATCCATTCTGGTGTTGGCATAATTAAAGTTCGATTCGGGGCAGAAAGAGAGTCCCAAAGATAAAATTTGTTCTTCTGCTTTTGAAAGGGTGATGTCAGTGAGGTTAATGATTGTTTTGGCTGCATTGTTGTTTAATTGTGCTTCCACCAGCCTCTCCCTCTCCCTCTCCCTCTCATTTTTTTTGTTGTTTGTTGGCCGTTCTGTTGGCCTTTCTCCTCTGTCTCCGTTTGTGGTTCCGCCACTTCCTCTGGCATTCTGTTGAGTCCTGGGGCGTAAAGTGGCTCTCCGTTCCTCCACTAAAATATTCATTTCCTCCCCTGATGATAAATTGGGTACCGCTATTTTTGGAGCTGGGGGTTGACCCTCCGGTTCAGCCTCACTTTCCAAATTTGAACTTAAATCCGAGGTGGATATTGATATATGGGTAGCTTTGCGCATAGATGTCTCGGTGCCTGCTTCATTTTGTTTAGTCATTTTCTACGTTTTCATTACATCATATTTTTTAGAAAGTGAAAATACGGCCTGTTTCATAGTCCACTCTGTCGCGGTGAAACTTGAAAGCCTTTCGCTCTTTAATTTTATCTTCTTCTCTTTTTAAGCGTAATGCCATCTCTTCTCTTAGGTTTTTTTCCCTCATCACCTTTATTCATTTGCTTAATCTCTTCGTTCAGTGTTTCAATCTTTTCCTGCAGCGCTATTCTGTCAATTTCCGCGTATTTGACCAGTATTTCAACTAGCTTCCTGGACGAGTCCAGGTTACTTTGAGCCCAGTCCCTCATCATGTTAGGATTAGGTTGGTCTTAACTGGGGGCTATCAAAATTCTTAAACCTCTTGGAATTCTATTGACATCCAAATAGCGCTGCAAAGACTTGTTCTCCCACCATTTGCCTTGCTCCGATTTGGACAGCTTTTCCAACAGCCTGAACTTGTCTTTAATGTGAACGTTTAGTGGATTGTCTGCCGCTTGATAAGTGCCCATGTTATTTGGTGGTATATTGCTAAAAACTTCCGAGGCCGCCGCCTCTCGGTCCCTAAGCGTGTCTGCTGACATGTTGCAATGTATTTAAGAAATAAAAGCGTTCAACGAACGTTACGGGCTTCTTAGCTAATGCTGCCCGCTCCCGTCGTCACTCGCACCACCACTCTCCCCGCACTTCCGTAGAACTCCCTACCTTGGATGTTCAGTCCTCGGCTGGCGCGTCCTCCGACACTGTTTACCGAGGAGAGCACTTCAGGCTGGTTGTTCTATATATATATATATATATATATATATATATATATTCACTGAAAAAACCAAAGGTTTCAGGGGCGTTATATTTAGGAATTGGCATTTAAAAAACCTTAGAAATTCACTGAAAAAAACAAGGGTTTCAGGGGTGTTATAGTTAGCTGGACATTTCCCTCGTACAAAACCCAAGAAATTCCCCCGTTATAGTTAGTTCAGCTAACTATAACTCGTGCCCCCACAATGCACTGCTGATGACATCACATATTACATCACTCATGACATGGTCAGTGACATCACTGATGACATCACTGATGACATCATCCAGTGACTGTGTGTTTCTGTAAAGTTTAAATATGTTTTATATATTTATAGTGAAAGGCCTGTGGAAGAATAAGTGGGTGTACTAGTGCGTGAATGGATGATTTTCTAGGTGCGTAACTGACTCATTAAATGTATCTTACTGCAGACTAGTGACTAAACTGTGTGAATGTCTGTATGTTTCTGTGTGCTGGTGTATAAGTGGCTGCATTGTTTTGTGAATAGCTATATGAGTGTCTATATGGGTTATTGATTGGTTGTCTGAGTATCTGTATGGGTGCCTGAGTGTTTGTGTGGGTAGGGTGTGTGTGACTCTGTGCATAGATGTGTGAGTGGGTGTTTCTATGGGTGCATGGTTTTAAGAGTGCAACTGTGATGGACTGTATGGTTGGGTGAGTGTATGTATGGGTGTCTTAGTGATTGAATGTATATCTCAGTTGTACATGTGTCAGTAACTACATATGTGAAACGCAGTGTATATGTGTGTAAGAGTATATCACTATCTATATGTGAGAGTGTGTGATATTGATAGTTGTGTTGCTACAAATTGCTTTATTAAAGTATCCAATTTTCTTCCGTCAGCTGTACAACGTTGCATCACTCAAATTATGTATTTTCCATATTTTGTTAAGAATAATGTGGATAACATTTCTGATTTACATTGGCTACACTCCATGTTTTGAATTGCACCTTTAAATAATTTATTGAAAGACACTGATTTACAGTCTGGTAATGTTAAATACAGAAATCTCTCAGTGTCTACATTGGTGCTACATGTATACATGCAATTTTCACAATAATGTTCCCATTTGTAAGAAAGGCCAAAAATATTTTCTATTTCTACACCTTCATTTTCAAAAATGGTAAGCATATACATTAAAAATTCCTGAGCATCTTGTTGGGTATTTTGTGTAAATTGTGTAGAACCAGAACACACATCCAAAAGACTACGAACATCTGAAACAGATTGTATTTTACTTCTATCTGTTGTCAATTTTTCATAAACAGAATGCATCAGTGAACAAAATCTTCTTTGCCGATTCTCCATAATTTGCTCTTGCAAACCTTCAAGATAAAAAACAACATTGACCACTACATTAGCATAGCAGTTGACACCAGAACTATTTTCAAACTGATAACCAACAATCTCTCCAACAGTGTCCAATTTCTTTTTACCTGCAATCACATTATCTTGTTCTTTTCTTTTCTTAACACCTTCAGAACAGATATTCTCTAACCTTCTTTTTCGACCAACCACACGCTTTTCAAATACAGGATATTGACCTAAATTTAGAGCATACACCCTTCTTAACCTATTATACTCTTTTACACAGTTTGCATCTGCAGTAACCTTTGTCTCATCAAAATCAATCAAAAACAAACCAGATAATGTTCTGACTCACGACAAAGCAACATATGCCATACCCTCTTTAAATTCGGTAGATCCAATGTTCACCAATGCACTGTCTACACTTAATCCTTGAGATTTATGAATAGTCATTGCATATGCCAGAGAAAATGGAAATTGTTTCCTACGGACATATACATCTTTAACAAGCAAAAAACGAACTGAACAACGACCAATTTCTTTAACTTCATCAATCTGATCAAATTTAATTTTTGAAAAATTCAATTCCTTCTTTTTTCGGATAATTCACAAAATCCACCACCTTGCCCATTGCACCATTAACTAAACCTTTCTCTACATCCAAATTACGCCTTAAAATTACCCGACAGTTTACACACGCATATAGTGTCTTTTCTAAACCAGCAGTTTTAGATAATTTTTTTCTAAACAATCCAGTTTTGATCTCAACTTTCCCGTCAAAATAATAGTGATTCCTTCATGCAGTATTTTATCGATGGCTTCCATTTTTACAATTTCTTCATTTTCCAGTTTCAATAGTTCTTCGTTGAATATTGAACACTCACGCAGTGTTGGCATTAAGCAAATCACTGACTTACTTTTAGCAATTTCCACGTACACTTTTGCAGGAACTGCATTTTCATTTGGAAAGACATTCCAAAGTAATCACCTCTCCAAAGCTTCTTTCCCTTGTTTTGAAAGAATTCCAATTCTTATATCTTGAAGAATAATTCCATATTCAGCATCATTTGCCTGTCGCATATTTGTTGTCAGTTCTTTGTATTCAAAATTACTCCAAATGTTCACATTACCAACACTGCCAAGAGACTTTCTGGTATCTTCATGGGCAAGTGTTTTAAATACCAGTTGTCCTTTTACCGGAGTCAGTTGCAGTAGATCACCAACAACTATGACGTGTTTTCCTCCAAATAACACGTCATACTCTGTTTTAAGAATTTGCTGCATTCTTAAATGCGCAAAGGCAAGCATCAAGTTTGAAACCATGCTCACCTCATCAATAATGAGAAGTTTCATTTTCTTCAGGACTCTTGAAACTTCACAACAAGCTTCTCCAGATAGCTTGTGGTATTCCAATTTGTTCTCTTGCTCTACTGGTAGCATTAGTAAACGATGTAAAGTAATTCCTTTAATGTTATGTGCTGCCAACCCAGTTGGAGCAGTGACAACACAAGACAAATGCGACTCAGTTGTTTTTTGTAGATAACTTGTAATTACTTTAATTAAGAAACTTTTTCCTGTTCCAGCTTGACCACTCACATACATTCGGATAGGTTGAAATGATGTACATGAGCACCCTTTCTTTTCATGAAGTAATCCATGGTCAATCTGCTCTTTCACTTACTGATATATTTGTTTCTGTTCAACATTTAGTTGCTCTTCCAAGTTTCCTAACTGTATTGCATCTTCTTGTGCTTGATACATTGCTGTTTCCAGCTCATTCATTGCAATCGCTGCTTCATTTTCAACAATAGGTTGTCCTAGTGGATCTTGACTCAGTGCAGCAGAACTTTGACTGTCTTGAGAACTGTCTCTAGCAATCTCAGCTGCAATTGTAGCTTCTTGATCAATTTCATCATTCAACATTTTGACATAATTTGCGAAAGCACTGCATTGTATGCTATCTTTACAAGCATTAAATGAATCTTCATAGCTGGGAAAATCTCCAAGTAATTCCAGTTCAGAACGCCATGGTTTGAACATTTGCAAAAAGGGCTAAATAGTAAAATTCCTTTTTGTCAGCAGTGTCGCAACTCAGTTTTCTGTGATTAATTAAATTTCCTTTCCTTTGTTTCACCAGACATCCTTCGGAACCAATCACTCCATATTTTCCATCGTTGATGTTCTCTGTAGTATTCCGTTTAAAAGTGTAGTTTTGCAGCACTTCATAGAGACACATGTTCTCAAGATGATGACTTCTATTTGGATAGTATGTGTCGAACATATTGGTTTTCAAAATATCTGTACTTTGAGGGTCATTTTCTGCTAAATATTCAATTTCTTGAACAGATCTCAGTACCCGATTTCGCATTCCTGCAAGACCTAGACTCACCCAAATGATTCTTCTACTTTTGGAATATAGACTTGCAGACGATTACCGATCTGAACATTCATATGCTCCAATTTCACGATGCGATAACATCTTCAAACTGAAACTGTATAATTTCTTACTTAGAGTCTTCTCGTGAGAAATCTCCTCCCACATTTCTTTCAATTCAGTCTTTTCTGATTTAGTAATGTAAGGCGTTACATATCGAGCAACAGCAATGGAATTGTCCGCAACATACTGAATATCCATGTTAGCGTTCCACATGGATAAAGTAACTGGATTGTAGTCATTTATGTATTTTGATTCTTCGCTTTTTCTTAAGTTGTAGGTGTTTTTCTGAGACTTTCTTGTGATAGTATGTCGTATATCTGACATAAAACTGTTCACTCTTCCTTTGGATAATACAGGACGTGGAAATCCAAAACGACATTTGGTATAGAACTAATCCTTTGACTTGTACTTTCATCGACAGTATTTTCCACACCTCTGGCTTTGAAATCTTAAGACTTGTTGTTTTAAGTTTTTGTCTTCTCTGCTATTGGGAAGAGCACATGTAGCATAATCTTCAATGAAAGACAAAATAGTTTCATCTGAATCTGTTCCAAATTTGGGGGTGTCCTTGACCCATAACAACATATGTATGTGAGGAGCACCTCTTGCTTGATACTCACTTCTCCAAAAGAAATCCACAACTTCTCCAAGAGGAGGATTCTTTTTATTGCAGATGAAAGACATCATAGCTTCAAATCTATGATTGAAATATCTGCATACATTGACAGGATCCAAAGAGCACAATTCTCCAGGTGTCTTGTATTCAATATTTTTTATATTGGAATTTGCCTCTCGAAGAAATTCAAGTAAATCATCCCAAGCATACTCAGCACAGCTTAATGTAACGAACCATGTAGAAGTTCCCAAGTTCCGTAGCATACATTTCAGTTCTCCATGTCGACGGTACCAATATTAATTAGTCCTACGCTGACATGCCATCAGATTAATCAACTGAGATTCTAAATGATCATCTCTCTGATGCACTTTATCCATAAAATCCTTTGCAGTTACATTTTGAAGATGCATTCCAGTTTTTAAAATGTGATTTACTGCATATGAAAGTCCAGACAAGTCACTTTCAAACTGAAGATGAAACATATAAGGGATACATTGACAATCTTGGATCTTCTGCATAGAATCTTGTTGTCCGATATTCAGATGCAGGAATCTGCACAGGACGTTCATCATATCGTCCACCTTTTCCTGTTGGAAACAACTGCGGGAAACAACGAGCTTCAAAGGTCTCTTCCCATACACTCATGGGACTTCCTGTTGCTTTTTTCATTTGAAACAACTCAATCGGATTCCCCATCACCTCTTTGGAATGAAGTGGATGTACACTGTAATGTTCATAGATCTCTTCACATCTGGACATGTCCACTTTTTCAATTTATCCCCTTAATCTTCTGCTAAATCTATTTATTCTTCTCCAACAAACACATTTCTATAGTAGTCATTATTTTTTAACAGATACAATGATGACTTTTGCACTTTTCTAACATCCACTAACTCTTGCCAGATTTTCTTATTCTTAGTAGGAACACCATTAACTAGAATGACTAGTGGCTCATTTTCTGCATGGTCTACACCAATAGTTTCAATATTTTTCCTTACATCTAATGGTAAATACACAACTCTTCCTTTCAATCCTCTTTGCAACTCTGATGGAGGTAATTTACTTGTTTTGGGCTCCATACGAACAATAGCCTGAAACGGGTGAACACATTGTATGAGAATAGACTTGTACGTATTTAAATCTATCAGCTCTGGAGGAATAGCAACCAACTCTAGATTATTATGAACAGCTCTAGCAGGCATTTTATTCTCATCTAATTTGTTATAGCAATATTTGCAAATACGCTGCTCAGATCCCAAATCAAAACAATCCTCTACCAACAAATAAGTTGCAAATTCCATCCACTTATCATTATCTTTTGTTTCACGTTTTAAATACAGATTGACATCCCTAGTCTGATTTTTATAGTGACTTCGCCGACAACAAATACAAGAAACATTTGGTCTTTCACCTGAAATTACCTTAAACTTTGTGATATCATCCTCAAATTTTTCTGTAATTACGGGTTCTACATTGTCTTCAACATTTTGTTCTACTAAGGTGTCAGTTTCTTCACTCTCTTGCTGAGGCCCAAAGTAACAAAACTCAATATCATCACAGACCTGCTTCACATCTGATACTGACCCACGCAAAAGAGCACTGTTCAACTCACTTAACTTTAGTGCTGGACTTTTTGCATAATACAACCTTCTCACTAACTTCCGCATTTGAGTATGATGTACTGCCAGCATTCTGAAATGGTGAAAAACACTTTGATAAACTTTCCTAGAAAGACAAGCCAGAGAATGACCTTGAAAACCAGTATGTTTTCTCACTCTGCAAGGGTCTAGTCCTTGCAACAGCTTAATCTTTTGTTTTACACTTTTTTTTAGTTTAGGCTTGTAAAAAACTACATAATTTTTCAATAGATTCCTGTCGTACACTGCAAACACTACTGCAATCCCAAGTGTACACAGAGTTTTTAGCACATCTCCCTAAAACTTCATTAGCTATCACTTCTTCTGCATTTCTTTCAACCATTTTCTCTTTATCCATTGGACAACCGTCACTAACCTCATAACCTCTACCACTGGTGTCAACTGCATATAATAATTTTTCGCTCAGTGAATAACTCTCTTCATTAAAGAAAGGCTCTGAACTAGAACTGTGTTTCCATTCTCCCAAAAAAAATCACAATTTTGTTTTATTAATAACTCTTTTCCTCCTACTTTTGGCCTTCATTACATATATTGGTTTATCTAGTGATCGAATTCTGTTTAACACTAATATAAACAGTTTTCTTTTTACTTCAAAAGCCTTTTCCACAATGTTTTCAATATGCTTCTTCTTTTTATAAAATAGAGCTCTCTTTTTATATTTCTTCACATCTTTCAGCAAATGATTTTGCATTATTTTACCATACTTTATCTCCTTTGACTGACCATTTGCTTTTTTACTTTTCCTCTTATTTTGAATTTTTTTCTTACTTGAAAAATTCTCAGTAATTTCAGCATTATCTACATTCTGTTTGCTCCTACAAATATTTTTAATAAATTGCTTCGTGATCTTACCAGAAGATTTTTTCCTTTTAGCCACATTATCTTATACATTCAATACTTGTGTTTGATGTTTCTTCAAATAATCCTCCTGTCTCTGTTCTTTTCTTTTTCTTTTTTTTTCTGGCATGATCTCTCTATTTTAACGTTGAAAAACAGTATCTGTAAAAAAGAATCACAAATAAAAGTATATTAATAACTTTCAAATGTAAACATTCCATTACTGTACAAACACATTTTATATAAAAACTGACTAAGAAACTATAGCCCTGAACCACAAGTGTGACGATGGTTAAAACACTACATGCATAGTGCATACTACTTTGAAGCAGTTCATGCCCTAAACCCTACCTCACTAAAACACTACATGCTAACTGACTAAATGATTACAGTACTATAAGGAGACACACTGGGTGAGTAACAGGGTGTTTGCTAGAAGTGTATGGATACTGACTAGGGAATTGAAGGTGTGAAAAACAACTGTGTACGTGGTTAGAGGACTACATGCATAGTGAATAGGCGTTTGAAGCAGTCTATGTGATAAGGCCTAGCTCACTGCATGAGTACTTGGGTACTGACTGAATGATTAAAGTACAGCAAGAAGAGTGCCTGGGTGAATTTATAAGTGGTAGGCTTTTGGCGCAGGGAATGGATTAGTACTTGGTACTGAATGGAGTGACAGGATGTTTGCTGGACTGTATGGATACTGACTAGGGAATTGAAAGTGTGAAAGACAAGTGTCTAGGTGGTTAGAAGACTGCATGCATAGTGGATAGGAGTTTGAAGAAGTCCATGTGCTAAGGTCTGGATCAGTGCATGAATACTTAGGCAGTGACTGAATGATTAGAGTACTGGAAAGAGAGTGTCTTGGTGAATTTACAAGTGTTTGGGTTTTGGCACAGTGAATGGATTAGTGGTGCTGAATGGGTCACTAGAGGACTGCAAAGGGAGTGACAGGGTGTTTCCTGGAAGTGTATTGATACTGACTAGGGAATTGAAGGTGTAAAAGACAAGTGTATAGTATGTTAGAAGACTACATGCATACTGCATAGACATTTGAAGCAGTCTATGTGGTAATGTATGGTTCACAACATAAGTACTTAGAAACTGACTAAATCATCAGACTACTTCTAGGACAGTGCCTTGATAAAACTTTTACATTTTCAGTTCTGGCACAGTGAAGATAATAGTACATGGTACTGCACCTTTGTGTCAAACCCTGACTCATTTTATCAACGCATAAGCAAAGACTAGCTTCTAATGCTACTAAACCTTGACAACATGACCGGTTTTAAAAGAGTTATCTGTCAGAAAATACACGATGTTACCCAATCCTTGTCTCACAGAGGTTCGCAAATGCACACACACTCACAGTGTGATTCTAGACAAGCACCACTATCCCTAGGAGTTTCCCAAAACTCATTCACTACAGTGGAAGTTGTAAGGGAACTGCACACAATCTACATATTTCAGGACTGCACTTTAGTGTCAATGTCTGACTCATTAAATCAAAGCATAGGCCATAACTGTCTTCTAATGCTACTAAAACTTGACAACATGACATGTTTTAAAACAGTTATCTGTCAGCAAATACACGATGTTACCAAACGCTTCTCTCACAGTGGTTCCCAAATGCACACAGACTCATAGTGTGATTCTAGACAAACAACAATATCCCTAGCAGCTTACTTAAACTCCTTCACTACTGTGCAAGGGATAAGGAGACTACACACAATCTACATATTTAAGTACTGCACTTTAGTGTCAACGCATGACTCATTTTATCAATGCATAAGCAAACACTGGCTTCTAATGCTACTAAAACTTGACAACATGACAGGTTTTAAAAGAGTTATCTGTCATCAAATACATGATGTTACCAAATGCTTCTCTCACAGTGGTTCCCAAATACACAGACTCACAGTGTGATTCTAGACAACAACCACTATCCCTAGGAGTTTACCAAAACTCATTCACTACTATGGAAGTGGTAAGGGAACTGCACACAATGTAAATATTTCAAGACTGCACTTTTGTGTCAAAGCCTGACTCATTTAATCAACGCATAAGCAAAGGCTGGCTTCTAATGCTACTAAAACTTGACAACATGACCGGTTTTAAAAGAGTTATCTGTCAGAAAATACACAATGTTACCCAATCCTTCTCTCACAGTGGTTCCCACATGCACACACACAGTGTGATTCTAGACAAGCACCACTATCCCTAGGAGTTTACAAAAACTCATTCACTACAGTGGAAGTGGTAAGGGGACTGTACACAATCTACATATTTCAGGACTTAACTTTAGTGTAAATGCCTGACTCATTTAATCAAAGCATAAGCCATAACTGTCTTCTAATGCTACTAAAACTTGACAACATGACATGTTTTAAAACAGTTATCTGTCAGCAAATACACGATGTTACCAAACGCTTCTCTCACAGTGGTTCCAAATGCACACAGACTCACAGTGTGATTCTAGACAACAACCACTATCCCTAGGAGTTTACCAAAACTCATTCACTACTGTGGAAGTGGTAAGGGAACTGCACACAATGTACATATTTCAAGACTGCACTTTTGTGTCAAAGCCTGACTCATTTAATCAACGCATAAGCAAAGACTGGCTTCTAATGCTACTAAAACTTGACAACATGACAGGTTTTAAAAGAGTTATCTGTCAGAAAATACACAATGTTACCAAATGCTTCTCTCACAGTGGTTCCCAAATGCACACAGACTCAGTGTGATTCTAGACAAGCACCACTATCCCTGGGAGTTTACCAAAACTCATTCACTACAGTAGAAGTGGTAAGGGAACTGCACACAATCTACATATTTCAGGACTGCACTTTTGTGTCAAAGCCTGACTCATTTAATCAAAGCATAAGCAAAGACTGGCTTCTAATGCTACTAAAACTTGACAACATGACAGGTTTTAAAACAGTTATCTGTCAGCAAATACACGATGTTACCGAATGCTTCTCTCACAGTGGTTCCCAAATGCACACAGATTCACAGTGTGATTCTAGACAACAACCACTATCCCTAGGAGTTTACCAAAACGTATTCACTACTATGGAAGTGGTAAGGGAACTGCACCCAATGTACATATTTCAAGACTGCACTTTTGTGTCAAAGCCTGACTCATTTAATCAACGCATAAGAAAAGACTGGCTTCTAATGCTACTAAAACTTGACAACATGACAGGTTTTAAAAGAGTTATCTGTCAGCAAATACATGATGTTACCAAATGCTTCTCTCACAGTGGTTCCCAAATGCGCACAGACTCACTGTGTGATTCTAGACAAACAACACTATCCCTTGCACTATACCAAAACACATTTCTTCATCTACAAGGAGTGCTACATTTTAGTGCAGAAACATAACTCATTTCACAAATTCATAAACAATGACTGATTTCTAATTCTACCAAAATATAAAAACTGCACAGTTATTTGTCTACAAACACATGAAAAACACAAATGCTTATCACAGAATGGTTTCTACATGCACACACACTGTCAATAAGATTGTAGAGAAAAAAAGTACTCCCTACACTTTAGCAGGAGAAATACATTAGTCTGATTAAAATCAAAATAGTCTACATACACCCCCTCACAATTAAATAACTCACCTTTCAAGTTGTTTTGTAGATTAAGAAGTATATCAGTCACACACCAGATATCAGTCACACACCAGATTTTCTTATACAGAATTTCTGCACTGTGCACCTGTCACCAGAACCAAAGAATGGCAAAGTTTCCCTCTCATTTTCCACACATATACATGTAAACATGAAATCACATTCCTTCCCATATAGATGTAAAAGCAAACACACATTTCTATTGGTTAAACATTTAAACCCTTTCCAAATGACATAAATTTCAACCCTTCCCCCAATCTGCCTTCTGCCCGTTACCATAGAAACAGGTCATGGAACACTGCACTGAGCACACAGGTCACAAGTTCAGCACACACAATGTTGCTAATCAAGACAGCAAGTGTGCTTGACTTTTCAACACATCAGCTTGTCATATATAATGTTCCTTACAATCAGTTTTTGTTAACCAATAAGAATCATGTGTTTAAAAAACAGAAATATACACCCTACCTTTCAGTGTAGAAGGTTGTCAAACAACCAATGATTTCTTGTCTTTTTTCAAATTTGCATCTTAGCCACCATTTTAGAAACATCTTACTTTCCAAACTGCCATTTCATTTACAGAGACCATCTGAGTGCATCCAGACCTCCTTACAAGATGCTTAGAGTGTGGATTGTGGGACACAGCTACATTTTCTGGAGCCAAAGGTATGCAGAAAACAAAGGCATTCACAAAGACCTAGGTTTGCCAAATGTAGACATTAAATGGATTGGACAGAGAGGGTTAAAGTGGCACCAATTGATGCCATTGGTGAAATCCTTCATGCAAATCCAACACCCTGACCTCATAATAGTGCACTGTGGTGGCAATGACCTAGGCACTTTGACTGGGGTAGGTCTGGAAATGCTTATGAAGGATACCTTTGCAGAACTGATTTCACTTTTCCCTAAAACTGCCTTTGTGTATTCTAACATATGCCAAAGGCAGAAATGGAACTCGTCCGATCATTTTTGTCAACAGATTGAGAAAGCTAGGAAACATGTGAATAAATCTGTTTCTGCTTTTCTCCGAGACTACAGAATGGGGTCCATTTACAATAACAATCTGCGCTTTCATATGCAAGAGATGTATAGGAGAGATGGAGTACACTTTACTGATGAAGGAAAGAGAGTCTTCCTCAACAACTTTAGACTCTGTATAGGTACTTACTTATAAGTTCCAAAAACTCTGAATGAACACAACGGCTCTTTTTAGAGCCACTCAAGAACAAAACACTTAACCTTGATCTTTATCTCCCAACAATTTCTTTTTTTTTTCCTTGGAGCCGCGAACCCAATGCGAGAGAATCCGTGCATCCAACGCAATAGGATGTGCGCACCGTGCGCGCATTTCGCCTTTTGTTTTTTTTTTTAAAGGGGGCCCCAGGGGGTCTTTCTAGGACCCCTAAGCACCTCTAGAGGGTCAGAGTATTTCCACTCTGCCCCCTTTATATGTTTTACACACTTATTCCCCTTGCTTCTTCAGCCTCGCTTCTACCGAGGCAGAAAATGGCCGCCAACAGTTCCTGGTTTCGAATGTAGACAGACACTCAACAGCCAATTAGCATTTAGCGCGCGATCAGGAGGGTGCGCGCTCGGTTCAGGGAGTGTGCTTACGGTGCGGGTAGGGTCCGCGGATCCTCCCCGGCCATAGATATTTATGTACTTTTAACTCTAATTTTCTCAGGAACTACTGAACGGATTCACACCATTTATGCAAAAGACACGAGTCTGAACTGAGGACTACCTCTTTGCCAAATTTGATGTCATTCCGTTCAGCGGTTCGGGCTGTAGGTGCGACAACAGATCCTATGGGAAATTGCATGGGGAAAATGTGTTTTGGGACCCCACTTTTTTCTCAGCCCCCGCTTGACGAATCACCACGAAACTTTCAGGGTGGGAGCGGAGCGGAGCTGGCCAAAAGTTTGGAAAATTTCGCGAGGATTCATCAACCGGTGCCAGACTTATTGGGAATAGAATGTTGCGGATTTCCTATGGAAAATAGGTCCTAACTATAACTATCTACTGGCGACCGCCAGTAGATAATATATATATATATATATATATATATATATATATATATATATATATATATATATATATTAACACAAGAGTCCGATCAGGTAGAAGGCTGTCAATCGAGCGGTCCGCGTTCAGGGTATCGGAAACCCTGTATCTATTACTCCACCACTATTTCCGATTCTGGAAATATCACGAACACAAAGGTAGTTGCAGCAAAAAAGGTTTATTTCTGGCTGCACAGCAACGCGTTTCAGCTTCCGCCTTGATCACGCTGAGTGTCAGGCGTTTTTTTGCACATTATTTAAATGCAGTGTAAAACATAAAAACAAACGGTGAACATGCCCTTAACCTTGTGAAAAGCGGCGGCCATCTTATAATGTATAATTCCACGTTAGAGCTCAGTTTAAATCAGAGCCTCAAACAAACGTTCAGCAGAGAGATTAATAAACAATTAACAATCGAAAACACAAATATGTTCTATGTCATGGATTAAACATGGTTAACAATACATCTCATTTTTAACACAAATTTTGTCAAAAAGAAAGAAAGGACGAATATCGAATCCAGCCCAAGTGGGCATGGGTCACCAAATAATTATAATATTCATTTGTAAGTCCATCAAAATAAAAGAATAGTTGTTATTGAATATACCCCCAGTGGGGATTAATCGCCCCTCATCATTTGAGAGAAGAATCCTTGTAAATCTTCCTACGAGGTACAAATGACTAAAGACCACATATAAACCACATAAAAAAACCGCCCAAGTGGGCCTAAGTGTATTAAACTTCGATTGTTACTTAAATAAGTTCATCATCCTCCACTGGAAGATCTCACCAATTTATTATTTGTGGTTTAGATATTCTATCTCCCCAAGATTTCATGATTTATGTGGTTTATATGTGGTCTTTAGTCATTTGTACCTCGTAGGAAGATTTACAAGGATTCTTCTCTCAAATGATGAGGGGCGATTAATCCCCACTGGGGGTATATTCAATAACAACTATTCTTTTATTTTGATGGACTTACAAATGAATATTATAATTATTTGGTGACCCATGCCCACTTGGGCTGGATTCGATATTCGTCCTTTCTTTCTTTTTGACAAAATTTGTGTTAAAAATGAGATGTATTGTTAACCATGTTTAATCCATGACATAGAACATATTTGTGTTTTCGATTGTTAATTGTTTATTAATCTCTCTGCTGAACGTTTGTTTGAGGCTCTGATTTAAACTGAGCTCTAACGTGGAATTATACATTATAAGATGGCCGCCGCTTTTCACAAGGTTAAGGGCATGTTCACCGTTTGTTTTTATGTTTTAAACTGCATTTAAATAATGTGCAAAAAAACGCCTGACACTCAGCGTGATCAAGGCGGAAGCTGAAACGCGTTGCTGTGCAGCCAGAAATAAACCTTTTTTGCTGCAACTACCTTTGTGTTCGTGATATTTCCAGAATCGGAAATAGTGGTGGAGTAATAGATACAGGGTTTCCGATACCCTGAACGCGGACCGCTCGATTGACAGCCTTCTACCTGATCGGACTCTTGTGTTAGTAATTACTGAAACGAAGGCTGACCGCAATAGGGAGGAAGTCGCCAGGATACTTCGTGGGACTGATCAATGGTGATTACGCGGAGTCAAGCTATCGTATACCGGAACGAGGAAACGGTGGCCTGTGGCTGGCAGACTTTACAAGAACTACGTTCAAGCATCGAGGTGGCGTTGCCCGGTGAGATCCTACTATTTATATCTTTAATACCGCTGTGGGTTGACGGCGTGTAATTACTTAGATGCGAGTGGTGGGATTCCAGTCCGGGCTTTGTCTAACCAAAATGCAAACGTGAACTTCTCGATACGCGAAGGGAGCTGCTCTGTGATATCTGGATTGAATAATCCTACAAGCAGCATTGGTAGTTGCCGTATAGTGTGTTTTGTGACCATGGCTGCAGCCTTAGAGGCAAGAAGAAAAAACACAGCAAACAAATTATTTTTCACTATGACAGATGATAATGGTGGAACTAATGGTGCAACCAATACCATCACGGAAGAAATTAAGACGCAATCTCTATTCAATCAATTGGAGAAATTGCATAAGAAAGAGCTTGCCAAATGGTGGGAGGCTGAGTCCTTGCAGAGATACATTGATGTCGCACGAGTACCTAGAGGCTTACGGATTTTTACTATACCGACTTACGAAGACCCTGACCCAGAAATGCTAGAAGAATGGGCAAACAATTCAAATGCATGTTCAACTATTATGCTTCGTATATTAGTAAAATACGCCTTAAAAGATCGTTGCAAACTATTGGCTGAGATCGAGGCGACCCTGGCTGAATTGGAAAAAGTAACTACAAAGGAAGTCATTGATGAATTCATGAATAATTTGTCCAAGAAAATGGACAAATTAGAGGAGGAAATTACAGCTAAAAAACAGAGAAAATTTGTACGGGACTACAAAGACTACCAGTCAGGCCGTACTCTTACCTTCCATAAGAAGTATGATCACCTCTTTGAAAAAAACAAGGAAGTGGGTGGTCTAATTCATCAAATTAAAACATCTGAAATAATTGAGATATCGGAAAGTGATATATCGGATGGAAGCCTATCGGACGCCTCAACCTCAGCAGCTCATCCCGACATCAATGTGGCTCAGAAGAAATCTACTAATTTTTTAGCCCAGTTTCATATGATGAACCAGGGACGGACAGACCAACCACATGTGCAGGGAGCGCAGAGAGGGAGAGGACGCGGAAGCAGAGGCAGAGGTATCGGAACAAACAGGCAAAGAAGAGGAGGAAAAACAGACGCCGCAACCCCCATGGGAATGATGACAAGGGGGAAGAAACAACAAATATGACTGTGGTCAACCTCTCCAAAAGAATACTGACAGAGGAAGAAACTAAACTACTTGCACTAGGTCTGTCTTTTTGTCCTACCTATAATTTGAACTTTGCGCAGACTAGAATAGATTTGTTTTATTTTGCGCGCAAATTGAAATTAAAAAAATGGTTTGATACGAAATATGTGACCAAGGATCTCACCACACAAAGGGTAACTATAAGCAATTTAAATGTTGACTATGTTGAGATTTTGAATATTTTAACTTCTCAACATGATCAAGAGACTGATGAGAGTATTGTGACTGCTGATTTGCAACAATATGACATTGATGGTAATGTGAATCCAGGGAGTGGTTTTAAACCTAAATCAGTTTTTCTACCACAGATTGAATGTGATGCCATCGATGTTTTTGAAAGAGGGGTTCTAAGTGATCTTAAGAAATTGCGGGATAAAAAAACTGCTTTCAATCAGAAAAATCTGACTCATGATCAAATGTTAGCCATTGAAAGTCTTAAAACCGACCCAATGATTGTTATAAGACAGTCCGATAAAGGGGGTAATGTCGTGGTTCTAGACAAACTTGCATATGTAAAAGAAGGCTATGAACAGTTGTCAGACAATAGATGTTACAGCATATCAGACAAGAACTCCATATCTGAATCCAATAAAAAATATGGGGATATGCTTGTGGAGTGGCGTGAAAGGGGCCTACTAGAATGGGAAGAGTACAATTATCTCAAGTGTCCTCACCCCACAATCCCTATTCTGTACCTACTTCCGAAGCTACATAAAGATCCACTGAACCCACCAGGGAGACCAATTGTATCTTCAATTGGTTCATTATTAGAGAACACCTCCCGCTTCATTGATCACTATTTAAGACCATATGTGGTCAATCTACCATCGTATTTGCGGGATACGACACACTTCCTGACTATCATAGATGGCATCCACTGGGAAGAGAACTACACACTCGTAACTTTGGACGTGTGTAGCCTCTACACCAGTATTAAACATGATTTTGGCTTACAAGCCATAAAACATTACCTAAAAACTCGATCAATATCACTATTGGGGCACTCAGAGATGATTCTGATTATGATCCAGTTTTGCCTAACCAACAACTATTTTTTGTTTGATGAGGTCGTCTATTGCCAGTCACAGGGCACAGCCATGGGCACCTGCTTCGCCCCCAGCTATGCCAACCTGGTCATGGGTTGGTGGGAGGAGCAGGTGGTGGCGCACATGGCAGAATTCGATCAGTGTGTCCTGTGGCTACGCTTCATAGACGACATATTTTTTATTTGGAATGGAGATAGGGACTCTGCTAAAACCTTCATTGCCAAATTAAATGACAACTGCTACAATTTGGCCTTCTCTGGGCAAATAAGTACAACGGAAATTGAATTCTTAGATATACAAATTGAAATCAAAGATTGTGGGATGCATACGAAACTATTTCGTAAAAAAACTGCAGGAAATAGTATTCTGAGTGCGTTAAGTTCACACCCTAAGAAATTGATACAAAGTATTCCGTTTGGCGAATTATTACGTGCCAAACGTAATTGTAGCTCTGAGATAGGCTATGAAAATGAAAAACAGACCATGATACAACGATTCAGAGAGAGGGGCTATGGCAAAAGAACCATCTCAGAAGCTTGTAAGAAAGTGGAGACACTAACACGGATCCAGCTATTACATCCGAACAAAGAAATCAAAGATTCGGATACCCTTAGGTTCATTACAACCTATTCAGGGCAAGCTAGGGATGTAAGAATGACGCTTAAAAAACATTGGCATGTGCTGTTAACTGATCCCCACCTGAAAAAACATCTGAGTAATGGCCCTCAGATTACCTTTCAAAAAAATCGATCCTTAAGGGATGATTTGAGTCCCAATCTTGTGACTAGCAGGAATAGACCTACACAGAGTGGGAGAGTAGGCTTTCGATGCTGCAGAAACTGCAAGGCATGCAGTAACAGCGTCGACTGCACAACATTGGACATTCTGAGCAGTAAAAACAAATTTTTGATAAGGAAATCTTTGACATGCAACACGACTTATTGTGTATATGCATTAATTTGTCCGTGTAACAAGGCATATATAGGCAGCACTATCCACCGTGCTAAAAAACGAGTACTGGAACATATCAGAGCCATCCGCCACAATAACAGGCAATACCCGGTAGCTAGACACTTCTTTGATACACATATGCAGAACGAAAAATTTCTAAAAATGGTGGTCATTGATGCTGTCGGTGAGAATATCAGAGGGGGAAATAGATTACTAACTCTACGCAAATTGGAGTCTAGGTATATCATTGACCTTGAAACTATGGCCCCTTTGGGTTTGAATTCCAATGAAGAATTGTCTGTACACCTGCATAGGTAGAATATGAAGCTGTGTAACTATTGAATCATCAGATTTTAATTAGGTCTTTTTGTTTTCTTATTTTTCAGGTGTTTTGCACTTTCTTGGTGGCTGGCTTTCACAACTACTCTAGATCATGAAATCTTGGGGAGATAGAATATCTAAACCACAAATAATAAATTGGTGAGATCTTCCAGTGGAGGATGATGAACTTATTTAAGTAACAATCGAAGTTTAATACACTTAGGCCCACTTGGGCGGTTTTTTTATGTGGTTTATATGTGGTCTTTAGTCATTTGTACCTCGTAGGAAGATTTACAAGGATTCTTCTCTCAAATGATGAGGGGCGATTAATCCCCACTGGGGGTATATTCAATAACAACTATTCTTTTATTTTGATGGACTTACAAATGAATATTATAATTATTTGGTGACCCATGCCCACTTGGGCTGGATTCGATATTCGTCCTTTCTTTCTTTTTGACAAAATTTGTGTTAAAAATGAGATGTATTGTTAACCATGTTTAATCCATGACATAGAACATATTTGTGTTTTCGATTGTTAATTGTTTATTAATCTCTCTGCTGAACGTTTGTTTGAGGCTCTGATTTAAACTGAGCTCTAACGTGGAATTATACATTATAAGATGGCCGCCGCTTTTCACAAGGTTAAGGGCATGTTCACCGTTTGTTTTTATGTTTTACACTGCATTTAAATAATGTGCAAAAAAACGCCTGACACTCAGCGTGATCAAGGCGGAAGCTGAAACGCGTTGCTGTGCAGCCAGAAATAAACCTTTTTTGCTGCAACTACCTTTGTGTTCGTGATATTTCCAGAATCGGAAATAGTGGTGGAGTAATATATATATATATATATATATATATATATATATATATATATATATATATATATATATATATATATATTTTTATGCAAAACGCCCTTGCGCTCGAGTGGGCACTCGACGCTATACGGTTGTCTTTGCCTCATGCAGCTCGCTCTTGTTCAGTCCAAAATTACTGCCATGCTCTGCTCGACGCGTTTCGAGGCACCACGCCTCTTAGTCATGAGCTTGAATGCAGAGACAGAGAAAACATCACCTGTTTGTTCCTTAATTTATTAATAGAACCGCCTTTAGTGGGCCTGGCTAACATTTGCTGTCCATTAGCATGCTGGTATTTGTAGTCCATCAGGTGAGTACTAGTAGATACCTATAGTAGGTTCCATGCCTCTGTATTGATTTGAAAGCTTTATTGTCCTTTAGTAGGAAGGGACATCTTCAATGCAAGCTTATTTGCGCTTTAGGACAGCGTGCTTCACACGGAGGGAACATTGCCCTCCTCAGCCTTTCCAGAGTTCGGAAATGGTGCTCCTCTCGTTACCGCGGCTTGGGCTGCCGCGTTTCAATATTTTTTATGCAAAACGCCCTTGCGCTCGAGTGGGCACTCGACGGTGTCCTGACCTTACGGTTGTATTCTGGGAATAGTGGTTTTGAACAGTGACCACATGACCACTTGGACAGTAAACATACTCACCTGTGAACGAGGCGCATGGCGCCGAAACGCGTAGGGTTTATATAAGTTGTTCGCGCTGCCACGCACATGAGACCAATAAAGTGCCAGCATGAAAGGAGGTGAAGCTGTGGGCTCTATTTGTTTGGTGTTTGAAGTAACAGGATTCTCCATTCCTTTGTGAGAGCCCGCCCTGCAGAGTTGAAGGCCCCCGGCAAAATGGAGCAAGTTGTGTGTATCTTATTGAGGGGGCATGACTCGCTCGCAACCTTACCAGTGAGCGGATTTCCAAGACTATTTGGTAGAGGCAAAGAGAAAGGGTCTGAGGGAGGCGCTGTCCTCTGGTTGGCAGACTTCTAACCTTCATTTCAAGCAAGTATTCACTGCGTGGCAGCAAAGTGCACTATGCATTTTAATCGTTTTCCCTGATACATCGTGTAGTATTACAGCAAAAAGTGACTCTGGCAAGAATTGAATGCTATTAATGCAATTGAAAATACGATGTCGAGCCAAGCTGCATAATTTGAATATTGATGCATTCTGGGAATAGTGGTTTTGAACTGTGACCACATGACCACTTGGACAGTAAACATACTCACCTGTGAACAAGGCGCATGGCGCCGAAATGCGTAGGGTTTATATAAGTTGTTCGCGCTGCCACGCACATGAGACCAATAAAGTGTCAGCATGAAAGGAGGCGAAGCTGTGGGCTCTGTTTGTTTGGTGTTTGAAGTAACAGGATTCTCCATTCCTTTGTGAGAGCCCGCCCTGCAGAGTTGAAGGCCCCCGGCAAAATGGAGCAAGTTGTGTGTATCTTATTGAGGGGGCATGACTCGCTCGCAACCTTACCAGTCAGCGGATTTCCAAGACTATTTGGTAGAGGCAAAGAGAAAGGGTCTGAGGGAGGCGCTGTCCTCTGGTTGGCAGACTTCTAACCTTCATTTCAAGCAAGTATTCACTGCGTGGCAGCAAAGTGCACTATGCATTTTAATCGTTTTCCCTGATACATCGTGTAGTATTACAGCAAAAAGTGACTCTGACAAGAATTGAATGCTATTAATGCAATTGAAAATACGATGTCGAGCCAAGCTGCATAATTTGAATATTGATGCATTCTGGGAATAGTGGTTTTGAACTGTGACCACATGACCACTTGGACAGTAAACATACTCACCTGTGAACAAGGCGCATGGCGCCGAAACGCGTAGGGTTTATATAAGTTGTTCGCGCAGCCATGCACATGAGACCAATAAAGTGTCAGCATGAAAGGAGGCGAAGCTGTGGGCTCTGTTTGTTTGGTGTTTGAAGTAACAGGATTCTCCATTCCTTTGTGAGAGCCCGCCCTGCAGAGTTGAAGGCCCCCGGCAAAATGGAGCAAGTTGTGTGTATCTTATTGAGGGACATGACTCGCTCGCAACCTTACCAGTGAGCGGATTTCCAAGACTATTTGGTAGAGGCAAAGAGAAAGGGTCTGAGGGAGGCGCTGTCCTCTGGTTGGCAGACTTCTAACCTTCATTTCAAGCAAGTATTCACTGCGTGGCAGCAAAGTGCACTATGCATTTTAATCGTTTTCCCTGATACATCGTGTAGTATTACAGCAAAAAGTGACTCTGACAAGAATTGAATGCTATTAATGCAATTGAAAATACGATGTCGAGCCAAGCTGCATAATTTGAATATTGATGCATTCTGGGAATAGTGGTTTTGAACTGTGACCACATGACCACTTGGACAGTAAACATACTCACCTGTGAACAAGGCGCATGGCGCCGAAATGCGTAGGGTTTATATAAGTTGTTCGCGCTGCCACGCACATGAGACCAATAAAGTGTCAGCATGAAAGGAGGCGAAGCTGTGGGCTCTGTTTGTTTGGTGTTTGAAGTAACAGGATTCTCCATTCCTTTGTGAGAGCCCGCCCTGCAGAGTTGAAGGCCCCCGGCAAAATGGAGCAAGTTGTGTGTATCTTATTGAGGGGGCATGACTCGCTCGCAACCTTACCAGTCAGCGGATTTCCAAGACTATTTGGTAGAGGCAAAGAGAAAGGGTCTGAGGGAGGCGCTGTCCTCTGTTGCAGGGATTCTGCGTATGCACAGAACTATGCGCAGGAAACCAGGACCTCAGAGAATTGTGGTGTACCAGAAACTCCCCTCAGAACCAAGAACCCCATATCCGGCTAGCTTAGTGTCCCATTCGTTAGCCTAGATCTAGCTAGGCGGTCCCAATGTATAGACAACCCAGAACATGCGACTTAGATATTTCTCAGGAGTGGTGGGAATCCGAAATACCTGTTTGTACTTATTTAGCAATCCACAACAGAATAATACAGACACGGTAAAGTTTAAAGAGTTTATTTTATAAACCTTGTGTCCTAAGATGCAGTACTTTGGCTAACACTAGCAGACAAATGGTTAAGATCAGAACCATCAGCATTGTTACAAAGCATACACAATGAAAGGAGCAATCATAATAATAATGACAGTGGTAAACAGCCACACTCCTTTCTCTAGTAACTAATAGGTTTATTATACTAATAGAAGGTCTCTTAGGCTAACAGGGGGAACCCCATACCGTATAGATCAGCTTAGTAGAATCACATCACACGATCACCTAGGCTCTCTCATGCATCAGCTCTTCGTTTCGAAATGAATCTAAAACATTCTGTCTTGTAATATTAAAGGCACTTGCCCTTCAGATATTGGCAGCTGCATGCATGATATGTCTAAAGTGGTACGATCAATCTGAAGACAACACTCTGCACCGTCTAGTGTCCTAGACTTGTTCTTTACATGATGTACAGACGAAGGTCGCAGCACACTGTTAAGAATGTTAAACAATACACTGTTATCCTGTAAGGCAAAGTCGAGTAAGCATTTCTAAAATGAATAACATATAACAACAGTGTCGCGTGCAAAGCAGCAGAAACGGCAAGCTGGCTTTCCTAACAGTTGTCTCGGTTATGCTAACTTAGTGTTGTAAATAGGGAGTGGCCAACCCACACTACACCCCCCCTTGATCGAATCACTAACCACTAGGGGCGTACTTATCAAGAACGCAGAGTTCAATTGATATAGAACAGAACCAAGGGCATGAACTATAAGTCCATATAAGGTAAGTGTAAAGTTCGAGAAAAAAAGAAGAAAAAAATTCGTGTAAAAAATAAAAACGATGTCCCAGAGAAAAAACCATTAAAAAAAAAATTGATAAAAAAATCGACATCTAAGGATGCATCTTGTCTTGACCACGTGAAACAGTCAATCCATCAAGGTATATGCACCGTAAGTTGCAACAGCTTCCAAGAGGAAATCATTGGAGCGTTCTGCAAAAGTATCTGCCATCCAATTTAGCAAGGGAAAGGAACACACGTGTTCTTCAATTATCGGAGCATCCAGCACCATAACCGGACAACTGTCAGCATCCTCGAGATAACTTCGTTCAAGGAATTCAATAGCGGCCTCTCCGATATCCCATTTACCAAGGACTCCTTGTGTAGCACCCAAAGCCATAAACCCAATTCCAGAACAAGCAAACTCATGATCCAGTAATGGACACATTAGTTCATCAAAATCCGGGTCAGGTGACACCAAGTTTGACAGACACAAGTCCAGAGCCCATTGGAAGGGACAATCTAGGCAATGAAAGACAGGCTGCACACAGGTAAAATAAGGAAACCGGAATGATAATCCATACTTGACGCTTAAGGTCGCCAGAGGTAAAGTGCCGTAGTAATCAAGCATCCGGCTAAGAAGATGTAGCAGGCGGAGCAGTCTGTCTTGTAACCCCAGGCGTGCAGCCATAACGAAATGCGCAGATCAACAAGAGGATCCCGGCCCCAAGAGCGAGGAGCAAGGGAAACCCTCCGAAGACACTGGAAAAAATAGAATGTAAAAACGCGGGGATCACACCAAAAATGGTTTGGAAAGATGTCACGAGGCCTGAGCCGACAATTTTAAAAAAATGAACAAGGCCAGTCGTAGACGAAGCATTAAAGATAGTCTGTATCAACGTTCCAAAATGTAGGGGGAGGTCAGTATTTAAAAGAGCTTGTACTTCAGTACGTGTGTTTGCTATGTGAAGAAGATATGTTTCACGGGACAAAGTCAAAGAAACTTCTTTTTGAGACAAAAGAGCTCTTATTCTACTTATCCTGTTGAACTCTGCGTTCAAGGTTGGAATCGCCGGCCAGATGGATATGTCGAGCCTGCCGTGCGGGGGTGGGAAAAGGACGTTATTACAGCAAACCACCCTTTGTGAAACGGTGACTATGTATGGAATACCCACTAGCATCCCACAGCAGGCTTCATTATTTAAAAGCAAATAACACCGTTGGCAAGCAGCTTAAAAGAAGACGTTATAACTGGCATTGGAATACCTTTTAAGACACAAGCTAAATTAGGAGCGTGTATATTGCAAGCGCCATGTAATTGTATATGTCTACAAACCACAGAATGATCAGGAGCTGAAGTGCATTCTTCACCTTTTAAGTAAACCTCCTTGCCATCCCTCACGCATCTATATGTGAAAGGAAGTGACCAAACTTCGTGCAGGAAGGCATTACCAAGCTGTTCATATCTGCCAATGGCATAATGCTTCATGCACGAACTGAACTTAAACCGTGAAAAAGGTAATGTGATCAAACCGTGTACAAGCCACACAGCCGAATTCAATTCAGCAACAGAAAAAGGTAAAGGTTCTAGTTTTTCAATGTGTAGTAATGCGTAAGTTGCGTCTTTCATGGACATGAACTGCTGTTTTTCAGTCAAATTAAAAGGAAAGAATAATGAAGACATATTCATGTAATCCCAAGGGACTGCTTTTAACGTTTGCAAGGTCCATGCAAACTGCATAATTGAACGCAACTGATTTTGACCATGATATAACACAGACATATCATCTTGCACAATGTCTACGACAGATGAAACAATATTATCTAATGTATAAATTCTTGAAAACAAGGTGTTAATACCATTATCTATAACAGCCAATACTGTCTCCATATTGGCCTGGTCAATAGCACGTAGCCTGGAAGCAGCTTCAATTTGCGACAACTTCCAAACTTCATTGTAAATAGCATAAACCCATCTCTTGGACCTGCCACTCGCAGGACCCTTAATAAAATCATTTAAATCTACTTTGTCATTTAACCGTGATAAATGAAGCTTAACTGAAGCTAATGTGGAATGTTGCAACCATGACTGGCATAACTTACCTACCGAGTAGGTAGTTACCGTGTGTGACGATGGGAAACGAGGGTCTACTCTAAGCTGTGTATACCCTCGTGTCAAATCCAGAAACCGTCGTTGACAGGAATCTGAACCCGTCTGCCATACCAACCATCCTTCAGGATCTATTGCTGAAATATTGAAGGTGGTGTTGGAGACGAGGGACTGCAACATAGTAAGGGACAGATCTGTGTGATTTGTCCAATTAGGATAAACACCCAGATCCGGGATTGTGGGGGAATTCAATTTTTTAGATATAGCCAATCCAAAACAGGTGGTCTGAAAAATAGTTAAATTTAAAAATAACATATGAATTGGGATAAGACAGGCACGATGCAAAGCTTCTGTTCCTTGTACCTGCCACGGTTTAGTTCCCCAAACCGATTTAAGATCGACAGTAGCTTTCCAGAGGTCATAACCTCCAGTAGCCAATTCATCCATAAAGGTTTTGGAATATAATAATTTGGTGTGTGTCAGTCTAACCTTAGAAGCTGGTTCCGCTCCTACCTTAAAATAAAAAGATGCAGGGTGAGACACACTAAAATCCGAAAAGTATGTGAATTTTTTCACTAAAGTGGCAGAGCTGCCAGGCATAGGGACAGGACAATGTTCCCACTGAGTGAAATTAACAAAATTCCGAAAGGTATTTGCCCTGTGTAGGAAATGTGTGCCATAATGTTGATAGCAAAATTGTTCATTATAATTTGCATTATTTAAATACAAATCTTCAGCATCAAATGCAGCATAATATTTCAAATCAGAAAACAGTGCTTCTATCGCGTGCACATCCCAATCATCAGATCGGATGTTCTGTTTAACTACATCACCCATAGAAACACGAAAAACAGTTGGTACATTAATCACTTCGGTGGGACCATGAATTTGAAAGTTCACAGCATCCCAAGCAATTCCATCACGTACAGGCCAGGCGGTGATGTTCACAAAAGTCTGGTCCCTTTTCATGATGTGTGATGAAGAATGGGGGGCTAAAGTTCCATCAATCAATCGAACTGTAGATCGTTCATTCAGGTAGTGTCCATTGATCAATTTAAAAAACACTACCACAAAGCCAATGGTCATGAACAAAAAAATACTTATTAGCACCAGCCAGATGCAAGTCCAAGGTGCAACCAAAAAATGTCTCTTGACCCAGGCAAAAAATTTAGAAATTTTGGAAGGGGCAGTGGAAGTCAATGATTGAGTTTCAAAGGAAGAATGTGACTGGGCAATTGTTGTTGAATGTAATAGAGGCAAAGGTACTTCTGTTGGATAAGCATACTCAGGATCATCAGGTAAACCACCAGCATTAGATGGCATAGAAGGACCAGTAACTGCAAGCATCTCAATGGAAACTTCAGGCAAGATGTTAGAGGGTGGCACCACAACAGAGTTTCTCAGCATTGAAGGGCAAGAAACTGAAGGTGTCATACTATGGAGAATCGGCCACCCGCAGTAGCTTGACATTGTCAATCGAGATGTACCTGTTATCCTTGCCACCAGGAAGTGGAGGTAAAATAACTGTATGCGTACCCAGGACTCCAAGCACCGGGACAGGTGCACGATAAGAGGGGCCGAACTCCTTCTTGTTCTCCACCTTCTCACGGACCAGGTCACCAACTCGAGGTAGCCAGCCGACTACCGGAATCTGGAGCGCAGCTTCGGATGTAGAGGGTACGTGTCCTTTCGCTAGAGTGTCTCTGGCTTCTTGTAGATTCTGCAATACAGCACAGTGGTCATCTAGGTCAAAAGGGGCGGCCGCTGCCACCATGTCTAGACCATCAAGGTCCGGGACAAACATTCTTACTCCAAAGAGCATCATGTACGGGGTCCTCCCACCCAGAGACCTTCTAGGGAGATTATTAAGTGCACGTTGTACGTCATACAAGTGGGAGAGCCAGTTCCGGCCTGTACCTAACACCCTCGCTGTCAAAGATTGCTTTAGGTCACGGTTCATCCGCTCCACAACACTGTTGCCCTCAGGCCGGTATGGAGACGAAAATTTGACTTGGACCCCCAGTTCTCTCATGGCCTCCTTGTACACCTTTGAGGCAAACGCAGGACCCTGATCAGAATGAAGGGTACCACATGCAAAACTCCCTATAAAGACACGCAAATCCTTGATGACAGTGCTGGCATCAGCACTCCTTTGTGGCCATACCCACAGGAAACGTGTGCACGAATCAACTGCAACCAAGACATATTTGTACGCAGTATCAGAGGTGATAGGACCGCAGTGATCTAAATAAACGCACGCAAGTGGTTGATTAGATATATGCAACTGTGTTTGTGGAGGACACGCTGCAGAGGAAGGTTTAATCTGCTGGCAAATGTCACAATTAAGAACGTATGCCCGCACTTGTTTGTACAAACCGTACCACCAGTAACGTTGTTGCAAAAGAGATATAGTTGCCGACACTCCGGCATGCGCAGACGCAACACCCTCGTGGGCAGCTGATATCAAAGATGGTCTGCAGTCCGCGTTGGGAATCAATCTGTCACCAACGTCGTTAATCCTCACTAACGGGACGTTATCAGGACTTAAGCGATAATGGTAGCGAGAAGGGAAACCCTTCGGAAAGTTTTCCCCATTTCGGAAGCGGCAATAGCCGCCAAGATGTCATCATCGATCTTACCTTTTGATCTTGTAACTGCTGCTACTAGATATGTCGCCACTGCTGTTTTTGCTGCCTCGTCAGCCAAACTGTTACCGACAGCATGGACGCCAACTCGTTGGTGACCAAGAGTGTGAATTACATTCACGAGTGGCAGTAGTTCTTCAAGTGCTGCCACTCGAACCCAAAGCGTTTTATGCTTTATTGTGCTACCTTTGGAATCATGGAAATTATTCTGAATCCAAAAATGTAGATTGTCATTGTAAGATTGAACACAATAGAACGAATCACACACGACAAGAGTGGGGATCCGAAGATCAGCGTACTCCAGTGCAAGCACCAGAGCACGAACTTCAGCCAACTGCGCGGTACAATCACCCAATGTCTGTGTATGCACAGCGTCAGATTGGAACTCTCCATTCACGAAGGTACCCACAACAATTGCGCAGGCAGCTGAATAGGCGTGCTTTGATCCAGTAGCGGGTTGCGCAGACCCATCAGTGTAAATGACACAACGGTACTCCTCAAGTGGGCGCAACGTCGAAGGAGTCGGATGAACGAATTCATAATCCAAGAACTCCTGAGACTGCAACGCCGCGTCAAAGATATATGTGACGTCTTGCGAAGCCAAGGAAGTTGCCCATTGTATCCACCTTGGATGCAAAGCCTTAGAATTTGGTACACTAGCTTTAGTGACTGCCTCGAGGGCAGGGTATGGTGTTACCACCAGCATGTGCTTTCCTTGTGATAGCGCTCGTTCTTTCAGGATCGCGCAGCTCAGCTGAAGTGTACAGATGAGATTTGTAAGCAATGGGAACGGTGTCGCCCTCATTGAACGTCAAGTACGTGAAACCCACTGGGCCTGGCACAATTCTAATGACCAGGTTAGTGTGGTTATCACGAGTTTGTAAGTATTTTGAAGCAAGAAGATCAGACTGCAAAGTTTGTAATGCAGCTGTATGCTCTGGCAGCCAGCATAATTTGGTAAAATTAGGTTGTACCAAGGCGTAAAGAGTCTTGATACGCTGGGCATAATCAGGAATGTAGGTACGACCGAAATTCAGAAAACCCAGCAAAGATTGCAATTTCTTCAGCGTTGTAGGAGTACAAAGGCGAGCGCACTTCTCAAGGAAGTGCGGAGCCAAGCCGCGACCCTCACTGTTGAGTTCGTATCCCAAGAACAACACTGTGAGCTCGGCAATGTGGCACTTCGCAAAATTGAATTTGTATCCGAAGTCTGCAAACATAGTTATTATGCTATCCACGCGAGCAAGGTGTGGTAGCAACTCGTCGTCTGTTAAATAGATGTCATCAACATACGAGTATGCATCCGGGTCCATATACTCTAGGAGCGAGACCACTCGAGCAGCAAAGACCCCAGGGCTGCTCTTATAGCCCATCGGAAGCCTCTTAAACTTTCTTTGTTTACCGCCCGAGGTAAAAGCGGTCCACTCACTACTCTGAGGGGACAGGTTATGGCTGTAAAAGCCATTGGAAATGTCAAGTGTGGTTTTAAACCGTTTTCTCACAAGACTATCGACGAGAGCCGACCCGTGAGTATTCTGTACCGCGCACGTCCGGCAGTGAGAGTTTAAGTGCCGGTAATCCAAAACTAGGCGGTACGACCCATCAGGCTTCGTCACAGTGAATAAAGGGTTATTCATAGGTGACACAAGTTTCAATTACTCCCTGATATTCCAATTGTTCAAGGTTAGTCGCGACGTGAGATCTAGCCTCGCGACGCATGGGATATTGGGGTTGAGGCTTGGGATCGGACTGCAACGGAATCGTATGGTCGGGAGAAATTTTGTCCCAGCCCACTTGATTGCGATACAACGCAGGCGCTTGTGCCTGCGCCCACTCTCCGGCTAACCTGTTAGCATGTTCCATAGGCACTGTGTGCCCAAAGGCGGGGAGGATCACCACCTCCCCTCTGGGAACATTTAAAATGAAAGCCGGAGGCCAATCTTCCTCCGCTAACAGAATGTCATAAGTGGAGGACAAATTATCCCAAAAGACTACTCTAATTCTACGATGCATGTCACCCTCTATCTTAAGGATTATGTCAAACATCTGTTCAGGGTCAGCTACGCGAGTATCAGCAGTTTCAACACTCACATATGTATCAGTTGCTGTCACCTCCAGATACGGACGCAGTGCTTGCCGCACTACTGTAACTTCCGCCGCGCTGTCTAACACCGTTAGAGCCCATGTCCGGTTCTGAAGCAGAGTCCGTACCATCTGAGGCATATCTCGCAGTTAGAGCAGCAACCTTCTTTTTCTGAAACGGAGGTCTTCGACGTGCAGCGTCGTCCTGCTTGCCTTTTACGTCAGTTTGTCGGGGTCGCTCACGACCTTGAGCACCCCTTCCTCTTCCACGATCTCCGCCACCGGATTGTGAAGCCGATGTTTCCTGTGAAGAACGAGGAGAGCGTTCAGAAACCTGAAATCTATCAGGTGACTTAATATTAGCACGATCGCGCAAATCATATTTACGTTCCGTAGACGACTGAACTGGCGAAGCAGAACGTGACCTACGTTTCTGTTGCTGTTTTCCCTGTTTTTTGGTTCGCCAACTTTCCTTCGGAAACTTGGGCTTTTCATCTTTTGTAGACTACCTCACCTTAGTCTGCTGTACTACATCAGGAATCTTAACGGTGGGTTTCACGCCTAAGGCGCTACGTCCCACCATTCTGTAGGCCTTTGCAATAATTTTTGCAAATTCCCTGGGTGTGTCGGCAGTAGCCACAAGTTTCAGCATATTGCCTACTTGGAACTGCAGAGCATCTCCTTTTAGGTTCCCCATGGAAGAAACCACATCGAAGCTGTCGACAAGCCTCATTCCCAATTCAATGGCCGCCTCTGCACCATGATTTTCCTGAACCTTCTTGATGACAGAGGGTAGTACAGACATAGACGGAGTGCCGTAGCACTTCGAATAGGTCGCAGCAAAGACCGTGCCCCAATTGTTACAATCTACAATATCAGGTACCAGATCTTTCGGCAAAGTAATGGTGAGTATCCTGTGTTTATCCACAGGAGAAGTGTTTGGAAACACGGCTTCTAGTTGATCAAACTTTTCAGCAAGCCAGTAAGGAAATTCATCCTTACTTTGGGGGCGCTTGCCAACAACCGCATTAACCATCACTGGACTAATGACCACAGCTCGGTGTTCATTCGTCTGACCCGCAACAGCAGGTACCCCCACCTGCACGTTGCGCGACACGTACTGCACCAAAGCCCTATGGACCGTAATCAGGGCAGTGTGTAGTACCCGTAAATCTGCCACCCCAACTGTCATGTAGTTGGGATGGGGTGTAAAACCGGCCAGCACCGGCCAATCAGCCCCTGCAATGGACAAAGGGCCTAGTCTTGGCGGTGCCACCATATGGGGAAGGGCGCCATTAAACCAAATGGTATGCTGCCAGGCAGATATAGGTATTTCTAGTGTCCTATACGGAGCATAAGCTGCAGGTACTTGTGTGGCAGTGTAGGTGTGGAACGTATCATCGTCCGCATTCACCTCTGGAAAAGTCACCCAAGAGTAGAACAACTCATAAGGATGTGCTGCGTCAGCAGCTACCACAAAGACCACAGCCAGCCCATCATCAGGCACCCCATACGTCCGCAAATGCTGACGTAGAGGAGCCCGACTATGCGCGGCTATATCGACCGCCATTAGGACACACTAAAGAATAACGGCAAGTTCTACAGTAGCACTTGGGTTCAGTAAAAACTAATCTTTTTAATTGTCAAGCTTGAACGAACCTTTAGTCGAAACTCAGGTAGATTAAGCCGTCACTCTCGTTATCCGGAAACTAGAGTGAGGGCGTTGTGGACTAATAAAAGTACTAGTAAGGCGTATCAGAACTTAACCACGTTGGGCGCCATGTTGCAGGGATTCTGCATATGCACAGAACTATGCGCAGGAAACCAGGACCTCAGAGAATTGTGGTGTACCAGAAACTCCCCTCAGAACCAAGAACCCCATATCCGGCTGGCTTAGTGTCCCATTCGTTAGCCTAGATCTAGCTAGGCGGTCCCAATGTATAGACAACCCAGAACATGCGACTTAGATATTTCTCAGGAGTGGTGGGAATCCGAAATACCTGTTTGTACTTATTTAGCAATCCACAACAGAATAATACAGACACGGTAAAGTTTAAAGAGTTTATTTTATAAACCTCGTGTCCTAAGATGCAGTACTTTGGCTAACACTAGCAGACAAATGGTTAAGATCAGAACCATCAGCATTGTTACAATACCATACACAATGAAAGGAGCAATCATAATAATAATGACAGTGGTAAACAGCCACACTCCTTTCTCTAGTAACTAATAGGTTTATTATACTAATAGAAGGTCTCTTAGGCTAACAGGGGGAACCCCATACCGTATAGATCAGCTTAGTAGAATCACATCACACGATCAGCTAGGCTCTCTCATGCATCAGCTCTTCGTTTCGAAATGAATCTAAAACATTCTGTCTTGTAATATTAAAGGCACTTGTCCTTCAGATATTGGCAGCTGCATGCATGATATGTCTAATAAGGGGTACGATCAATCTGAAGACAACACTCTGCACCGTCTAGTGTCCTAGACTTGTTCTTTACATGATGTACAGACGCAGGTCGCAGCACACTGTTAAGAATGTTAAACAATACACTGTTATCCTGTAAGGCAAAGTCGAGTAAGTATTTCTAAAATGAATAACATATAACAACAGTGTCGCGTGCATAGCAGCAGAAACGGCAAGTTGGCTTTCCTAACAGTTGTCTCGGTTATGCTAACTTAGTGTTGTAAATAGGGAGTGGCCAACCCACACTACACCTCTGGTTGGCAGACTTCTAACCTTCATTTCAAGCAAGTATTCACTGCGTGGCAGCAAAGTGCACTATGCATTTTAATCGTTTTCCCTGATACATCGTGTAGTATTACAGCAAAAAGTGACTCTGACAAGAATTGAATGCTATTAATGCAATTGAAAATACGATGTCGAGCCAAGCTGCATAATTTGAATATTGATGCATTCTGGGAATAGTGGTTTTGAACTGTGACCACATGACCACTTGGACAGTAAACATACTCACCTGTGAACAAGGTGCATGGCGCCGAAACCCGTAGGGTTTATATAAGATGTTCGCGCTGCCACGCACATGAGACCAATAAAGTGCCAGCATGAAAGGAGGTGAAGCTGTGGGCTCTATTTGTTTGGTGTTTGAAGTAACAGGATTCTCCATTCCTTTGTGAGAGCCCGCCCTGCAGAGTTGAAGGCCCCCGGCAAAATGGAGCAAGTTGTGTGTATATATATATATATATATATATATATATATATATATATATATATATATATATATATATATTACCTACTGGCGGTCGCCAGTAGGTAGTTATAGTTAGGACCACGTTTCCATAGGAAAACCTCAACATTCTATTTTGAATAACTTTGGCGCCGGTCGACGAATCCTCGCGAATTTCTCAAAATAGGTGGGGCGCTACGCTCCGCTCCTACCCTGAAAGTCTCGGGGGGATTCGTCAAGCGGGGGCTGAGATAAAAGGGGGGTCCCAAAACGCGTTTTTCCCATGCATTTTTCCATAGGACCTTTAGAACGAGCTACAGCCCGAACGGCTGAACAGAATTACTAGAAATTTGGCAGAGAGGTAGTCCCTAGGTCAAGGAAGTGCCTTTTGTAGGTTTGGTGTAAATCTGTTCAGTAGATTCTGAGAAAATAGCCTTTAAATCAATATATATATCTGAGCCCGCTTACGGTACGCTTACCGTACGCTTACGGTAAGCGTACGGTGGCGTGCGCGAGCGCGATTCTGATTGGCTCTTAGATCTTAGTAAACATTCGAATCGGCAGAAACCAGGAAGCGGCGTCCGCCATTTTGTCTACCGCACTGAGTGTTATGTATCAAACATGATGGCCAAAAACATGTTACGGGGATGTTTTGACAACTCCCTCTCACATAGTCATGTTGAGGGAGTCCCCAAACATCCCCCAAGAGCAAAAACGGCATTATTTTTTTTTCGGCAATTTCGCGGGGTACGCTTACCGTACGCTTACCGTAAGCGTACGGTAAAAAAATAAAAATAAAAAAAACACTATCCACACTTTCTCCACCCCTTGTGCAAACGGTGGCCGAAGGCCACCATTTGTGCATGGCTTATCAGAGCACAGAAAATTTTCCCAAAAAATTTCAACAGATTACCTATCACAAGGAAGCGCATAATATGTCCTCCATGTGCGCACGGTGCGCGAAGCGCATCGTGCGTACATGGCCCATCTAGCGTAACGTGGGCACGGCACTAACTGCGTAAAGTGGGTGCGCGGTGCGCGAAGCGCACCGCGTGCTCACTGTGCGCGCACGGTGCGCGAAGCGCACCGTGCGCGCACGGAACGAACTGCGTTAAGTGGGCGCGCACGCCACGAATGGCGTAAAGTCACTTAGCATTTAAAAAACCGTACAAATTCACTGAAAAAACCATAGGTTTCACACACGTTATAGTTAGGAATTAGCATTTAAAAAACCTTGCAAATTCACTGAAAAAACCATAGGTTTCACACATGTTATAGTTAGCGGAAATTTTACTGATAAAAAACCAATGAAATTGCCCCGTTATAGTTAGTGCTGGCAACTATAACTCACGCGACCGCAATCTTCTGCTGATGACATATGTGTCTTTATGAAAAAAAAATATTTGTAATATATGTATAGCTAAAAATGTATGGAAGAAGACATGGGCAAATAAGTGTCTAAATACAGTATTAGCATCAGCAGAGGATTGCGGTTGCGTGAGTTATAGTTGCCAGCACTAACTATAACGGGGCAATTTCATTGGTTTTTTATCAGTAAAATTTCCGCTAACTATAACATGTGTGAAACCTATGGTTTTTTCAGTGAATTTGCAAGGTTTTTTAAATGCTAATTCCTAACTATAACGTGTGTGAAACCTATGGTTTTTTCAGTGAATATATATATACACATTCACTGAAAAAACCCAAGGTTTCAGGGGCGTTATAGTTAGGAATTGGCATTTAAAAAACCTTAGAAATTCACTGAAAAAACCATAGGTTTCAGGGGTGTTATAGTTAGCTGGACATTTCCCTCGTACAAAACCCAAGAAATTACCCCGCTATAGTTAGTTCAGCTAACTATAACTCGTGCCCCCACAATGCACTGCTGATGACGTCACATATTACATCACTCATGACATGGTCAGTGACATCACTGATGACATCACTGATGACATCTCAAATGACATCACTGATGACATCACTGATGATGACATCATCCAGTGACTGTGTGCTTCTGTAAAGTTTAAATATGTTTTATATATTTATAGTGAAAGGCCTGTGGAAGAATAAGTGGGTGTACAAGTGCGTAAATGGATGATTTTCTGTGTGGGTAGGGTGTGTGTGACTCTGTGCATAGATGTGCGAGTGGGTGTTTCTATGGGTGCATGGTTTTAAGAGTGCAACTCTGATGGACTGTATGGTTGGGTGAGTGTATGTATGGGTGTTTAGTGATTGAATGTATATCTCAGTTGTACATGTGTCAGTAACTACATATGTGAAACGCAGTGTATATGTGTGTAAGAGTATATAACTATCTATATGTGAGAGTGTGTGATTGCGGGAGTGGCTGTATGGATGAGTGTGTGCTTTTATCACTAATTGTATAAGAGCGTCAGAATTTGTTAGTATTTTTATGAGTAAGTGAACTTGAGTGTGTTTAACTGTATAGGTGAGTAGATTGGACTGTGATTAATTATTTGCAAGACTGACTAGGTGTGTCAGTACCTCAATGGATGATTGGCAGTGTGTGAGTGTCTATATAGGTGTATAAATGCATATGATAGGCCTGTACGGAGTGACTTTTAGTATGAGTGACTGTACAGGTGAGTGAGTGGAGATGTATGTACACCTAAGAGTCAATGAGTGGGTATGTAGTTATTGGTATTGGAGTATCTATGGTTTTCAAAATGGCCATCTGAAATTTTGAGTCGGTGTATCAAAGGTTATATTAGGGTGTGAGAAGATGCACTAATTTATCACATGGATGACATCATCAGTGATGTCATCAGTGATGTCATTTGAGATATCATCAGTGATGTCATCAGTGATGTCACTGACCATGTCATGAGTGATGTAATATGTGACGTCATCAGCAGTGCGTTGCGGGGGCGCGAGTTATACTTAGCTGAACTAACTATAACGGGGGAATTTCTAGGGTTTTGTATGAGGGAAATGTCCAGCTAACTATAACACCCCTGAAACCTATGTTTTTTTCAGTGAATTTCGAAGGTTTTTTAAATGCCAATTCCTAACTATAACGCCCCTGAAACCTTTGGTTTTTTCAGTGAATTTCAAAGGTTTTTTAAATACCAATTCCTAACTATAACGTGCATGAAACCTATGGTTGTTTCAGTGAATTTCAAAGGTTTTTTAAATGCTAATTCCTATCTATAACTTATCTCTGAAGATAGCATGTTTAATGATTTTGATTGGATTTGTATATTTTTCAAATTCAGTGTGTCAATTTTATTACTTAAATTTTTTTTAAATACTTTTTTATCACCATTTTTTAAACTTATGTTTTCAATTCATTCTTTTAAAAATTAAAAAATATTATTTGAACTTAATGGGTTTTTCAAACATATTTTTTTATACTTTTCAAAATATTTTTTTAACTATATGTGCAAAACTTTATTTTATATATTTTGTCAATGTTTTTGGATCCGGGCACCCTAAGCGCACCGTTCCCGATCCCTACGTGATAGCATCCGCGCATGGTACGAGTTGGGTACGTGTTTAGTGTGCGATCGCAATGCGACCGGTACGCGACTCCCAGCCTATACGCGACACGTTCGTTGTACGTAACGCGACGTTTACGCGCTTCCGCGATGCGTCATCTGCGTCTATGACGCGGTAGGTGCACGGATCCCGCGAAATATTTAACATTTAAAAAAACATATATATATGTATTTCATGTGAATATTAATTGAAGACAAACTCTAAACTAGTCTTAAAAGTAATATATTTTTACATCTAATCCTATCATTTTTTTAAATTCAATTTCGCGGATGCGCGCTGGGTGCGTGCTGCGTAAGCGCAGGGTGCGCGGATCCCATTTGACCTGCAAAAAAAGAGATTTGATTGGTTCATTACACTTCCTGCTCTAACTATTGAAAGACCCCACCCATTTCAATCATTCTTCTTTGACCTTCTTTGTAGAACCATCTCTTTGGAGAGAAGAAGATTTTTTAGACTAAGTTTACACTTAGCTCTAACTTTTTTCAACCAAAAATGGCTTCAGGGCAGCAGGCATCACCTGCATCTCCTCATATTTCTGAGGATGAATTTTTGGAGGAGGCACCACCCAAAGAACGTTTTTCTTCAGTGGTGTGGAAATGTTTTACTTTTCCCGAGGGGCAGAATAAGACCAATGCCACCTTGGTCACGTGCAAGATTTGCAAAAGAGTCCTGTCGCGAGGGGATCCTAACAATAAATACTCGTACGGCACGGCAAGTATGATGAAGCACATGAGGACCCTTCATCCAAACAATCTTGCACGAGAAGAGTGCCGACTGATGAGAAACACAACTGGTCCTGCGCCTTCCACCTCATCGCAGCCGAGCACATCAAGAGTGCATCCATCAGCCCAAACCTTGGACATCCGTCCTCAATTTCAATTTTTGAAAGTGCTCTGCACTAAGTGCAATAAGACTTTGTGCTATGGTGAGCAGTCGATCGATCTGATCTGCCAAGAAAGTCACAAATGCATACAGCTAACAAAATTTTATAAGTTTAACTTACAAAAACTGTAAATGTTGTCGCTTTAAAATATTCACCAAATCTAAAGATGAATTTTTAGAGGATGCACCACGCCCACAACGTTTTCCTTCAGTGGTGTGGAAATGTTCTACTTTTCTCGAGGGGCAAACAAAGACCAATGCCACCTTCGTCACGTGCAAGATTTGCAAAAGAGTTCTGTTGCGAGGGGTCCTAACTAAAAATACTTGTGCGGCACAGCAAGTATGATGAAACACCTAAGGACCCTTCATCCAAACAATCTTGCACGAGAAGAGTGCAAACAGATGAGAAACACTCCTGTTCTGTATCTGTAAAAAAGAATCACAAATAAATGTATATTAATAACTTTCAAATTTATACTATTCCATTACTGTACAAACACATTTTATATAAAAACTGACTAAGAAACTATAGCCCTGAACCACAAGTGTGACGATGGTTAAAACACTACATGCATAGTGCATACTACTTTGAAGCAGTTCATGCCCTAAAGCCTACCTCACTAAAACACTACATGCTAACTGACTAAATGATTACAGTACTATAAGGAGACACACTGGGTGACTGACAGGGTGTTTGCTAGAAGTGTATGAATACTAACTAGGGAATTGAAGGTGTGAAAGACAACTGTGTAGGTGATTAGAGGACTGCATCTATACTGCATAGGCATTTAAAGCAGTCCATGTGCTAAGGCCTGGCTCACTGCATGACTACTTGGGTACTGACTGAATGATTAGAGTACAGCAAGGAGAGTGCCTAGGTGAATTTATAAGTGGTAGGCTTTTCGCACAGGAAATGGATTAGTACTTGGTACTGAATGGGTCACTAGAGGAGTGCAAAGGGAGTGACAGGATGTTTGCTGGACTGTATGGATACTGACTAGGGAATTGAAAGTGTGAAAGACAAGTGTCTAGGTTGTTAGAAGACTGAATACATAGTAGATAGGGGTTTGAAGCAGTCCATGTGCTAAGGCCTGGCTCAGTGCATGAATAATTAGGCACTGACTGAATGATTAGAGTACTGCAAAGATAGTATCTTGGTGAATATATAAGTGTTTGAGTTTTGGCAGAGTGAATGGATTAATACATGATGCTGAATGGGTCACTAGAGGACTGCAAAGGGAGTTACAGGGTTTCCTGGAAGTGTATGGATACTGACTAGCGAATTGAAAATGTGAAAGACAAGTTTATAGTATGTTAGAAGACTGCATGTATACTGCATAGACATTTGAAACAATCTATGTGGTAATGTATGGTTCACAACATGAGTACTTGCAAACTGACTAAATCATCAGACTACTGCTACGTTAGTGCCTGGGTAAAACCTTTACATTTTCAGTTCTGGCACAGTGAAGAGAATAGTACATGGTACTGCACTTTAGTGTCAAACCCTGACTCATTTTATCAATGCATAAGCAAAGAATAGCTTCTAAAGCTACTAAAACTTGACAACATAACCGATTTTAAAACCGTTATCTGTCATCAAATACACTATGTTACCAAATGCTTCTCTCACAATCCTTGCCCAAATGTACACAGACTCAGTGTGATTTTAGACAAGCAACACTATCCCTAGCAGTTTACCAAAACTCATTCACTAATCTAGAAGAGGTAATGGTACTGCACACAATCTACATATTTAAGTACAGCACATTAATGTCAAAGCATGACTCATTTAATGAACGCATAAGCAAAGACTTGCTTCTAATGCTACGAAAACTTGACGACATGACACGTTTTAAAAGAGTTATCTGCTAAAAAATACACGATGTTACCAAATGCTTCTCTCACAGTGGTTCCCAAATGCACACAGACTCACAGTGTGATTCTAGACAACAACCACTATACCTAGGACTTTACCAAAAATCATTCACTACTGTAGAACTGATAAGGGAACTGCACACAAGCTACATATTTCAGGACTGCACTTTTCTGTCAAAGCCTGACTCATTTAATAAAAGCATAAGCAAAAACTGGCTTCCAATTCTACTAAAACTTGACAACATGACAGGTTTTATAAAGTTATCTGTCAGAAAATACACGATAATACCAAATGCTTCTCTCACAGTGGTTCCCAAATACACACTAACTTCACAGTGTGATTCTAGACAAGCACCACTATCCCTAGGAGTTTACCAAAACTCATTCACTACAGTGCAAGTGGTAAGGGAACTGCACACAATCTACATATTTCAGAACTGCACTTTTGTGTCAAAGCCTGACTCATCTAATCAAAGCATAAGCAAAAACTGCCTTCTAATGCTACTAAAACTTGACAACAAGACAGGTTTTAAAACAGTTATCTTTCAGCAAATACACGATATTACCACATACTTCTCTCACAGTGGTTCCAAAATGCACACAGACTCACAGTGTGATTCAAGACAAGCAACACTATCCCTAGCAGCTTACCAAAACTCATTCACTACTGTGCAAGGGGTAAGGAGACTACATACAATCTACATATTAAAGTACAGCACATTAGTGTCAAAGCATGACTTATTTTATCAATGCATAAGCAAAGACTGGCTTCTACTGCTACTAAAACTTGACAACATGACCAGTTTTAAAAGACTTATCGGTCAGAAAATACACGATGTTACCCAATCCTTCTCTCACAGTGATTCCCAAATGCACACACACTCACAGTGTGATTCTAGACAAGCACCACTAACCCTAGGAGTTTACCAAAACTCATTCACTACAGTGGAAGTGGTAAGGGAACTGCACACAATCTACATATTTCACGACTGCACTTTAGTGTCAAAGCCTGACTCATTTAATCAAAGCATAAGCAAAAACTGCCTTCTAATGCTACTAAAACTTGACAACAAGACAGGTTTTAAAACAGTTATCTGTCAGCAAATACACAATGTTACCAAATGCCTCTCTCACAGTGGTTCCCAAATGCACACAGACTCACTGTGTGATTCTAGACAAACAACACTATCCCTTGCACTATAACAAAACACATTTCTTCATCTAGAAGGAGTACTACATTTTAGTGTAGAAACATAACTCATTTCACAAATTCATAAACAATGACTGGTTTCTAATTCTACCAAAATATAAAAACAGCAAAGTTATCAGTCTGCAAACACATGAAAAACACAAATGCTTATCACAGAATTGTTTCTACATACACACACACTGTCAATAAGATTGTAGACAAAAAAAGTACTCCCTACACTTTAGCAGGAGAAATACATTAGTCTGATTAAAATCAAAATAGTCTACATACATTCCCTCACAATTAAATAACTCACCTTTCAAGTTGTTTTATAGATTAATAAGTATATCAGTCACTCACCATATTTTCTTTTACAGAATCTCTGCACTGTGCACCTCTCAGCAAATACAAAGAATGGAAAAGTTTCCCTTTCATTTTCCACACATATACATGTGAACATCAAATCACAATCCTTCACACATAAACTCAAAAGCAAACACACATTTCTATTGGTTAAACATTTCAACCCTTTCCAACTGAAATACATTTCAACCCTTCCCCCAATCTGCCTTCTGCCTGTTACCATAGAAACAGGTCATGGAACACTGCACTGAGCTCACAGGTCACAAGTTCAGTACACAATGTTACTAAACAAGCCAGGAAGTGTGCTTGACTTTTCAACATATCAGCTTATCATATATAATGTTCCTTACAATCTGTTTTTGTTAACCAATAAGAATCATACCTTTAAAAAACAGAAATATACACCCTACATTTCAGTGTAGAAAGTAGTCATACAACCAATGATTTCTTATCTTTTTCAAAAAACATTTCTGTGGATCCGCGCACCCAACGCAAGAGAATCCGTGCACCCAACGCGCTAGGATGCGCGCACCGTGCGCGCATTTCGCCATTTTTTTTTTTTTTTAAAAAGGGCCCCTAAGCACCTCTAGAGGGTCAGAGTATTTCCACTCTGCCCCCTTTATATGTTTTAAACACTTATTCCCCTTGCTTCTTCAGCCTCGCTTCTACCGAGGCAGAAAATGGCCGCCAACAGTTCCTGGTTTCGAATGTAGACAGACACTCGACAGCCAATTAGCATTCAGCGCGCGATTGGGAGGGTGCGCGCTCGGTTCGGGGAGTGTGCTTACGGTGCGGGTAGGGTCAGCGGATCCTCCCCGGCCATAGATATTTATGTACTTTTAACTCTAATATTCTCAGGAACTACTGAACGGATTCACACCATTTATGCAAAAGGCACGAGTCTGAACTGAGGACTACCTCTTTGCCAAATTTGGTGTCCTTCCGTTCAGCGGTTCGGGCTGTAGCTGCGACAACAGATCCTATGGGAAATTGCATGGGGAAAACGTGTTTTGGGACCCCCCCTGTTTTCTCGGCCCCCGCTTGACGAATCACCACAAAACTTTCAGGGTAGGAGCGGAGCGGAGCTGGACAAAAGTTTGGAAAATTTCGCGAGCATTCGTCAACCGGCGCCAGACTTATTGGGAATAGAATGTTCCGGATTTCCTATTGAAAATAGGTCCTAACTATAACTACCTACTGGCGACCACCAGTAGGTAATATATATATATATATATATGTGTGTATGCCGGGTCTGGTGGCTCAGTGGACGAAGGCGTCCGCTGCAGGGGCCTGTGTTCAACCTCATGGTCAGTTTTTTTTTTCCTCTAGCCCGGCCCCTACCCCGCCCCCACCGGTGCGACCCTCGGCCACAAACCACACTGTAAATTTGGCCCCCGAGAGAAAGTTTGTGAGAACCCATGTGGTAAAGAATTCCAGGTCACTAGTACAGGCCGCTGGTGTCTCATCCAAAAGGCCATCACCTGCCTTTGAGGATGTGGAAAAGGATAGAAGAGAAGAGGATTTATTTCAGAAATTATTTTCTGAATCTAATTACAGAAAAAGTCCGCCAAATTATCATCCAAGGTGCGGGAGGGTTAATGAGTGTTGCTTTTCCTCTGCTGAATAAAACCTGTGCCATTTCCTTCCTAAGTTTTTACAGGATAGTTTGGCCTGTCTCAAGGACTCAGAGTGCCAATGGGCAGAAGGTCTTTTACAAATTTTGAACTTGAAGGAGTGCTAATTGTCCTCAACAGGTAGCTTAGCATCAAAATATACTACTGATTTGAAGACATTAATCTCAGTGGTGCAATCTAGCTTAGACCAGGCGCTCCGAAAGGCTGACCCAATGGACTTCAGTCAGGAGATGTAACATTTGGCCGACCAATAGAGAATGACATCAGTGCATGGTCGGACCAGCTCAAAGGCTGGATGTCCACCGAGGAAACATTTCCTCAAGGGCAAAAATAAGGTCCAATGTGTGTCCACAAGAATTTGTACACCGAGAAACCAATTACTGCAATCCAACATTTCAAGAAAGGCCCATAGATCTTTGTATAAATATTAAAATCACCCAGAATAAAAAATTAGAGTGTGAAAGAAGAAATAAAGTAAGTGAATGATTGCATGTATGAAGGAATATTTAGCCTCAAGACTTCAGTTTACCGTCCACAGAAATAGCCTTTTAATGTCTAATTGTAAACAGAATAATAGTTCTTGGCGATCTTAATCTGTGACTTAAAACCGAGTTTGGCTTTGTCCTACAATTTAACCACTCACTAGACATCTTTCATTCGAAATTAATTTGTATAGATCGCACGCTCAATAGGTCACTTGTTAGACCTTATTTTCACAACCTGTGACAATCTTACCTATAATAAGGCACAACATGTTCCTTGGTCAAACTATTCTCTTATTTCCTTTATCTTTCTTATACCCCTATTTTCCTCTAATTGTTATCCTTATCTTTATCAATCCAAAAGGATCTGAAAAATAGCTACACCAGGAAAAGTAGCTCAGGATTCAAGGGGACATCTCAAACACTGCCTTACAGGAATTATAGATACAAACTCTAATCAAAATGAGATCTTGACAACTCCCTACGCAGTTGTATCAGACAATCATAATCAAATTCCCCACATGCCAAAAAAGTAAAAAAAAAACCTAGAATAAATCAATGATTTACTCCAGAAGTAGCTAAACTCAAAGTTGAGTGAAGATCAGCAGAAAGATGTCAGAGAAATAACTATGATTCAGATCTAAAAGCCATCTACATTGCAAAAAGTTATAAAATACAGAGACAATATAAAAACTACAAAGTCCTCTCACTATAACATGCATGTTTCCTAAGTCCCAAATATAGCTTTTGTACATAATCAAGGAGTTACAATCTCCACCTATAACAACATTTCTAATAAAATCAAACTCTTCAGGACAAATGTTAGACCTGTCAGCCTTAAAGTCATTTTCCCCTATTTTGCTGAATCAATTTTTTGTTGGCCTTAAGACGCTGTGCACTTAACCGCTGCGAACCATTGCTAAAGTGCTAGTGTGCACTCCCAATACACAGTAAAATTGGCTCACACCTAATTGGCATATTTAATTTGCCTAAAGTCCCAATAAAGTGGTACACCATATACCCAGAGCCGATACATTACATACTACCGATGGGGCTGCAACACTTATTGTGCCACACACTTGTGAAACATGTCCCAGGCCTGCCTTTGCAGCCTGTGTGCAGTTTTCAACTGCCATTTTGACTTGACAAAAAACTCATTTGCTAAGGCTAAAACTCAATTTTTAATACATATAAGTCATTCCTAGAGCAGGCCCTACAAAGCCCATAGGGCAGTGTACATTGCATTAAACAATCGGACATGTACTTTTATACTTTTAAGTTTTACCTGTCCTGGTAGTGAAAAACACACAAATTCATTTTTCACTATTGAGAGGCCTACCTCTCCCATAGAATAACACTGGGTTACTTTATTTCATTTTAAAAAGTGATAACTTTTGTTTGGGAGCAGGTAGAAATATCATGTTTTGTATCTAAGAAATAATAATTTAAAATCATCTTTAATGGTAAAGTAGGATTTTATGTCACAATTCTGAAAATAGAAAATCCCACTTTTAGAAAGTTGGCTAGTCCTTGTCCTAACCATTTAGTCCCTGTAGCCTGTATCACATGACTAGGTGTGACTATCAGTTGGCCTTTGTATATTCCTCCTAAAAGCCACACAACAGGGGAACTAGGTGTTGACAGGATGTGCCATCTTAGCAGGATTAGAGGGGCTGAGCTGTTCACAGTCCCGCTTGCACCTCAAAGACATTGCCTCAGCACACATACAAAGAACGTCACACTAGTCTGTGACCTCAGACCCAGTGGTGCCTGGGTAGGGAGGCAGGAAATTTCATACACTTCCATGAGGGGAAATTACAAAAGTTTCCTCCACTTCAAAGCTGGCGCCAGGTATAAAAATAGAACTCTTAGACCCACTCTTCAGTTCACGTCTATACCTGTGGAGGCCCTGCTACCTGTGGCCTTCTGTATACTTCAGAGGACTGCCCTGCTGCACCAAAAGGACTGTCCGCTATCTGAAGCTGGCTTTGTGCCCTCAGGAGATTGCCCTACTTCTTGAGACTTACTTATCTGCTTGAACCATGTTCTTTTAGGTGCTAGATTTTACTAAAAACATTTAAAATTCATAACTCAGTTTCTACTGATTAAATGTTTGTCATTTTGGTGTTAAATAAATTATTTATTTTTCAAAATATATTTTTCTAAATTTATAGGGAATTGATAGGGTATTATCCTGTGCTGCGGTTTCACTTTATTGCTGTTTAAGAATTGCAAAAATATTTTACTCATTGCCTGAGTGCTTTTGTGCCAAGATACCAGAGGGATAAGCACAGGTTAACTTGATGACTTTTGTGGTTCACCGGGACAGGGATTGTGGCTGTTGCTTGAGAAGGGATCACTCCCCTTAAACAACACTAAATTTTGCACAGCAAACATTCTTAATGAGCACATTCCTGCACCTAATAATATCAACCTCTCATTTTTCCCAGTCTCTGCCAATCTTACTTTAAATTCATTCGCCCCAGTCTCAAAAACATCTTCTCTCTCAAAGCAGACCATCATACTTTCCTCTACATTTGGGTACGGCCACTTGGCTCCAACATCTCAGCCTAACCCTCTAAAGAAGTATCTAAGTTGTTCAGTGAGTCTCACATTTGGTGTCACCCCTAAAAGCTGAAAAACAGCAGCTGTAAAACCACTCTTAAACAAGCATTGGCATAGCCAATAGGTCTCGCTTTTGGGACCTTATAAGTATTTAGTTATGCAGCACAATATCCTTGGTGCAACAACATCAACTGTTGCATGGCTAAACACTTATAAGGTCCCACAAGCGAGACCTATTGGCTATGCCAATGCTTGTTTCCATGGCTAGCACTCAGCCGCGGCCCGTACAGGTAAGAGCAGTAGGGCGTTGGGGCCGGGTGGGTGGAGATTTCGACAAACGACGATGAGGGAAAATGAATTAATAATTTCATTTTCCCTAGTGGTCGTCTGTCAATTCCCCCACCCCCCACCCCGACCCGGCCCACCACTCTTACCTGCACGGGCCACGGCTGCTAGCACTCATGTATTGCAGATATTCTTCCACTGTGAATCTAATTGGTATATTCTAATGTGAATGTGACATCTTGCATTTTTCATTTACTGGAGAACAGTCACAATATGGTACATTATAATCTGTACATTACTATTATTATTATTCAGATTAAATGTAGGCTCCTTGTTTTACTTTGGTGCTTTTCAAGTATACTTATTACTTATTAAATGAGTGGACCATAATACTATTAACCACATTTTGCCTCCAGATATGACTCCTGCAGCCAAAGCTGGATTTTGAAAACTACTTCCCCTCCTGCCACCGTGGCTCCCAATTGAAACTCTGAAGATGAGGGAACGCCCACAGTGGTGTTATTAATGATGGGCATATAAACCATAGAATGTGTCACTGATCTTACTAAAACTGAACACTCTTTGATAAAGAAAAGAAAACTACTTTGCTATCCATTGGAATTACTTCAATTAGAAGGTAATTTGTGGTTTCATATATAAGGGTAAGGCGGATAAAGAAAATATGTTTGTTTCCTCTTCTTAAGAGTGCACTTACTGGCTTCAAATAAAAGATGCATTTCAGTCGGCTCAAACCATGGTGGAAAAGTGAAGATTGTCTCAAGGCCCTTGAAAATCATATTCTCAAATGTCAGAAAATCAAATTTGGACAACCCATCCGGATCAACCGGTCCCTTCAAAACCAAATGTATTTACATCACCCCAATTGACTGGTTCGTCTATATATTTCCAACAAGCACACGTTGATGAATCCTAAAGAATTATTCGAGATTCATCTCTGTCAATCAATCTAAATGAAGGTTTGCATTTCACTTCATTTCAACTGTAACATGCATTCAAGTTTGTTTCTGCATCCTATTATAGCTCATTTTCGAGGACTACACGGGTTGTAAAATGCCATCCCTTCTGAATCGTAGGCTGCAGGAGAGAGTCCATAATGAGAGAGGGATGTTAACAAAATGCTTAGCCCTATAATGCTGTTAGAAAATCCCACCATTAAAGTGTGGAATGCCGTAAATTAAGCGGGGGGAAATACTGCGACTTGCGTTAGAATGTTGGTGCAGAAGGCCTAAACCAGCCCCCATTGGCTGTCCACCACTGTGCTATCCTCAAAGGAAATCCCAACATTCCAAGGTTCTAATAAGGGATACGTATTATTGCCATTTGTAGAAGTATTTTGTAAAATGTGTGATGTTTTTCTCCCTATTATCAATATGCTCGGTTTAACTTTGACACTTTGCCTTTATTGCATACTACATCCATATAGTGAGATTCTCCCATTCTCATTCTACACGTTACACGTTGCTAGCTGCAAGAACTCTTTGCTTATGGTAAAATGGTTGAGGAGAGGGTGTGGCTTAATGGCTGGGTAACCAGGTTCGAGTCTGGGGGAGGCTCAAACATCACTTTATCTCCCTGCCCCTGAAAATGAATGTGTCCGTCTGAAACACTTTCGGCGCTCCTATACCTTCGGGTCGAGTTCGCGCTTTATAAAACTGCAAACAAAAAGTTGTATTTAAACCGTCCTGTATGTAACAGTGAGCCACTTGGGCACCACCTCTCTGCGGGATAGTCAAAGCACGCACCTATTGGGCTGGGCTCGGCAGATGGGATAAATAAGGCCAGTCCCATTCGTAACAGGGGTGTGTAGTATTTATGCCTCGAACCTCCCACTTCCTGGCAGGTGGGATAGGCCTTACCTCACGGTTCCAGCCCTAGAGAGGCAGCAGAGGATATAGGAAATGATAAGCAAGACCAGAAAGGCAAATAAGAAAGAATAGAACAATTACAGCAGAATCATACCAGAGAAACACTTCTCCCCGTTTTTTTAGGTCTCGCGAGCCAAAGGCTCGAAGAGACATTTTATATCTGGGTTTTTTGAAAGTGCTGCCGTAGCCTAAAGCTACAGTGCATGTGCGCGGGCGCGCGCGCCGCGCTTACTTTCAATTTCGCGGCCACACGGCCGCTTTGCTGCGCAGACCCAGCCTCCTCTGCCGGCACACCCACAACTGGCAACATTACTAGCGCTTGTTAATCCTGCAGGCATGCGCAGTATTCTCGCTAATTATCTTCGCCTCTTTTACTTTACCGGATTCTGGCATTTGCCTTCCTGACAAGACGCTCACTGGCAAGTGCTGCCCTCGCTCTACATTGAAAGTCTGTGTGAGAGTTCCTGATACAATTAATCACCGTGCCCCATTTTCTGGTTGGTGTGTCTCCCCCGTTCCCCCCAGACCAAGCAGAGCTGTTAATCCCGTGACGGGTGTACATTTGGTGACCGGATGCTTAGTTGGCAGGTCTGCCAGGAAGGGCCTTGCTACAATCTTTGATTTAGATTACCACATGAACAGCAAAAGACTCTGTAGCTACAGTCTTGTTTATTAAGTGAACACTACCTTCTCACCCCACTGAAGAAACACGCCTGTTAACTGCCCCTTTGTAAACAGTCACGAATCCTGCTCTTCGGTGATCCCTATGTCCGGGGCTAGTTTGCGTCCTAGCAGGGTTTTTGAAATACAGATACCTTTACATATAATACATAAATACAGTACACAATAACAGTCTCTTTTAGAAGTAAACACTGCTACGATTGGTAAAATCAGATTTTTTACTTCCAGCCGTTCCCCGTTACACTTGGAGGCAGCTCCTCTCCCTCAGTGTGCTGGGCCACTCCACTGCCGAGGGATCCGAGGGGTGGCCTGTGGTAGGAAAGGTTAGACAAGCTCCGCTACCAGGGATCAGCACCGGGACAGACCACAACATGCGGAGGAAGGGGAGCAGCTCGCCTTCCTCTGTCAGCAGGGCCCGGCTGCAGGGGATAACAGGCAATGAGAAGTCTTGACATGTAGCGTAAATGTTTAATATATGCCACTCAAACGTGGACGTGCTTCGTGACGCCAGGCAGGGCCTGGGATTATCGCAGTAATCATGGACCCTTTTTAAGGCCCCATCGTTAGCTGAGTCGGAATGGAAAAAGGTCTTGCCGTGGAGTGGAATTCAAATGTTTTCTCAGGTGTCTCCAATGTAAATGATGGAGGTCCCGCTGGTTAATCAGCAGAGTGGGCTGATAATTCTGCCTGGCTCTCCCTTGTCCCAGTGCTGTGTTGTATGTCGGTACAGGTGGGATGTATAGATCACTGTATGTCAATGCGAGTGCAGGTCCTGCGGGCATGGGACCTTCGTACTGTTGTAACATGTTCTAGTATGTTGAGTTGTCCATCTCTTCGATACACGTCAGCATAATGCATATATGCTAAACAGCAAGATGCTTACTACGTCAAAATCCTCAAAATTTGCATAAAGAGGGCTTCGGGCTTCCGTTGCGCTCTTACACCACACTAATGGCAAAATGTGTGCTCAATAGATACGTCTCACATAAATAACATCATCTTCCTGTGCCATATTTGTGGCAGTTTCTAAATATTGAAGATCTAGGAGATTTCATGACCGGTTAAACTCCTGTTGATGCATTTTGACATCTGCATAGTTTTCAGATATTCATTCCCCATTTTATACTATACTATGAATGATTTGGTCTGGCTTGATAGCGCAGCTGTCAGGAACCTTACGTGATCAATAGAAACAAGCATTTGCAATGCAATAGGTCTCGCATTTACGCGAGTTTAAGCTATTGGCATTGTAAATGACAATGCCTTTTATTTGTTTTAGAAACGAAAACAAAAATAAAAGGCATTGTTATTTGCAATGTCAATAGCGGATACTCGCGTAATGCGAGACCTATTGCATTGCAAATGCTTTTATTTCCTTGCTTTCTACCTTACAGTTTTCTCATGACGAGACAACGGTGTTTTTTACGAATTCGACCCCCCTTAAAGTCACGTTCCACGAGGAAACAAGCATTGGCATCAAACTACTGCGCGTGACACACACAAAAAGGTGAGGCGAGGGAGAAATAGTAGACCAGAAGGGGATATAAAGCATATACAAGCATTGCGGCACCGGCGCTTTACTTTTAACATTGAAAGTAAAGCGCGGGTGCAGCGATTATAGTAAAAGTAAAGAAATAGATGTTTTTTTTCTATTTCTTTACTTTTGCTATAATCACAGTGATCCAGCGCAAAGCTGGGAAAAGAAGGAGCGAATTTACAGCTATCCTCCCTGCGTCACAGACCCGTCGTCACACTTTCTCATTCACACACGCATTCATTGGTGGGGCCCATAACACCAGCACTCACACTTTCTCTCACAGGTCTGCACACAGGAGGAGGGATGATGCGCTGGACATGTGGGAGGGGGTACCTTATAACCTATAGGGAAAGAAAAGATATTTTACAGAATATACATTAACATTCGTCACCTATAGATACCTAATCCCAAACATCAAGGCACTCCACCCACTTGGTCGACAAACCAATTAGTTGGATTGGTTGATGGTGATTTAGAACCAGCTAAAACACATTTAAGACTCAGAATCCTTTATGAACCACAAACTCATAAATTCTATTAATCAATATTTGTTTATCTTAAATTTCATTGCAAATAATATTAGCATTTGTTTCATCAAAGTTTTAGAATTTTCTAGATTAATTTATTTAAATCGCAGGTCATTATATTTACCTATTCTGGCTATCTGGATTTTCTCTAATTCATTGGCTCTGCATAACCAAATTAGCCGTTAGATCGTCCAAATTAGCAGGCCAAAGCTTAAGGTCCAAAAGTTCTTTGCTCAGCACGTCAAAGTCCCAAAGATCGCCAAAGGACCCGAAGTCGTGCCAGCATCAGTCATCGCCTGTAGGGTCAAAGAGGGTATGCAGTCATAGTAACCGCCGAAAACCTCGATATCGAGCGAATCCCTAGCCCCTCCTACTCTTTTTATAATAAATTTCAGGATAACATGAAACAATTCTATGATTGGCTAATTGAAAACGTCCGATTTTTGTCAGTCAGGTTCACGTGGATTTTGCTGATTCGTTTCCGGAGATGACATCGTCCTTATGTTACAAAATTTTGTTTTTTACTTGTATGATCCAATTGTTCATTTAAACCAGTTTTTTACAGTCCGGGATTTGGCAGTCCACCATGATCCTATCCTTGACCGGGGACAGTGTGGAAGAGGTTATGTGGAGATTCACGGAGCCATCCGAGTCTAAGCAGTAGAGATCGCGCTCACGAGACGGTGGCCACTTCTGAACTCGGTTTCCGCCGCCATTTTGTGGTAGGCCCAAATGCCAACTTAAGCGAAACAAACACAAAAGAATAATTAATACAAAGAAATGAAGATTCTAATGTTATACCCTCACTAATCCCTTTAAACATTAGTATTTTCCTAGCTCATAGCGACATTTAAAGCAATAATATTTACCTTTATGGTCCTTCACGATGACGCCAACGTCACAAAAGCAACATAAATCATGCGATATCTATTATCACATATACTACTATAAATATGCGTACGTATTTTAGTTATTTGAGTTAATTTGCCATGCAAAAGCAGTAAGTCCCACGTGTAATTTGTATATGTAAAGGGTTGGTTTAATTTCACACAGCAAACCGTTAGTAAAATTATAATCAGTAGCTTATATAGTTAATCTTTTCATGCAAAATAGAGGAGGAATACAACATTTTGCTCTCCCTGCTCCATCAGCAGCACCTGCGCTTTACTTTAAATGTTCAAAGTAAAGGGCGGGTGCTGCGATTATAGCAAAAGTAAAGAAATAGTTTTTTTTTTCGATTTCCTTACTTTTACGAAAGTGAAAGTCATCACGGTGCTAATGACCCGTGAAAGACAGATGGCGGCCGGCTGCGCGCGTGCACGCTCGTGTGAACGCAAGCGCTAGGCCAGCAGTAGCACTCTGAAAACTCACCTACTAAATGTCTCGCAGAGCCGCGCATGCGCGCTGACTCAGCGAGACCTAAAAAGTCTAGGTTGGATCCTTCTGACCTAAACAACTTTTTGTCCGATATCACTATTACCTTACTGGTTAAAGTTGTTAGAAAAAAAGATATTCAATTACTTTCAGTACTGCATAGAATCCCATAACCTCCAGTATGACTTTTGAGCAGACAGGAGAATTGAGCAACATACCACAATATCACCTTGGACCATAAACTGTCATGTTTACTGTTCTAAGCTGCTCGGTTAGGTACCTTTTTTTTGTTTTTTGTTATTAAAGTTTTTTATTAAACAACGATGATCTGCGTATACAGTTTACAATCATGATGGCAATCAATCACAGTCACACGACATATATTGTACTTTAGCATATTCTTGACTTCAGCTGTATTACCTGTCTTCATCTGATTCACTCACAGATTCGGGAGATGTGCAGATGTTTCCTCTATAAATGTTCCATTTGCCTCATACCCTTCCCTATTTCTTCGGGGATCTCCTGTTAACAAATGTGGCCCTCTCCGCTACCATGGCAATATCCATATCTCTGCACCAGTTCGTTAAAGTCGGTACATTCCCTACTCCCCATTTTTGCACTATATTTTGCTTGGCTATCATCATGCCAGTTGTTGCCCATTGGCGTTCAGCGTGATTGAGGTCTGTCGGCCCCCAGACATTGAAGAGGCAGCATTTGGGCTCAGGCGGTACATGTTTCTCAGTGGCCTCTGTGATGGTTTCCATCACTGCGTCCCAGTATGGTGTAAGCTTGGGGCATTCCCACAAAGTGTGGCAAAAAGTACCCACGGCGCCGCAGAGGCGCAGGCAGCATGGGTCAGGAGTTCTCCCCATCTTGTATAGTATTACCCGCGTATAATATCTCTGCACCAGTTCGTTAAAGTCGGTACACTCCCTACTCCCCATTTTTGCACTATATTTCGCTTGGCTATCATCATGCCAGTTGTTGCCCATTGGCGTTCAGCGTGATTGAGGTCTGTCGGCCCCCAGACATTGAAGAGGCAGCATTTGGGCTCAGGCAGTACATGTTTCTCAGTGGCCTCTGTGATGGTTTCCATCACTGCGTCCCAGTATGGTGTAAGCTTGGGGCATTCCCACAAAGTGTGGCAAAAAGTACCCACGGCGCCGCAGAGGCGCAGGCAGCATGGGTCAGGAGTTCTCCCCATCTTGTGTAGTATTACCCGTGTATAGTAAGTCCTGTGTAGTATTTTAAACTGCACTAATCGCAGTCTAGAGGAGATTGCCACTTCTTTAGGCGATGCTATCGCCTCTCGCCAGTCGGGGTCATCCATGTCCCCAATTGATGATTGCCAGAGCTCTCTGAGTCGGTCAAGTGGGTCTGCCCGGTTATTAATAATCTTTTTATAGGTTAGTGAAGTTGCTTTTATGTGTAGATAATCAGTGAGTAATCAGTCCTCTAAAGGGGATGATTCAGGCAGTGTGTCCGATGTGGAAAGGGCTGCATCAATTGCATGTTTGATTTGCATGTATCCGAATTGCTCGCTCGGAGCCATCTCGTATTCCTCTTGCAAATAGGCAAAGCTGACCACCTCTCCGTTGCGCCAGAGGTCTCCCAGCTGGGAGATGCCAATCAGATCCCATTTTTAGAAACCCTTGCTGTTACCCAATAGTACTAGTTTACCTGTGTCCCACAAAGGAGTATGTTGTGTCAGTCTGTCTAGCCAGCCTAGATGCCTATTTACCACGTGCCGTTTATGAATCGAGTGTGCCGTTGGGCCTATGAGGTCATGGGCCTACGGTTTGTTGTTTAGCTCTCTATTAACGCCTCCTGTCCCCAGGGCCATTTTGTCCAGGCGATATGCCGGGTCTGTGTCTGGTACATGCAGCCATTGGTTGATGACTGTGAGTTGGGAAGACCAATAATATACTTTGATGTCAGGTCGGGCTATGCCGCCGTCATACCAGCTACGTACTAGTTTATTAGCTGCCACTCTGGACGGTTTTCTATCCCATAAAAGAGTGGTGACCTCCGAATTTACAGTTTTGAAGTATGAGTCAGGAACTGGATATTGTGTGTTATGTAGGGCATATAAGAATCTGGGCAGGGCCATCATCTTGAAAAGAGCCGCTCTACCCAGTAGGGTGAGTGGTAGCACTTTCCAATGCTGGATGTCACGCTTCAGCCATTGCAGGGGGCCTGTAAATTCAGTGTTATTAAATTGTCCGGATCTGATGTTACATGTATGCCAAGGTATTTGAAGCTATCCGTGACTATCTGGACCTTGCAGCCTCTTGGGAGATGCGGGGGCCATCCATGTAGAATGTATAATACGGACTTTTCCCAGTTAATGGCATATCCGGATACAGAACCAAACACTTCACAGATATTAAGTAGGGCATGGAGGGATCGTGTGGGTGAGGTGATATATAACAGAACATCATCAGCGTAGAGGGAGATACGATCTTCCCACCCTGCCCTCCATTTCAGGCCACGTACCATAGGATCCCACCTTATCCTAGCCGCCAATGGTTCCAGGGCCAGAGCGAACAGCAAGGGCGACAAAGGGCAGCCCTGTCGCGTCCCTCTCCCCAGGGTGATCTCCTGTGATATGTGTCCATTGGCGACTACATGTGCCACAGGGCTGGTGTAGAGTAAATGAATCCAAGCACAGAACTTTGGGCCAAACCCTAGGTGTTGAAGGACCGCAAACAAGTAGGCCCATTCCACCGAGTCAAAGGCCATTTTGGCGTCTAGGGAGAGTATCGCAGCGTCCTCGTGTATTGTGTGTTTTCGGCCCAGTACTCCATGCAAGCGCCTGAGATTCAGGGCTGTGTTCCTGCCAGGTATAAAGCCCAATTGGTCCGGGTGGACCAGTTTGACGAGATGGGGTGTTAGCCTGAACGCTAATGTTTTAGCTAAGATTTTCCCCTCAGCATTGATTAAGGAAATCGGTCGATATGACGTGCATTCCTCAGTAGGCTTGCCCGGTTTAGGAATGTACACAATAGTCACCAAGCGTTGATCTTTGGGGGATGTTCCTATGTCGCGACTTGTTTCAAACATGTTTAGCATATTAGGGGCAATCTTGTCCACCGTGAGTTTATATAGTTCTATTGGGATGCCATTAGGACCAGTGGCTTTACCTGATGGTATATTGGAGATAGCAGTCTTGAGTTCGTCTATCGTGATGTCTGCTTCTAGATTCTCAGTTTCTTGAGGTGTGAGCCTCAGCATATGTATATCTTTAAGGAAAGCTAGTGCCTCCTGGACAGTGGTGGTATTCGTGGATGTGTATACGCGTTTGTAGTGTTGCGCTAGTGCATTCACTATGTGTTGTGGGTCTGAAGTGACTACCCCATCTTTTTTAAGCTGCACTTTCCATCTACTCGCCCGCTCCCTCTTGTCTAACCAGGCAAGCAGCTTGCCTGTTTTGTCCCCAGATTCATAGATCCGGTGTTGGACTGTTTGCAGACGGGACTTGGCGTTTGTCCACAGTTGTTCTTTATATTCCTGTCACATCATGCGTAAGGCATGCTCTATTTCGTTAGTGGGTGCCGTGGCTTGTTGGGATTCTAATTGCTGTACTTCCTGCTCTAGGGTCTCTGTTGCATTTTTCTTTTCTTTTTTATGTCCCTCAATTAGTGAGATCACCTGTCCTCGTATTACTGGTTTGTATGCCTCCCATAGTGTAAATGAGGATGAGACTGACGCTTCATTTTCTTGCAAGTATTGTGTGGTCGCAGTGACTAAACCTTTCTTGATTTTAGAATTGAGTAGAAATCCCGGATATATGGGATACATACGACATTGGACAGTGCAGTGCGCCCAGATTTCTGCCCTTACTGGGGAGTGGTCAGAGATTCCTCTGGGTAAGTGTGTGGTTTCCCCTATCCGCCCCATGTTATCTAGTGCTGTGAGTATGTAATCTACGCGGGAGAGGCTTTTATGTGCTCCCGAGTGAAAGGTGTATTGTCTCTGAAGTGGGTTCCGGAACCGCCATATGTCCAGTAGACCGTGTGCGTCTAAAAAGTCAGCTAGGGGTGAGCTTGACCGATGTTGTGAGCGGGGAGGCGTACGGTCCAGTGTGTCATTTACGGTCATGTTGAAGTCGCCCCCTAGTATTAATTCCCCTTCCAGTAATGTTAGGAGAAATTTGCCCAGATCCTGAAAGGCGGGGGAGTGCAGCGCAGGCAGGATATAAACAGTCACAAAGTTGAGCATACACCCTCCCATTGAATTGAGAGTGCAGTGAAGCGGCCCTGGTCGTCTTTAAAGGTACGGTGGGTTATGAGGGGGAATTGTTTTCGCACTAGTATCCCCACTCCCCTGGACCCCGTGGTGAACACTGAATGTACTGCCAATTGAAACCCCCACCGGTCAAGGGCTTTACACATGGAGCCCATCAAGTGTGTCTCCTGTAGCAGTATAACTGCCGGGGCCACGTTTCGAATATTGTAGCACCAGTCCACGTTTTATCTTGTCCCTTTGCCCGTTGACATTCCAGGAGAGGAACGATAGCGTTGGTGTCGTAGTACGTTGTGTTTTCGGATCAGACAAGTCCATGGAATGTCTATGTGGTTTTGACATGTTGGAAAGCTGATATCATTATGAACCAATTCCCAAGATGACTGTGTATCAACAATTGCAGATCAGGAACCATTAAGACCTTAACATGCAAAACATTATCATATTGCAGAAATATATTCCTTGCAACTGAATTCAGCCCGTCTCCCCCCTGCTCAGTTGGAGTAATGACATGAATATAGTGTCACCTTTCCCATTCGTACGGGGGTAAATGAGAATCCTATCAGTATGATAATACTGAGAATGAACAACACCCTTCCCACCCTACCCTTAGCGAACAAGTCCACCCTCCCTGCATCCCTGCCTAGTAGGTTGAGAACTACCCACCACCCCAATAGCAGAGTGCCTACGATCCCCAAAATAGAAAACATTACATATAAGGTTGTGCGGTGCTAGCGCCCAGTAGCCTCCCCCTCCCGGGCCCGCCACAGTGTCCCCACATTTGAGGGTCAATAACATATCTCAAGTTCCATTGTTCATTTGGCACAACACCAGTCCATTACTAAGTTAGCAGAGAGAAGAATATTGTGTCCGGAGGACGAGGAATCTCCCTCCCCCATTGCTCAAAAACAAAAAGGGGGGCAATAAACGAAATGGCTACAGACCAGTGAAGTTCATGCAGACCCTCATATTCCATGGCGTGCTGTGTCGTTGTCAGGGCTTCCAGAGCGGGAACTTCTGGACCTTGACAGTGAGCGCACCTTGTTTCCACGCCAGTGCAGAGAGTCTTTCGGACGTTGGCCAGTGTTCTCGCGGTGTTCCTCTTCTCCACGGCGACGCGACTGAGATGGACCTTCGTCGAGCCAACGTTGCACCTCCTCTGGCGTCAGGAAGAAACAGGATTTGTCTCCGTCAATTACTTTCAATTTGGCTGGAAAGAACATCATGTACTTGAGTCCTTTGTCTCCAAGAGCCCGTTTGATCCCTTCAAAGGAGCGTCTTTCTCGCTGTACTTTCAAAGTGAAGTCTGGAAAAAAATGGATCGTCGCACCGTTGTAGGGGGAGGTGTCCATTGACTATCCCGATCGCAAATACAGGATACGTGCTATAATAGGCGGTGCACCAGGCTTTGGCTTCGGGATCGGGGCTCTGTGTGCCCTCTCTATAGAGAACAGTGGAGACAGTCTCTTGGGCTTAAGATGATTCAGGAAGAGATCCATGCCGGGGCCTTCCGCCCCTTCAGGCACCCCTACTACCCGTATGTTATTACGGCGGGCTCGTCCTTCCTGGTCATCCAAGTGTAGCGCCATTTCTTTATGTTGATGAATCAATTTCTGGACCTTGTCCTCCAGTTTACATGTCGCGGTTTGCAGCTCTCCTATATTTTCTTCCGTGTCAGAGACCCTTTCTGACGTTTTCCGCATGTCGGCCCGCATAAGGTTCATTTCAATCGTGACCGTATCAATTTTTGTTTCTAGGTGGTCCCAACTGTGTGTATCGCAGCCATTAATGAACTGAGAGATGGCTCCTCCGTAGGTATGGGTTCATCACGCTCTCCGTCTTCTGCCGCGGCACTGCATATTTGTCCATCTTGTTAACCTGGACGGAGGCTGCACTACCCTTTGGTTTCGTCATGGTGCTGCACGATTTTCAGGCCAAGCGTCGCGTTATGGACAAGGAGTCTTTTCGCACCTCAGGTCAGTAGGCGTTGATTTAGGAAATTAGCGTAGAGGGGGGGATATGTCCCTCCCTAGGACATGACGCTGGCCCTCTGGAAAGAGGGGGGCCGGGAGTGGCCCCAAGGCTTCAACCTGCATATATTCGTCGTTTAGTTCTAACTTTAAATTCGTCACTTCTTACCCCCCTGCCTTATCTCACGCCAATGTATTACAGGTGCACTGTATCTTTTGGCTTTCTTGTCGAGTTTAATGACTCGAAGCTGCCGATCTTGGGCGATAACGTCTAGCTGCAGGCCAAGGTCTTCACTGCACTCGACCTTCTGTTTAGAACACCTCACTCAAGCACCAGCACGGTCACTGTGATGGCGATAGTGTGCCACGCAGGAGCATACATGAGGAGCATCAATGAGGAAGTGGGGGGGAGACCAAAGATTCTCCGGGTCTTATCTTCCCCCGTGTGGTAGCTTAGTCTCACACCCATGTATGTCCTCACTCTTATCAAGCGTCGCAGCGGTGATTTCCGTTCGCTGCTTATGCCTTGGGTGGTTGGGCTGCAAGTTTTAGCTCCTGCTGACAGTCTATGCACATTGTAATGTGCCCAAGGGTGTCCCCCTCCCAGCCAGGTTCTGCTGTTGCTCAGGGCATTATATCTGTGTGATGCGGGAGCCGACGTTCACCATGTGTGGGGGGGTCCTGGAATATCTCTCTGTGCCTCACCTCGTTTGGTGCCGCGGTCCGATATTGCCTCTGGGACGCCGCCGTTCACCGCAATAGGTGCTTTGAAGTTAGGCCGCAAGCCGCGGACCTCGCGCGGCGCAGTGTCCCAGCCGTGGGGTCACGCTCAGGGCCGGCACTTACGAAACTCCGTCTTCCCTCTGCTGAGGCCGCCGCTGTGCTGTCGGGACTGGCGCTAGCTCAAGACTGCTGCCGTCGTACACGGTAGAGGTTCGGAGGACGATCCTTCCTCCGCTCAATGCTTTCAGGGACTTTACAGCATTGATTCTTCCCCTCGAAATGCCGAAGTGATGTCGGATTTTAGGGGCCGTGCCGCTGGCCCTGACGGAGCTGAAATGCTACGCCGCCATCGCAGTTGGCGCCAAGCCAGTTAGGTAACTTTTAATTGTACAAAAAACACATAAATAAAATACTAGGTCCATCAATGTCTAAGGTGGACGAGTGACCTCACCATGCCAAATAATGCGGCCGATTTACAACGTGATGCATCTAGGGAGATGCGTCACATTGCAAAGTCCTGCGTCACATTATACCTGCGTCAGGTATAATGTATGGAGGGTGGGCGTCCCCACGTAAAAAGTAATGTAGAACTGATGTAGTGAAATTGACAACATTTCACTGCGTCACTCTACGCCTTCACTGCGTCAAAATCCCTACACCTGCTCAGATCAGGCATAAGGAATGACGCTGGGCTTTTTGAATGGGACTCACCTATCTATTATGGCGCATTGCTAGAGTTCCCTCACTTTCATGAGCAACTCCAGCAATGCGTCACTTTTGGGCAAACAGATGCATCAGAATTTCTGATGCATCTGTTAATCCTTGCTCCATAGAGCACTGAATTGTAAATACAGGGCATCCATGGTGGCACAAGGACATTTGGCTCTGGTGCAAGGAAACTGACGCATCTATGCAGATGCGTCAGTTCCTGGTAAATCCGTCCCTTGGTTTTTAGTAGTTTCAGTCAAGGCTGTAGTAATGCTGGACAAACACATATCGGATGCAAGAAGGACTCTTTTTTTATATTTGCATAATCTGCATCTAGTAAAGCTTGATCACGTTTTTCTGGTAGGATTTAGTTATTTCGTTTGCAGGGGTACCAGTCTTGCCCAGAGAATTTCTTTCAAGAATTTTCTCCCCAGAGTCTTTGCTGAACACTTTAGGCAGTCTTGCACCAATGCACACATCATTTCACCATAGAGTAAGAGTATGTGCGTGTTGTCAAGCACCCTTCCAGTATAAAATACTATGCTTATACATAATAAAAACTTTTCTATTTGTGTATGTTTGCTGCGCATTACAGAACACATGTAAAGTTAGAAACCGTTTGAGAAAAGAAAACGTTTCGCACACACTATGCCTACTTTGAGGAGGCTTACGTTGTTTACACAAACCTCTGCTTCTTTTTTTAGTAGATGGGGATGTGTGTCTAAATCCATTGGTGGCTGCACAAGAATGCCCACGTACCACGCATGAAACACCCCCTTGACGAAAAGTAGTCCGTAGTGCAACTTTGAGCTGCTTTAGTATGTTTCCAATGCAAATTAAGATGTGTTGGAAAAAAATTCCAATACAACACTTTCGCCAGGTTGGCATCCCAAAAGTGATGCAAACCCGGCACAGAGTATTAGTAAAATCCTCCAAGTGATGGGGCTATCCATTGCAATGCAGCACAGACATCTGAAAGTGAAGCAAATCAGGATCATACTAGGATGCTGCTGCTCTATATGCCATGGCTCCATGTGGTGTAAAATGTGGCAGTTAGGTATGGCGCATGGGTTACAATACAGGATTGCAATTCATTAGGATGATGGTGGCACTGGGGAAGATAACTGAAGCATAATAATGTATAATTGAGATGTGTATGTTGTGAGCAGCACAAGGTATGGGTGATCTATCATGGTGAAAGTAAATAGGATGCGCACTGCAGTCAGACACGGACAACAAAGCTTGGACTGACATTATGGGTCTGCTAATGACATTGCAAAATGAGAGTAAGCAACAGAGCATGAGCCTTAAACATGTCTTATAGGTACCAAAGGAGAGCTTACTGGTGTTTGTGTGATGTTTGTGAATTAATGGAAAAACAAAAACGTAGAAACCACATTGGAGGAAACCAAATCATGGATTTTTTTAAAAACTATTTTAAGGAAATACAAATAAATCAAAAATTAAAGGAAACATTTTAAAAAATGATTTTTTTTAAAGAAAATTCCAAAATTAAATTACATTTGGTGGAGTTTAAGACTAGTGGGGGGTTTGGGGGTTCAGCGATGGGTAATGTTTAGGGGTGATGAGGGGCTTTTAGGGGTCAGGAATGGATGGAGTTGAGGCATAGAAAGGGTTTTTTAGGATTCAGGGATGAGTGTAGTTTTAGGGCGTTGAGTGAGGGTTTTTAGGTATCAGGAATGGATGGAGTTTAGAGAAGTGAGGGTTTTTTAGAGTTCTCAGGTGAGTGGAGTTTCGAGGTGGTGAGGTGTTTTTAGGGTTCTGGGATTGGTGGAACATTGAGGTGTTCAGGGTTTTTTAGGGTTTATGGATAGGCGGAATGTAGGGTCGGTGAGTATTTTTTAAGGTTCAGTGATGGGTAGTGGTTAGGTGTGGTAAAATGCTTTTAGGGATCCGGATTGGTGGAATTTAGAGGTGGTGAGGCATTTTTCGGGCCACAGATGAGTGGTGTTTAGGGTGGTGTTTTTTTAAGGGTTCAGGGATTGGTGACGTTTGGGGGTGGTGCGGGGTTTTAACGGATCAGAGATGGGTGAGGTTTAGTCGCAGACATTTCCATGAAACAGTTTAGGTGAAATGGATTTTCAGTAATGGCAATCCATGAAATTATTTTCTATGAAATCATATACAACTGTGTTTGTGGCAGGGCTGACTTGAGAACCTAAAGCAGCCTTTGCAAAAATGTTCACACAAGGAAGCTTTCTTTTCTATTGCCTTCTCTTTTTCATTTCTCTTTCGCTCTCTCTCTCTCTTCCTCTCTTTCTCTCTCTCTCTCTCTCGTTCTAGCCCTGTGAGAAATCAGAACCTGTTTGCAGTGTCCCCCCACTTTTTGCCCCCATTTTGACTACTAGATGCTGGTTTTCTGACTCTGACTGTGCCCTGGGCTCTGCAAACCAGACAGATGGGCAAGTATAAAAGAAGCCTTGGACAGGCGCGACTATGGCGCGTTTTGGAACCTTGTGAGATCAGGCTCGTCAGAAGGGACGCCCCCTATAACACCTAATCTGAGCGAAGAGGTTTGGATAGCCCACTTTAAGCCCTTGTACTCCCACACTGACATTGTTTCCTCGGTAGAACTAGGTCTCCCCACAAAGTGCACATCCCCTTTAGTATTATCGGAGGTGAAGGACTCCGATTGTCAATCTTGTTCTATGCAGGAAATTAAGGCGGCCCTTAAAAGTTTGTCTTCTGGGAAGGCTCCGGGATTGGATAGAATCCCAGGAGATCTATTTCTGAGTGAGCAGAAGGTTTGGGTTCACTACATCTGGTTATATTTTAATGCCTTCTTACATGGCATGGAAATTCCCCGAACTTGGTTGGGGGCCGAGATCATTCCCATCTATAAAAAGGCATCCCCACTTGATCCGGCTAATTACCGTCCCATTAGCCTCATTGATGTCTTGCAGAAACTGTTTGCACGCCTTTTACTAATGAGGTTTCAGTGCTGGATGGACGATCAAAACATCCTGACCTCCCTCCAAGCGGGCTTTCGTGCTAAGGTCTCTACCATCGACCAACTGTTTAGACTTCAATTGGTCTATTGGAAGATGGTGACTCTGGGGGCAGGTAGCCTGTACTTGATCTTCGATCTGCATTTGATTTGGTACAGCGGGATAAGCTCTGGGCCATACTGATAGAGATGGGTGCCCCAGCATACCTGTGCCAATTGTTCAAACGTCTACATCAAGGCACCTTTGCGAGGGTGAGGTATGGGAGAAATGGGGAGCTTTCGGCCCCCTTTCCGGTGGAAAGGGGAGTGAGGCAGGGGTGAGTGTTGGCCCCTACTCTCTTCTCTTTGTTTCTTAATGGATTAATTGACCATCTTTTGGGGGCGAGGGATTTAGATTCTCCTAGCTTAGCAGCCCGCAAGATACCAGCCCTGATGTTCGCTGATGACACCCTTGTGTTATCAAAATCCTCCATGGGTATTCAGCGAACACTGGAGGCGTTCTGCTTTTTTTGCAAGACAAGAAATCTGGAGATCAACCTCTCCAAAACCAAATTCATGGTCTTTAACGCAAAATCACCTAATTGTCCCCACCCCCATTTGGATGGCACGGTGTTGGAAAGAGTCTCCACCTTTGACTATCTAGGAGTAACACTCAACGATAAGATGGGTTGGGGGTCCCAGATGGCCAAGGCAAACATGAAGTTGGCCCAATCTTCTGGTGGTATCTTAAAGGTCCATAAAGAGTGTTCACTTAAAACCCTGGGACCCCCTTTAGAAATATACAAGGCCCAGGCGAGAGGTGGGGCGCTCTATGGGGTAGAGCTATGGGGCCATCTTAGCGCCACCCCCTTGTCCATCACTGAGAATAGCTTTATTAGGCGTCTATTGAATCTCCCGCAGAGCCCACCTCTGGTTCCTTTACGGTTAGATCTGGGTCTGGCCCCCATACAGGGGATCATTTCGAACCGACCTGTGATGTACTGGAGGCGACTCTGGGCTGCCCCAGAGCTGCTAAGCTATCGGGATGACCTAAGGGATTTAATGACCATAAGGGGGTAGGGAAAATCCCCTGGCTAAAATATGTTAAGCAGCTCTGCTATGCACTGGGTAGGGGAGACATTTGGCTCTCTCCGGAGCAGACATGTCCTTTGATGCCTAAAAGGGTGTTGGTCAACTTACTCAATCAATATCGAATGGATCTGGGCAAGTTGACCAACAGATTTCTGGAGGTGAAGGTTACTTACCGCTTTGAGAAACTCTTGGATGACATTCAGCCCTCACATGCGTAGAAACTTTATGTCCAATTTAGACATGGGACACTTCCACTGAGGGCAGTGACAAACAAGTGGTCAATCGCTTCACACGTTTCTAGCTCATACCCGGGATGTGATGGTTGTGAAGAGAGGGATCTGCACGTTCTGCTCTTCTGCCCTCTTTACACCAGGGCTAGAGCTAAATGGATTGTCCAGCTTTGTAAGTCACTGGGTCTCAGGGATTACAGGGAAGCATTTAGAATATTTAAATACGACACCACCCCCCTGATTGTCTTTGCGACCTCTAGATACCTCTGGGCCATGTGGTGCGCCAGAGGCCCAAAAATTAAAAAACAATTATTTGTTACCCCCGCGTTACCACAGACCCAGCATATCACAGGGATTCCCTGATATTAACTTGTGAAGGGATTGTTTTTACTCTTTTATCTGTGATGTTTTAAAATGCATAGGATTATTTCCTGGTTTTATACTTGCATTTAAAAACTATTTTAGGAGTGTTCCTCTTCATTATGAATATTTTGCATTGTGGGATATTGGTATGTTTTATTTAAATCTCTGTAAATATGTGCTTTTATGGTTTTTAGCCGATAATAAAGCTTTTTGACTGACTGACTGGCTAACCAGACCCCAGGGCCTGCGCTCTGTGTAAACGGCACATGGTAATTTGGTATAATTGCAATTGGCAATGACAGACCCCCATAGGTCCCTAGTAAATAATAAGGCAAGGGAAATTCAAACTACCTATAAGTCCCTAGTATATATTCATATTCGTAAACTGCACTGGCTCCCTGTGAGGCATCGCATTAAATTTAAGGCACTGTGTACAGCCTTTAGGGTCCCCCACAGCACAGGTCCTTACCACCTTAGGCAGAATCGTAAATGGTACAAACCAAATAGAACTCTTCGCTCCATGGGAGCTAAAACCTTAGTAGTTTCTAAATTCAAGAGAACTACCTAGGGAGGAGGACGTTTCATTCTAGGTATGACAAAGGCATGGATGTCACTGCCTTTCCATTTCATGTCTTCCCCCAATTTGCTCACTTTGAGAAAGGAATTAAAAACCTGGCTATGTAACATCTAGGACCTGGTCTCAGACCACTACTGTTTATATCTGAGCTAGCACCAGAACACTTCCGGGTATCCAAGCGCTAAACAAATTTATTCAACGTAACATATAATGTGGCAGGGAGGTTTAGAGGCCCAGTGGATTTCCTGCACTGGAGTGTGCACTACTGTGGTGCCTGCTGTAATTGTAAAAGCCAGCCTTGTCTCGCTGGCTACTTTTAAATTTAACTTATAAACTATTAGGCATAAATATTGATAGAAGCCACATAAAAACATACTTCAAGGTATCAAATTAATCGTTACGATAAATTCAACAAATTGCCATTGTTAAATTTATAATAACTATGACAGAAATGAAGTTATTAAACCTTTTTTCTGTGAGCCAAAATCCAGCCTTTCAGCTGCTCTCTTCTGTTTGGCCAGCCTCTGCCCAGGCTGGCGAGGCTGCTCTAATGAAGTGTGAAAAGCCCTGCTAGAGCGACAATGAGTTTCCCGTGGGTGGAGAAGTACAAGCTGTAGAGCAGATGGCAGAATTGGGGTGAGGAGTAGCCAAACTGGTCTTCAAAAGGAGAATGACACTTTAGGACAGCACAGGCTGACCCTTACATCCTACCACCCCAGCCACACAGGAGCCCCTGTAATTAGAGTAGGGAGAGGGTTGGAAGAGGAATGTTTAGGAAAATAAGCTACACCAGTAGGTTGGGTTAGCCTGGCCCAGCCACTCTGGTGAGACTTTCTCCGTTCTGGATTTTGAGAGAATAGTGCTTTCTGAGACAATATTATGCCACACGTTGGAGGAAGTGGTCATACGCCTTGGTGGTACTCTGCATCCCATTGCTTAGGGGTCCCCCCTGCTTGACACCCAGGAACATTGGATACATTTGAAAGAGCTGCATAGCTTCTCAGATCTGCTGCATGAACGTACAAGGAGAAGAAGGACTACCCTGCTGGAATCTGGATCTGCACCCAAAGGACTGCACTCTGAACGATTGCACCTTCTGCACAAACTGGTACTGCAGCCCTATGGACTTTGCCATTATTCAAGAAGCATTAAGGAGTGGACTCCCTGCAAGCTACAGATTAACTGAGCCCACCTGCATCATCTCCACCAAGAAGTCCCCATCCTGGAGTGCGTCCAGTGGACTTTTAAGGATTTGGCCAGGTGCATTGTGGGAATTGTAGTCCCAACATTCTAAGGACCATCTCAGATACTACTGTTGCGGACACTTTGACTCCTTAAGGAGGAACTTCAGGAAGAAGTTACAGAAGTTTGTAGATGAATGGAGCAACTTTAGTACAAAATGCTCCATAAGCTGACCAGGTACATTGCAGGAATTGTGGTCCCAGACCCCACAAGGCAAACCAGAGTCACAAACCCTTAGCTGGTGCTGTGGACCACCTTCCTGCATCAAGAAACACGTTTGGAAGTAAATGTCAAGAAATGCATTATTCATGGGAACACTCACTCTCCACCCATGGAACGCATCCCTGGGACAGAGTGAAGCAGTGCAGAGATTTGTGCTGCGTTGCGTTACTCTAGATTTATCAAGCCTTGCAGGGCCTCCCATGGTGATCTTGTGTGCCTTGATAAATCTTACTTAGCAGTTGTGTCACCCCTGTTCCCCACTGCAAGGCGCAAGGGCGATGCAATTAAAGCAACCCAGAGTTTGTATGCATGGCTCCAATGCTCTTACTGAAATAGTGCATTTCCTTGTCACTGGACACAATAATGGGTGTAGATATGGTCTTGTCTCTGGTGACAGCAGATTTCTCTGTATTTGAAAATTGCCTGGAAACAACTAAAGATTTATAAGGGTGTGTAAGGCCTTGACAAGGATCATGCCATGGCAGCATCCCCTAAGCTTCTATTACTCTTTGGGGGTCACAGGCCTTTCATAGATAGTTATGTGTTCATTGGCCTACGACCGATCACCTCTGTGTGTTTAGTGGAGGTTCTGTCTGATGCAGTCTGTGCTCATCCTGGATTGGTTATCATCTTTGGTAGCCATATTGTGGGGCATGAGACAGATCTGCAGCAAGCACACTACTCCCGTTTCTGCATATTTAAATGCAGAAACAGAAATCATTTTATGAGAGCCCCTCTGGCACACACAATAGAGAATTATTTTACAAAGAGCCCTCTTGTATATCATCTGTTGCCTGGTGGTTGGTTGGTTTGTTGTTTCATGTCACTCTCCATGTCTTGAATTACTATCCAGTATCAGATTTAGGGAAAAGGTAGAGGTCTTTGAGTGCAAGAATTTACACAGTGCCGTAAAGAGAATATACTTCTACTTCAACGTAGTACATTGTTAGTAGGGATCCCGGATTTCCGTTTAAACGGATTTTTACATATAAATACAGACGGAAAACAAGTTTTCCTTTATCTGTATTTATATATAAAAACGGGAAAATACTAGTACATTTTGTCATTGACCATCTGGTGTCTCCCCCTCCTTAGAGGGTTAAGAGGTGTCAGCCCAGGCTGAGACAGCTTCCCGGGCACACACTCAGCCGCACCCGAGTACTTCACATGTCTTTGAAAGACCGTTTCCTTGTTAATCAGGCCTTGATGTTCTTTCACCCTTAGCCTCTGCTGATTGCACCAGCACCCATCTTTTCCTTGCAGACTGGGTTTTACAATATCCAAGGCCTGCAGAGAAGGCTCGGCATTAGTGGCTGTTCGGGGACGGGCGGGGAGCAGAGAAGGAAAAGGTCTCAGTCTCTTGCTTCCTGCCCAGACAAGACAAGGAAGGTGTACGCTCCTGCTCCGCCGCTGGCAGCTGTCCCCGCCCCCCTCTTTCTTACTCTTTTTCCCTCTCTGTCTGTCTAACTCCTCCTCACTTACCGAAAACCGGGACTCAAGAAATGGTTCTCACCCTCTTTTTCTTCCTGACATTCATTTGTTCCCCTGTGAAATGGATGCAAAAAAGAAAACCACTTTTGATGGAAATGCTGTTTTGACATTTTTCTATTCCAAAGTGCAGCCATGGAAATAAAAGGTTCAAAATATGGAAAAATCAATAACTAAATAAAGCTAGATGGAGTGTTCTTAAAGTGGTTGGATCGGTTTTATTCAAACCCCAAAAAAATTAGTGTCACTTTACGGAGTTTGCCAGTGAAGCGCTGTTTTCCCCCGGTGGGGAAGTGCGCCAAACCTGGAGGTACAGTAATACCTGGTTGATGGGTGGATTGGAAAACAAAATGTGTACGGCGGCTTTGTGTTCACGAATGTGGTCTTTTTAAACAATACTGTTTACATATAAGCAGTGGACATTGAAATGGGTCCTTTCTGGGCCCTGTAGTTTTCTGGCATAAGCACTCAGTGATTTCTGAATAGTGAGTGTAAAAGCGTTAAGTTCACCATGTTGTTCCTGCTTATATTTAATTATTTAATCTTTCATTCTCTATGAATGTTTGCTTTTTCCAGGGTGTTGTTACTATTTCCTTTAGGGAGCATATTGCTCTTGCCTAGTGCGTAATTTGAATTGAGTCGCATCCAGGTGTTTATAGCAGATCAAATTGGATTGTAGTTGAAGGTAGTGTGAAGTTCTCTCAGTGGGGCAGTATGGTGTTCAGTGAGGGAGCGGATGTGGCACTCTGCCTATGACAGAAACTGCAAAGCTCTGAGGCAAATGGCTTGTGATAGCACTTTTAAGCATATTGGGGACATTCTGCAAATGGCAAAGTTTTCAGATGAATGTATAGTGTTGACCAATAAAAAACCGAGCGCATGTGTGCATTGTCAATTTAAATAAATGTGGAAAAATACTAGCTGTATCGTCGTCTTTTGCTTGTGGCAAAAATGAATATGGATAAATACAGAAAAAATGCCCAAAAAATAAATATGGATAAATACAAACGGAAATGGCAAAAAAATAAATACCATAAAACCGGGAGCCCTAATTGTGAGCCAAATGTATCATATGGTTGCGTCACTTCTGCACCACATAATGGGGTGCAAAAGTAATGCAACCCTTAAGTTTGATTTATTTAGCCCGCCTGGAGTGGCTTGATCAATCCAGAGCGATACAACACAGCACAAATCGCTGTGTTGTGTTACTCTGCCCTGGAAATGTGTTCATTGGGTAGAGCATGGGTTTTCCCACGCATCCATCCATGGATTCTGGTAGACCTGTGAATGCGTCAGAATGATATGCCTTACCCTAGGAGGCAAAACAAGGAGAAATATCTTTATTTTTCCTCGTTATTTCCTCTATCTATGTCAGCTGTATTCTGCAGCACATATAGGATGAGAAAAATGCCTCAGGGGATTGTTTTTGTTCTGGAAGTTGTTCCATCCTGTGAAAAAAGATCCTCCTTACAACACAGGCACGCTTGCACCATGCTGCAAGGGTGCCTGTGTGGGGGCTAGGTAGCAAATTGTGTGTCAGTGCTGGCAAAAGACAGGAATACAACATATCATGGCAAATACAGCTCCTTCCTGACATTTCCTTGTCACACAGTACAGCAAGATGACTTGATATGCTTCATGACATTTTAGTAAGTATGCCCCTGTCTCTGTGTCTTTGTTTCCATCAGGTGACCTGTCCTATACTCAGGACGCCAACATCATGTCAAGATCCAGGGACCATTTTTAGATAGGCTACATAGATGTAACCGTACACAGAAGTTTGTATATCCCTTACGACAATAGCAGACAAAAGAGGAGAGCACAGGCTTTTTTGGCGAGGTGTATGCTCTTGTTGGTGCTGATCACAAGGTTTTATTTGGCTCGTGTACTATACATCTCTCTTGGCTTGTCTTTACTTCACTTGACAGAATTTATATAGAACTTGCTCCATCATAAGGCCTCCTGTTTGATTTACCAGTGTTTGTGGAAAATTGGTATAGCCTGCTAGATGGAGGTTTAAGTTCCTTATCTTGGATGTGATGGTTTTTGATTTGAGTTATATCCTTGCTGTTGTTCTTTTTTAGACGATGCTGCAGTATCATCCTCTGTAAAGAAGATACACAGGTTTTTGTTGTTTGATTATCCTTCCCTGCTGTGCTTTCTGTCTTCTTCTGATTTGAATAATGAGGAGGTATACCAGGTGCAGTGGCGGGTCCGTGTAGTCAAGCTCCACTTACAGGGGTAGCAGTCCCATATTGTGACATCCTTCTGAGTTCTTCAATCTTGGTCTATGTTGTGTTGCAGGGCATGTTTGTGTTGTGCTTGCTACTCAGATGAGTTTTGTGAGGGGGATGTGTACCTCAGTGGCTGCCAGATGTCTGTGTAGATATTGTCTTTATTGCGACCTCTTCGAGTACTTGAAATTTTGACAATATGAGCGGACGAACCCAAAGAATATATGCATTAGTTATTTGATAAAATGGACTACAAGTTCTGATTAAGGGGCGCCAGTGTCACAGATGGGTTTTGTTTGGATTGTGACTCATATTGGGGTTTCAATATACTTTACTCCCTGTTGGTAGCAAGGTGTAAGACACTGGTAAAAGCACCTAATGTTCTTTACAAAACCCTAATTATATAGTTCTGTGTCAATGTGCGATATTTTGAAACCACTGTTACCTTACTTTGCTTTTTTTTTGTGTTCCTCAGTTGCAAGGTGCAAAGGAGTGCACTGTTGAAGTTTTTGTAATCTTTTTGTTTCGTTGGCATGTTATTTTGCTATTCAGGTAAGTTGTTATAAAGATTGTAATTCCCCATCATTATAAACCTAGGGCATCATTTACAAGCCCATTGTGCCACTGGTGCGTCACTTTTTTTGACGCACCGGCAGTGCAATGGGCTTGCCCATATTTACAAGGCCACGCAAAGACACCGTGTGTGACTTTTCATGGCCTTGTAAAAATGGGACCCTTTCATGCATTGCCGTGCCTGAAAGGGGTGGTTCACTGGTGTTACTGGGGGTGTTCCCACGCAACATCCATGCAACCTGACACATTCCCAGATTTACAACATTTTGTAAAGCTGGGAATGCATCAGAATCATATGCCTCCCCAGGCGAGGCGTAGGAGTGGCGCAATGAGGAGAAACACTTTTATTTCTCCTAGTTTTTTTGCTCTTTCGATGCATGCTGCATAGAAAGAGGAAAATGCCATCAATGATTGTTTTTATGCAGGAAGGTGACGCTTCCTGCACAAAAGCAATCATCCCCGCAACACAGACACTCTTGCAACATGCCACAAGGGTGTCTGTGTTGGCGCACGGCTGCTGTTTGTGCATCAGTGCAGGGGAGAAGGACATGAATGTGCTGTATATTGTAGATAGGGCGCATTCCTGCTTATTTATTTTGATGCATGGTAGTGTAGCAGGAAAGCTTGGTGCGCTGCAGTGCGCCAAAATATAGTAAATGAAGCACCCAGTGTATATAGTATTTGGGGGATGGAAAACTTGAGAATGCATCATAGTTATCATCGGTAGCATTTGTATAACAAGTATTACTACATGTTCCTTGTGGAGTGATGCTTTATTTTGAACAGAGTAACAGTTTAAAACCTTTATTGATTTATTGAAAAATCAAATAAAATAATTTTAAATGAATAAAGATTGTGTGATTGTATTTGTTGTTTTTCCAAGTTCGTTTTGAATAACAGTTTTTTTCATTGTTAAAACTTGTATTTCTTCCACTAGATTTTAATCATATATGCATTGTTTATGTCTGAGTATGAGGTACGAGAAAGGTGGTCTTCTCACAATTAACAATTTACCAGAAAATGTGTCCTAGATGTAAGATCAGGAATAATTTTCACCTCCTTGCATGTTTGCTGATGTGAACTTTGCAAAAACATTTCAGTTAAGTACATGTTGTGTTCCACTTCCATTTGATATCTTGCAATGTAATTTTTCATAATAATACTTTTGCTTAGCTGTATAATAACCCAGCTCTGAAAATATATCTTCAAAGGAAAAATATGAAATATTATTTTGATCAAAATAAGTGTAAGCAATGGGGCATACTTAATAAAGACTTGTGTAGCCCCTGCGCCACGCAAAGCGTGCAATAGTGATGCAATTTTAAGTTACATTTATCAAGCCTTGCAAGGCCAACTTGAGTAGGCCTGTGTGGCTTGATAAATCCAGAGCAACGCAACGCAGCGCAAATCGCTTCATTGCATTACTCTGCCCCAGAGAGGCACTCCATGGGTTGAGCGTTGGTGTTCCCATGCATCCACCCATGGATTATGGTGCATTCCCAGATTTACTATAAGTGGTAATGCGCCAAAACTGCTATGCTTCAACCGGGGAAGCGTAATGGGGAGAAATATGTTTATGGTTTGTTCCTCTTTCTATGTGTGCTGCATTCTGCAACACACATAGAAAGAGGAAAATACCTCTGGGGATTATTTTTGTGCAGGAAGGTGTCCTGCACAAAAACAATCCTGCTTCCAACACAGGCATCCTTGCGCCATGGTGTAAGGGTGCCTGCACTGGTGCTAGGCATCACATTGTGTGCCAGCGCTGGGAAAAAAACAGAAATGTGTCATATAATGTTAAATACGGTGCATTCCTGCCTTTTCCCTGTCAAGCAGTGCAGCGTAGCTCAACAAGGTGGCTTGCTGCATCACTATTTGATAAATATGCCCCATTGAAAGAAACAAAATGCCAATCAGGATTGTGTTTTTGTGCAGGAAGGTGCACCTTCCTGCACAAAAACAATCCTGCTTAAAATGCAGGCATGCTTGCACCATGGTGCAAGGGTGCGTGCACTGGCGGTAGGCAGCCAAAAGAACGCCGTGCACGGAAAGGGCAGGAATGCATTGTATTATGTTAAATACTGTGCATTCCTGCCCTTTTACAAAGCACAACTTAGCAAGGTGGCTTGGTGCACTGCGTGAAAGCTAAATAAATATGCCCCTACGTCCTGTTTCCGCCAGATGCCTTTCACCCATCCTTTTTATTTTTCTAAACATGACCGGATGCATGTAAAGTGTTTCATTCATGTGAATCACATGAAAATTAGATGCTATTTTGTAATAATGTTTTAACTAGAATTTTCCATTTTTAGTTTACATTGTTTAGGTCCTTTCGATTGTTAGATATATTGTTTATAAACAGAAAATACTATTTGCCATAGAGGCACCGTAATTTAATCTGCTCCCTCGTGTAAAATGAATTCTTTAAGAAGCAAAACAAGGATCCTTGTACTGAGAGATTTTATGAATACTTCTGGTTAAACCTGATATCAGTGGTGCTGATCTTGTTAACAGTATGGAGTGAAAGGACTGTAAATGGATGCATTGTCTAGCCAAGCTGTGTCCCTCAGGCATGTGCAGGAAAGAAGGACCATCAACAGTAATCTCTAGTTTTCAAAGTTCTAAGGTGTCAGCACCATTTAGTATATCTGATGCCAATGCTGAAAGTCACATAGCCAGGTCTATTTCCACAGAAAGTGCAAGAAGTGACTCCAATTACATTAACCAAATCTCCATCGGTATGTGCACTGGTTGTTTCCTTTGTACAATGGTCTTTGATTTGATTTCTAAGATGCCCTCTGAGTGCATTTTACATTAAAATCCACACTGGCATCAGTGTGGGTTTAATGTGCTGAGAAGTTTGCTACCAAACTTCCCAGGTGTCAGTAAAGCCATTATGGAGCTGTGGAGTTTGTGATGACCAACTCCCAGACAATATACTCTTTATGGCTTTGCTGCACTTACAATGTGTAAGAATGAACTTAGACACTGTAGGGGTACAGAGCTCATGTACCCTCACCTGTGGGTTAGTGTACCCTGCTAGAGGGGTGACTTACCTAGGCCATAGGCAGTGGGTTGCAGGCATGGCACACAGAGATGTGTGCCTTGTCGACTCTTCACTTTTCTTTGTACCAAAACACGCAGCCTGCAATGGAGGTGTGGGTGTTAAGATGCAGGGCCTTGAAGGGTGACATAATAGGCACTGCAGCCCATAGAGGCCTTCCCTGGTCACAGTACTCTTGGTGCCCTTTACAAGGGGCTTACCTGTGGCCAGAGATGGGCAAACTGTGGGTACAAAGGTACAGTTTTGGGAAAAGAACACAGGCCCTGGGAACCTGATTGGGAGGGACCCAGGGCACAAAGTGGGTGCTGACCATACAAAAAGGGGCATTTTCTTACACAGAGAGTCCCATATTGGTGCAAATGTCCAATAATATGGTATTACACATCTCGTTCACAGGTTACACCACAAAGAAGCAGCAGATCTTAACACCTTTAGCCACACTTTTTTGAAGTTCATCGGGCTCCAAACGTATACAGGAATCCTTTCTCAACTCCCTGGGTCTTTAACATTACCCACAACATCTGTGTTTTTATCAGAGTCGCCCCCGACCTTGGGAAGCTGAACAAGAACCTTATTGATGTAAACTGAAATGCAATGCAATACAGTTGAACACCTGGAAGCTACAAGCCTTCTTTCCTTGGTGTTCTTAATTTCTTCCACAATATACTGGCTCCTTTAGAAGCCCCTAGAAAACCATTAAAATTACCCTGTGTTTTGTGAATATCGGGCTTATTTATGTGAGCCCTGAGTTACTTTTACACAACGTAAAGTGGTACATGCAGGGCTCTCAACCCGATTTATGAAGCCAATCAAAGCCACCCTGCGTGGGTTTGAGTGGCCTCATAAATTTTGAGTAAGGCAACGCAGTGCAGATCACTGCGTCACCTTGCTCTGCACCTGGAATGCGTTCAATGGGCATTCCGGTGGATTTCCCCACGTAACACCCATGGATTTTTATGCTGTCCCAGATTTACAAAATCATGTAAAGCTGGGAAAGCGCCAAATCCGTACGCCTCCCGAGGTGAGGCGTAGTAAGGAGAAATATCTCTATTTCTTCTAGTTTTTTCCTTTCTGTGCTGCAGGAAAACACCTCTTAGGATTGTTTTTGTGCAGGAAGTTGTCCCTTCCTGCACAAAAACAATCCTGCATGCAACGGAGGCACCCTTGCACCATGGTGCAAGGGTGCCTACATTGGCGTTAGGCTGCTGAAACGGTACCAGTGCAAGAAGAAAGGACAGGAATGCATCGTATTGCATAAATATGGTGCATTCCTGGCCTTTCACTTTAGCGTAGGGCAGCGCAGCAAGGTGCCTTGCTGAGCTGCCCTATGCCAAAAACCCATAAATGAGGGCCAGAGTTTTTATCAATGATAAAGGAATGCAATTAAACAAAAAGGACACTTTTGGTAAGATATTAATTTTCACCAAATCGGCTCTGCCATATATATGGTCAAGGACAGATTCTGCCATCTTTTGAGAGTTGTCTTAATCACACTGGACACTTTATTTAAATTATTTTCTACAATGAATCCAAATTTAGGTATATTCCAACACCGATAACTTATTTCTTTTTTCACCAGGTTACTTTGCCAACCTTTTTTCAAGAGCATTATCTCCATCTTATTCTTATCCATTGCATACCCTGAAATCGCCCAAGCTCTTGAGCTAACACCTCAAAACTCCAGATGGGAATACCTTCAATGCAGGTATGCACTACAAGCATGGATCTCACCAGGGGAACAGATGAAAGAAGACTCCCATCTGGAGAGGAGACTGTTAGATGCCCAATAACAACAAAGGCCATTTCATCAACGTATAATACATTGCTGACAAACACACAAGACACCTTAGGCAAGTTAAGAGACACCTGCCAAAATGTTCTCGGTGACCTGGATAATGAAGACAGGAAGGAAGCTCTACAATTCTGAAGAATGCTGGTCATAAAAGCTAGCTTCCAAATTTGTGGCATGCAAGGCAACCTCTTGCACACATTGTGGGATTGCCCCAAACTTCAAACGTACTGGGAGGAGGTGGTCTTGAGACTCAAGTAAGCCACGGATACACAAATAGATTTACAAGCACTGCTAGTATTAATGTGGATCTGGAGAGACTCCGACGTAACATATTACTGAAGAATATTGATTGACTTAGTATTTATGACTGCAATGAGGGATATAGCCCAGAATTGGGGTGATGAAAGGGTACCGAAAATAGTAGGTATGAGGTATGGATCTCTGCGTGGTTCGAGAAAAAATAATTTACAAGGCAAAGGCCTGCCCCCCAAAATTTGAAAAAATATGGTGTGGATGGAAGAGGTATGGATGGGTCAGAAGTGGAGGAACAGCCTTGAGTGGGGAAATTATGGATCAAAGGAGATGAGGAATGAACAGAAGGGGGCCACCAGATAGGCAAGAGCTGTGATGATCATAATGCATTGGTAAATTGGGTGAATATTATGTAATTAGCCGGGTTGTGTGTGGGGGGGGCATGGAAAGATGAAGTACCGATGTGGCTGTAGTTGTTAAAATAGCTTGTTGTTAACAGAACCAATAAAATGTTATGGAAAAAAGTTATATATGGATTCCTTTACACTAGCAGTGTAAACTATCAGATCGTCTGCATATAGTGCAAGTTCTTTTGAGAAGGGACTGATAGTTGGTTCGTCTCTTACCTTATGTGCAAATGGTTCAATCTATAAACTAAATAGAAGAGGGGACAATGGACATCCATGCCTGGTACCTCTATTGAGCTGACATTTCTCTGTCCATGCTCTGCTGACCAAAATTCTAGCTGAAGTGATAACATAAAGAGATATGGAATGGTGATTTGACTGGTGTTGGCGCTATGAGGCCATTTCACAAAATGTATTTACAACATGATTATCATAGTCATTGTAAGCGGTGCTTAAAGAGAAGGAAGTTAATCACCTGACAAAAACAAGTTGCCTGTGTGCTCCAATAAACAGACACGAACATGATAGCGGATGCGTACTCGCGCTGCTGACTAATACATGTGTAGGGATTCCCCAGATCTAAACCGTATGGGCACATGCCTTTGATAGGAATTATAACGACAAGCCCGAAAGAGGGGAGTTGATTAGATGCTTAGAGTCTCTTTATTGGAGCACACACACAACCTGTTATTCAGGTGACAGAGATTGCTTTGTGTGGTAACTTCTTTTAGGAAATAGAAAGGGGCGTCTATACTTCCAGGATGTTGTGAGAAACCTTTGGAATTGTGTATGGTGTGATGGTTACGTATCGGCAAGGATTGCAGCTCTGTAGAATTCTTGGGGTACTCCCTCAAAGACGAAACACGTGTTAGCTACAGAAACAAAGTAAAGAATCCAAGTGTGATGAAAAGAATAAAGAAAGAGACCACACATGAATGAAGGGCACCAAGTTTGTCCAATGTGTATGATTTGACTGTTATCTTAATTTATATACTTAAGATAGCATGTTCTAGGGATTTGCATGATAACATAAAGAGCCTGCTTGTATTAAGCCCCAGGAACTTGGAATCTAGTTAAACAGGCCCATACAAAAATCACACTGCACCGTGTCAAAGCTCTTTGCTGCGTCAAAGGTCAGTATCGCCAGTGACTCCTTATGTACTGTTGCCAAATCTATGGAGTCTTTTAACATCGGCATTAGCTCTTGCATTTACTTCACTAGTAGAAAAACTTCTTGATCATGATGGATAATCTCGCGTATCACCCTGCCCAACCTTCTTGCCAAGAGGCTTGCAAAGATCTTATAGTCAGCATTTAGCAGGGAGTTTGGATGGGAAGACTCACATAGCTTGCTAGCTTTATGTGGCTTTCAGGATCACTGTAATGGTAACTTCACACCAGGATACTGATGGCTCTTGCCCCCTCAGCAATATATCATTAAAAGTGATCTTAATAAGGGGCAGATCTCACTAACAGTATGTAAACACACTTCTCCCAGAATCCCATCTGGCCCCATAGCCTTCCCCTTCTTAATCCTCCTGATGGCCTCACAGATCTCTCCCACCGATATTTCCTGCACTAATTGGACACTATTCTCTTTCGATAGATAGGGGAGCTGAAAGGAGTCTAACCATTTTCTAATATCCCAAATTTCAGCTGATACAGTATTTTTTATTCAGCACCTGTTAAAAACCTTCAAAAGCAGTCCTGGATATCATTACAGGTCGCCTGAGTTCTTGCTCTCCAAGCTAATAGCTATCTCACCAAATTGAATCTGCTCCTGTCTGTTGGTTTCCTATATCTCCTGCTGCTTTCCTTCCAATATAGACTTATCCTCTTTTGTCTATTGATCGGTTTGTATTGGCTGGCTAATGCCGGATTGCAAAGCATGTCTTCAAGACAATATAATTATTTCTGCAGGGTGTCCTCCAGCTTCTTTTCCTCAGGTCTATGATTACTTACCCCTTTGGAAACTGCCCTCTTAGATACACTTTATAAGCGTGCCAGACTACCCTGCCTATACTACTGCCATGATTTCGGTCAAAGAACACCTTGGTAAGAGTCTGTAGGTTATGTATAACATCCTGGTGTGCAAAGAACCTTTACTCCAATGTCCATCTGGTCCACTGTGGACACTTCTCTTCATGCTTTGTGTTTAACCACACTACTTTTTGGTCTGAGAAGGTAGTTGGGATATATTTAGCTTGTCTCACTTTGGAGACCAGTTTATTATTCACAGACCAGTAGTCTAGTCTAAAACTATGGTTATCAGTTCAGTGGAATGCGTAAACTCTTGCAAATCCCATCTTTCCCTCCAGATGTCTCTTAATCCTGGGTCCTTAGCATATTCTTAAGGCTACTTGTCATCTTGGGTGAGCTTATTATCAGGGTTCCAACTTTTGCTACTGCATGCCCCTATAATGTGCAACGTGTGCGCTAAGAAGCATAGACAACTGGGTCTTTGGTTTATTAAAGAACGGTCCCCTTCCTGGGGCTTGTGAAGTGCTTTACTGAGGTTTCATGATTTATACATTATTTTCTATTGCCATAAATATCCCTGGTGGCAGTAGTATGTTTACGATGATTAATCTATTTATGATTCACGGTTTCTGTAAAATATCCCTAGTAGCAGTGGCTACACTGAAAAAGAACTCTCCACAATAAAGAAAAGCACACGGCCATTGTAAGAAAGTGGCTCTGTATATACAGCACCAAGGTAAGGTACAGTGTGTACAGAGTCCAACAGTCCCCAGAGGTTTGGCAGAGGTTAAAGTTAGATATACATCAAACAACAAGGGAAGAAAGGGGGACCTAGGAGCCAGTTATGGTCCAGTGTCCATGCTCCTAAACTTAAATGTCAAACCAAAAAAGGACACTGTTCCTCAGGCGGGGTCCAAATATTACCCAAACGCCAAAAAAAAGAAAAAAGGAAAGAAATAGAAAACACCTAGGTTAAAGAGGACCCATCAATAGGAGGGGGAAAAGAACAAGTCTTGCTTCCTGTTGCCCTCACACATCCCGAAGGATGTCATGCTTCATCATCGGGCATTTGCTCCTCGCAGGGCCGGCGCTGCAATCCCCTGCGGGTCCCCCAAAGGGTCACTTTGTCGGAGTTCTTTTTAGCAAATGCCGGATGGTGTTTGCGGGTGTGTGGGTCCTATTAGTGAGAGTAAAAGAGATGTGTGCAACGTGAATAAAAAATGTCCAGAGGTTGTTTGTAAAAAGTAAATTCAAATCAACCCCCGTGGGTAAAGCATTACCCCAGCCGGCACACTATGCCTGGATGTAATAAGTCGACATGTTTCGCGCCTAGCCTGCCACAAGGGTCATTGGCGCTTCATCAGGACTAAAATAGAAAGGTGAGTGAAGTGCACGATTAAAATAAGTGTTAAAACAGATACCCTCAGCGTTGGTCAGGGTGGGCCCAACTACTGTATATCCTACAGTGTGGTAAATGGTAGAAGCCACTCCTGAGAAAACCTAGGAGAGAAAGACAAGATAGATTACAAGTTATGTGCATCAGTACAACTTGATGCATCATAGTGTGCCACAATCGTGTGCACATCAAATCACACATAAAAAATACATGAGACAAAAACACACAGCACAAAGCACAGAGCCCAAGGGGCATACCAGTGGTGTTCCAAAGGCGTTCCGGGAATGAACAGCACCAGTGTTACTGGGCGTCAGATATATGGTATCACCAAGGACCTGCAGAAATAACCCCATTAGGAAACATGCCAAAGTGTAAAGAAACCCAATTCAAACCCTACAAATGGTTAAACAAAAATGGCAGATGTAGAAACCCCCTGCATATCCAGTGAGGGAATCGCATGTCAGGAGGGTGCAAAATCCTCCGTCACCCCAACATTTTAAAACACACGAAATGCCAAATGTAACTACCAAAGCCCCTCGTAATATGGTGACGGGATAGACCCTAAAACATAAATAAATAAATAATATTCCCCGTGATTAGTGTCAGTGAGTGCCCGTACGTCGTCGGTCTGCAAGAGGAGACAACATGGGGGATAGTCATGCGTAAATAGACAAACCCGTCTATGTGCTTTTTGGAACATTGAGGATAGTTTCATGCCTTCGCTTTTTGGATTGTGTTCGACCCCTTCAAGTTACATAATTTTTATTATTTGTGGCACTGCCATGCGTAACATTAATATTAAGGGGATTCTATTTCCACAGCCATTAGCAAAGAGATCTTCCTCCCATCACCCCTGTTTCCTGCACTACTACCATTTATGTACTTTACGCATGTGTGGTGAGTACTTTCCTTTGTCTTCACGACAATGTTTAGAACCAGCTGACTTATGCGCATGCCTGGGGTAGTAGTTCTTTCCTAGCAGGCATGCGCACGTCAATTTAAGATCCACACATGCGCCTCTTCTGCTAGAATGACTGATATACCGGAAGTCTTGGCCGCCCCGGCACCATTCACCTGCACAATTTGGTCCATGCCTCGCCATTAGAATTCCATCCACGGCAGGGGCATGGACGGGGAAGGCGCTCCGGTACTGGCACCCGGTGTTAATGTGTAAGTGAGGGTGGTGTATGGGTTTAGTGAATAGGGGCAGCCTGAGACTTTAATGTCCTCGGGCACGTGTTTGTCTATTTACGCATGACTATCCCCCATGTTGTCTACTCTTGCAGCCCGACGACGTACGGGCGCTCACTGACACTAATCACGGGAAATATTTTTTCCTGAGAGTGACAGGTAAGGATGCCATATCCCTGGTTTTTTTAAAGTTTTATTTTTAGGGTCTATCCCGTCACCATATTACGAGGGGCTTTGGTAGTTACATTTGGCATTTCGTGTGTTTTAAAATGTTGGGGTGACAGAGGATTTTGCACCCTCCTGACATGCGATTCCCTCGCTGGATATGTAGGGGGCTTCTACATCTGCCATTTTTGTTTAACCATTTGTAGGGTTTGAATTGGGTTTCTTTACACTTTGGCATGTTTCCTAATAGGGTTATTTCTGCAGTTCCTTGGTGATACCGTATATATGACGCCCAGTAACACTGGTGCAGTTCATTCCCGGAATGCCTTTGGACACCACTGGTATGCCCCTTGGGCTCTGTGCTTTGTGCTGTGTGTTTTTGTCTCATGTATTTTTTATGTGTGATTTGATGTGCACACGATTGTGGCACACTATGATGCATCAAGTTGTACTGATGCACATAACTTGTAATCTATCTTGTCTTTCTCTCCTAGGTTTTCTCAGGAGTGGCTTCTACCATTTACCACACTGTAGGATATACAGTAGTTGGGCCCACCCTGACCAACGCTGAGGATATCTGTTTTAACACTTATTTTAATCGTGCACTTCACTCACCTTTCTATTTTAGTCCTGATGAAGAGCCAATGACCCGTGTGGCAGGCTAGGCGCGAAACATGTCGACTTATTACATCCAGGCACAGTGTGCCGGCTGGGGTAATACTTTACCCACAGGGGTTGATTTGAATTTACCTTCTTACAACCAACCTCTGGACATTTTTTATTCACGTTGCACACATCTGTTTTACTCTCACCAATAGGATCCACACACCCGCAGGCACCATCCGGCATTTGCTAAAAAGAACTCAGACAAAGTGACCCTTCGGGGGACCCGCAGGGGATTGCAGCGCCGGCCCTGCGAGGAGCAAATGCCCGATGATGAAGCATGACATCCTTCGGGATGTGTGAGGGCAACAGGAGGCAAGGCTTTTTTCTTTTCCCCCTCCTATTTATGGTTCCTCTTTAACCTAGGTGTTTTCTCTTTCTTTCCTTTTCTTTTTTTTGGCGTTTGGGTAATATTTTGACCCCGCCTGAGGAACAGTATCCTTTTTTGGTTTGACATTTAAGTTAAGGAGCATGGACACTGGACCATAACTGGTTCCTAGGTCCCCCTTTCTTCCCTTGTTGTTTGATGTATTGATAGCACGGCGGCTCAGCTGAGGGACCGGACTACTTTTCTATCCCTGCTTGTTTCCTTTCTGTTTCTTTTTCTTACATGAGACAAGCCCACACATTTGACCCAGATTTTTCCCCCTTTTCAATATTTATCCCTTTTTATTGTGCCTTTTGGAACATTGAGGATAGTTTCATGCCTTCGCTTTTTGGATTGTGTTCGACCCCCTTCAAGTTACATAATTTTTATTATTTGTGGCACTGCCATTCGTAACATTAATATTAAGGGGATTCTATTTCCACAGCCATTAGCAAAGAGATCTTCCTCCCATCACCCCTGTTTCCTGCACTACTAGCATTTATGTACTTTACGCATGTGTGGTGAGTACTTCCCGTTGTCATCACGACAATGTTTAGAACCAGCTGACTCATGCGCATGCCTGGGGGAGTAGTTCTTTCCTAGCACGCATGCGCACGTCAATTTAAGATCCACACATGCGCCGCTTCTGCTAGAATGACTGATATACCGGAAGTCTTGGCCGCCCCGGCACCATTCACCTGCACAGTTTGGTCCGTGCCTCGCCATTAGAATTCCATCTACGACAGGGGCATGGACGGGGAAGGCTCTCAGGTACCATCACCCGGTGTTAATGTGTAAATGAGGGTGGTGTATGGGTTTAGTGAATAGGGGCTGCCTGAGACTTTAATGTCCTCTGGCACGTGTTTGTCTATTTACGCATGACTATCCCCCATGTTGTCTCCTCTTGCAGCCCGACGACGTACGGGCGCTCACTGACACTAATCACAGGAAATATTTTTTCCTGAGAGTGACGGGTAAGGATGCCATATCCCTGTTTAAAAAAAAAAATTAGGGTCTATCCCATCACCATATTACGAGGGGCTTTGGTAGTTACATTTGGCATTTCGTGTGTTTTAAAATGTTGGGGTGACGGAGGATTTTGCACCCTCCTGACATGCGATTCCCTCACTGGATATGTAGGGGGCTTCTACATCTGCCATTTTTGTTTAACCATTTGTAGGGTTTGAATTGGGTTTCTTTACACTTTTGCATGTTTCCTAATGGGGTTATTTCTGCAGGTCCTTGGTGATACCGTATATATGACCCCCAGTAACACTGGTGCTGTTCATTCCCGGAACGCCTTTGGACACCACTGGTATGCCCCTTGGGCTCTGTGCTTTGTGCTGTGTGTTTTTGTCTCATGTTTTTTTTATGTGTGATGTGATGTGCACACGATTGTGGCACACAATGATGCATCAAATTGTACTGATGCACATAACTTGTAATCTATCTTGTCTTTCTCTCCTAGGTTTTCTCAGGTGTGGCTTCTACCATTTACCACACTGTAGGATATACAGTAGTTGGGCCCACCCTGACCAACGCTGAGGGTATCTGTTTTAACACTTATTTTAATAGTGCACTTCACTCACCTTTCTATTTTAGTCCTGATGAAGCGCCAATGACCCTTGTGGCAGGCTAGGCGCGAAACATGTCGACTTATTACATCCAGGCACAGTGTGCCCGCTGGGGTAATACTTTACCCACAGGGTTGATTTGAATTTACCTTCTTACAAACAACCTCCGGACATTTTTTATTCATGTTGCACACATCTCTTTTACTCACTAATAGGACCCACACACCCGCAGGCACCATCCGGCATTTGCTAAAAAGAACTCCGACAAAGCAACCCTTCGGGGGACCCGCAGGGGATTGCAGCGCCGGCCCTGCGAGGAGCAAATGCCCGATGCTGAAGCATGACATCCTTCGGGATGTGTGAGGGCAACAGGAGGCAAGACTTGTTCTTTTCCCCCTCCTATTGATGGGTCCTCTTTAACCTAGGTGTTCTCTCTTTCTTTCCTTTTTTCTTTTTTTTGGCGTTTGGGTAATATTTGGACCCCGCCTGAGGAACAGTGTCTTTTTTTGGTTTGACATTAAAGTTAGATATAACCTTACTCTCTAAAGTGGTAGCTTGGTCGAGCGGTAAGGCAGTATCAGAGGACAATGTAAAGCATTTGTTGTACACACCCAGCCAGCAAATGGTCTCACACACTCAAAAACTGAACTCTAGGCCAATGGTTTTGTATATAAAAATATATAGTTGTTTTATTTTAGAACCACATGTAGGTATCAAAATACTTTCTCAGAATTAAATGCTCTAGTTGAATACTTTCAATAAGCAATAGACTTTTAAATGCAATAGTTACAGTTGTTGCAATAGGCTACACAAGTTAAACACAATTATAACATTGAGCTCAATGGGAATCTTTAAGTAAATGCAATATCAATTACTTTGCATAGGTTTTTCTTACTCAAGGCTGGATCCTGGCTTCAGCCCTGGTGCATCTCCTGTAAACAGTTGAAAGAAATCGTTTTTGTTACACAGGCAATTTTTAAGGAATATTTGCATGTTTCAAAAATCGACAGAAGAATTTCTGGCAAAAACCAGGCAATGTTATCCTATGGAGGAAAGTTTGGTTATCGGAAAATCGCAGTTGTAATTAATTTTCAGGGTCAGTGCTGGGCACCAAGATCCAGCACTGGGATCTCCTCTGGTAACAGGTGAGTAATTTCGTTTTCGTTGATCGGGTGATTTTTAGTGAATATTTTAAAGTTTCAAAACTCGACACTTCGAAGAATTTCCAAGTGAAAGCCAGTCAATGTTACCCTATGGAGAGAAAGTGAGTTATCGGCTTTCAGGTAAGTACTCGACTGGCAGAGTTTAGGTTCTGGGGTTAGACTCAGGGGTCTCCCAGGGTCAGGTAGGTACAGAGCACAGTGGCACAGGGGCAGCCGGATGCAGAGAGAGCAGGCCCAATGTTAGCCTATGGCAGGCAGGGGGCCTCGCGGCTGTGGGAGCTGAACTCCTGGTCACTTACACAGGGCAAGTGGGGAAGTAGAATAGGACAGATGCTGCACTTCCAGGGGCACTCGGGCGGCTGGGTGCAGGGTGTTTTTGGGCCGTCGGGCGCCCAAAGTATTTCAATGGAAAAGCTGTAGGATGAACAAAGGCTGCAAGCTCGGGGACGGAGATTCTTCAGGTGCGACCACCACCTCGAGAGGTAAGTTGGGAAGCTGTAGGTTAGGTAGGCACCCAGGAGCTGGGCATAGGGGGCCGCAGGGCGCCAGGTGCAGGGGTGTCTTTTGGCGTCGAGAAATCGTACCCTCTACTGATCGCGTTTGGGGGGGGGTCCCTGGAGTTGAGGCTGCAGGCGTTGTCAGGAGCGTCGAGGAGGGTCCTTGGGTGCTGGATTCTTGGTCACAGTCACCGGGGGGACGTCCTCATGGTCTTTGTTCACTCAGGCACAGGCCGGGCTCGGGCTGCTTGTGGGAGTCCCAGTCTTTAGATGAGCAAGGCAGTCAGGTCCTCTGGGGTTTTCGAGGTTGCTGACCACTGGAGACGCCTGGGTTTAGCAGGAGCAGGTTCGAGGGTCGACAGGCCGGTAGGGCTGGGGCCAAGTCAGTTGGTGTCGTCCTCTTGTTAGCAGCTGCATGGCAGGTCTTCTTTCTTCTTGTTCTTCTTCTTGTTTCGGAATCGAGATCTGAGGAAGGAAGGTTCAGGGTGCCCCTAAATACTAAATTTAGGGGCGTTACAGGTAGGGAAAGGTCAGGGACAAATGGGTCCCTTTCCTGGGGTGAGTACACCCCCTATCCTGCCACTCTCCAGTGGGAGGGGGGCAGGAGCCTAGTCCTGATTGGGTAGGGCTCCCCATCCTCAAGATGGCGAGAGCCCGGAGTCGTGCTTCACCTCGCCTCCCCCACCTGAGGGGTGGGGTTGGCAGAGGCCGGCACACCCTGTTAACTCCCTTGGGTTTTCCCGCCAGAGTGGGTGTCTGAACCGGTGGGGACCAGTTGCTGAGTACAGCAAGTGGTCTGGGGAGGCTCACAAAGGAGGCATGCCTTTGAAGCTTCCCCTGCCCATCATGGGGGAGGAGGCTTGGCACCCCGCCCCAGGATGTGCATTATTGCTGGCCAACGATGGCGGATGGCTCAGGGGGCCAGCAACCTGTCTGCTGGGTGGCAGCCTATGCAGCCTCTCAGTCAGGACATGGGTTGTTGGTTAGTTTTAGGGGGCAACTCTAAGTTGCCCTCTGTTGTGCATTTTACATTAAATTCTACACTGGCATCAGTGTGGGTTTAATGTTCATAATGACAACCTCCCAGCACCATATACTCTTAATGGCAGCAACAGTGCCCGGGAATGGACCTGGGTACTGTAGGGGTACAGGGCTCATGCACCTGTACACACACCACAGGCATAGTGTGCCAAGCTAGAGGGGTGACTGAGATATGCCAGGGCAGTGTGTTTGTGGGCATGGCACACAGGGATGTGTGCCATGTCGACTCTCTGTTTTGTTCTGCACCAAGACACTCAGCCTGCAAGGCAGTGTGTGTGTGTCAGGGTACAGGGCCTCTAAGGGTGGCACAATAAGTGCTGCAGCCCTTAGGGGCCTCCTCTGGTCACAGGGCCCTGAGTACCTAGGGTACCATTTACCAGGGGCTGACATGTGGCCAGAGATGCCCAATTGGGTTTAGGTTTCAATAAAGTTTTAGGGAAGGAACACAGGCCCTGGGCACCTGATTGGCAGGAGCCCAGGGCACGCTCAATCAAAGTACATCAGCAATTCAGCAAAAAGTGGGGGCATACCATGCAAGAAAGATGTCACTTTCTCACAGCCATTGACACGTGGGGGCAGATTTACAAGCCCCTTCCGCCTCTTTGCGCCGCCATTGCATCACAGGCGTAAGGAGTGACGCAGTGTAGCGGAAATAGGCCACAAAATGCATTGCTGGAGTTGCGTCGTGCTTGCGACACGACTCCAGCAATGCGTGACTTTTTCCCCAACAGATGCGTCAGAATTTCTGACGCATCTGTCAATCCTTCTGCCATGTTGCGCCGTATTGTAAATACGGCGCATCCATGGTGGCGCAAGCATTTTTTAGGGTGGCGCAAGGAAAAGTACGCATCTCTATAGATGCGTCACTTTCTTGTAAATCTGCCCCATGGTTTGCACGAGCACTCACTAACGTGTTCTATTGGCCACGCCGGGCCACAAACATCCACTTGAGCACCTACTCCAACAGCTGCACCTGCTTCTTCTGCAATGTGCAGACATGGCTATGAAAGCCTCTTCCACACCAATGGTGGTGCTTCGCCTCGTCGCATCACTCACCACTTACCTGCTCTTGTCTCCTGTGACGATTTCCTGATAACAACTTTTTCCTCCCTCCACATGATGCAAATGTTATGGTTGTTCGCATTAGAATGCTATTGTTGGTGTTACGGAGGCTTGTAAAGAGACACTATGGGCCATATGTAGATAAATTATATTTACCGATTCATAAATACCGAATTTTACCGATTCGGTATTTATGAATCGGTAAATAGTATGTAGGTAAACAATCGGTAATTATTACCGATTCGGTAAATATCGGTATTTATGAATAGGTATTTACCGAATCGGTAATAATGCATCCCTTCCCATTCATTCCTATGGGCCTGGAGGCCCATAGGAATGAATGGGAAGCCATTTACTATTACCGATTCGGTAAATACCGAATCGGTAATAGGGGAAGCATAATCATAGGTGGCAGGGTGTCACATTGACACCCTGTTACACCCCTAATTCGTGCATGTGTGCACATGTGGCGCACATACATGCCCTAAGGGCATGTATGTCTGCCACATGGCACTTTTAAAGCAGCCAAATTTAGCTTTTTGTAAGGTATTCGTTATTTAACATCAACCTGTAGTTGGTGTTAAATACCGAATCCTTACTACTGAAATTCACTCACTTGAGTGCTCCCTACATATGATTTAAGGATTTGGTAATTTACCGAATCTGTATTTTACCGATTCGGTATTTTACCGATCCCTTACCGAATCGGTAAATTACCGAATCCTTAAATCATGCCTCCTACATCTCAAATGCCTAAATACCGGTCGGTAACGGGATATTTACCGAATTTCGGCCGTTACCGACAGGTATTTAGCTACCTACATGAGGCCCTATGTGATTTATGGCATTATTACACTAGCGCGAGCGCACAGAGACTTACAATATAAAGGGACATGAAACTCTATCGCTAGAGTACAGAAAGATGAACTTCGAAGTTCAGAGGTTTAGTGTATACGTTTGGAACTGTATCAAACATTGTCAAAGGACTTACATGATTATTCTGCAACTTGTGATGTCATGATGTATCCAATGTTTCCTTGCTAATGATGATAATTCAACAGAGTGTTCCATGATATGGCAGACACTTGAACCACTGCAGATGTTCCTAGTCACTTGTCACAATGCATGTTGCATACTCCATGAACCCCTCAAGCATAATAATCCATCCTAAGAACAGGGTGTAGTTTCTAGGTGATACTCTGTGTATTTAAGACCTATGTGTAATATGAGAACATTTGAGTACATTCTCTATATTCCAAAAGTGTACCAAATAAGTCCCCGAGTGGACCTGTATCCTTTAAATTGGGACCATAGTATCCCACACATACAACATCCCCAGACCAACTCTAATTTCTGCTGTCACCCATCTTCCTCTTCCATCTGCCTCCGACCATAATATCTGTATCCTTCCTGGTTGAGCAACTAAAATGGCCACCCATTTTGTCCCACTTAATGAGTTGTGCTTGTCATTTCCCGAACCCATTTCTGCCCAGAAGTCATATATTTTAGTGCTTTCTCTGGCAAATGTGTTTCCTGCAGCATCATTGCATCTTCTCTCTGTTCTTTCAGCCGCTGCATGAGAAGCCTCTGCTTTTTTTTTTTTTTTTGAAAAACCTTTATTTTATATCAGTGACACAGCTATTCAGCCGACATCCCGGAGGTACGGCAGCTTTAGAGGTTCAACACATGCTTGCGTCCACATTTCACTGACAGGAGAGCCAAAGGTTCTATTTTGCATAAACATAAATACAACCCTAAACACAAGCAAGGCGAAAGGTACTGTAAGCACCAAGAGAGGTTCCCATCAGGGGGGACGAGCCCCATCACGTCCAACAGGCACTGATCTATAGTAAGGGAAAGGAGGGAAAGGCAGAGACTCTAGAAACAATCACATATCAGCGGGAAAGTCAAAGCCGGAAAAGGACTAAGGGGAAAGTTGCTCCTCAGGCGGATCCGGGTCAGGGGGCAGGCATATGTCCCCTCTGTACTGGTTCCATGGCCCCCACACAGCATGCCATTTCCGAGGGCGCCCCCGAGCACAATACACTGTCTTCTCCCTAAACATGCTCCAGTCCATGTTTTCCATCCACGCTGTCAATGTGGGCGGCCTATTGGAGCCCCACAGCCGAGCGATATCGCACTTGGCTACCATGTTCCCCAGGGTCACCCACTGAGTCTGTGCCGCGTTGTGGTCAGTAGGACTCCAGACATTCAGGAGACAACATCGCGCCTCAGGCTGCATAACAATTCCTATCACCTCTCCCATCACCTCATGGACTTGCCTCCAGAACTCCATAATCGCACCGCATTCCCAAATAATATGGAGGAAGGTACCCACCATACCACAGCCTCTCTTACATAGGCCCTCCTCAGAGAAACCCATGTGAACCAACCTGGGCCCCGTCACGTAGACCCTATGGAGTATTTTAAGCTGTACCATCCGCAGGCGCGCGGGGATAGCGACCTCTTTGGGAGAAGAAACTGCGTACTGCCAATCCTCATCATCTAGTTCAAGGCCGTCCCTTATCTATTGGGCGCGCAACCCTAGGAGAAGATCCGCCCGAACATTAATAAGCTTCTTATAAATGAGCGAAATCGTGCTGTCTGGCATGTGACCATCCAGGATCCGATCCTCCAACGGAGAGGACTCGGGCACCTTCTCCCCCTCCACAAGGACTGACCACAAGGCGTGGCGCACTTGTGCATATCGAAAGAACTCCGTGCTCCCCAGCTCGTATTCCTTCTGCAGCACCTCGAACGACTTTATCTTACCCTTAACCAAAAGGTCTCCAACCCTGGATATGCCGATCAAATCCCATTTCTCGAACCCTTTTGTGCGCCAAAGCTTCCCCAGAATCTCGGAGTCAAACAGAGGGGTGGCAAGGGTAAGCTTACCCTTCCAGCCCAGCGAGTCCGTCGCCACCTTCCACACATGGACGGCCACTCTGGTGGGCCCCGTGAGGGTGAGGTCCGACGATTTCGAATACAACGCTCTGTGGTAATTACCCCCACGGAGCAACCAGCGGTCCATGGCGAAGCCAGGGTTGAGCGCCGGACCATAGACACCATGGTTAATCGCGCTCAACTGGGTGGCCCAGTAATAACGTCGAATGTCTGGAAGCGCGATACCACCGTCGTACCACGGAAGCGTCAACTTAGCGACTGCGATACGCGGACGCCCGTCCCATAAGAGCGCGCGCTGGTGGCTTTCGATCTCACGGAAATAGCTGGCCGGGACCAGGTCAAGAGTATTCTGCAGGGCATAGAGGAAACGGGGAAGGGACATCATTTTAAACAGTGCAGCGCGGCCAAGGAGGGAGAGCGGCAATCGCCGCCAGCCCGCCACATCCCGCCGCAGGCGCGCCAAGGGAGGGAGCAAGTTCTTCTCGTAGCGCAAGATGGGGTCGGTGGAAATATAGATCCCCAAATACAAAAAGCCCTGCTGGGCTATCTGGATCGAACAGTGACGCGGAACAGGCGGGACATCCCCACACAGGACATACAAGTGTGACTTCCCCCAATTAATGACTAGGCCCGAGTTTCTACCGAAAGATGTCAAGACGTCACAAACCACTATCAGAGATTTCTTAGGCGAGGCAAGATATAACAGAATGTCGTCAGCGTAGAGTGAAATACGGTCTTCGTGGTCAGGCGACCAGCGAAGCCCACGTATATCCGGGTGCCACCGTATCCACGCCGCCAACGGCTCAAGAGCAAGGGCAAACAGCAACGGCGACAGGGGGCAACCCTGCCGGGTGCCTCTCCCGAGCTCGAAAGGTGCCGACGCCCGCCCGTTCACCACGACGCTTGCAAGAGGCCCCTCATAGAGCAGCCTCACCCACCCCACGAATCCAGGCCCGAAGCCGAATTTGGCCAGCACCGCCCACAAGTATGCCCACTCTACCGTGTCAAAGGCCATCGTGGCGTCGAGGGACGCCACAATAGCCGGCTCTCGTATCGTACCCGTCCTGGCAATCACTCCGTGGAGGCGTCTAAGGTTTAGTGAAGTGTTACGGTGCGGGATAAAGCCCGACTGATCCGGGTGGATCAAGTCGCCAAGTACCCGGACCAGGCGGTTCGCGAGAATCTTGGCAAGGATTTTCGGCTCGGCGTTGAGGAGCGAGATCGGCCGATAGGAACCACACCTATCCCGGGGCTTTCCGTCTTTATGTATTACCACGATCGTCGCCAGTCGTTGATCGAGCGGAAGAAACCCGTTCCTCCGCGCCTCCACGAACATGGCGGTCAAGTGAGGAGCAAACTTATCCGGACAAAGCTTGTACAGCTCTATCGGTAGACCATTTGGGCCCGAAGCCTTGCCGGAGCGCAACGCACGGATAGCACCTGCCACTTCATCTACAGTGATATCACCATCGAGGTCTTCCCTATCAATGGCGGAAAGGCAGGGCAGAGCGATGTCACGCAGAAGATCACACGAGTCCTCAGTCGATCTATCCGAGACCGAGGCGTATACCGTACGAAAATAGTCTGAGAAACACCGGACTATACCGTCGGGATCAGTGACAACCTCTCCCCCATCCGTCAACAACTCCGGCACCACACGATTAACACGCTCCTTTTTGTCCAGCCATGCCAGCAATTTCCCGGCCTTATCACCAACATCATACAACCGCCCCTGCTGCTCCCTGTGAAGGGTCTTGGCGGCATTTGTCACCAGATCCCTATACTCCAATTGCTTCAGGCTCAAATTGTGCAGCGTGGACGTCTCAACATCCCCTTCCAAGGCCAACTCTAAAGCCGCTATCTCGTCCTCCACTTGTATCACCTCGGCGTCCCTCCGCCGCTTGGCGGCCACTACCAGGGACAAGGCTTCTCCTCTGAGTACAGCCTTAGAAGCTTCCCACAAGGACACCGCGGAGTCAACTGAGCCCTGGTTTTCTCGAAAATAGTGGTCAACTGTCTTCAGCAACGCGCTGCGCAGCTTGGGGTCCCGAAAGCACCAGGGGTTAACGGGAGCCACCCTGCCCCCCGCCACCCGGCCTATGTCCAGACGTGCCCACACCGGTGAATGATCTGATATGCCCCGTGCCATGTGCCTAACCTCAGTTACCAAAGAGGCGTGTGCCGCCAGAGTGAGCAGATAATCAATCCGGGAGAGACTCCCGTGGGCCCCGGAGTGGAAGGTGTATTGTCGCTGAGTGGGGTGCCGCAGCCTCCAACAATCTACCAGGCCAAAAGTATCAATAAAGTCGGGAAGCCACTTCTGAGCCCCCCCGGTGTCTCTGGGCGGGTACCTATCTAGCATTCCAGAACCAACCGCATTGAAGTCCCCTCCCACCACTAGCATCCCTTCGGGGAGTTCCAACAAGGCCTTGCCCAGATCAGCAAATGTGGAGGCCTGCAAGGCAGGAGGGACATAAACAGAAACCAAAACCAACGTTCTGCCCTCCCACCTCCCCGACACGGCCACAAAGCGCCCCCTATCATCAGCAATGGTGGAGTCAACCTCAAATGGTAGGGAAGCTCTGACAAGTATGCCCGCACCCCTGGATCCCGAGGAAAACCCCGAGTGAGCAATGAATTTGGAGCCCTTTCTGTTAAGTGCATAACACATATTCCCTATAAGGTGGGTCTCCTGCAAGAGGACCACATCTGGCAAGGTCCGTTTCAAAAATTGCAGGACTATCCCCCGTTTTATACGGTCCCCTAAGCCATTAACATTCCAGCTGAGTACGTTTAAGCCCCTATCCCCCATCCCTGAACACAAAGAGACCTCCCCCCCCCCCCAGAGAACCACAATCGGACAGTTCTGACAGTCATTGCTACGCCTTGCAAGAAAAAACAACAACCCCAAACAACAACCCCAACATCCTGAAACCCCCCCCCCACCCTGCACCCCTGCATCAGCTTACTAAGCCCCCCCAACTTGCAGTGTGCCTGTCGCCCTACCAAAAACAAATCTACAAAAAGCACCCCAAGGGAGGAAAGAGCCCCTATTTCCCCCCCGCCGCCCTCCCATTACTGCAATAAGGTGCGAGTCACTGTCCAGGGCCGAATCGAAGCAGGCCAGCACCGAAGGTATCACTTCTGTCCATCCCGGTCGCCTTCCACCCCATCCACGCTGTCCCGGCCGGGCTGTCGCCGAGGGAGTGCATCCAGCCAGTCCCCTGCCATGTCCGGCGATTCGAAGAAGAAAGTCCGATCCTCATATACCACACGCAGCTTAGCGGGGAAAAGCATGGCATACTTCAGGTCCATATCCCTAAGCCGCCGCTTCACCCCCAGGAAAGTTTGCCTCTGTTTCTGCACCATCTGGGTAAAATCAGGGTAAAAGCTCACAGAGGCATTTTGAAAAGGCACCGGGCCTGTCACCCTCGATGCTTGCAGGATAGCGTCCCGATCTCGAAAGTGGAAGATCCGGGCGACAATCGGCCGCGGGGGGGCTCCCACCTTAGGCCGTCCGCCAGGCACTCGGTGAGCCCGCTCCACCGCGAAAAACTTGCCGAGGCCCTTTGGCGCAAGATGATTCACCACCAGGTCCTCGACGAGGAGGTCCACGGAGAGCTCCTCCGAAGTTTCCGGGACCCCAATAATGCGCACATTATTGCGCCGGGCCCGACCTTCAAAGTCATTCGCGGTTCGTAGCTTGCGGACCTCAGCCTGGAGTTCCGAAACATCGTCCGCGAGGCCAGTAGTCTTGAGGTCCAGGGACTTGACCCGCTCATTGGTTTTTCCCAGGTCCGCGCGAATCAAGTTGACATCGACCAAAATCATGTTCACCTTGTGCGCCAGGGTCTCGAACTGTCGCCCAATCGAAGATTGCATCCCATCTATCGCCCCCTTGATATCCTGCAATGATAACTCCGAGGCTGGGGATGAATCGGCCTTCTGTGCTTCCAGCGACTGTCCCGATCCACCAGGCGACTCCTGCTGGGCATAGCGATCCATATTGTTGGATTGGATATAGCCTCCCCGCCTGGTAGTCTTAGACTTCGACCTGTCTGCCTCCGATTTGGTCGACATCTCGGACAGCAGGACGGTCAGTCGCAAGAGGACGTCCCTGACTCAGGTAGAGGAGACAGGTACGACTAGGTCTTCAACAGCCAGTCAGGACCGGGTGGAGGTCTTCCAGACAACAGAGGATCTGTATGACGCACTCCCAACCCGGAGCAAACAAAGGGCGAGAAAGCGAAAGTGAAAGTGCCACGGCATCCGTCCATCAGTTCACACCTCCCAAGGCCGCTGTTGTTCAATTAGTGGCCGGGCATCCTGCCAACGCAAGCCCCTGGCATCCTTCGGAGGTAGGCCGCAATCTTCCGCCGTGCACAACTTCGGTCCCCGGTGGGCGATCTTGGCCCGGACAACGTCAATCGCCCCAGCTGTGACTCATCTGCAGGATTCCGTGCATGAAAATCAGGATTTAGGACAGGATGAGTGCCGGAGGGCGCGAGGGTAGCGGGAGCTCAAGGCTCACGCGGCCATCTTTGTCAAGCGCTAAGCTCCTCCTCGCCTCTGCTTTTTTTAACCTTCATTCTATTCATGTTCCACATCAAGAGTTTAAAGGTATTATTACTCATACACATATATATTTATATATATATATATATCCACACAGAAAACCTCTGAGCCAAGGCCCAGTTCCTTAGATACACACTCCAGAGGCCGTATTATAGAAAGTGACATGGGGTCGCAACGGTCATATGTGCCTGCTTTGTGCATCTCGGGGCACTTTGGTATTCCTTATAGGGCCGCAGAGGCTTGTGCAGCCCTTTCTGTAATACAGATAGTGCTGTCACACACACAGCACCAGAGCTATCACCAGAGAGTGTTCCCTCATTTGAATGGGGGTGTGGCCCCATGCTAAAGAGGTAATCCCTTGGCCTTTACGCTGGCGCCATATTATAGATGCAGACACATATGCAAAGAACCTGTCAGAAGGTGCACTGACAGTGCGCTCTCTGATAGCAGCCCTCTGGAGGGACAACAGGGGTGCTATGGACCCCCAGACATCTCTTTGCAGGAGGGTTTAGTCAATCACTGCACCCACCTGCAAGGGGAGCTCTAATTCCCCTTAAAAGTGCAGGCATTTTCCGCCTGCACAGTGAAACACAGAGTGAGTACTTCAAAGCCACTACGTATTTCTCTTAAATGTGCTGCCCCCAGGGCAGCATGACTTCAGGGCTGCTCTGGAGGCACCACATTCAATATAATACAATGTATTGTCCTTGTTTGCTCACGGCCCACCCTTTGGAAGGTATGCCCAGTGCAAAGAAAGAGAGCATGCTGTATTCTGCAATATGACCCCCAGGGCGGAATCCAAGCAACAGCCAGGCGGTCTCTCTGTACTGCTGCTACTGCGGTCTCTGTGTGATACTAGCTGCCCGTTGAGCAAGGCGTTGGCTTATGCGATCCTGTCTCTGCGTCTCGTCTTCTCCCTCAGCCACAGCAGTGCAGCCTCTACCGGTAAGGTATTTGGTGGTATATTTCATGGAAAAAAGCTTAAGGTGGGAGAGGGGGATTTATAGAATCAGTGTGTTTTACGGCATAGCTCAATTAGGGAGAAGAGGCCTACCCGCGGGCAAGCTTCATCTCGCTGTCATGTTCCCCGCTGACCTCAATTGCTGGATGTTTTATCTTCTTGTCATCAAGTTAAGCTAGTATCACTCCAACTCCTTTGTCTATTGCATCCATATGTACAATTAAAGGTTTGCTGTAGTTTAGAGCCTTAAGTACAGGTGCATTACTTAGTGCTCTCTTCAGTTCCTCAAAAGCTTTCTGGCTGTCCTCAGTTCAAATCACTTTTTTGTGCTGCTTCTTGGATATCAAAAAATCCATGAAAAGGCCTCTATGGTCCCATGGAAAGCTACAAAGTTTGTTTAGTAACCAGTGAGTCCTAAAAAGGTGTAGTTGACACCTCCCACTATAGGACAAGCAAATCTTCCATTTACACACCTGATGCCCAAGGTAGACTTCAGTAAAATGCCCCGCTTGGCCCTTGGCTGCCTTGATGGCCAGGTTGCCCCATTTATGATTACCAAAACCTTCTCTAGGTGCGTCAATGGTAGCCCTATGAATTCCTGAACACTGTAATGACATCCAGGTAGACCACATAGACCTCTTGTAACTGTAACCCTTATATATTGGGGTTCATCAGGTGCTGAAAAGTGTTGGGGCATTTTTTAATCCAAAGGGCATTACCTTAAATTGAAATAAGCCCTCTGGCATAGAAAATGAGCCAATACAATATGCTAATAGTCACTGGCCTGATCGAAGGTGCTTAAGTGTTTTTTAGCACTCAGTCAGTCTACAAGCTCTTCATCTTTGGGTATCAGATATGTATCTGTCATGGTGATGTTGCTGAGGTCAATGTGGTCCACACAAAAGTGTATTTCTGTGGAACCATGCTTGGACACCAGCACTACTAGACTGGCACATATGCTACAAGATCACTCAATCACCCCTAAATCCAACATCCCGGCCACCTCCATCTTCATGCATTCCTTGACTCAGTCCAACATGCAGTACATACTATGTTCTCTGTCAATATCATGAACACAGATTGGTGTTAACCCTGGAGTTAGTGAGAACAGGTAGGAAACATCATTCTACAACTACTCTAGATGATTTTCTCTGCTGCAGAGACATCATCTTAGGGCAGGGGTCTTCAAAGTGTGGGGCGCGACCCCCAGGGGGGCCGTGAAGTGATGGAAAGGGGGTCGCGCATTCCCGGTCACACTTCTGCCCAGGCCCATCGAACAACAAGGGATTTAGCTCCCCTCCTTCCCCGTAGTGTGTCTCAGCTCGAGCTGCTGTGGGCTCCGCTGGGCTGTGTCTGCAGTCTTATCTCCAGCACAGCCCGGCACGCCTGAGTTTTTCACAGGTCGTTATAGACCATTTGCATGTTTACATACCTTTTGCAAACTGGTTACTGAGGCTTAGTTTTTTTTTCTAGTTCCAGTACCCCCTGGGCCCCAACTCTGCCTTTTCCTTACATTTGTATTTTACATTTACTGCAGTAGTGTGTTAGAATGCATTTCATGAAAAGAAATATAAAGTAGGGTTGCAAGAAGAAAAGAGCCTGCAAAGGCCTCCTCTTGAAATTAATGGGATTGTAAATAAAACCATATGCATTCATTCGTAATGTGACTTTTCTGTCTTTGTTCCCTTTAATTATCAGTAATGGATCATTGAGGCAGCCCTAGAGCACAATTAAAAGTGCTTTCTATTTATATTTGTTGTTCCAAGTACGCACAGATGAGTGCTGAAATATACAGCTTTAGGTGACTGCTTATTTTTGTACCGTTTGGGACATCAAAATAATGAGCAGGCAACCCTAACCATAGGACTGGAAGTGTGTTGCAGGATCAGCATATTATCTATTTCCTCCATCCTCGATCCCCGATTAATGTCACAATAGCAATAGTTTAACTTCTATCTTTAAACCCTACGCTGCCGTCAATAATATGCTGAATTACTTTAAGTGTCTGGGAATGCACCCTGCATTCAGAGAACTCACTTCTCATTCTCGCACTTCACTTTCACCCTCACCCTGTACTCACAGTGATCACAATGCACTCACACTGATCACCATGCACTCACATCATTCACCCTCTCACACTGCACTCACAGTGATCACTGTGCAAACACAATGCACTTACGTTGTTCACCCTGTACCTCAGCCTGCAGTCACACTACTCATCTGCACTCATGTGACACCTCATTCACCTGCCCCCTCACTGCTCAATTTGCAACTCGCTCAAACAAGCCCATAATTAACCATGCATTCATTCGTCCCACTCTGCACTTACACCCGCACCCAAATTCATATGGTCACCTCACTCACCCTGCAGTCACTCCTCTTTCCCTACTCTCACACTGTTGCATCGCTCACCGTGCACCCACATGGGCACTCTTCTCATCCACAGAGTGCAGAGGGTTAATGTGCCTGCTACAAAGAACATGTACTATGCAGATCACAGAACCGAGTGTGAGTAAACTATGAGTAGCACTATAAAAAAAATGTTTGTCAGAAAGGTGCTACAGAGAGATGAGGTGCTTTGTTGGTGAGTGGTAGTGAGGGAATTTATGGAAAAGGAGGAAATGGGGGATGGGGCACCAAAAAAGACTGTTGCGCCGTGTGTGACCAGCGCTATGGCCAGCCCTGCCTGTGAGTGTAGGCCTCCCGCGAAGTTTGGGTCTAGTGACTCCCCTGCTTCTGCCTATTACTATTATTATTTACATTTGTAGTGCGCTACTGTTACCAAAAGGTGTGCTGGGGCTAATAGCCATCTGTAGCCTGAAGGCAAATGAGAAATATACAGAAGGGGAAGAAGAACCAGCCAAATGGGGTGACCTACAGAGCATAGAGCCAGGTTTTTATATCTTCCTAAAGGATAATAGATTCTTGGTGGAGCGAAGCAAAGAAGGGTGCACGTTCCATAACTGTGTGCCCTGCACCAAAACAGCAAGACAGACAATTCATGCCTTCCTGAATTAGGGAACAATAGCAGAGTGGCACAGGCCAAGAGGAGCATACAGGTCCAACCTGTTTGCTCGGTGAGGAGAGATGAGAGGATGAGAAAGGACAGCAAGGGAGTGAGAGAATTTGATTGAAGAGGTCAAGGATGAGGAGAAATGTGAAGTGCTGAAGGTAAGTGCAGACACGCAAGAAGTGAGTGTGAGGGAAAGTTGAGGGCACAGAGGAGGGCTACTGTCAAACTATGAGAGAAGATAGCTGAGAGATGATCTGTGACCTAAAAAGTAATTTGATGCGACAGGGGTGAGGGACAGCAGCGATAGGGGAAGAGAGGGAGTACTGGGATGGGTGCTGAGCAGTGATTAATTTGTAATAAAACATGTGCCAGGGCCCTCACCAGTAGGCCACTGCAACTTTAACCACCCACCCATTGCCTGGCCTGTGCCGCCAATGACAATACCTATGCAACTACCAACCATAACACTGTACAAGTGTGACTATTTCAAGCCCCCAAAGCTATAAGAATGGCATGGATGTCAGGAGTTTATCGTTTTTAATGTATATTGAATTAATAAACAGCTGTTCTGCTCATCTCTAAATACACAGACAGAGCCACAATGTGGCAGACGGTCATAGTGCCAGTGTGCACAATTAGGTGCCAGTGCGGAGCACCGGAAACCACCTGCTCAAATTAAGCACTGGTGCTGAGGTAACAGGGGAGAGGGACATTGGTTCAAGAAGGTGTGAAAAAACAAAGGAGAGATGTGAAAGATGAATGGGGGGGACTGGAGAGGTGTAAGATACAAATAGACAACAATTTGAATGGAGAGACTTGAGGTGAATGAGAAGTGCAGATGGGCACGGGAGGTGAAGGGGCCAGAGAGGCCATGAGATAAATGCGAGAAACTTTTAGAGATGAGGGCAGTGAAAAGACAGAATGGCAAGAGGTGATTAAGGGTGAAGTGGCAAGTTGAATGGGGAGAGTACAGAAGTTGTAAAAAGGGGTGAAAGAAAATGGCCTGCAAAGTGAGAGAGGGATCCGGGATTAGGAGAGGAGAGGCGAGGAGAGAGGGATGAAAGGGAGGGGTGAGAGGAAAGCGGCATGGGTAAATTGCTTAACTCTGCACAAGACCGCCAGGGTTTTAAGGGACCCCTGCTGCTCCCGGCCAGGGCCAGGTGAGCTTCTAATGTGGCAGCATGTATTCCTGCAGAGTGGAAGGCCAATCACAAAGGTTGACTAGACATCTTTCTGATGTTAATTGCTGTATTTTGGTTATAAACTGGTACTGGTGGGGTGAAATCTTTCCTCAGTGTTACTGTGTGCAAAAAATTTCAAAATAATGAAGCAATTCTATCCCAAAATAACACAGCATCACATAACATTATTTAAATTTTCTTCCCACACAATTTAGTCAAGCCTGTCGTGTAATTTGGTCCTCACCTGCCTCGTAATTCCAGAAGCTCTGCCTACAGGTTTAGAAATGTTTGTCAGGAGGGGGTCCTTACTACTGAAAATGTTGACAGGGGGGTCTCGGCACCCAATAGTTTGAAGACCTCTGCCTTAGGGCCAAGCTGTACAACTTTCATACATCCATCTCTCATATCATTACCCACTAAGTGGTTTATATCTGACAACTTCTGCACTACCTGATATGGTCAACACCACTTTTCCTTCAGAGCTGTTGGACAAATGGCCATTAGCACCAACACCTTCCGACTTTCCCAGTACCCAGTCAGCATCACTTCATGGCCAAACCATTCCTTCATCATCTTTTGGGTCACCCCAAATGTTTTGCTTTGTCTGACTCATGTATAAGGCAACCAGCTTTCTGAAGCCAATCACATAGTCAACCACATCTTTCTGAGTTGACTCAGGATATTCCTGAATCAAGGTAAGTGGTTCCTTCAATGGGTGTTCAAATAGAAGCTTAAATTGCTGAACCTTACTTCCTTCTGTGGAAACTCCTGGAAAGTGAATAAGAGGCATGGCAAGAAAAGTTCCAACTTCCTCTGTGGGGTCTCTGGTTGAGTTTCTATCGTGCTCTAAAGGGTCTTATTAAAATGCTCTACTGAACCCTCTCAAACTTTGGTTTGGTAATGGTACACTGTGGATATGTGGCAAGTTACACCAGCTTGCTCCCACACCTCTCTTTTGTAAGAGGAGATGAAATCAGTTCTCTGGGCAAAAAACACTGTATTATGAAATCCAACCCTAGATAAGATTCCTAGGCAAGCTCTACCTACCATCTTTGCATTTGTGCTTTTCATATGTACTGCCCCTGGATACCTGGTGGTGTGAACCAACCTCAACCAATATGACCCTTACTGGAACCTTGGTATTTACCCTGTTTGCTACCCTTCAGTTTGGAACTAGTCTGTGGGGAGTTCCTTTTCCTCTGTGGCTTAGAGTCATGCTGCTTCAGCACTCTGTCAACCCTGTTGGTTAACCACTTAGTAGCTAACATTGCAAATCTCTCTGGACCCCTTTCTGTCAGACCTGATAGGTGTTGCGTAAGTGGGGTAGAGCACTCCTACATGAGTCTCTCTTTTAACATCAAGTGGTTAAGGACACACAAATCCTTGGCCTCCATCCCCCTCACGTGTTCATTACAATCATTCAATACCCTATGAATCTAAGTCTCAAATGGTACACTGTTGGCTCTCTTACTATCTTTAAACCTTTGTAGGTCCTGAGTTGGCTTTAGCCCAAATCTCATGATTGATCGGATGGCTGGCTTAGATATAGCTTTCAAAGCCTGAACCTTATAAGCATTCCCAAAACTCACAGACCATTCCAAAATATCTTGCCTACCCAAATACATGTGAACAAGTTCTTTTGGAGCTTTGGTAGGAACCTTCTGAAAGTTAGAAGTAGAATCACTTTTCCCAGATGTAGCTGTCTCCGCTGTCATCCTCTATTTTCGTTTCTCATAAGCTATACTGTTTCCCCACTTCTCCCTCCTTTGCCTGCCTTTCTTTTTCCCTTTTCCCTTTTCACTTTCCCGTTGCTCATGCTCCATCTTTCTCTCCTCATAGGCCCCTTCTTCCAGTGCCTCCCTCCTCTTTTCCTCTAGTTCCTAGAATGCTAATCTGGACTTCCCTATTTCAAACTTTCTGTCTTTCTTCTATTCCTCAGTCTTAGTTTTCTGCAGAGTGAACTGCAAATTCAGAGTCTCAGCTAGACTTAACCCTCCTAAGGGAATTATTCCTGGAGTTGGTTATAATGATCCACTAGATATGTATGGCAGTCATTGTCATCGGAAATAGTTGGAAAGCAGATTTTGGGATACGCTCAAGGATGTATTCAGGGAAAACGTGTGCTAAGGGGCTAAGAGACCTTAGCTCTACAAGGTTCCTCTCATGGTACCCTCCCTAGTTCATGTCCTTGTACCCTCCCCTGAATCGATCATAGTTTCTCCCCCCTCACGTTTCTCTAGCTGGCTTCTAATGTAACTCACAAGGACCTCCCTGTTCTTGCTTCTGGTAACCCTCCAACCTCTATCTAAGCATACAACCCTCAACTGATTAAGAGACAGGGTGTAAAGGTTTACTCCCACCAATCTTGTGTCTGACATTTTGCTGTGTAGGCTTTAAGTACTTACTACTCTGTTGCAATCTGGAACTGGCTGTTGCAGGTTCCCACCATTGCCACCAATTTTGAGGAAAGGGGTCACAGGGCAAGCAGGGGCTACTGGGCCACTGCCGTGGGGGCTAGGGTTGTTTGTCTCTGATGTTCCACAGTACATCCTAATATGTCTCTGCAAACTGGACCAAGTACAACCCCTTCAGCCCTTAACTCTTAGTGATGGCGAGCAGTCACAGGCTTCTCAGGGAGTTTAGTATCAGGGTACAATAAGCTTAGAGCTCAACAGACACGACAACAGTATGTCCAGCCTAGTGCTTATCTTTATAAAAGAGAAAAGCTTTAATAGAGACAGTAAGTTCAAATTTAAATCTCTATACCACACACTACACAAGCTCAGATACTCAGACTCTCAGGTGGAGCGCCACTGTCCTTTGGTGAGGATGTCCCCTCTGCTCTCCTTTTCATTTCCCTTTGGGTTAGGGTAACATGGTGTGTATCTCAGGCACAGGTGCAGCAAGTCCTCCCTCATTTTTGGTGGTATTCATGCTCTCAGTCTCAGAAGCTCACCACAAATCTGAGTCTAAGGTAGGCCACAATCCACACTACAACACTTCACTGTTGATCCTCCCTCCTGGCAGGACGGCATGCCGGGCGTCGGCCCCTGTTTCTATCCTGGGAGCTGATGTGGGAGCATACAATAAAGTCTAGAGGCAGCAGCAGCAGGAGTGCGTTTGTCTTCTCAGTGGTCCTTTTATAGGCCCCGGATCCCACAGGTGTTTGCAGGGTCTCCTCCACATGGATAACTTGAGTCAGTAGTTCAGCTTGTCAGACCTCCTGGGATCAAGGCAGCGGTCAGTCTGCTTTTGGCCCCGGGTCCTAATGGTGACAGTTGAACCACATCAGTTGTTCAAAGGAAGTAGCTTCACTTATAGTGGCATAGTCCAGACAGGCACAGTTGGGGCAAGTGCTGCGAAGCTATCCACTATCCACTAGAAAGTCCAGTCAGAAACATTGCGAGGTGCCACAGGCTTAGCAATTAGTCTACTGTTCAGTTGCACATACTGCTCAGACACACTAGGGACAAGGACCACTGGCAGCAATGGCCATGGACTGCGACAGCAGGTTTTGATAGGGGCATACTTTGGCGGTGCTGCAGGTCCTCCACTTCAGCAGTGGTGACTAGGGCAGAGTTAGGAGCACACTAGCCACACTCTCAAGAGTCGCTGGATGGACCAAGAGCACAGGGGTCAACTGCTCTTGCCCAGACAGCTCTTCTGCAGGGGTGGTTTGCTCCTTCCCTTCCAGGTAGGAATCTCCAGGTGTTCCAGTATCCAGGTAATGTCCCCTCACCTCTAAGAACCTGGGTGTCATGCAGACACAAACTCTGGTTCCCAGTAGTCCTTTGAGTACACTGAGGAGCACCCTAAACTTGGTCAAAGAGAACTTGGAGTTTGAACAACAGGCGGCTCAACAGCTCCCACTCTTATACAGGTATAGCAGACAGGAAATATATATATTCTTTGTTGGCATTTAAATAACCGGTTTGTGTTGGTTATCCTTTCATGTGTTCTTCTCAGGCTGTCTCCCAGAACCAGCCTTTGTCTAGAGTGATGCTTCTCACAGCAAGATCATCTCCAGGTTTGAACACCTAGAACAGAGGCACAAAGAGGTGTAAGCAGTTGACACTTGGCTATTAACAGCCACAGCAAGAGACATCAGTAAGAGAGAGCAAAGACAAACTTCTTCTAACACTCTGAACAACAGGGATTTCAGTGACACTCTTCTGTCTCACTGTTAGAAATGGAGTAATTAGTTATGAGGATGTGAGTCCGTCACAAATAATAAGTCCACAACCTTCCTTCTACTGGGAACCGAGTGACCAATTTTAACACTTGGCAGTCTCAGGGTAGTGATTCAAAGCAATGCAAGTCCTACTTGGGGGAGGTAGTGTGGGCTAATACCCCAGTGAACTGGTATGCAACAAGCAACACTCAATAATTCTTTGTCCAGTCAAGGCTTTTTATTATAAAGAGAAAAAGTACTTTATTATGCACATGGTGCTGAACACTACACATTCATTTGCAAATATCTTCAAGTAGGCAGATGAAAATACCTATGGTACTGCCGTTCTTGTAGTTCATGCTCCTAGAGAGCTCTGGGCCTTAAGACCAAGGTCCCCCCGGACTCCTCACATATGCTAGACATATTATGGGTGTCGTTAACAAAAGACTGGTCTACTGGCTTTATCAGGGTATCCCCACATTAATGAAAAGAAGAAATATATCACACAAAATTATTGCAACACCATTAAAATCATTTTGGATCGTACCATCTTACAATAATCTTTATTAGACGATATAACGTCTCATTGTCAATATAGCATGGTAGGTTCTACATAAGTACAAAAATCTTTCTTCTACTTTTAGCATGCATCCACTGCAGTTTTACGGCCAACCAACAGGTTGGTTGGCCCACCCTCTACAGCCAATGTGCAAATGTACAAGCTCCAGGAGTGCTTGAAACTACACCGACCTTTTCCCAGGGGCATTAACATAACCCCCTTGAAGATGTAGGGCAATCTTTTAAACACAAATTCTGGTGGGATTCTGCATGCCTGCCAACCCTCTAAACACTTACTAAACACATTGGTGGTGCTCCTAACCTTATTAGGGCACCACATAAAAAACACACAGGCACATTTTGATCCCTTGTAATAGCCTATTGGGTGCTCCTCTGCCCCTGCAAGAGAATACTAAATAAGCAGCTTCGCCTCTCCATGAAAATTCTTTTCTGTTCATTTCTATTATGCAGACTTGTGCTGCACTTTTTAGCTTTTCTAAAAGCTGGGTGGCCTCGGTCTTCTAATGGGGCACCCAGGCTGGGCACAATGCTGGGGCTGTGTCGGGCGTCAAATCCTACATGGCCCTGCAGCCTTCCGCAACAGCATAGCTATTGTATGCCAGTGTAGTGCGGCTGTCATCCTCTTCTTTTTTCCTGCCAGTGGTTAGCGTGAATGGGAGCAGCAATGATGAGTGCTTCCTGCTCTCGCCAGTCATCGGCATGGGGACCGGGGGCAGGTACCTTGTGATGCTCCTGTGAGTTGCCTCTCCCCGGAGTTTGTGAGTTTTAGAGCACAGTGACTCTCCATTGCCAGTTTCTGTTCCATGGATGGTGACCACCAGGACAGGTTTCCATTGCATAAGTCTGCAGGTGATGAGGACCCTGGGGACAAAAGTTGCTCCGGGGAGAGAGCCCCATGCACGCCCCCTTCCCACTAAACAAATAGATGAGGTTGTGCCAACCACCAGAGGCTTGGCTCTACCTGCGGATTTGCATAAAAAACAGCAGAGAGCTACTCACTCCATTTTCCTGGACCAGGTTTCTTGTTTTGTTTTCTGCGGGCCCGTTGAGATGATTCCTACAATCTTTGTGTTGTATTGCTCCTGGTGGCCAGCTCTAGGTACCAGGGGCATTTTCTTCAGGCCTCCTTGCCATTAAACCTTATTTCACATTTGGGAGCCCTGTTCCACTGCTACGGATACTAGATATGTCCTCTGTTTGGGCTCCTGGCTGTTGTCTTTGACCGGTGGCTTCTGCAGCAGACCCTTCAAAGTTCACCAGCAGAATACACTCCCTGTGTCACTTGCAGGAAACGTGTGTCAGCAGCAAAATCAGTGCCCTCCCCCTGATGGAGCTAATTTATCTGAAGGATCAATACACTGAAGTTCCAGGGGAACAGCCCAAGATTCACCACTGCATGGCTATCCTCTACTGTTCCTCAGAATGGTTAAGATGATCAGCACCACTGGCCTTGGAGAAAAACTCATAGTCCTTGGGTGCCAGTTGTAGTCGACAAGTTCTTAAGTTCATCCTTGCAGAGGAATCAGGTGGCTTCACCTTCCAGCTGGACATTCCTCAAGCATTGCCACTCACAGGTGCAGAAAGTTCTAAACAGTCTCAATCTTGTTCAGGGCTTTTCAAGTGGTGGTGGAAAGTTCTAGAAGGCAGGCACCTCTTCCCAATCCTACAGTGACACTTCATCACTCCACCCCTGCCCCAACCCTCATACATAGCACTCTGGGACATTACAGCATGGTGGCTTGAGGTGGTCTGTTAAAACGCCTTCCCTGAGATCCTCAGCCCTGTACCCAACTGTCATAGCTGCCTGATCCCTTCCCTCCAAAACTTCAAAGCGGAGCGCCTCTTGTGATTGGCTCTGGAGATATGTCTGTCCTCCTTTGTTTCTGTGGGGGTGACCCTTTTCAGTAAGGTACAATGTGAAATGCAATTTGCACAAGTAGATCCCGTCACCACCTCTTTCTTTCTTAGCAACAAGCCTAAGCATTATCAAATAACTCTGTTGTATGGGGAAGCCTTTGATCTTCCTGCTGGCCAACAGAGTACTCAACCTGGCCCACTAATGGGGACAAAGGTCTGCGACCTAATTATGAACCGAGCCAGAGAATTATGGCAAATCTACAAGTGCCATTGTTGAGATTGATAAATAGGATAGCAATGTGTACCCTGATGTATGTATGCACATTGGTGTCAATACCAATAAATGCAATATCGATGTACAATGCAACTTATGCATGTATAATTACATCAATATCAGTGAATGCAATGTTGATGTACGATGGAACAACAGAATGTATAATAATGTAAACATGATATCAGTGACCGCCATGTTATTCGTACACACACTCACAAATTCGTAACATTGCTGTCGGATTCATCCAAGATGACCTCTCCATCAAACCCAAGTCAGAGAAAGATATATGGTCAGCCAGGCCCTACGACCCAAGTCCAAGCCTACCGATTGACAGGTCACAGGTGGAGTTATACTTAGCCCAAAGACAAACGCGCACCCAGGAAAAAATCTGATCGATCCCACAGATAGGTAGTCACACCACAAACAGGATTGAGAAGACTGGCCCTCATAAGACACGTTTGGCCAAAGGTACGCATTCCCAATATACCACAAAGGTAGATGCCACATGTAGTCAGGAACACTCAGACAATCAGGACATGACATGTACTACGCACGAGGTGATCAAGCGCTCACCACACCGGACATCTGGACACACACACACTGGCCCACACTTGATCTCCCCGAGGTTAAGAGCTGTCTGTGTTCCCCTTATCAGATGGCTGTACTTCTGATCTATGACTATGATGCTTTTCAAGAATGTCAAAGGGTTTTTTTGTACCCACAAAATTTATATATATATGGGGCCAAAACTTTTGTACTCCGAGACTGTCTTCAGATGCACTTCTGTCGATAATCTCCCGTCCGCTGCATAATCAAACCAACTTGTTCCTGTTTTGCCAAATGCCTCTTGCCTTTTCATTTATTTAGGGTAAATTCCTATCCAAGCAACATTTTGGGGGGCAGCCAGGAGAGACTGGTTTATCGACCCCAACTGCTGTCAAAGGAAGGACCCTGGCCCGAATGGATTCACATCCCAGTATGTAGTGTGTGGTAAACTAGGACAAGGGTGTAAGATCACTTTTGCTTTTCCCCTAATCAGCACGCTAGAGAAGGCGAAGGTAGCTACATTGTTATTTGCTTGACCATTGAGCATGACACAACAAGTGCATCCCCGGCAGTTGGTGTGTTATATCGGGTCACTTATTCATTACGCTTGAACCGTTGAGCGATAAAAAAACAGGTACACCCCGGTCCTTGGTGTGTTAAATAGGGTCACCACATGAATCTTATTTTTTAGTTTAGGGACTGTCGGTTTCTTCGTACTCACGGTCCTTGACAGAAGTGATGGGTGGACTTTTTTCGCTTGGACCGCTAGTCGTCAGGCAGTCAGTATGCACAACCTCTGGGTCTGACATCGGGTATAATTCAGACGTTAGGGAAAAATTAAGACCTTGGTGAATGAGGTATAGCTTGTGTTTGGCCAGAGAAGGCTGATAGTCGTCAGCTGCCCCCTTTTTCTCTGCACAAATCGTTGCTATTTTTGGTCCGTTGAGCCGATATTTACAGACCCTTTAGCTCTCTGTGTTACATGGAGCACCCCTCCATAGGCGCTGTAGGCGCTGGGAGAGTACTAAGACTTTTTGGACAAAGTAACCATTTTTTCTGTCAAATCTTTTCTCTTTTAGTCTCTTTTAGATTTTTCCATTTGATACATTATTGATGTTGTGGTGCTGTTGTAATTTTGCATATTGTGCTTCATGGTAAATGTTGTGTCATGTTAGTAAATGTATGCGTTTTATGAAGTAATAACTATTTTTTCCATAAATCAGAATTCCATATTTGCTATTTTACTGCTACTCAACTCATATTGTTCAGAGATAACCATTACACTTTGTTGCAGGTTGTTATCATTTCATTTAATTTGTCATTGTCAAATTTTTAAATGTCTGTCGATGCATCAATTTTTTAGAGCTCGTAACCAGTAGATTGTTTCTGGTACATCCCCGTGTACACAGTTTCCCCCACAATTAGAGTAGAATGTGTAATCATTTAAAATCTCGAGACAATCAAAAGTTAGCAAATTCCTTAAAAAGAGGTCTGTAATCCATCATGGAAACGCCAGTCGACCATTTGCAAGCTAGGTTCCCCACACAGGCCCGGAAGTTAGGAAAACATTGCCGCAAGTGGAACGCCCCTACCAAAGCATACACATTCCCCTGGCATAGCCATTCAATACCAACATCATAAAGCACACAAAGACACACATACAGATCAGATATACAGGTCAGAAGATTGCTAAATGAGAGGTCCTACATAAACTATGGGCCATCTTTTGAGGTGGCCCCCCCTATAAGACTATCCCTGAGTCTGTAAGAGAGGCACCTGCACCTCCCCCATCCATACACCGACAGGGATGTACTCTCACTGTTTCTGGACATCCCAGTCACCCCTCCGCTGGGTTACACCAATCCACCAGTCAAGGAGGCTCCCTCGGGGCAGCAAGCCACCAGTCCCAGGTGGAAAGATTACTAGACTAACCAGTCCAGACAAAGTCAACTCTGTCTCAGTCCATTGCTAGGCTCCCTTAGGGTTAGACCCCCACCCATCGGTTGTGACCCATCAGGTCCGACCAGAATGCTCCTACCAGCCCGACGGGATGCTCTAAGGTCAGAGGGAAGTTTGTGGCCATCCTGGAAACTGATTCCACCAGGGAAGGGGAAGACTGGAGCCCCAGTACTCCAAAATCTGAATCCTAAGGGATGGCTACGTGCTTTACTCCCCAGGGTATGGCCATTGTACGGAGGAAGCATCATGGAGTGATTTTGAGGCCAAGACATTACCTAGAAGAACAGCACGCAGCACTGAGTGAAGGAGGCAGGCCAGGTGGAAAGTAGAGGAGAGGTATGAGATAAGGATAGAAAGAGAGAGAGCCCTCGGCTGGGAAGCCCAGCAGGGAGGGAGTGTAACTACCCCTTGCCTAGAGGGAGTTGGGGCTAGGCCCTGGGTCCAACATGTGGAGAATCCCAGGGAAAAGTCAGAAGGAAAGCCCCTAACATAAGCACACACACCACCTGAACATCAGCGCAGGAGAGGGGCCAACCAAGAAATAAGTAGTCAGGATAGCCTGAATAAAACACAACTGAGACACAGAAGGATGAGCATAGCACCTTTACGCGCGCACGAGGAGAGTGACACTGAGTACATCTGCCGCTCCCCCCAGATGCGCTGGTCAGGCAGACCTAGAGAGATAGTGTCCAGAGAAGAGGGCGAGGTCTTCACATGGCCTTTCTGCCATCTAGTGGTCTACTGGACTGAAAGGAAGGGCCAGTATGACCGTCCCTGGCCGAAGGAGGAATCCTTCGAACCCAAGGACAAGGCCGTTGTGGAGGACTGCATTCAGTATGGAGGGGGATCTGAGATGGAACTACCCCTACATGCCTGAGATGATGGGAGCACAACATCAGGGAAAAACCAACGGAGCCGCCTGGGCCAGAATTTGTCTGCTACTGCAGAAAGTTGTATCAGGGACCATCTACCTGCCTTGGGCTCAGATGGACAAAAAAGGGCTCAGAAACAAACTACCCCCATTTAAGGATGGGGCAGGTAAGTGGATCTCGTGTTTCAAGAAAAACACTACTGGAATCAACTTAGCACTAGGAGACATCAAATGTCTGCTCAGCAGTCTCATCTGGGAGCAGACAGACACCGTGTTTTCTCGAGCCTGCATCCCCGCTGTCACGCTGATCAACACCGAGCATGACGGGCTGCATTTAACCCATTTGGATACCAAATATGGAAGACCCTGAGGGAGATATTCCCTGACAACCCAGATGTAGGAGGATTGATATCAGAAAGCCTGAAGCCTGGGGAGACTGTTCCTATTTCCTAGATAGAAGGAGAAAACGATGGGGACAAGAGACATCCTCAAGAAGGGACTACCCACTGAGATCCAAACTGGACTGGATGGCCTAGTGGGATTAGACACCAAATCCTGGTGGGAGATACAGGCCAACATATTGCATTATTACCAGAAGAAACTGGAGAAGGTCAGGGAAAAGCATGAGCAGGGGCCACAGCCATGCCAAGGAGGTGTAACTGTTTGGGGAGGCAGCGCCTTTGCACATTCACACAGTAGCACAAGATCACTCCCAACACGGTGTATTTTCCTCACACCATCGTGCAGATAAATTTCCTTACCTAAGCCCACAGCATTGTGTAGGCCGGCAAATGCTAGGTCGATCTGGAGGCCACGTCAGAATTCACCTTCCAGATGCACATAGGGGTGTAGGCCTCTCTCCACTGTTGGTCCACCAGGGTGAGGCTAGCTGATCTGTGGGAAGGACAGTCTAACAAGGGAGCAAGGTGGCCACTCAGCTGGTGCATAAAAGCGGGCACCCAGGACCGATCACCCATGTCTAACTTTGGGCACGCTATATACGTCTCCCCAACTTCTGGGTTTACCACTAAATGGAGGTCCTTCTTTTGTTCCAAAACGAGGTGAAAGCTTAGTGTCAGGAGCCAAGTTCCTCACATACATAGGGCAACAATGTCCTCAAAACTCCAAAGAAATGCAATCAAACGACCCCAGTCTGCAGTAGAAAATCCATTGAGTACATTAACACCACCTGCATGGGGCCAAGCATGATAGTCTCAGGGGTACACCTGACCCTTGTCAGAAAACACAGAAAACAAACCTGATCTCAGTCATTTCCCTGTAAGGCCCTACGGGGATCCACGAATGACCCTCCTACCACCTCCAATATTGCTTGTTAAAAGCAGCAACAACCAGACCACAGGCAAGCGCTCACCAGAACCCACATTAGGCAGCCTAGAAACAGTCCACAATTCTTAAACCTTCGGAAAAGAGGGCGTAAGCCAATAACCCAACCCTGTTCAGAGAGAACCCCATTGCGCACCACATGCAGAGACCAGGGAAACGCTCATGTGCCAACAGACAGACCACAAACCGTTAAGACTCCTATGCTTCTCAAAACTGTACACAGCCCATGCAGGTCAAATAGACAAAACTAACGAAAAGAACTTAGTGGCATATTTACAAGCTGGCGATAAAAAATTATCGCCGTTTTCGGCCGAAAAGCAGCGATAATTTTATCTCCTAATTAACAAGGCCACGCTAACGCGTGAAACCTTGCTTTAGCGTGGGGATTCCTAACGCCCAGCTTTGCATCTCTAATGAGATGCAAAGTGGGCGTTCCTGACCTAACATGACAGGAGAAATGTCGCTAAGCGACATTTATCCTATCATCAAGCCCCACGCTATGAAGCATAGCGGCAAGAAAAGTAGCGATAACCCCTGTTATCGCTACTTTCCTTACGCCTGCTTCAGGACTGACTTAGCCATGATATCCTATAGAAGGTGGATATCATGGCTAAGTTTGTGGGTCCCTATCAGCAAGCTAACGCCACACTACGCGAGATTATCGCTGGGTTTCCAGCGATAATCTCACGTTAGGCAGTTAGCGTGAGGATTTTTATCGCTGAGGAGATAAGCGTTGCTAATAGCACGCTATCTCAGCGATAAAAATCCACATTACCCAGCGATAATTATCCTCACGCTAAGAGCGCTGAGCGATAATTATCGCCGGGTGTTGCTGATATGCCCCCAAATTACCATCATCCATCTGCACAGGAACTGACACCAATTGATTTCCCAACATTCATCTTCACAGGAAGTGATATCACTTGTTTCCTACCAAAACTGTCTTTACAGAAAGACGCCAAGCAAGAGGACTTCATATCCTATCATCCATCTGCACAGACAGTGACATCACTCCCTTCCTTCTCCCTACTTCAGACAACTTTTCAGGCCGTTCCTTCTCCCAGTAAAGAGCAGACACACCGAGAGCATTGCCTTTTGGGTCTGTAAGGGCTAAATAGGGCCTTGGGCCAGAACCCCTGCTTCAGTGAAACTTGCACAGTAAGATAAAATCATGTTTATTACCCTGCACCCATACTGCCAATTCCCACAAACTCACATCTAGATGTAGACAACAGAGATACTCACATAGCATTCACACAACACATACAACCAAACTTGTACACATCTCACAAACTACCACACTCCCTCAAAATACAGAATACACAAGCCATTGCAGACCTCATCATCTGTCTCAAGCTTGACACCCTCTTCATCCCTCTCAGAAATATGGTTCACTCCTACATCTTTGCACATCTTCCCAGAAGCTACTGCATCCATTCTGTGGACCTCACACATGAGAAGGGTGAAGGCATTGCTGTCATGCATAAGTCATCATGGTTATGCACCCTACGTAAGCAAGTAATACTCAACTACAGGGCTGCTGACATGCCATTTTCCAATCTCTGCAACTCAGAACTCCACCTTCTGTCTTCTCTACAGGCCTCCTGGGCAGAACAAGGACTTTGCTGATGAATTCTCAGATCTCCTCACAATTTTGAACATCCAGCATGCCCACTCCACCTCCTTGGGTGACTTTAACCTCAGAAGCAACACAAGCTCAAAAAACACAAGAGACTCTATCTTCAATCTCATCATTACACATCAATACACTCAATATGGTCCATCATGTTGCACAACCAACACACTCCAAAAGTCACATCCTGGACCTGGCCTTCGCAAAATCATCAACAGTTCAATGCAAACCACCCATACCCCTGGATTGGACCGACCATTTTGCCATTCCTATCTCTGTACTACCAAATAACGAATGTCAACACAAAAGAGAAGATGAAACCTTGAGATTCATCAAAAAACTCTCATTAGACAAAATAATGCTTACACTATCAATCTATCAACTCCATGTCTGACACCAACACCCTTCTAAACAGCTTTAACAGTTTTTTTTAAAAGCTGTGTTTAAATCTACACCCAAGTTCCTACATGAAAGCGCAAGCACAAACCTTCAGCACGCTGGTGCTCTAAACAAGGTGCTGGCAATAAATCCTTCATCCACAGACAGAAAGAAAAAGAGAACTCCCGAGGACCTTATGATACTGAAGTTTCTCTGCACAACACACAGCGCATCACATCAGCAAAAGCAAAGTGTTACACCAATACCATCAATGAACCCACCAAAAGAAGCAGGAGGCTGTCCAACACAATCAAGCGCTGCATCAACGCCCAACCGAACTCATCAATTTCTCACGCAATGTCATCAACCTCTTCTTCAGTGAAAAAATACTGAAGATCCGACAGCACACTGACAATAACAAGCCTGTCTCCTCTCTTACACTCATCCTTGCCTGTAGAATCCTGCAATGGTCAGTCTTCAATGCCCTCTCACTCCTAGATTTCACTATTATACTCAACTCCTTCAAAGCCACTTCTTATGAAGATGATGTCTTACCATCGTTCTACTGCAAAGCTTTCTTTGGAGACATTCTCTTACCCCTACTTATCAATGTCACTGCCTGCCTCACTCAAGGCAACCTCCCGAAGCTCTAAAGACCAATCAGATCCTCCCTCCACTAAAGAAACCTACAGTAGACCTAGATGACCTTACCAACTACCAGCGCCTACCATTCATTGACAAGGTCAATGAAAAGCAGTCTATGGCCAACTCCAAGATCATTTCAATGCTAACCATCTCCTTCACACTGAAACATAGAGACTGTACATATCATAGACAATGCCCTCTTAACTACAGATAAAATTCATTGCTGGTGATCTTGCTGGATGTCTCAGCAGCCATCAACACAGTCACCCATCCCCCCACAAATGCACACTGGAGTCTCAAGTGGGATTCATCGGCAGTGTCCTTCACTGGTTTTCTTCCTACCTTTCCAAGTATAACGAGTTTCATCACATTGGCACTTTCAGGTCACAAAAGATCCCAACCAAGGGTTCAAAACTTTCTCTAGGCATCTTCAATGTTTACATGGAGCCACTTGGTGCTTACTCACAGATAACACCCAAAATATGCTACCTGCTAATCAGTTTTGACCCTGGTTCAATCGGAACAGCCTAGTCCTCCCTTATCCAGAACACAAGCAACTCAAGACTGGTTCTACCAGGTTGGAGCTCGTCAGTCGGGTACAGCTTGGTTTCAGTGGCAGAGTGAGCAAGGGTCCCACATCTGGGCATACCTTTGGCCACTTAGGGAGCTAATCAAACTTGCAAACATTGGTGGGAGGATGCTTGCACTAAGGATAACCACTGGCAATATCTTGAAGCAGCATTACAACCTATCGTTCTTTTGCCCACAATGTCACATTGCTCTCCATGCCACTGGAATCAAGCTATCCTGGCTGACGAGGGCTGAAAGCCCGAAACCGGTCCTAGGATGCTTGTTTCCAGTCCAGGGAGGACCTGGCTTGGCAGTTCGGGCTGGACTGTTCCCATGGGGCACAGGGTCAAGACTGATTTGCATATGGCTGGGTTCAAACTGGAATGGCATGGTGAGCAAAAAAACGATGGATTTAGGCCCAGATCTCTGTACTGGGGTGAATGTATGACATTGTTCTGCATTCTGTCCATCAATTGTTATTTTTGCATTTGTCACCCCGAGTGGGAAGGGTATGCTCAGACGTGAGTCCCTTGCTCTCCATGCCATTGGAATCAAGCTATCCTGGCTGACGAGGGCTGAAAGTCCGAAACCGGTCCTAGGATGCTTGTTTCCAGTCCAGGGAGGACCTGGCTTGGCAGTTCGGGCTGGACTGTTCCCATGGGGCACAGGGTCAAGACTGATTTGCATATGGCTGGGTTCAAACTGGAATGGCATGGTGAGCAAAAAAACGATGGATTTAGGCCCAGATCTCTGTACTGGGGTGAATGTATGACATTGTTCTGCATTCTGTCCATCAATTGTTATTTTTGCATTTGTCACCCCAAGTGGGAAGGGTATGCTCAGACGTGAGTCCCTTGCTCTCCATGCCACTGGAATCAAGCTATCCTGGCTGACGAGGGCTGAAAGCCCGAAACCGGTCCTAGGATGCTTGTTTCCAGTCCAGGGAGGACCTGTCTTGGCAGTTCGGGCTGGACTGTTCCCATGGGGCACAGGGTCAAGACTGATTTGCATATGGCTGGGTTCAAACTGGAATGGCATGGTGAGCAAAAAAACGATGGATTTAGGCCCAGATCTCTGTACTGGGGTGAATGTATGACATTGTCCTGCATTCTGTCCATCAATTGTTATTTTTGCATTTGTCACCCCGAGTGGGAAGGGTATGCTCAGACGTGAGTTCCTTGCTCTCCATGCCACTGGAATCAAGCTATCCTGGCTGACGAGGGCTGAAAGCCCGAAACCGGTCCTAGGATGCTTGTTTCCAGTCCAGGGAGGACCTGGCTTGGCAGTTCGGGCTGGACTGTTCCCATGGGGCACAGGGTCAAGACTGATTTGCATATGGCTGGGTTCAAACTGGAATGGCATGGTGAGCAAAAAAACGATGGATTTAGGCCCAGATCTCTGTACTGGGGTGAATGTATGACATTGTTCTGCATTCTGTCCATCAATTGTTATTTTTGCATTTGTCACCCCGAGTGGGAAGGGTATGCTCAGACGTGAGTCCCTTGCTCTCCATGCCACTGGAATCAAGCTATCCTGGCTGACGAGGGCTGAAAGCCCGAAACCGGTCTTAGGATGCTTGTTTCCAGTCCAGGGAGGACCTGGCTTGGCAGTTCGGGCTGGACTGATCCCATGGGGCACAGGGTCAAGACTGATTTGCATATTATTATTATTATTAGGAGCTTATAAAGCGCGCTTATACCCAAGGGTGTCCTGGCGCTGAGAAGCTGATCATCCCTGGAGAGCGAGTGTCTAATCCCTAAACAACCAAGTCTTCAAGCCCTTTCTGAAAGAGAGAAGTTCCTCCATTTTTCTCATATGTGCCGGCAGACCATTCCATGCAGTAGCAGCACCATATGAAAACAACTTTCCTCCCCAGCTGGCCTTTTTTATCCTAGGCACCACTACTAGATTGCCCTCCGAAGAGCGCAGTGCCCTCCCCGGCACATACTGCTTAAAACAGGCCTTAAGAAACTCCGGGCCATTGCCTTTTAATGCCTTGAAGACTGTACACAAGGCCTTAAATTGGGAGCGTTTATGAATTGGTAGCCAATGAAGTTTCTTCATTCCTTCTCGGATTGAAACATGTTTAGGAGTGCCTGTCAATAGTCTCGCTGCCGCGTTCTGCACCAACTGCAGTCTGTACAGGTGTTTCTTTTGCAAATTAAGGTACAGACTGTTGCAGTAGTCAAGACGCGAGAGGATGAGAGCCGACACAACTAGCCGGAGACCATCCGTGGGGAGCAATGTTTTAACTTTCCTCAGAATCCTGAGAATGTGGAAGCAGGATGAAACTACACCACTGACCTGATTTCCAAAGTCCAGTTTTTGGTCCATAATCACCCCCAGATTCCTGGCTTTAGGTGTGGGCACCGGTATCTTTCCCAGTACCTCGGGCCACATGGCTGGGGACCAGATGTTGGGATTATTTCCGAATATCATAACCTCGGTTTTTCCAGCATTAAGTTTAAGGCAATTTGCAGCCATCCAACTCGCTATACCTTGCAGACAGTCATGACACCTTACTGTCAGATCGGCTTGGGACCCTCTTTGTACCGATAACACGATCTGCGTGTCATCAGCGTATGAGGTAAGTTGGAGTCCATAGGATCTAATCAAAGCTCCCAAGGGACTCACATATACGTTAAAGAGAGTGGGACTCAAAGATGAGCCTTGCGGGACCCCACAGGGAAGGACAAAAGGTTTAGATCTCTTTGCTCCCACTTCAACACTCTGGGATCTGTCGGCCATAAAAGACTTAAGGAGGTTCCAGGCAGTGCCTTCTACCCCGGCCAGAGCCAGTCGGTCCATCATAACACCATGATGGACCGTATCAAAGGCCGCCGACAGATCTAACAGAATGAGGATCGCCTCACCCCCTTGATCCACTGCCACTCTGATTTCCTCAGTCGCCTTGACCAGGGCGAGTTCTGTGCTGTGGCCAGCACGAAACCCAAACTGGGTAGGATCAAGGGCCCTCGACCTCTCAAGGAAGGAGGTAAGTTGCTTGTTTAAGGCCTTTTCTAATAATTTTGCTGGTATTGGGAGCCGCGAAATAGGCCTATAGCTATTCGGGTCACACTTATCTAAAGTGGGTTTTTTAATTAATGGTAAAATGGAGGCCACCTTCCATCTCCTGGGGTAGCTCCCTGACTCTATGATAGAGTTAAACAGTGGAGTGAGTGTGTCGGCAATAACCTGTGGACAATTCTGAAGAACCGCCACCGGGCATGGGTCACTGGGGGCTCCAGAACGTGCCATCACCAGTAAACCCCTAACCTCCTCTGCTTGTAGCGGGCTGAAGCCACTAAGTTTATCCTGCGTCTCTACTGACCCAGCCTTCGTACTCCAAACTGCCAATCCAACCTCTTTGTAGACTTCAGAAAAGGAGGAAAAAATTCCTGCTACCTTATTCTGAAAGAAAGTAGCCAATGTTTCACAAAGGTCCGGGCTAGTTGAGGAGACCGATTCAGCTGGGATCGTGAGTTTAGTTAAAGTTTTAAACAGTTCTCTAGAAGATGAACTTGCCAACTCAATTTGCTCTGAGAAATATATTTTCTTTGCCTCATGTATTTTGTTTTTGTAAATAGAGAGGCTATTTTTATATTTTTCTTTATCGACCGGACTGTAACCCTTCCGCCATAATCTCTCCAATCTTTTACAGTCCGATTTCATGGTCTGTAGCGCATCAGAGAACCACGGCGCCGAGGGAGAGGATCTTCTGGGCGTGAAAGATTTAACAGGTGCAAATATATTGCAGGCCCTCTCAATCCATTCAGAGTATGAATCTGCAGCCCTATCTGCATCCTGTGGGACATCAGGGGCGCTAGCCATTAGGTAATTACCGAACTTTGTCCCATCTATCTTTTTCCAGGCTCGGGTCACAATCTCCTCACTAGGCTTAGTCTTTGATAATGTCTGGGTTTCAGTAGGGAGTGTGAAAATTATTGCGGCATGATCAGACCAAGGGAATGGCAAGACTTCCACTACTTCCAGATCCGTTCGATTGGTGAAAATGCCATCAAGGGTGTGGCCAGCCGTATGCGAGGGACCCACCACCCTTTGTTCCAATCCTCCGGCATCCATAAAATCCAGCAATTGCCTGGTATCTGGATCTCGTTTGTCATCCAGGTAGAAGTTAAAGTCACCCAAAACAGTAAATGAATGGGCACAGAAACCATCCTCTACCAGGGTACTTAGTGACTCCAAAAAGGGCGTTCTGGGACCTGGGGGGCGATAAATCAACAGTGCTCTGAGCGTGTTTTTGTGAGAGAGGCGGATAGTGATAGAAAGTGCCTCACATGCTTGGTTAGATGCCGTGGAAAATAAAGGCTCAAGACTATTGTGGTAAATAACAGCAAGTCCGCCCCCCCTTCCTGAGGGACGGTCCAACGTAAAACACCTGAAATTAGCAGGGAGAGCCTTCACAATGTCAGGGCCTGCGGCACTATTAGTCCAAGTTTCCGTAATGAAAGCCAACTTAACCTGATGCTGTTCCATGAGCAGACAGCAGTCAGTGCTGTGCTTCACTAGTGATCTAACATTCATCAGCAAACACTTCCATGGTACGGGTTTTCTTAGAGGTTGTGGTACGGGTTTTCTTAGAAGTTGTGGGCCTAACTCCAAACTACCCCCTCCTTTACCCTTGCCTGCAAGGGTTTCTAGCAGAGGGGCCCTGCATGTCCTGCAAGCGAAACCTGCATTTCTGATAATCGTTTCAGGATGGTATTTGGAGCAGCCCGCCTTCCCCCCTTCAGGGTCGAGAAGCCTCAGCTGGGCTGAAGTATAACTCACCAACCCCAGTGTGGCAGAGCCAAGGTGACTAGCCCTCAGCCCGGACCGAGCGCGGAAGGGCGCAGACGGGCTTGCCTTTGGCGCGCCTTTGGCGCGCCTTTGGCGCGCCCGCTGCGCGCGTCCGCTGCGCGGCCGAGGCATGCTAAGTTTAAATTTCCCCTGCCGGCTCCCGCGCCCAATCACCGCCCAGTTCCCGCCTCCGGTCTCCACCAATGACCCGCAGGTCCTACGTCACCGGCGGAGCCCCGGAGAGAGATCGGCTCAAGCCCCAGCCGGTAAGCCTGAACAATCAGTGCAAAGAAAGAACAATTAATACTTTCAACTAAAAATGCATTGTTAAAAGCAGTATTTGTTTAAAAAAGGAGCATGACCTGGCGGGTATGACACACAACCCGTTCTCCAGGGATCAGCCCCGCGCGCACGAAGCAGCTGAGTTTAAGTTTCCCCTGCCGGCTCCCGCGCCCAATCACCGCCCAGTTCCCGCCTCCGGTCTCCACCAATGACCCGCAGGTCCTACGTCACTGGCGGAGCCCCGGAGAGAGATCGGCTCAAGCCCCAGCCGGTAAGCCTGAACAATCAGTGCAAAGAAAGAACAATTAATACTTTCAACTAAAAATGCATTGTTAAAAGCTTTAAAAACAGTATTTGTTTAAAAAAGGAGCATGACCTGGCGGGTATGACACACAACCCGTTCTCCAGGGATCAGCCCCGCGCGCACGAAGCAGCTGAGTTTAAGTTTCCCCTGCCGGCTCCCGCGCCCAATCACCGCCCAGTTCCCGCCTCCGGTCTCCACCAATGACCCGCAGGTCCTACGTCACCGGCGGAGCCCCGGAGAGAGATCGGCTCAAGCCCCAGCCGGTAAGCCTGAACAATCAGTGCAAAGAAAGAACAATTAATACTTTCAACTAAAAATGCATTGTTAAAAGCTTTAAAAACAGTATTTGTTTAAAAAAGGAGCATGACCTGGCGGGTATGACACACAACCCGTTCTCCAGGGATCAGCCCCGCGCGCACGAAGCAGCTGAGTTTAAGTTTCCCCTGCCGGCTCCCGCGCCCAATCACCGCCCAGTTCTCGCCTCCGGTCTCCACCAATGACCCGCAGGTCCTACGTCACCGGCGGAGCCCCGGAGAGAGATCGGCTCAAGCCCCAGCCGGTAAGCCTGAACAATCAGTGCAAAGAAAGAACAATTAATACTTTCAACTAAAAATGCATTGTTAAAAGCTTTAAAAACAGTATTTGTTTAAAAAAGGAGCATGACCTGGCGGGTATGACACACAACCCGTTCTCCAGGGATCATATGGCTGGGTTCAAACTGGAATGGCATGGTGAGAAAAAAAACGATGGATTTAGGCCCAGATCTCTGTACTGGGGTGAATGTATGACATTGTTCTGCATTCTGTCCATCAATTGTTATTTTTGCAATAAATCCTTCATCCACAGACAGAAAGAAAAAGAGAACTCCCTAGGACCTTATGATACTGAAGTTTCTCTGCACAACACATCACATCAGCAAAAGCAAAGTGTTACACCAATACCATCAATGAACCCACCAAAAGAAGCAGAAAGCTGTCCAACACAATCAAGCGCTGCATCAACGCCCAACCGAACTCATCAATTTCTCATGCAATGTCATCAACCTCTTCTTCAGTGAAAAAATACTGAAGATCCGACAGCACACTGACAATAACAAGCCTGTCTCCTCTCTTACACTCATCCTTGCCTGTAGAATCCTGCAATGGTCAGTCTTCAATGCCCTCTCACTCCTAGATTTCACTATTATACTCAACTCCTTCAAAGCCACTTCTTATGAAGATGATGTCTTACCATCGTTCTACTGCAAAGCTTTCTTTGGAGACATTCTCTTACCCCTACTTATCATTGTCACTGCCTGCCTCACTCAAGGCAACCTCCCGAAGCTCTAAAGACAATCAGATCCTCCCTCCACTAAAGAAACCTACAGTAGACCTAGATGACCTTACCAACTACCAGCGCCTACCATTCATTGACAAGGTCATTGAAAAAGCAGTCTATGGCCAACTCCAAGATCATTTCAATGCTAACCATCTCCTTCACACTGAAACATAGAGACTGTACATATCATAGACGATGCCCTCTTAACTACAGATAAAATTGATTGCTGGTGATCTTGCTGGATGTCTCAGCAGCCATCAACACTGGCACCCATCCCCCCCACAAATGCACACTGGAGTCTCAAGTGGGATTCATCGGCAGTGTCCTTCACTGGTTTTCTTCCTACCTTTCCAAGTATAACGAGTTTCATCACATTGGCACTTACAGGTCACAAAAGATCCCAACCAAGGGTTCAAAACTTTCTCTAGGCATCTTCAATGTTTACATGGAGCCACTTGGTGCTTACTCACAGATAACACCCAAAATATGCTACCTGCTGATCAGTTTTGACCCTGGTTCAATCGGAACAGCCTAGTCCTCCCTTATCCAGAACACAAGCAACTCAAGACTGGTTCCACCAGGTTGGAGCTCGTCAGTCGGGTACAGCTTGGTTTCAGTGGCAGAGTGAGCAAGGGTCCCACATCTGGGCATACCTTTGGCCACTTAGGGGGCTAATCAAACTTGCAAACATTGGTGGGAGGATGCTTGCACTAAGGATAACCACTGGCAATATCTTGAAGCAGCATTACAACCTATCGTTCTTTTGCCCACAATGTCACATTAGTTTAAACCTAGCCAAAGAACGATGGTTTATAATGCTAACCCAAGCGAGCCACAAGTGTGGGACTACAAAGGAAACAACAATTTGGTGCGACCAATCAAAAGACATGCTGCTTGGAACACGATAAAACTGCAGATTTTCCTTTCACATTCAGCTGTCCACCTCATTCAGAAATCCTCAGGAGGCTTCATTCATCCATCTCACAGTTGCCAACCTGCCATTCCTTTCTGTTGCTGGCTCCACCACCCCCATGCTGTACCCTGCCCCAATCAGTCTCACGTTTAACCATGAACCACTGTGCAGCCTCTCCTCTCTGATTCTTTCCTACAGGGGCCTCAAGCAGTAGACCACTCTTACAGCCCAGGATGCCCTCTCCTTCAATACAGACACCAACTGCTTACTTTCGGGACTGACCAATTGGATTGAAGTTCACACAAATGTAGGCCTGAGTGCAATGCACTCCACAGTTAAAAAATAAATGTGTGATGCCTGTTCTTCCGCACTAGCCACTGCATTTTTCTTCAGGTTAATATACAAAGGTGTGCTTGCTTCTGGTACATGTTGGATGTTTCTGATCTAGAGAACAAGAGCTGTTTCTTCTGGTGCCTTGTAATGCTAATACAGGAACTAGCTCTATTTGTTTAAAGTGTATTGCCAGGCCATGTACCATATTTCTCTCCCACAGCGGGCGGTCCATATTTCAGCATGCAGTAGATCCCTTTGTTTGATCGCCCTCTGGTTGAAACTGTTCGGCGGCCCGTGTTTGGGGATCCAGTTTGTAGGTGTATCGGAAGGCATCTCCCCGTCGTGTATTGGGGCCATAACAACCACATTGGAAAACGTCTCTCGCTGGGGAAGGTTCCATTTTACAAATGATTTGATAGACGAGTGCCTTATTGATCTCTTCAGGGGGATCATTTGGAGTTTTGGAATAAGGAGTATGCAATCATTACAGCGATTGGGTGCCTTGAGGTAACCAAGATTCCACAGTTCCAATATTCTTTCTTCTATCTATTATATATCATAAACATCTAATTCTTCTGAAATATTCATCATTCTGTCTGATTAATGTTAGTTTGTCCTACTACTTTCATACAACTTACGCAAATTTCATGAGTACGAGTTGATGTGCATCAGTACATACGCTGGCATCGTATACATGGGAGGGCTAGGGCCCTTTTTAGCTATTATTACCTTTGGCTATGGCTAGGAGAGAAGAAGGCTAGCATAAGAATCAGTCTGTCAATTATTTGTTTTATGTTAGTTTGTCCAGTTGACTCTGCTCAATGTATGAGTGCTCAGGGACACAATGGCATGTCAACGTGTGGAGTGCTTTTGCAGTGTTTTATTTTGCACTTTTTTCACAGCACAAGTGGCTATAGATGTGATGATATATTTGTCAACAGGAGGGAGGTGACATGCACACCAATCTTGTGAACTCCAACACAATGTTGGTGGGTGATGTTCATATTTCTTTTAAGTAGCAAATTTTATTGTCATACTAATATCCCTACAGGCGTTATTATTATTATTATTATTATTTATTTTTATAAAGCGCATAGTCACCCGGAGGTATCCCAGCGCTAAAAACCCTAATTCAACAAATCTGAGGCCCGGGAGCTAAGAGCAAAAGAGAGGAAGGGTGGGAAATCAAAACAGGGGGGGGGCATGGAAGCTAGGGAAAGAGATGTGTTTTTAGCAGCTTCCTGAAGCGCAGATATTGTGGTTCAAGACGTAAGTCATGGGGGAGTGAATTCCAAAGACGGGCAGCTTGTACCGAGAAGCGTCTTCCTCCTGATCGGGCTTTCCTGAATCTCGGGGTATTGATGAGGTTTTCTGCGTTAGAACGGAGGGATCTAGTGGTAATGTAAGGGGTGACAAAATTGCTGAGGATAGGGGGGCCTTGGTTATGTAACGTTTTGTGGACCAGGCACAGGGCCTTAAATTTGACTCTCTCCCTTATGGGGAGCCAATGGAGGAGTTTGAGAGCGGGTTTAGCAGATGATCTGGCCGGGGTGTTTGTGATGATCCGGGCAGCAGTGTTCTGAATTCTCTGCAATTTATTAAGGGTCGCTTCGGGAGCGCCCAGATAAATCACGTTACTGTAATCTAGTCTCGATATTATGAGACCTTGGATTAGCAGTTTTTGGGATTTAGGGGGAAGAAGGGGCAGGACTTTCCTCAAAGATTTTAGAAGACCGAAGCAGGTCCCTGCTACCTTCTTTGCTTGCGGAATAAATGAGAGATCGGAGTCGATCCATACTCCCAAGCTTTTCACCTCTGTTTTTGGGTCAGGGAGAGGACCTAGACAGGCTGGCCAACTATCCAGGGGGAGCGAGGTTCCTTTCGGGCCAAGTATAAGGACCTCCGTTTTTGTCCCGTTTAGTTTTAAGGCTGATCTATTCATCCAACGATGAACCTGCGTAAGGCAGTTGAAGAGATCAGCATTCTGTTTGGGATGGGACAAAGACACCACTAATTGTGTGTCGTCAGCATAGCTGACGACGCTCACTCCGAATGGGGTGATAACCTCCTCCAATGTGGACATATAGATATTAAATAATGTGGGGCTCAGGGAAGAGCCCTGAGGCACACCACATTGGAGGGGCATTTCGGAGGAGCGGGCGTTCTTCTCCCAAATCTGATAGGACCGTTGGGCCAGGAAAGATGACAGCCAGGATAGGGCTGTACCTTCCACTCCAACTCTTGCCAATCTTTCGATAAGGAGTTGATGGTCGACGGTATCGAACGCCGCGCTAAGGTCGAGGAGGATCACTGCCACTGATCCTCCCCCATCCAGTAGCGCTCTGGCCTCCTCTACCGCTGCCAGGAGGGCGATGTCCGTGCCCTGCCCTGGTCGGAAGCCCGTCTGGGAACTTTTTAGTTTGTTATTGGCCTCTAGAAACTGCAGAGTTTCCTGTTGACTAATTTTTCCGCGATCTTGCTGACTCCTGGGAGTAGGGAAATGGGCCTGTAGTTCGCCAGGTTCTCAGGATCGAGAGAAGGTTTCTTCAGTAGGGCTTTTACCACAGCTTTCTTCCAGCTCGAGGGTACGACTCCTTGTTGGAGTGAGGTATTAATCAAATGAGTAAGGGAGGGGATGATAGTGGGGGCTACCTCCTTAAGGATCCGAAGAGGAGCAGGGTCCCTAGGGGAGCCGCTCTTCATGGAGTTGAACGTATTTCTTACTTCGTCTATTGTGACCTGGCCCCATGTGGACAGACAAGTGGACGATGTCGTGTATTGGGAAACAATTTCTTCCCCTGGGCTCGAGGGAGGAATTGAGTCCAGAATAAGTCGGATTTTGTCATGGAAGAAATTAGCCAATTTTTGGCATTTCTCCTGGTCTGCTTTAGGGTCGGAAGGAGGTCCCAGTCCTTGTTCTGGGGGTTTTGAGAGCTCTTTAAGGATGGCGTATGCTTCCTTACTGGAGCATCCCGCTTTTTCTATTCTCTCCTGATAAAACGCGCTTTTGGTTTTGCGAATAGCGATTTTGTAGCTTAGAAGAGAGGTAGAGTAGGTGTTTTTATTGGTTCCTGATTTTTCACGTCTCCAAGCGCGTTTGGTTTTTTTGCACTCTTGGCGCAGAGCTTTAAGCTCTGGAGTATACCATAGAGCGGGGGAAATTCTCTTGGGCTGTTTAAGGGTGGTGGTTTTCGGAAGCATCGTATCAAGGGACGAAGTGATCCAATCACAAAATTGTTTGTCAGCCGTGTTGGGGTCAAAGGAGAGCTCGGGAATGGAGTCTGCAAGAGAAGCAGCCCATTTCTCCGGTGACAATTTGCGCCATTGTCGGTCGGTAACCTGGGTTTTAGGGGTTAGGAGAGTAGGTTTGGGGATTTCCCAGGAAAAAGGGACCAGAAAATGGTCCGTCCATGGTAGGGTAACAGGTAGGTTGGTGGTCACCGCTGCTATATTGGTGAGGATAGGGTCCAATAGATGGCCCTTCTCATGGGTAGGCTCGTTATTCACTAGATGTATCTTTAAAGATGTTAAGTCGTGTCTAATATCCGAGGCTACTCGATCCATGGGGTCTAGGAAGTGGAAATTCAGGTCACCTAGTATAAGGAAGTTGGAGGTGGAGGAAGCTAATTGTGATACAGATTCGAATATGGAATTGATAAAATTGCCTGGGGCTCCTGGGGGGCGATAGATCAATAGCCCTGCCAGGGAAAGGGATGAGGAGATTTGGATGGAGAATTGGCCGCTCTCGCAGTCCTCGATACCAGCGTTAGCCATCCTACAGGTGAGTTGTTCCCTGTGAATTATAGCTACCCCGCCTCCTCTCCCTTTAGGTCTATTTAAAGCTTGGCAGAAGTATCCAGTGGGTAGGGCCGCGACGACGTCAGGGTCGGTGTTATCTGATAGCCATGTTTCCGTTAAGAACAGTAGGTCAAGATCCTGATTCTGAATCAAAAGGTTTACTTCGGTAGCATGTTTGGGGAGGGAACGGCAGTTAAGATGTCCCAACTTCAAAGGGAGTGTGGTAGATTTCAGGGGGGGAGTCGGATTGCATCGAGGACAGAACGAGAAAGCATTACCTGCGGTGAGTGTGTGGTGGCAGGTAAGGATGTTCTTAGGTCGAAGGGAGCGCAATGTATCTGCTGTATACGTCACTCGGTCCTGAGGGCCACCCGGCAGAGTAACGGGGCCTAGGGCCGTCCGGGGCCTAGGGCCCAGACGGGCTTGCCTTTGGCGCGCCTTCGGCGCGCTGACGGCGCGCCCGCTGCGCCCGTCCGCTGCGCGTCCGGTGATTGCACATCCTTATAGGTAAAAAAAGGGGCGGGTGGGTGTGGCCTCAGGTGGGCGTGGCCTCGCTTCCTCGCCGTGAATGGCGGCGAAGAGTGATTTCCTGGCTATCTTCGTTGCAGCGAAGGGGTCGCTGTTTGTGCGTGACTCTAGCCCGCTGCTGGGATGCTTGCCGGGTGAGTGTGATCAAACGTCATTAGCCAGTGAAAGCAATGAGAGCATTAGGCCTCATGACTACTGCATGGAAAGAATGCATGAAGAGGGACGGAATATAGGAGCCCCGAAGAAGGCCATAGACCCACCTGGACTTTTTAAGATGGGTGAAACATGTTGCCATAAAAATAGGGCTAGATGTTTAATCATATTGTCAGGTTCTTGCCTCGCAGGATCCGGATGTAGTGAGCAATGGTCCACCTCCTGATATCACCAACACCCCGGATTATACCTATAGGCACGAGGTGTTCGAGGGATCAGGCGAGGGAAGGGTAAAAGGGAAGGAACAGCGTGGGATTTGCAAGGACCTGTAACAACAAAGAACACGGTATAAACGAGGCGCATTACAAAGGTCTACTCTCATTAATTCTCGCTAGGTGGATTATATACCTTTACGGGCTGATGAGAATCCCTCAAGCACTTCAAGGCCTTTTGCACTTCATACAAAACTAATTAAGATACTGCTCAACCTCAAATGCCATATAGTCGTCACTCATCTCCCGCAACATACATACCCAAGGTTCTAACCACCTCAAACGCTGGCTGGCATGAAGCAGGTGACAACCAGTAGACCCTCAATAGCGCTCCTCCCTAATACCTTTTAAAGAATAATGACCAAGTCCAAAGCAAACAAAAAGAAGGACGACACAGTTCCCAGCCGAGTTCAGTACAGTAGGGTGTTCTAGTTCACACCCACTCCACGTGGCTGTTCTATCATCCACAATCGTTTTTTCCACAATTGTTGTTTCTCCTGTGATTATTATTCCAGGGTGCCAAAGCGTGGTTGGATTCACCACTTCACTCTAGCAGCAGTAAGTCGACACTACGGACCATACACGGCAACACGTGGTATATCCCCACCGTGTTCCGCTATGTGCAACACAACATCCAAAGCTCGTTTCCCTCACGAGCGGTCACAGATAGTAGCCCTACTCCGGAAATGGTAAGGCGCGGCTCCAACACTTACACCGCTGCCTTCCGTTCGGGGGGTTAGAACTCTGACTGACTCCAGTCCGCTTTCCTACCTTCAGGTAGCGAAGTCCAGCGACGAGGCCAGCGCTCTCACGGTAGCTGGAATCCAGGACAAGAACGACGAAGCGGCTCCAGATACGCCGTATGAACTCTCCTCACTCAGCATAGCGATAACGAAACGTCAGGAACGGAATTACGCACGCCGACGACCGCGCGGTGGCGTTTGAAGTACTGCCCACCGCCCGCGGCCGTCTGGGAAGTGTAGTCTGGGGCAATGTAGGCGCCGTTACGCTGGGATCCTGACACATAGGCCGGCATCTTTCTTTTTACTCATACCAAAGGGACCCAACAAATAAAGGATTTACCTTTAGGTATTTTTAACATTTATGTGGATCCCTGCAATTAATACAGCAAGCATTTATAGAAGAACCCCCAGCAATGGTTGAAGCCACCGAGGTGGTATTTACCTGCCGTAGTGTGGGGAACAGTAGCGGCCTGTGGAGGGAGTGCGGTGGGGGGGGCGGGACGGAGGAGGGACAGGGTGGGAGGTAGTAAACTCTGGCTCACGGCCGACCGAAGTAATGTAAAGAAATAAAGAAATAAAACAAATTTCATTGCGCACTCTGAAACGCATTAGAATACTGAGGGTCCCTGGGGGCCAACTAGCAGAGAGGTGGTCTGAGGCCATGCCCCTTTTTTTTTTACCTCTCTGCAAAGCAGCTCTTTGGACCTCAGGACACAAGTTGATTTCATCCTCCGAGCAGCAGTGCGCCAAAAACCACATTTGCAATGTGGTGTAAAAAGGGGTGTGGCCTCAGAACACCTCTCTGCAATGCAGCTCTGTGGCGCTTACTGGAGATACCTGGTGGGCTAGTTGGCCCCCAGGGACCCTCAGGATTCAAGGGGACTTAACCCCCAACTTTCAACGCGCCAGGGGGCACCTTTGCACAGTGGTGCAGGGAGGGGGCGGGCCTGATATAACAAGTTAGCAATCATGCTGTGTGGGACTTACTGGAGGTAATAAAAGGGGTAGTTGGCCCCCGGGGTTGACGTTGGGGGATAATTACCCCTCCTGTTACCTCCAGTAAATCCCACACAGTGAGATTGCTAAAAGGTGTTTGGAGGCCACGCTCACCTTTCTCCACCACTCTGCAAACGCAACGGCTATGTGATAGTTAAAAATTTGCATTTAAAAAACGTTTGAAAATTCACTGAAAAAACCATAGGTTTCAGGCATGTTATAGTTAGAAATTAGCTTTTCAAAAACCTTAGAAATTCACTGAAAAAAACATAGGTTTCAGGGACGTTATAGCTAGTTGGACAATTCACTCGTACAAAACCAGAGAAATTACGCCATTATAGTTAGTTCAGCTAACTATAACTCGCGCCCCCGCAATGCACTGCTGATGACGTCACATATTACATCATTCATGACATGGTCAGTGACATCACTGATTCCATCACTGATGACATCTCAAATGACATCACTGATGACATCATCCACGTGAAAATCTGATGCACCTCCTCACACCCTAATATAACCTTTGATACACCCACTCTAACATACAGACTACCATTTTCAAAACCATAGACACACCAATACCAGTTACTACATACGCACTCACTGATTCCTAGCTCTACACGCACATCCACTTATTCACCGATACAGTCACTCATACATGCAGTCACTCATCAATACAACACTATCATATGCACTCATATACCTATACAGACACTCACACACCGCCACTCATCCAGAGTTACTCACACATCTAGTCAGTCATGCAAAGAATCACTCACACTTCCATTTATTCACCTACACAGTTATACACACACCACCTCACTTATTCATACAGATACTAATGCCTACTTGCTCTCTTATACAATCACTGACATAAGCACACACTCATCCATACAGCCACTCTCACAGTCACTGACTCTCACGTATAGCCATTTATATACTCCAACTCTTAGTTACTTGGACATGTACCACTGAGACATCCATTCACTCACTAACACACCCATACACACACTCACCCACCCATACAGCTGTTTCCACATGCACTCTTGAACCCACACACCCAGTGAATCAACCACTCACACACCTATGCAGAGTCACACACCTCCCACCCACACACACACTCAGGCACCCATACAAATACTCAGGCAACCAATCAATAACCCATATAGACACTCATGTAGCTACTCACCAACGAATGCAGCAGCTTACACAACAACAGACAGACTAATACAGGCATTCACACAGTTTAGTCACTAACCCATGCATTCAGTAACAAACATTCAATCACTCACTTATACAGTCAATCACGCACCTACTAAATCCTCCATCCAGACACTCATACACCCACTCATTCTTCAATACACCTTGGCATATATATAAAACATATTTAAACTTTATAGAAACATACAGTCACTGGATGATGTCATCTGTGATGTCACTGACCATGTCATGAATTATGTAATATGTGACGTCCTCAGCAGTGCATTGCGGGGGCGCAACTTATAGTCAGCTGACCTAACTATAACAGTGGAATTTCTCTGGTTTTGTACGAGTGAAATGTCCAACTAAGTAAAACGTCCCTGAAACCTATGTTTTTTTCAGTGAATATATATATATATATTGGTCAGACCCAAAATTGGTAAGCACCTATACTGAAAAGAAGAACAATGTTACAATGTAGTAAGATATTAAGAATGAAAATGCAATTTGAGGTTTCTATGAGTTGACGTTTTTATGTTGAAAGCACGTGTCACTTTACGAGTACAAGGTCAAGCACTATGCAGAAAGATATTTGGCATTGCAAAGGAGATGTCAATCAAGCTTAAGAAAAAAGAAATTAGCTTTTCCAGCCATATCATTTTCCTAGTTACCACTTTAATATATTGGGCACTTTTAGGCACCTTGCACTTTATGTAGTTTAAATAGGATATTTTATATTCAGGCTTGAATTTTTTGCACAAGTGATCAAATGTTTTTTACTGCCTCACAAAATATTTATATTATGTGTATGAGTTTTGAAGGTAGGACTATGTACACTTATACAATGAGATGGTATTTATTGATCTATGACAGTATTCTTACATCATGTAAAGGGATACATATATAGTTATGCAGTAACAATATGACATTAGATCTATTTATTTAATGCTTGGTGAGAAAGCAACAGGGCATAATATATTTAAACAACTATAATTATAAAAAAATATTTTTAGTCTGATTTCTCACCGCAAAACGAAGCAACAAACAACTAATAAGTGAGCAATATGTGGTCTGTTTTTGATGTCTTTAGTCAACTGGTGTGTTTGTAATGTGATCAGGTGTTATAAAAAGAGAGAATGAAACTCAGTGCGTTTATGTGATCAAGGCCGCTTGTTCGCAGCCGAAACGCGTCAGGGACATGCACTTGTACAAAAGAAGAACAATAACATAAGATATAATCGCACCTTGATGGGTCCATGCTTGCTTCTTAATTAAAGACTTCACGAGGATTGTTTTTGGCATATATACATATATATATTGATTTGTGCAGGGACATTTCATTCTTGGATTCTTGATTTAATAGTGGAGATGAAGTGCATTGTATTTTGTTGTTCTATGAAAATACTGAGTTCCTTTAATTGTTTTTTGCCAATTAAAGAAATGCATGCACTTATGCTGTTTCTGTATCAGATGCACTTTCCATACTTTTCTGAGATCTTTTTTGTATGTTGAGTCTTGTTACTTGTATTCTGCCATTAATAGATTCATAAGGCTCTGGAACTTTAAATGTTTAAAATTACTTTTCACAGGCTCTTATAATAAGTCAGGCAGAGCAGAATTAATTCAAGGAATCCCGTTCCGCCTGATTAGAAGTTGGTAGGTTTTTCCACACCCATGTGGGAAAACCAGCTTTGATGTTTCTATTCGGTAAATACGACTGGAAAAATCACATGAAGCTTTGGTTGCAGCAGCAGCTTTTATGGAATGAACAGATGCTACGCAGTTGACATCAGTGGCCGCCCATGGTATAAATCATTCTATTAAAAATAAGGAGGACGGGGGGCGTTTATAGGAGCCGCATACATGCCCCTAGACCAGAGGTCTTCAAACTTTTGTAGGTTGAGCCCCCCAACTCAATTTTTTCAGATGTTGGGCCCCCCACCAACTGACAGAAATTCTGGGAATCTAGTACACTACATAATCGACCGCCACACACATATCCCTGGCCTTATCCAGCAAATAATGTTCAACAAAATAAGAGTGTTTGGTAAAGTGCAGGTTTGTGAGTGGGTGTGGTGAAATGACAAAGGCTTATTACACAGCTCAAACACCATTTTTCAAGATAAAATGTGCGCAAATTGTTTTTACTAGGATTCTTTATTTTATATATGACATAGATTGATAATAACACCACCAACATAAATGTGACGGGTGTGCCTGTTTTTCGCCACAGAGACAGTCAATCTGTGGATGGATTTTTGCTACTGCCATCCTCAGGTTGTGCTCTACACCCAGTCTTGAACGGCACTTAGGGCCATATGTAGGTAGCCTAATACCGGTCGGTAACGGCCGATTTTCGGTAATTATACCGTTACCGACCGGTATTTAGGCTTTTGCTATGTAGGGGGAACATTTCAGGATTCGGTAATTTACCGAATCGGTAAAATTACCGAATCGGTAATTTTACCGATTCGGTAAATACCGAATCCTGAAATGAGATGTAGGTGACACTCAAATGAGTGATGTGTAGGGAAAATAATTCGGTATTTAGCACCAAATATATGTTGGTGCTAAATACCGAATTCATTGCAAAAAGCAATATTGTGCTGGACTAACAGTGCCATGTGGCAGACATACATGCCCTTAGGGCATGTATGTGCGCCACATGTGCACACATGCAGGAATCAGGGGTGCAACAGGGTGTCAATGTGACACCCTGCCACCCTTGAATGTGCTCCCCCCATTACCGAATCGGTATTTACCGATTCGGTAATGAGGCATACCTTCCCATTGATTGAATTAATGGGAAGGTATGCCTCATTACCGAATCGGTAAATACCGATTCGGTAATTACCGAATTTCTCCGATTCGGTAATATTTACCGAATGATTACCTACATACGAGTTACCACTTCTTAAATACCGAATCGGTAAAGTTCGGTATTTAAGAAGTGGTAACTTGTATGCTACCTACATATGGCCCTTAGTCTTTAATACTGCAAGTGCTGAGAACCCAATCTCACATGAATAGGACGAGCTGAAAGGCAAGAGAGTTTTGATAGCAGTTTCTCTCAAAGCTGAATATTCTGCAGACATTTTCAGCCAAAACAGTGACTGTAAGGGGGACAGTGTTGTCATATTTTTCAAGCACTCCCTAGCTCAGAGCTGGTACACAAGAAACAAATCTTCTCTAGAAATCATTAACGAACCTTTTAGGCAGCATTATAATGGGAAAATTGCCCACCAACCTGTTATGGACCCAAAGGCAAAGTTGAAAGTCCACAGAGAGGGCGTTGAACGAACACCTAATTGAGATTTCCTTAGTGGTACGATAAGTTGCTTGCCCGAAGCAGTGGGGGTTATGGACATGTCGGGCTTATGTTTAAAAAAAAATAGAACTAATAATGAATGAATGATGTTGTCTATTTTACTTCAGACCAATGTTGTCTGACAGACTTTGTGGTGGCAGGGACATGTTATGGATTTTGGGTGCCCTGGGCCAAAACTATTTTGGGGACCCCTGTTCAGCACAACTTCGAGTTTAAATGATTTACTTTCAGCTCTGCCATACCCTCTTTAGCCAGGCTACTGACGGTGCACAGGCACTACGGTCGAAATTCTAAAAGCGTTTACATCTAATAATCAGAAATAGTGATGTGTTTTCACTGTTGTAACAAATCAGCAGCCCACTAATTTTACAGCGAATAATATCTGTGATATCCTCCAATTTCTCATATGTGAGGACCTGCTTGGATCGAAAATAAACCTTTTTATGGTTGTTGCATGAAACAAACACATTTCTCTGCAAATAGTAATAGCCTCCTTCCATCAATCACATTAAAAATAAATGAAACAAAACGTTATTTACAAGAATCTGTTTAGGAATTATTCCAGGCCATCGGGGCAAAAACAGAGCTTTCGCTATCAAGGGGCCCCCTGAAAGGCTGGATTGCAGTGCATGTAAATGTGTCCTTTTGTAATTTAGGACAAAAAACTTGATGGGGCATGACATGCCCATACTCGTGTACAGAGGCGCAACTAGACCTGAACTTCGGATGGGGGCTAACACTCCCAGACAGGGCTGGCCCTAGCACTTATTGCACACTGTGCACCAGTCTTTTTTGGTGCCCCCACCCACATTTCCTCCTTCTCAATGAATTTCCTCACTACTCCTCACCAACTATCCACCTCATCTCTCTATAGCACCTTTCTGGCAAACATTTCATTTTTTTTATAGCGCTACTCATTGTTTACTCACACACAGTTCAGTGATCTGCATGGTACATATTCTTTGTAGCAGGTACATTAAACCTCTGCACTGTGTGGGTGGCAGGAGTGCTCATATGAGTGCACGGTGAGCAGTGTGAGAGTAAGAGGAGTGACTGCAGGGTGAGTGAGGTGACCATATGAATTTGGGTGTGGATGTGAGTGCAGAGTTGGATGAATGAATGTATGGTTAGTGGTGGGCATTTGAGTGAGACTGTCTTGCTGCCACTCTACCGTCCCATATTTACAGGCAGGTCCAACGTGTGGCGCCTCCCAGGGTAGAAGGCTCATGAAGGTGCTAGGGCTGATCCACACCTGTTTCTGTACCTTAAATTTATTTTGAAGCATGGACTTGGAGCTTATGAAAAAAACACCCACTTCCCACCTTCCCTTGTGACAGCCCTGCTATGTATGTTTCTTGCTCGGGCAGAAATGGAGAGTCTGGATTTGAGCTGTGAAGATAGCTCAGTAAGGTTAGTGCTAGCCCATAGACTAGCACGTCATAGTCTTGAATCCGACAGAGCAAACTCAAGCTTTAACCCATCTGTGGTTGATAAAAGGAATACCATCAAGCTGCCTAAGAACACCAACTATTTAAGCATAAAAAATCTATTCAGTTTATTATTCACTATATAAATATTTATTATTGTTTGCATTTCTATTAGTGAAAGGGGCTAACTGAAAGCTGCTCTAGAACCGTAAGCTGTTGGAATGCAGCATAAATCTACGAAGGAAATAATTTACTCCCACACTACTCCAGCACATACCTGTTCTCATCTGATGACTGATTTTGAGGTTTGCCGGCTGTTGTTAAAGATCTATTTGATCCTGCATTTAAACCTGCACTCCTAGATGTTATCACCTGCGCTGGGTTTATTTCTTGATGGAATTCCGACCTTAGAGCAATAAAAATATAATTGGAAAATAAAAGTGGCTAAAAATATTTTCTTATTTCCGCCACTGTCCTGGTGCCTAACGAGAATTTTAAAAGCAAAGGTAGTTTGGAGTTCAGGGAACAGGCTTCCCATGACGAACGCTGAGAAGGTTCTACCTGGGTGGTCAGGAGAGTTATGCCGAGGTGCAGTACACACCTTCATCGCTGAATGGCTTGAGTATTGTGTCGTGGGAAGCCTGTCTTCCAAATGTGACCCATTTGTAGGTTCGGTATCAATACTGGTCCATTCACGGCACCGATTATGAGATCTGCCTCAGGATCTTTTCCACCAGTGGAAGAAAGCACTTTAATAGTATCAGATGATACTGGTGCACAATGTTATCAAAGCTGTGCCTTCCCCTGTGTTTTCAAGGGGGGGGGGACTTAAGGTCTAGTTTTCGACCTTGAGACCTGGCGTTTAATCCTAGCCCTGGCATTTGACCAAAAGTCATGCGATTCTGGACAAAACAATTGATGTCCCTGTGTCTCAAATTCATGCATACGCACCTTGTGATTTATATGTGTGATATAAAAGCCCAGCAGACAGTGTGCGGTGAGATAGAGTTTAAATCTAATTTTTCATTCCTCACCCACCCTTTATCCCCCTGCCCTCCTCATCACATCCTGGTTTCTGTAATCTGGTCTCAACCAGACTCCAAACCATCATTTTCTATGTACATGGCCTTACGTTTGCCATGCATCTGCTACAATAAAAATGTTACCTGTAAAGGATCCCTGTGCTCCTGAAAGCTAGGTCTGCACTGTATCACAATAGGTCAGTTAATTTAAATGAGATGGGTGTCTGTTGAGCATGGTAAATCCCTTCCTGTAAAATTGGATTGCTTACATTTTTAGTAGTTTTACAGAACCAGTGGCTTGAAGGGTGAAAACATAACACATGCTTTCTCCTTGTGGACTGGCTAGATGTATGAGATTGTTACTGGCATGCACTTCCTAGGTTCCAGAGAAAGTGGTAGCTTACTATAACGACACTGGGAATATATTGCCTGCCGCCTATATGAATTAATAGCTCGCCTTGGGGAGCAGGAGATTGCCAGATCTATAGTGCAGTGTTCCACATTTGGAGTAGAAGTGTAAGATGGGAAATAAACTTTGGCTCCTTTCTGGGAAGAGCGAACCCTCCCAGGAGGGGGTTAATTCATAGAGGTGAAGTGCTTCAGCTGCAGTGGGAGGCAAGGAGTCTCCTATGCTATGATATCGAATGCGAAGGAACAGGACTGTCTGTTCGTTTGCTTTCGTTTTAGCAGAGGTGACTTCCTGCCTCTCACTGCAGCTGAAGCATTTCAGCTCCATGAATTAACCCCCTCCTGAGACGGTTAACATAACAAAAGCATGGGCAGGTCGTGCCCCATCGATTTTCCTTTCTCCCCCCCCCCTAACCATACCGGAGTACCGGAGTTCTCCAAGAAGACTTGCGACGACCAACGCAGGAAACAAAGGTAAGATTAGAGTGGAGTGCCCGCCCCCCCCTAGGATGGCGTCGCCTCCCCCCCCACAGGGGGGCGCGCCCCACAGATTGAAGAACTCTGCCCTAGACCATATGCAGGGCTTTAAGTAGGATGAAAAAACTGGGGGATCTCTCAAAGGGGCGTGGCCAATGTAATTAAGGGCGTGGCTTAAAAACACTTAATCTAAAATCTGGGCTGAGCATAGTGTGCCGCCCGACTTGTATTTTGCTGTTTCTATCATTGCATCCAGATATATGATACAAGTAACATAATACCTATAACAAGTCAGGACTATTGGCTCCGTCAATGGTTGTTAGTTGCATACGATAAATAGGCGGCAACTATGGCTTGTATATTAATATTGAAAAAGCTTCCACTTAAAGCCCTTGTAACAGACACTACGACAATGTTGCTGCTCCTGAGTTTCAGAAAGAGAAGGGAAATCCAGAGAGAAAATGATTCTCTTTAAAGGATTTCCCTTCCCCTACAACGCTCACCTGGCATGACTTCATGCCGTAACTTCTCCACTGGTAAGAAGTGAGCAGTGTGAGCACAAGCACATCGATGTGCCTGCTGTCTCGAAACGGATCTCTACCGGGCTCTGTTTTGTGCCCTGGCACTTTTTTCCAGACTGCTGTCACTGCAGTCCAGGAAAAAACAGACCTCCTGTGCCAGGGCACAAAAGAGAGCCCGATAGAGACCCGTTTCGAGGCCTCCTTTAAAACACTGCCGGTGCTCCGTCCTGGTGAGACCGGGCCCACTTTAAGCCCTGACTATTTGTATTCAAAGAAGGTATGCAGTTCCATAGAGATACAAATGGAAGGAAAGTAGAGGACTGGTGGGTAAAATTAAATGCCCTAAAGTGGAGGAGGAGTCTCCCACTTTTAGAACTGGAGCTCTCACACACCCAGCAGGGTGTCATGCTTTATGATAAGGCGTGCTCCTTGTCAGGCCAGCACTGCAATGCCTGACGGGCACCCGATGAGGGGCTCTTTGTCGGAGATCTTTTGTTCCCAAAGCCGTAAGGGTAGGTGCAAGTGTAGGGCCTAATAGTGTAGATGAGTGTAGAGGGTGTGAGGGAAGTTTAAAAAGGGACTCAGTGGTACTCTAAATTAATTTTAATCGGTGAGTCCACTTGTCTAGGCTAAAATTTGGGTTAGCACACAATCAAAGTAATGTTCAGCGGTAGCTCAAGAATATAGGTCAACATGTTTCTTGCCTAGTTTGTTACAACAGCGATCAATTGGCAATTCATCAGGACCATAAATGAAGTAACTATCCACACAGTAGTTGGTGTCCTCATTAGTATCAAGGGTAAACCAAACACTCTAACAACCTAAAAGTGAGGTACCTTATGGTAATATCAACCCATCTGGGGTGGCTCACCAGCTGCATCAATTGCTGGTAGAAGGAACGTTAAAATGGTAGCACCAGTTAAGCAGCAGCTCAGTGGCTGGACATCCTACCCTCGCTCCACCAGCTCAGCAGAATACATAAACCATTCCATTCGCACCACTTTCTGGCTAGTAGGAGTCAAAACTCTGTTATGGCAGGTAAATAGATATTCCACTCTCCTCCTGAGAAACAGGTTTGTTTCAGGCATGTTGAACAGGAAATGGTCACAAAATCACATAATTGTTATTGGAGGCCCCCAATAATAAACAAGCATCAGCAAAGCCAATATTTCTGGTGCTGGCTGCCAGCACCAGATTTATTTGACAATTCTTATTTTGTTCTCTCATGGTTTTTGCAAAAAATCTATTGTTAGAGAAGCTGCCAGGCCCTTTTCGATCTAAAAACAAACATTGTCTAGAAGCAAAAATTATTTTTTGGTCTCAAAAAAGCACAAATTGCCATAGAAGCCCTTTGCACTAATAGGAAGCACTTTGTGTGTGGACAGGCTCCTTGTGAAAGGGCAAAAAGAACAATTGATGGACAGAATGCAGAACAATGTCATACATTCACCCCAGTACAGAGATCTGGGCCTAAATCCATCGTTTTTTTGCTCACCATGCCATTCCAGTTTGGACCCAGTCATATGCAAATCAGTCTTGATCCTGCGCCCAATGGGAACAGAACTGCCAGGCCAGGTCCTCCCTGGACTGGAAACAAGCATCCTGGGACCGGTTTCGGGCTTTCAGCCCTCATCAGCCAGGATAGCTTGACTCCAGTGGCATGGAGAGCACGGGACCCACGTCTGGGCATACCTGTCCCACTCGGATTGTAGCCAGGATAGCTTGACTCTAGTGACATGGGTCTAAACTGGGGTGGCATGGTGAGCAAAAGAATGATGGGTTTAACTCAGATCTCTTGACTGGGGGTGAATGTTTTGATTTGTTCTGCATTCCGTATATCAATTGTGTATATTTTGCCTTGTGACAGGGCAGCATTCCATAACTCATAGTGAAGTTAGTAAATGGCTGTAGCGAGCTGACCATTGCCCCATGAGTGTGTGGAAGAAGAATGTGAATGAAAATCCCTATAACTAACTATGTTATTGTGATGGGCACCCTCAGGGACAGCCATGAATGCCCCGGGGGAACCAAAGAGGTCCATTTACAGCCATATATGTCGACATCAGGTAGAAAGAGCCCAGTTGTGGTTATGAACCCGGAAGAGGTTTCGAGAGGGGGACCGCCAGATGAAACGGAGTGGAGCAGAGAGGACTGCGAAGAAAAGAGAAGCGGACCATCGCGGGAAGCGGAGGACACGACAACGCCTGACGCTGGCCAGACGGGAGACAAGGAGGATGAGATGGAGAACACGGGAGAACCAGATGACGAGGGTACGAGCGGCCATCCACAGGAAAATGCATGCCCAGAGGAAGGCTCCAAGGAAGAGGCGGCCGTGACCCTGTCAATGGGTCATGGCTACAGGCAAGTGTTTCATGGAACAGGGCGTGTGCTGAGAGGGTGGCTGTTTACTCACGCTTTCTTCACAGGCGTGTAAGGAGGGAGTGCAGGACACCAAGGGAAGGGAGACGAATCCCCCTTTTGGGTTACTTATGTTCTTCTTTAGTTCGAATTCCGTATCACCGGGTTACATAGGGCCGTAGCGTGGTCTGAAACCTTGAGACAGCATAAAGGACACAAAGAAACGGGGGTCACCTGAAGGCAAGGTCCCCCTACGTTAGCACTCCCCAACAGTGTGAAGAAACACCGGGAATCCTCTCTTGGCTAGAAAGCCGGACCAGAGAGCAGAGGGGAGGGAGTAGTATATTGCTTGCATATCGCCAGGGCAGAGAACACACTTATTGATGGCCTCTCCTTTTTCTTTTCAGCAGATCCCTGAGACAGGAGAAGAGCGCTGAGGGACACAGAACAGAGACCATCCCTCATCTAGGTTACGATACCCGACCTAAGTGGTTATAATAAAAGCCTTTACCACAAACATTCCAGTCGTCCGTGGTACTTGGGTCAGTGAAAGTTATACAACTAATTTTAGTAAAATCAGAACATCTTGGCTAACACCAGATGTAAAAAAGCCAACCAGTCTGGCAGTGGCTGCCACCCTCTTGCCTTTGCAAATGCTTTTTTCATAATGTTTTTTAAATCTTTAGACAGAGAGGCTTGCAAAGACATACAGATAGAGAGGATGCAAAGACAGATAAAGAGGCTTGTAAAGACAGAGAGGCTTGCAAAGACAGACAGACAGAGGCTTGCAAAGACAGACAGACAGAGGCTTACAAAGACAGATTCAGATGCATTTGCATAGAGATAGACAGCTGAAAAGATAAGTTAGAGAAAGAAAGTATTGTTATGATGAATACAAATAGATAGGGCTGCTATGATAGGCAGATATATAGGTAGACAGAGAGAAAGACAGAGCAGCTACAATAGACAGAGATAGATAGATAGATAGATAGATAGATAGATAGATAGATAGTAGGCAGACTGGTTGAAAGGGAGATAGAGTGTTTGGAAGACAGGTACACAGAGAGCAGATAGATCGACAGACTAGTGATTAGATCGACAAGTAGATAGCTAGGCAGGCAGATTTATAGGTAGACAGAGAGAAAGATAGGGCTACTACGATAGACAGATATAGAGAGATATATAAGTAGACAGAGAGAAAGACAGGACTGCTACGATAGGCAGATATATAAGTAGACAGAGAGAAAGACAGAGCAGCTACAATAGACAGAGATAGATAGATAGATAGATAGTAGGCAGACAGATTGACAGGGAGATAGAGTGTTTGGAAGACAGGTGCATAGAGAGCAGATAGATCGACAGACTAGTGATTAGATCGACAAGTAGATAGCTAGACATACAACTAGATAGATGGACAGAGCAATTTGATTGGTAGGTAGATAGACAGACAGACAGGTAGATAAGTTTGTAAAGATAGATAGTCATATACAGATAGATAGGGTTGCTAAGATGGATATAGATGTAGTTGCTTAGCTGTATACAGAGGCAGGCAGACTAGACTGGTGGAGCTGTGAAGATAGGTAGACAGATAGATAGGTAGATTGACGGACCAGCAGGTAGGCAGGAAGACTGACAGGTGGGTAGACAGAGAAACAGATAAACCGACAGATAATACTGGTAGATAGACAGGGAGATAGACAGACCGATAGGTTTGCGAAGATAGATAGATAGATAGACAGATAGACAGATAGACAGACAGACAGACAGACAGACAGACAGACAGACAGACAGACAGTTAGGTAGGTAGACAGGTAGGTCAATAAATTGACAGGTACATAAACAGGTGGACAGGTTGATAGAACAGGTAGATGGGTGGACAGACAGAAAGCCAGATATGACTGGTAGATGGATAGATAGACTGGTAGATGGATAGATAGGTAGACAGATAGGTTTACAAGGATAGATGGTGTCACTTGGAATTCAAGAGAAGCAATATAGTGCGTTGCTTGATATCTATAGTTTTATTTTCGTAGGTAGTTTTACAGGGATTATTTGTTTTGGGTGCTTTACTTCTCTTCTTTTCCCCTCCAGGTTCGCCCAAATCTTTGTGCGGCGACACACTCATTAGTAGGAGAAAGCGCAGGTAACTTGTGGTCTATTTATTGAGAGGGGGCGCTAGGTGGCGCACTTGCGAATGGAAGCCTTTGCGTAGGGCTCCCGCTGTCCGGCGGTAATTACCCGCTAAATTATCCTTATTTGCGGCACCTGGGTGCCGAAATTGAGAGAGGACCATCGGTGAGGTGTCCGGAGGGTACTGCCCGCTGTTGAGAGAAAACGGACGAGGGGTGCCGGAGAACGATGCCTCGCTGTCGGCGGCGTGAGAGGGACATAGGAGAGCAGGGCTGCATTGCCGGATCAAGCTGCTAGGAGAGGCCGGGGCTGCGATAACGGCCGCAGGCCGTGGACGCTGTGACCGGGACAGACGCATCCGGGGGACACGGCGCCTTAGCGGTGGATGCGGAGTGGGGCAGATCGGTGAGCTGCTGGAGTAGCTGGAGACGCTCTTTGACGGGGAGGCCCCCCCCCCCCCCCCCCTCCGCTTTGGTAGAGCGCGGTTTTTGCCACTTCCCGGGAGTAGCGTGCTTTCGAGTTGCGCTCGGTGGCGGTGTGCATTGGGGGAGTCGAGCGACATCTGGACTACTGGCGTGGGGGCGAGTGGTATCGGCCCCCCCCACCCCCTCTCTTGGGCATTGCGGACGACTTGGAGCGGAGGTCTCCCAGGCACCGGGGAAGACAGGTCTGGAGCACTGACGGGCGAGTGAGAAGATACTATGCTGGGACACTGGGCCTGGAGGAGCTGGAGGCCCGTGAGTGCGGCTGAGAACCTAGGAGGTGACTGGGAGTACTGCGGCAAGTGTGGCCGCGCTAGTGGCCGCTGAGGAGGTCAGGTGAGCCAGGCAGGACGACGGAACGGACTGCACGTGGCTTGCTTCCCTGGTGATCTGGCGCGGCTGCCAGCCATCAGCGGAGACTGGTGAGAGTGCGCGGAGGGTGCAGCTGGTGGCGACTGGACTACTACACTGCGCTTGGTTACACTGCGTTGCACTGTGTGCCGTGGGACAGCAGCTCCAGGGTGGTGCGGAGGGAGCATCGGCGCCGCTTCTGGTCCCAAGGGGTCGTCTGCTGCTGCTGGCGGAGCGCTCTGACCGGAGACCAGGATGGGCAGGACGGATGCGAGACAGCCCAAACTCACGTTTGAGGCTAGTAAGAAGCCGCTCAAGGTTGTGGAGGAGACTCGTGGTCCAGCAGAGCCGCCGGTGACGGCGGGAGGATCGGCGGATGCGGCGCCCAATTTACAAGATGTCTTGCGAGAGATGCGTCAGGGGTTCGCGACGATTGCTGATAAAGTGGATAGAATGTCGTCCCGTATGGATGCGGGGGTGCAGAAGTTGGACGTCCAAGAGGAACGGATAACGGGGGCGGAACAGAGGATATCTGACACTGAGGACACGGTGACACAACACACCTCACAGCTATCCAGAATGGACAATCTGCTGCGCCTCATCGCTGCTAAGAATGAGGATTTGGAAGCGCAAAGTAGGCGGAATAATGTACGCATCGTAGGTATTCCGGAGTCGATGAATGTGGGCAAAATGGAGGAATATCTGGAGAAGATGTTGGCGGCAGCGATTGGATCGGACGCTTTTTCTCCCCAATTTATTGTGGAGAGGGCGCACCGAGCCCTGGGCCCCAGACCTAAGCCGGGAGCGGCGCCCAGGCCCATCAACGCCCGGATGCTCAATTATCGCGACCGGGATGCCGCCTTGAGGGCTGCACGGAGTACGCGCACGTTATCCTATGATGGCAACTCCTTCACGCTGTATCCAGATTTCACTCCGATGGTGCAGGAGGAACGTCGGAAATTTATAGCGGTTAAGGCGAAACTACGAGACTTGCAAATGGATTACGCATTGCTTTACCTGGCGCGCCTGCGGGTCACGTACCAGGGGAGACAGAAGTTCTTCACGAATCCTCAGCTGGTGGAGGACTTCATTAAACAGTACAAGTGCTCCCGCAGATCAGAGGCTGGAGCGGAGAACGACGTGGACCCCAGGCGTGAAGAGCTGGTGGATGGTGAACTGTGAGTGGGGAGACCGTAGCTGGCATATTAGACCACATGGGCAGATGAGGGGGTTGCCCGTGGTTTGAGACTGGGATTCCTGGCTGTGAGACATTGCGCTGGGGGTTGGTTAGGCCTGGGTGCTGCGTGGCTACGAGCATGGGGAGGTGGCAGTGGGTTGTGGGGTCCCGACGCAGCAGCAGAATCCTTTTAAGGCTGCACAGAGTGTGGCACAGTGTTGGTTGCTGATAAGGGAGGCAGTAGTTTGCTTATTGTGGGCCCCAGGTGGCTCTAGTTCTAGCGCCGGACGCCTCCTCGTTTCGTCGAGCCGGACTGCACAATGTGTAGTCGGGCTGGCGTTTCTGGGGAGGGAATTGGTGGTGCCACCTAGATTCGCTTCCTGATGGGAAATACCCTAGTACATGTTTGGGGGTTGGGGAGAGTACTTGCCCTGGTGTTTGGGGCAATTGTGGGCGGGAAGGGGGGGATACAGGACTGGCAGGTTGGGGTTTGCTTCAGTGGGAGGAGGGTGGGAACACGGGATGCTGTTATGGTTTGTATGTTTGTAGTTCCAGAATGGGCGAGAGAGCTTAGCACCGGGTGTGTGTTATTTGTCCATGGAGGAGGGCGTGGGCTGGAGTATGATGCGCAAATGACAGGGTCACTTCTGACTATTCGATCTGAAGGGGTAGAGGGGGGTTATTGTTGGGCGGTAGGTATCCGGGGTGGTCATGGCATGCAGAACTGGGTGGCTACTTTGGATCTTGGGAGTTTAACGACGCATGGCTGACAAAGCGCGCAAGACACACGTCACTATCGCAACCTGGAATGTCCGGGGGTTAAATGACGCAAGGAAATGTAGGAGGGTGGTGGCTTATCTGGAACAGCATAAGGTGCAAATCGCATTGTTACAGGAGACACATCTTAGTCCCCGGACCACTGACACTTTTGCAAGCAAATGGGCGGCAGTACGGAGCTTCTCCTCGTATTCAGGGTATGCCAGGGGCACGGCGATACTGATCAAGAAGGCGGTGCCGTTTGTGATGCTAGGTGAACTTACGGATAAGGAAGGGAGATTTGTCTTGTTGTGGGGCAGACTTGGAACTGATACGGTCACAATCGTGAACTGCTATGGGCCAAATGTGGATTCGCCTGCCTTCTTCACCATGCTATGGGGCAAGATACTGAACACGGGTTCCATGCATATTATATGGGGGGGGATTTTAATCTCACAATGACCTCAGGGCTAGACAGGTCGGATGGTAGCCTGCAATACAATAAGGGAGCGAGGGACGCAATGGCGGGAATAGTGGCGGAAGGGGGAATCGTAGATAGTTGGAGGTTTGTGCATGCTGGGGTCCGGGAGGGGACACACTTCACAACATATGCCAACACTTGGGCCAGGCTTGACTACTGTTTCCTATCTACTGGCTTGGCGGTGGACTTAGGTCGAGTGACGCACTTACCGAGGTCGTATTCGGATCACTGTCCGGTATTGGTACAGGTGGCAATCCCAGGATATGGCAGGGCAGCACCCAGGTGGCGTATGCAACCCACGGCACTATTGGATCCGGTGTTCCAGGCAGAATTGGGGGATGAGATAGCTGAGTTTTTTCCCCGCAACAAGGGGTCGGTGGACAGTGTTGAGACCATATGGGAGTCGTTTAAGGTGACGGTCAGGGGGTACTACATATCTAAGAGCTTTGGTGTATTAAAAGCAATACAAGGCTCGCTCACCAAATTAGAGTCGGAACTGGCGGAGCTGGAAACCAGGATGGCCCAGGAACCGATGGGTCCGATCCATAAGGAATTCCGAGAACGGCTCACGCTTTACGAGCAGGAAGCAGATAGGGAGTCCAAATTCAGGGACCGATATTGGCAAGCCCGCCGATATTGCGAAGGAGAGAGACCAGGTCGTGCCTTAGCGGAGATTACTAGGCATTCACGGGGACCCACACACATATTAAAGATACGAGAGCAGGGAGGGACCATACATCAAGATACGAAGGGAATCTTAGGTCAATTTATTGCGCATTATGAGGAGTTATATGAAGCCCGCAGTGGTGGCGAGGCGGTGTTTGGGGACTTTCTGGATGATGTGGCGTTATGTTGGTTAAGCGATGACCATAGGCAGTTTCTCAGAGCTCCATTTGAACTGGATGAGATACGGGAGGCGATTATGTCTCTGAGTAATGGCAAGGCGGCGGGGCTTGATGGACTTCCAGCGGAATTCTATAAATGCTATATAGATGTCATGGCTCCAGTGCTTCGGGAGGTGTATGAGGAATCACTGGAGGTGGGAGTGTTACCGGGGACAATGAGGGAGGTACTGATTACCTCACTGTTGAAGCCAGGTAAAGACCCGGCAGAGTGTGATTCATATAGGCCGCTCTCTCTAATCAATTGTGACGCAAAGATACTGGCGAAGGTACTGGCCACTAGGCTCTCTTTGCTTATGACTAAAATTGCCCTTCCAGATCAGTCGGGGTTTGTCCCGGGTCGCTCGACTGCTAGCAATTTGCGTACGCTTTTTTCCTTGATCAATACGATAGCGCCGGAACTGCCCGTAGCGGCTTTATTTCTTGATGCCACCAAGGCATTTGACTCGGTTGAGTGGAACTACCTGTTTGCTATCTTGTACAGGATGGGCTTTCCCAAAATATTTGTTGCATGGATAAAACTGCTGTATACTGACCCGAAAGCGAGAGTGCTAATTAATGGTGAGGTGTCTGACTCGATTCCGCTGACTAGGGGTACCAGGCAGGGGTGCCCGCTCTCCCCATTGCTGTTTGCTATTGCGATCGAACCTCTGGCATGCCGTATCCGACAATTGCATAAGCAGAGTGCTTTTAAATGTTACCAACGGCAGATTGATGTGTCTCTCTATGCTGATGACTTAACGTTGTACGTGGTGGATCCGCAGGTTAACCTTAATCCGCTGCTCCGAGAATTTTTGGTGTTTGGGCGCCTGTCGGGCATTCAAATAAATTGGAAGAAGTCGCAATTTTTTCCCCTGACGCCTGCAGTGGGCCGCTTTCCCCTGGACTACCCGATTGAATGGTGTGAGGCGGATCTCAGATATTTGGGGGTTCAGATTTCAAAGGTCCGGGAGGAGACGTTGCGGCTGAATTATGGTACGGCCATAAATAAGCTGGCAGAGGATGTTACTCGCTGGGTGTCTCTGCCACTTACCATGGCAGGCAGGGCCTCGCTGATCAAGATGGTGGTATTACCTCGCTTTTTATATTTTTTCCAGAACATCCCGTACTATCCGGGTTCGTATTTTTTTCGGACGTTGCGTTCCGAATTACTGCGACTGTTCTGGGCTGGTAAGCAGCCTCGACTGGCATGGTCGATTATAACTCGGCCGTACGACTATGGCGGATTTGATGTTCCTGATTTCCTAGAGTATTATTTGAGTGCGCAGGCCCACTTTGCATACCATTGGTTTGCACCTACGCCATTCCTGCCGCAGCTGGCGGTGGAGGACTGGATATCCCGACCTCTACCACTGACGGGTATTATTCAGGGCCCAATCCGCGCACTTGACACGCCATTCACTACGGTGCCGTGCACGGTAGATGCGTGGCAGCGAATACTACGTCGTCTGGCGCTTGGTTTTATATATGCTCCGACATTGCCGCTGGTTTATCACCCAGACTTGTCGCTGTTACAGGAAGGAGGGTTCCAGGGGCTGTGCGCTAAAATAAAAATTCGGCATTGGGGCGATCTCTTCGCTAGTGGTCGGTTCAAAACGAAAGGGCAGTTGTTTGGTGGATATCAGCCTACTCCACTGGATGTCTTTTACTATGTCCGGCTGCGGCAGGGACAGCGGAAGATTTTGCTGCACTTCCCGGAGGAACCCGACATAGTGAGGCCTCTACAAGTCCTGCTTACGTCTACGGATGGTAGGCATTTGGTCTCTCAACTATACAGCAGTATTCGAGCGCACAGTGGAAGGTTGGACTGTAGAGCACTCCAGCAGTGGAGAATCGAGCTAGGCAGGGACATAACGGAGGAGCAATGGACGTATTGTTGTGAGCTCACCTCCCAGATATCCTCCAGTAGCCGACTGCGTATTATCCATTACAAGTTCTTGCAGAGAATGTATTACACACCAGTTAAAAAGCTTAGATTCCGACTTTCGGACAATGACAGGTGTGAGAGGTGCCATGCGGAAGGAGCTGATTTCTTGCACTTGGCGTGGTTGTGTCCGGGAGTGGCTGACTACTGGTTACAGCATTGACGGCTATGTTGGGGGATACGGTGGAGTTAGATCCGCTTATGATGCTGTTGGGCTATACGGCATCGATTCCTAAGATGACTCGCAAATTGGGGAACATTGCACTATTGTTGGCGAAGCGGCGAGTTGCATGTCGGTGGGGCAGAGGGCGAGCACTGAAATTTAAGGAATGGATAGAGGATCTCTTGTACTGCCAGGAGCAGAGTGCTATATACGCTGAGACACAACCATTAAATAGCAGAGCTAGTGACATTTGGGACCCGTTTAAAGGGTATTTGGCGGCACACTCCGCCTCCGCTGAAGGGGAGAACCAGGTACAGGTGGTTGCTGAACTAGGGGCTGTAGAGGTCAACTAAGGGGGATCTGATTGTTTGCCCCTCATGAGTGCGATGCTTGTGGACTGCTGCAGGGGGTTCTGCTCCTGAACATGCACGCCTCCGGATTGCAGGTAGCGCACAGAGCAGCTGCGCCTAATGGACATGGTGCTCAGCTCGTTGACATGGTGCATTTCACAGTTCTGCTGTCCTGATTGATAAACAGATATTTGCCGCCGGACCTCCGGGTTGTCGGCCATATGGCTGTGTATAGGATGGGGAAATCTGTGGGGAAGTGTTATCTGGTGCCGGCCCGTGAGGTTGTAGGCGTGAGATGTATGACTGTGTAAGGTGATAATAAAGGTTTTGGAACTTTAAAAAAAAAAAAACTTGTGGTCTATTTATTTAAAACATTTAGGCTGTGCATGTTAGTGTAAGTAAATTGTGACCCTATCTCAGGATATTGCTCGGTATTCTCCAGAGTGTGGTTAATTGGTCGAGTAACACATTTTAAGTGTCCCTGAAAGACCCTGTAGCTTTTGGGTTTTTCTAAAACTATAGTAAAGATAGGCAACCAAAAATTGCACTCCTCTCTCCGAGGATTTTTAAAATGGCATTTTAGCCCAATACGTATTTGTTGGACCTGATACTCATCAGGTAGCGTTTCCCTAAACATTTTGCTTTTTCCACGCGGGTTTTCCTGATTCTCTTGTGTGGCCTCCGGGCTCTAGGCACTTTCCCACTTCCTATCCGTATTGGGAAGTGGTGCCGGCTTTGATGTTCTGAAAGAGGTGCCCAGTCTGGCATTGCAGCCCAGAGTGTGCGCATTGGCATCTATTGTGATTAAACTCACGAGTAGCCTGCCATAGCAGGCCACTGTATGTGCGCACCTGCACTTATGGTTCCAGTGATTGCATGTGCAGGCTGCCATCACATGCCTGTACATGTGCACTGACACTGGAATTAGTAAACCCTCTGCCGCTGCAGACTTGGGCGGGCGCACTTGCACCCCTGGTGCTGGGGACTGTGTGCACATTAGCGCCTGTGCGCCCAGGTAATGAGGAATACCTGCATGCTTTTTCACTACCTATGAGTCTTGCTCTTCCCATGGGTTAACATGGGGAAGTGATTGTTACTTCAGGCTGCAATAGTTGATTGTAGTGTAGCAGCCTCATGATGTTTCCTATCAATGAATTTGCCAAACCCTTTTCAGTGCTAAAGGGGGTTTTGGAATAACTCACGTAAAAACGGGACTTATAGAATTTGGACATTTGTGTGCCAAGGTGCCTGGCTCCGGTGGACACCAGGGGTTGGGGAGCCCATGTGTGAATTTCCCAGCGACAGCCATATAACTAGGGCATACCACTAGAACGACAGACCTCTGCGATTTGAGGGCCAAATGGGATAAATTGGATGGAAAGGTTTTGACACTTGGCCTCTGGGGTCCAGATCATGGCCTGATTTAAGATTAAGATCTACATGCCACGGCCCTAGGGAAGACAGGCCTACAATTTAGGGGCGAGATCTGTGGTTCAAGGAGAAACCCGTTAAACGACCCCAAACTTCAAAGATGTACAACTGTATAACTACTGGTGCCATCCTTCAGCATAGGATGAGATACACTTGTGGGGACGCGGGACCAGAGAACCTGGTCTGCGTGGTGCACATTGCCACAGAACTCTGTTGTGCACATGTTGAGCACGGGCCTCTTGTTCTCCCAGAAATCTCAGGGACATCAAAGATCTCTCGCGAGGGACCTACACCATCTACCTGTGACATCTGAAGAGAGTTGCTCTCTCAACTGCCCACATTGGTGACTGAATCCTAACAAGATAGCGAGGTGTGAGCGTGTAACTAAAACGTGTGCCTGGAGACGGGATTGCTTAGTGCAGAGCCCCAAAAATCTTGTCCACATCTAAGGCATGCGTTTCCTGTATCCCATGGACCCTAACACTCATAAGGGTCTGGTTGGTGGTGAGCGGATTCACAGGTTGCGGGACCCCGCGTGGCCCGTTTCGTTGATCATGTCACATTTCTCTTGTGCATCACGCCGATTGCATACTCATTGCGTGCAGTGTCTGATTCACAGGGTGCGACCGTCAGAGGTGGGGGTGTATCCGTAGTAGTGCCTCCTTCTATATCATGTGGCTCTGCTGAGCTTGCACTTGTGTATGTGTAATCAGACTAGTCTGGTGCAACCTGTACCATTGATCACCAGACGATGTGCCTCATTTCCAGGAAGGTAAGGCGTAATTTGCAACTCTTCACTTTATGTAACTGGAAGTGCCTGGTGCAACCCATTTCAATGTGCACCAGTCATTGTGCCTCATTTCCAGGGAGGTACGGAATTTGATTATCTACGTGTTTGATGTGACCCCTACCAACATGCACCAGATCCTGTACCCGGATTGCCTGGGCATGACCCTGATCAACTTTTACCGGTTGGGGCGCCTCCTCCCATCGAGAGACTCCTTTGTGTTACGCTCCATTCATTAGTCATCCTCATTTTGACCCTCATCGCAGCAGACCAACTGCACTCTCCACACCTGGCCCTTGCCGAAGTCATCTTGGCACCAGGTAGTAGTGAGAGAGATTGACTGGCTTGAAGCAATGCTTCTGAGACAGACGTAAGCGGGTCAAGAGACTGCGTGACTCCATTAGGTTTTGAGACCTGCGGGTGAACTTCCCAAGTGGCTGATGAACTCCCCTTGTTTACGTCAACCTTTTAATTAAAACTTGCTACATATCCACACCTGCTTCCGAGGACCCAGATAAAGTTTAACTTTGGTTGCGTGTGGCCTAGTATCCAGGAGAAGGGGATGGTTATCTTCTATCCAGAGGTATAGGACAATTGGGGTGAACTAGAGGGTGAGGGGGGCTGGGGACACGGAGTCTGCAGGGTTTTATCAATTTACCTGCTAGGTGCCAGGAGCACCACATTAGGGTGCTGAGTGGGTATGTGTGCAAAATTGTTCCTTGCGGACTAGGCTGATACCTGTCGCACCATGTAGTGGTGCGGAGTGAGTGTGTGAGAGGGAGTTATCGTCTGTGGACCACCAGTGATTCACAACACTGGCCGTGCCACTTTATACGTTGATTTCATGCCAAAAGCACAATACATTTGACATTGGGTTTACCCGCGTGGCTCTAGCCCACGGTGCTGCTAAAAAGTGTTCCAGTTTCTTGTATTTACATATTTTTTATATCTTTGTTACCCGGGGTGTACCCTATAACTATGTAGGATTGTATTATCAGGATTGCTAGGGTGGGCCTCGGGTGGACAGCATATTGCATCGCATAATAGGGCTGTAGCTCTGTGGGACGGAGGTAGAATAGGAATTATCCACAATGTGCATACTGTTGATATCATAATAATACAAGAGGGCCTAGTACGGCTAGTAATATTTCCAAATGTGTTTTATTCCCAAAAGTACCTGATATTTATGTTCTAATGATTTATGTATGTTGAATACAAATGTTATATACATACATCCTGTGTGAGGTCTCTTTTGTGGCGCTCAGTGTATTCATTGTGAGTGACTGCTGTACCTTTGCTTTACACATTGCCTCTGAGATAAGTGTTGTTACGTAGTCCACGCTGGTAGGATGTAGTTTGAGTAGGTTTATTCAAGTAGATAACATGTAGCTTAGATCCTGTTCAGCAGTGTATAAGTTCTCATCAGCAGCCCCACCAGGAGCAGCCTGCTAGCTGCTCAGCCCTTCCACCAACTGCCACCACTCATACCCAGTTACTCAAGCATTCGACTCATGGCCCACACACCAACATTCCACACAGAACATTCACACTGGCTAAGCAGCTGGGGAAAAGATAACATAGTATATAATAACACAACATGAGAATACTACAATAAGCCTGAATGCTCAGTGCCAAGCTACCCAAGGTTGGGAACAGGTTATACACAGAGTGTAGTCGCCTGCCCTTGACGGCAGCTGTAGGATTCTGCTTGGCTGGGTGCATACCTTCAGCCAACCAGAAAGTGCAGATTTTAACAGAATTTATCAAAAATGTTGCCTGGAGAACACTCCTTAGTCTTGGACACCCTTTTCTTCTAGCGTGGTAAACTTCTCTCGGTGTCGGAGACTTGTAGTGCTTCCCTTTTAGCGCAGCCCTCAACCCATTCCACTAGTAGTTCCTGTAATGTTGGGCCCGGGGCCTGGAAATAATGACACTCGGTACACACAGGTATGCAAGTGGTGGTCAGTGCAATGCCTGCCAGGCCCAGAGCCCTGGGCTTTTTATTAGCACTAGTGCGTGCCGTCCGAGGGGACGTCGGGCGCACCCAACTCCGGCTACGCAAGGGGGGGGGGTGAGACCCTGACACACGCGCGCGGACCCTCGGGCTATGGTTCGGTCCGTCGCGCAACATTACATTCCTCCTTTACCCAGAATTGAAAACTCAACACAACTCGTCGCCTATCGCGACTCGAAAACAGCTTTAGCAGTCTCTAAAGAGTCTCATGGAAAACAAAAGAACAGTCTTACTTGGTCGGTTGTTGGAGGGGCAGCCTTCCTTCACTCCCACAGCTGACAGCGGGCAACAAAGTCTCTGTACCTCTGGGACGGTCGCGGGTGCGGGCGTAGGTGATACTGGCCCTGGCTGCGCCCATCTGATTGGGTGAGAGACATGTCCTCTGATCCGCCCGCTTCCACCGAGTCCGGGCGGCCTGGCGCCGCTTGTGGCACCTCTTCCCGTCCTGTTGACGCTGAGGGGGTATTGTCGGCGCTCTCCGCCCTCTGGGGTTCTTCCGCTCCTGGGGTTTTCCGAGGGCTGTGGGATGGGGTTGGGTAGTGGTCTTCCAACTCCGGGAGGTCTTCTTCCTCATTTTGCGGGGCTTTCTTGAAGAACGACACGTTTCTAGTCACTTTTTCACCGCCTCTGGCGGCTGTGATCAGGGTCCCTTGTACATCGGTGACAATCCATGGGGCCAGTTCAAAGGGCAGGCGGAATTTTCCCCCGGGGTGCCGGTCTTTCACTAGCACCTGGTCGCCGACCTGGATTGTGCTGTCTGACGCTCTCCGCCGCCGGGAGGCTTCTTGGTTCGCTTTAAGTCGATTTTCTGTGGAGCGGTTGGGTGGGTCTGGTGATGACTCCCACACAGGATGGTGCGGGATAGTGTCCCGGATCGCTCGACCCAGACACAGGTGGCTCGGGGGAACCCCGGTGGTGCAGTGGGGTGTCAGCCGGTACTCTCGCAGGAATTGGTAGAGGGCTAGCTCGACGTTGACGCCGTCTGCCAGGGCAATCTGAATAGTTTTGTTTAGAGTCCTCATCAGTCTCTCAACCTCACCGTTTGCCTGCGGCCACCGGGGGGTGATGCGGCGGTGTTTAATGCCGTGGGATTGCAGGTACTCGGCCAGTTCCGTGCCATTGAATGGTGGACCGTTGTCTGTGCGCAGCTCACTGAGGAGTCCGTGGGTGGCCATGACTTTTTCCAGCTTGGGGATTACGTCCGCCGCTGCAGTTGAGGGGACAATCTCCACTTCGGGGTACCGCGAGTAGTCGTCTACCACAACTAGCATGTGCCGTCCTCCAGGGAGACTGCCGAAATCGGCGCTGGCTCGCACCCACAGCGAGGTCGGGCCCTCTTCCGTGATCACGGGTGCTGGGGGGTCGGGTAGGCTGGTCGCCAAACACACCGGGCACCGCTGGACCGTGTCTTCCACCATCTTGTCGAGTCCCGGGAACCAGAGCTTGCACCTGAGGCGGTTCTTCGACTTGACAATGCCTTGGTGAGCGCCATGCGCCAGGAGGGCGGCTCGTTGGGTGAGGCTGCCGGGCAGCACCAGGCGGGGACCTCTCAAGAGACACCCTTCGGGGGACACCGATAATTCATTCCTGACGATGTAGAGCGCTTTCAGCGCCGCCTGAGCCTCGGGCGTGCGAAAGGATGACGGGCTTTGGAGCGGCCTCCAATCTCCAGACGCGACCGCTCGGATGGCCATCTGCAGGCAGTCGTCTCCTTCTGTAGCCAACGCAACCTCGTTGAGGGACATCGGCAGGGGCCGGGACCTTTCCACAATCATCCGGACATATTCCTCGGTAGCGGTCGCCTCCGTGGCTTCCATGTCCGTGGCCGGGCGGGCGTGTCTGGACAGGAAATCTGCCGGATTTCGGGCGCCTGGTCGGTACTCCACAGTGAATTGGAACTCTTGGAGCTGGAGGACCCATTTCTCTAGCCGCGGGGGAGGGCGTGATGACGAGCCTTGGAACAGCGGGACCAGAGGCTTGTGGTCCGTGATCACCACAAACGGGTGTCCATACAGGTAGATGTGGAAGTGGCGTCACCCCCACAGGATCGCGATGGCCTCCTTCTCGATCTGCGAGTACCGCTGCTCCGTTGGCGTGAGTGTTCTGCTTGCGTATGCGACGGGGGCCCATTCCCCGCATCTTTGCTGCTGGGCTAGCACGGCTCCTAGGCCTGTCGGGCTGGCGTCCACTATGAGTTGGGACTCGAGCCGTGGGTCGAAGTAGGCCAGGGTGGTGTCGGCCGAGAGCGCCTCTTTGGTTCTCTGGAACGACTCTTGCTGGGCGGGGCCCCACTCCCAGGTGGCGGAGGCTTTGGTGAGGTCGCGGAGGGGCCCCGTGAGGTCAGATAGGTCGTGGATGAACCTCCCACAGTACGTGACCATTCCCAGGAAACTGCGGACAGCTGTCACGGAGGTAGGCGCGGGGGCCGCGTGGATGTCCTTTACCTTATCTGGGTCCGGGCCTATCCCCTGGTCGGAGAATCGGTATCCGAAAAAGCTGATGTCTTTGCGCAGGAAGTCACATTTGTCTCTGTGGAGGGTCAGGCCTCGTTCCTGCAGCCGGGAGAACACCGCTCGGAGGCGTCGGATATGTTCATCCAGGGTAGGGGCATGGACGAGGATGTCATCGCTGACGTTCAAGACGCCCTCCAGCCCCTGCAGGACATTCTGGATAATGTTCTGGAACACCTCCGCGGCGCTCGAGATCCCAAAATTTAGCCGGGTGTAGCGCCAGAGGCCGGCGTGCGTGGAAAAGGTGGTGATTGGGCGGGAATCGGGGTGCAACGGGATCTGGTGGTACCCCGACCTCATGTCCATCTTGGAGAACCATTTGGAACCTGACAGCTCTCCCACGATGTCGTCGATGGTCGGCGTCAGGTGGCGCTCGCGCCTGATGGCCAAGTTGAGGACGCGCATGCCCACACAGATCCGCACTGCGTCCGGCTGTTTCGGTTTTTTCGCCACCACGATGGGTGACACCCATGGGGTGGGCCCGCTTACCCGTTCGATAATTCCCGCTTGTTCCAGTGTCCGTAGTTCTGCTTCCACTTTGGGTCGTAGGTGGAACGCGATGCGTCGATGCCGGAGGGCTACCGGGGTAACTGTCTTGTCGATGTGGAGGTGTACGGCGGGCCCTCTGAGGCACCCGATCCCGTCGAATAGGGCTGTGTGCTCCTGCACCAGATGGTCAAGGTTGCTTGTTTGGACCGTGAGGGCGAAGTGGATCAGGCCTAGGTCTTGGGCTGTCCGGCACCCCACTAGGAATCCCGTCCCTTCCTGTGACACGTATATTTTGGTTGGCAGCCGAGTGGTGTCGTGGGACAGGTCAGTCCTGAAAGCCCCGCACAGGCGTAGGGGGCGATGGGTGCCGTAGGCATACACTTGCACCCTCGTTGGCCGGAGTGGTGGAGCGCTCCTCAGAGTCCGGTACACGCTGGCTGACATCAGGTTGATGGAGGCACCGGTGTCGATCAGGGCCGGCACGGCCTGGTCCTGTGCACATGGGTCCGGTTGACGGGGACGCGGCCAGGGTGTTGAGCATCCGCACGACGTGCACCGAGGCGACATCCGCTTCGTCGTCGTCATCCATGTCGCTGTTGGTGGCTGTGCTGGGCAGGGGTGCCAGCTGTCTCACCCTCCTGGGCGGGCCTCCTTGCTTCTTCCTTGATGTGGACAGGCACACGCTCGCAAAGTGGTTGGCCTTGCCACATGCGCTGCAGATTTTGCCTTGGGCCGGGCACGCCCCTTTATGAGGTGTCGCTCCTCCACACCACACGCAGGCTCGGCTGGGAGACGATTGGACCGGCTTCGGGCTCCTCCGCTGGGGGTGCTTCGTGCGGGTGTCCGCTACCTCTGCCATGATGGCGCACACCGGTTCCGTTTTGATGGTGACTGCCGGCTTCGGTTCCATGTGCGCGGCTCTGGCCTTGGACAGTTCCTTCGAGCGGCCTAGCGTGAGGATGTCGCGCATTGGCATATTGTCCGCCTCCAGTACTCGTTCACGGAGCTTGGACGACGCGCAGCCTTGGATGAACTGTGCGCGGATCTCGTCGTCCGCATCGGGGAGCGTGCACGTGCTGGCCAGTTTTTTGAGCCTGGCGTAGAAGACGTCCACCGACTCCTCTGGGCGCTGGCGGGCTTGGCGGAGCAGGAAACGTTCATAGTCTGCGCTCGCAAACGGTTCAAAGTACGCTGTGATGGCGTCGCGTAGCGTGGCGTAGGTCATGGGCGGCCCAGCTTCCACCACGTCTTTAGAAATGTCATGTATCGCCTCACCTCCCAGGTGCAACAGCATGGCGCGCCTCCGCACCACTGCGACTTCCGCCGCCACGAAGTAGTTCTCCAGACGTTCCACCCATTTCTTCCAGCGTGCGGCTTGAGACGTTGGGGTGCCGGTGACCTCGAAAGGTTCGAGGGGAGGTACTGTGGCCATGGTCGCAGAGAGCGGCAGCCGGGGGCGTCACCGACTCACTGTAGGGGGCACACTGCACACCCAGGCGTTGTCCGCAGGCAGGCAGGTCAAACGGAGGGCCGGGGGCCCGTCGAGGGGGTGCAGGGCCAGCCAGGGGCTTCCTTCGCCGGAAAACGGGCCTCATGCGAGATGCGTGGGGAACGGCAGGGCCGGGCCACGTGTTGCACGCGAGATGCGTGAGATTCGGCAGGCGGGTCCCAGCGTTCCGCGCGCGCAGGCCCCGTAGCAGAGGCAGGCAGCCGGAGGAGGAGGAACCAGTCGTCGCCGGCCTGGGAGGCAGTCAGGAGCGTCGGCACACAGGTGAGGGCCAGCCGGGGACCTCACAGGGCTGCCAGGGGGGGGGCCAGGGCAGCGCAGGGGCCGGGCCAGAAGCAGGTGGCAGGAACCGCTCCTTGGGCAAGAGCGAGGGTTCGGTGATTACTCGAGGGGGTGGCGAGACCACCTCGTCGCCAGTGTAATGTTGGCCCCGGGGCCTGGAAATAATGACACTCGGTACACACAGGTATGCAAGTGGTGGTCAGTGCAATGCCTGCCACGCCCAGAGCCCTGGGCTTTTTATTAGCACTAGTGCGTGCCGTCCGAGGGGACGTCGGGCGCACCCAACTCCGGCTACGCAAGGGGGGGGGGGTGAGACCCTGACACACACGCGCGCGGACCCTCGGGCTATGGTTCGGTCCGTCGCGCAACATTACAGTTCCCTCCCTCCTCCTCTGACGGAATTGCAGATGGTCATTCACCTGTGCTATTTATAGTCCTCTGGGAGTGTGGTGGGGCGAAGTGTTCTACCGGCGGCCCTCCTGGCTCGATAAGCTGCTCTCCTTTGCATTTCTGCTGATCTGGAATGGCATCTGTCCTGTTGCTTCAGCTGAGGCCTCCATTTTCAGCTGGGCTGGTTCTGTCCCCCGCAACGTTCTCCAAGAGTTGCAGGCGTCCGATGTCGGCCGAAGACCCCTCCTTCTTCTGGGTCACACGCCCGTATTTGATCTCACTTCCTTTTATGTTCGCGTTGTGTTCCTGGCTTTGTCCTTCTTCATTGTTGATTTCCGGATTGAACGCCTGTAAAGTAAAAATGATGTCTTTGATTTCTATTTTAGATGTGGTGCTGATGGCAGACCAGTGTTGAGCATCAGGTAAGTTGTTTATTTCTCCCTGACATCCCCTCAGATAGATAGATAGATAGATAGATAGATAGATAGATAGATAGATAGATAGATAGATAGAGTTCAGTTTGTGTGCCTGGCTTTCTCCTTCATTGTTGTTTTTCAGATTGAATGCCTGTAAAGTAAAAATGTTGTCTATGTTTTCTATTTTAGAAGCGGTGCTGACGGCGGACCAGTGGTGAGCGTCAGGTAAGTTGTTGTTTATTTAGATAGATATTGGAATAAACAGCATAGCTTTAATTAGTAATATAATAGTTAACTTTCTACATAAGCATGATATACAAGAGCACTGAAATCAAACTAGAAAGCCATATAAGCATGACAAACCGTCTACGTTTGTTTACATATATAATTGTAGTCTTCAATTAAAATATATCCCTTCATGACATACAACAGAGCAGTTACAAATGCACTTCATGCATGCATATTTAAAAGAGGATTACTTTAAAAAACATTTTAAAATGGATACAATCTGGTATACTGTGAAACGGCAGCAGTTAGATAAAGAAAAGCCACTGAAAAAGAATTTACAACAGTATCAGCATGCGAAAAAAGAACTGATAAAGCTGGAATGTGCCTCATGCTCACATCTGGTAGAACAGAGGGAACACTGAACAATGAAGTGAAAACAAAAACACTGGCACTGAAGGGAACTGAAACCGGATAAGACTGAGGTCTTGTTATTTAATCAGGGCCCACCACCGCCATCTAATCTTTGGTGGCCCGCGGAAGTGAATCCCCTCCAATGCCGGCTGAGTTAGCAAGAAATTTGGGTATCAGGTTTGATAATGATCTATTTTATGGCTCACATCCGACAGATTTCCACCTCATATTTCTGGAAGCTACAATCCTTGAGGAAATTCTTATGATTTCTGCCAGAGGAGCGCCGTAAGATCATTGTACACGCCTTTGTAACCTCCCAGTTGGATTATGCTAACAACCTTTATATTGGGCTCCCAGCATATCTGGTTCACAAGCTACAGATTGTTCAGAATGCGGGGGGGAGGCTGATCGGCTAGGTGCCCTTTCAACATCACATTTCCTCTCACTTGAGACAGTCACACTGGCTCCCGGTGGACAATAGTATTGAGTTCAAGGCTCTGACTGTGGCCTTTAGAGCCACAAAAGCCCTTGGCCCCTGTTTTCTAAAGCAGAGGCTCCGCCTTTATCATCAGGATCGCTTACTGAGATCTAAGCACTCGTGTCTACTTCGTGTTCCACGATATGTCAAAGTGTCACGGGGGAAGGTCTTTCTCGGTAAGGGCGGCTAATCTCTGGAACTCTCCACCTGCGTCTGATCAAGTCAGAACAAGAATTTAGAAAGGCTTTAAAGACTATGCACTTTTCTCAGATGTAGTATCCATACACTGATTTTTGCTCTCAGTTTGCATTAGTGCCGGGACACCTCAGCTGAGGTAGCTGGACACTCTACAAATGCACATCAACAAGCGCTATATATATATATATATTCGTTCATAAAAGTTTGCCAATCTTTGTGTGCTGCTTCATCTGTGGGCAACTTGTATGAACATATATATATATATATATATATCATGCTCCGTGGCAGTAGCGGTCGAGAGAAGGCATGGAGGACTGCAACTTCCTGTTATGCTAGATCGTGGGACCTAATTGGTCCGCTCTGGATGAGCAACACATTGCAGTCTGGGATATGCAGTCCTCAATATGTCCTCTGATGAATGCCCTCTATATTAAATGCTCTGATCAAGCCCTCAGTGAGCCCTGGGATGTGCGACTGCTCTAAATCCAGATCTGTGCTCCACAATTGAGTCCCGTATCATCGAGCTCAGTGGCCCCCTGTTCTGGGATGGTGCTTGCTCAGCGACAGGATGGCCGCCATGCCTTCTCTCGACCGCTACTGCCTCTGAGGAAGAGTTGATCTCGAAACGCGTCAGGCAGCGGTCGGCTGCTTTTTAATGGACTGGATTGTGTGTACTGCCCGTACCAATAAATGCTTTATGGGGAAAAAGCGGTCTGTGGTTTCGAGTGCTGCTCTACTGTTGGACACCCCACGGAGCATGATATATATATATATATATACACAAACCTTTGTCCCTCTTCTATCCCTCAGCGACCCTTCTGAAACCAAATAACTCACTAACATCCACCACTCGAATTACTTTCATATTTCACTATACTAATTCACCACTAATCCTTATGGGATCCGGAGTAGTGTGCTACTTGCCAACAAAATGCTTCAACACCCCATTAGGGGTAACATACGCTATATAAATGCAAACCTTTTTTCTCTCTTCTATCTCTCCGCTATCCTTCTCAATCTACATATCTGACTAATATCCACCACTCTAATTACTTTTATATTTCACTATACTAACTCAACACTAATCCTTTATTGGTTCTGGAGTAGCGTACTACTCGCCGAAAAAGCGCTGCGACGCCTCATCAGGGGTAGTAAACGCTATATAAATACTTACAATACAATACATTACCTCGTGTGAGGATGTGCTTGGTGTGAAAGAGCAAAATGAATTCACTCAAACTTCATTTAGCCAGTGGCTGAAGTAGGCTGACTTACTGCCCTATACTATATGCTGTAGCGGGAAGAAGCAAAATGTGAATAACACAGCAAGACCAATGGATAAAGAGAGTTGACTGAAATCCTCTTTAAGTAAATATATAATACTATAATGTTAGCAAATCAAAAGGTATTCACTAAAAATTGACAACAATAGGATCGGGCACAAAAGAGCTCTACTGACCGAACTTGCAAGAGAAATGTAATAAATAAAGTAACTTATAAAACCTTATTGACCCTTTGTTCTGTACACATCCATTGTGTTTTCCAATCCACTGATGTTTTCATTCACTCTTCAGCTCCATGAGCATACCATTTCCATTCTGCCACTAATTCCTGAAGGTAAACAGCACGCCTGCACTTGCCATTCTGGCTCAATTTCATACAGCCATCTCCACATTTACCACTAAAAAAACTCAATTCATATTTACCAATAGGTCGCACAAGGTCCCATGCCTGAGAAGACCCTTGAATCATTATGGGTCCAATTTTGTCAACACTGTCACAGGGAGGGCAGGAACCGCGTGAAACATCCAGAGGGGCAGATTCAACAGCAAACCCTTTCCTGCCCCTAGGACCTTTCTTTGCTTTTTTGGAGCATGCTGAATTCTGAGGGACTACTTGATAGAAAGGGCGTTAAATTTGCAGTGTGGACTAAGTGTGAGCTTTTTAATGTTTAGGGTGTAACCAGAGTGGCGCTTGTATCCTGTCTTGGGTCGGAGCACTCCTAGGGCCACATTTACAAGGTAAGTGGTGAAGTGAGGAGTTATCCTTCCTGGCTTAACGCCTCACTCCGCCACTTCTGAAACGCAGGGCTGCACCATATTTACAAGAATATGGTGCAGCCCAGGGTTTCCCCTGCGCTGACACTACAATTAGCAGCTTAGGGCCAACGCAGACACCCTTGCACCATGCGTGCAGGGAAAGATTGTTTATGTGCAGGAAGGGGGACCTTCCTGCACATAAACAATCTTTAAATGCTGTTTTGTAACTTGTATGAGTGCTGCTTAATGGAGCACACACAGGAGTTGCAAAGCGGCATTTATAAACAAGCATCTGAAATGCAATAGGTCTGGCATTTATGCTAGTTTGAGCTATTGACATTGTAAATGGCAGTGCCTTTTATTAATGTTTTGGTTTTTACAACATAAATAAAAGGCATTGCCATCTACAATGGCAATAGCTTAAACTCTGGCAAATGCAAGACCTATTGCATTCAAAATGCTTGTTTGTTTATGTTTTTGGAGTTTTACATAGCGCAAACTGGGCCAAAAGGTATCAGAGCGCTTTACATAAGCACCTGTTGCGTTCCAAACGGACACATTCAGTTGAAAATTGTAGCTGAATACATAAAGCAGAAAAAAAGTAAAAAGTACACATTTATTTTACTGTTGAAAAAAAGAAACAATAAAGTAAATGTGGTTTAAAAGTTATAGCTTTGTACACGCAAACAAAATAGAGCCATTTTTCCAGTAGAGGTAGTATATAGAGCAGTGTTTTAATGAAACAATATGCAACAGTTTAAATAAGCAAAAAGGGAGGATTAATAGTGCGCATATAGTTGCGGTGCAAGTAAAATAGCATTTTGCAGTTGGGCCACTCCTTGCACGGTACACAGCTTGTCTGTCCGCAGCCCTGGGAAGAAGGGGACGCAATTAAGCTGTGTATTAGAGTACACAGAGAAACAAAGAAACAGGAGTAAACCTGTTAACCCAGTCAATGTAAAGTATGCGTACAAAGAACAAAGTTTCAACTGGAAGTTATTTCACATGGCAAATTTAGAAACAGATTTAACAAAGTTTCTTATTTGCAAGTAGTTATGACAGCACTACAGTACATTGTATGTAAAAGTAACCACAAGTGGGTTGTGCACTGAACGTGCTAGTGACAGTGAACGGCGCAGTGACACAAAAAAAGTGAGCGAACAGCGTGAACAGCACAGAAGTTTCAACAAAATTGTGATCCTTAACAAAGGAAGATATATACAAGGTACATTTTTGTAAGTTGTTTTAAATTATTTCATTGACCACATTCAAACCAAAAGTGACGCTGGGGGGTCGACGGCGTTTCGACCTGTCTGACTTCAGGTCGTCATCAGGACCAGGTTACTTGATTTGGTGATAGTGCTAAATGAAAGGAGACGGCGTCCCAAGCGGCAGGCGGCAGAGCGAAGGCAGTCCAGGAAGATTCTGCAGATGAATGAAGCAGGTAGAGAGATGAATGAAGGGAGGTAGAATCATCCGTAGGTGATGGAACTGTTTAAAAAAGCCTTCGCTTGTATTTATGGCGCAGGGTGAGGAGGAGTCTAATGCAATGTGAACGAGGTCTAGAATGATCCTCGTAAGGCGTTTGTACAGTAATGGTGATGCAGCGAAAGCCGCATGTACGGGAGTACCGCGGGCTGGATGGGGCGCAAAGCGGCGAGAGGGGGTCAAGACGTAGTAGCAGTCAATGCTCATTGCTACGGCCGATAGCAATTCAACCTGTCTGGCAGCCAAGGTGAATGGAGCTGAGTACTCTGCAGACTTCCCCATAATCTTGAAGTGGATGAAAAGCAGTCATTTTTTTTTATAAAAACGACGTTTAAAGCGTTTATAATGATATTATGGGGAAATTAAGAAAAAATAGTTTTATTGTACTGTTGGGAAAAAGGAACGATAAAGTGAGTGCTTTTAAAGGAAAAAGAAAAGTGCAGGTACTCACCAAATTGATTGGGATGGGTCTTGAGGGTCTCGTGGGGTCTTGTCTGAGGGCGTGGCTTCGAGGCAAGTATTTAACAATGGCAGGCATTTTCTTATTCAGTGCAAAAAGCATTCTAGTGTCCTTCGGCCAAGTCTCTTCATATGTGCACGTCACAACCGGTGCCCTTTGCAGCTCTACACTGCGCGAACCCGGCCAGAGGGCACAAAAGCTCTCCACTTGCGAAGCAGAAGTTCCACACAAAAACATCCTCCTTCTGCCCTTATGGCATCGGAAGATTGCCCGGAATCACGGGATGTTGAGCAGTAGCTGGGATTTCAGCTCTTTGTGCCAAAAAACAAAACAAAGTATGCTTTTGTGTGAAACTTGCACCTCTCGTTTGTCTTGTTATATATTGAAGAAAATTCAATAAAAGATTTAAACCATAAAGTGCTTCAATACCCTCCTGTCAAGTGCGCACTACAATCAACTGTAAACAAGCATTTGCAATGCAATCAGACTCGCATTTACGCAAGACCTATTGCATTGCAAATGATTGGCATCACGAAAACAGGGGGGGAGAAGGCACGGACAACTTCGGGGGGGATTTTGAAGGCACGGACAACGGGAGGGCCGGGGAAAAGGCACGGACAACGGGAGGGCCGGGGAGAAGGCACGGACGACTGGAGGGAGGGCAGGCGGGGGAAAGATGGCACCAAAGCACGTTGTGCGTGCAGTAGGGGAACCTCATTAACGAAAATAGTGCTCACAGTCTAAATAACAGGTACTGTGTAACACTCGAAGTAAAGGGGCCAGTCGCCAGGGGAGGTGACAAATGATGAGGAGGCAGTACTAAGAAGGGACTGAAAAGCCTATCGACGAATCAGAAACCAGCATTTACGACAGACAATGACATAAGCCAATCGTAAATATAGGTGGAGAGTGGGCGAAGCTTTTATTCACCTATTCCTCTACAATAAGCCTCGCTCGCTGAGCAGCGCATGCGTGCTGGCTCTAGGCTCGACCTAAAAATGATTGTTTTTGTGCAGGAAGGGGGACCTTCCTGTACATAAACAATCATTGGCCTTTTGCTGTTTTCATGTGTGCTGCACAACGCAGTATACTGAAAACAGCAAAAAACGAGGAGAAATGAAACATTTCTCCTCTTTGCGCTAAGACCAGGTTTTGCCTGATCTTAATTCTGGCGCTGCCTCCTATTTACGCCTCCCTTGTAAATACGGGGCAGTGTCAGAATCAATGGATGTTGTGGTGGAACGCCCACAGCAACACCCATTGCCCTCCCCTTTCACGCTACGCATAGCATAAAAGGGAGCCTTATTTACAAGGCAGCGTTAAGCCACGTTATGTGGCTTAACACTGCCTTGTAAATAAGATGAAGCCCCTACCGCCACAGGGAAGTAGCAATAACTGACGTCTCCGTGGCGATAGGTGCTCGTAAATATGCCCCCTACGGTGATGGTGAGAAAAGAGTGAGGAATAAATCACAGCGGATACAAGTTATTCTGCAGATCCAATAGATATTTTCCATGACTTTGACTGACGCACTATCAACTCATTTACTGGCTCATTCCAGTAATTAGAGTTCATCATCTTGGGTAATCTTGGTGGAGGCAAGAAAGAGGAGAAAGATCCTTCTGGTTCCAACTGCATTATAGACCATCCGTGATGCAGTTGTTGTGGTATTAAATTGAACTTAAAGTGCTTTAGAGGGTCCTGTCTTGAAGCTGGTCAGGTCCCAGATTGGTACCTGCACAGATGAGTTACATTATAGTCATCCACGATTCCAGCTGCTCCATTGTAGTCATGCGTCATAATGCTTGGGAGCGCCAGCCGTGGTGACTGCACTGGTGGCAGATCTCTTTGTACATTGGCAGCATGATCTCTCAGCGCTGTGTGAAGGCTGATGAGGGTTGTCTAAAGGTTTAGATGTGTCTTTATGGCTTTTACCAGAAATGGCCTGTTCGCATGTCTGTCATGGAACACGTTTCAGCAGTGTTTTATTCTGACTTTGAGATTGTTCTGTTTTGTGACCTCAAGAAGCTAGGTGGGTTTTGTATCCTCATATCGTTACTGCCTTTCTTCAAATGGTCTTGTACATTTTTTAGGTCTCGCTGAGTCAGCGCATGCACTGCTCTGCAAGACTTGTCATTCGCTGCTCTGCAAGACATTTAGTAGGTGGGTTTTCAAAGTGCTACCCCACCCTTTAGCTGGCCTAGCGCTTGAGTTCACGCGAGCGTGCACGCGTGCAGCCGCCATCTGTCTTTCACGGGTCAATTTCAATTTGAAAAACTTTATTCGACAATTAAGTCATGAAAGTATCATACATCAACCATCTGCATACACATATATTAAAACAAAATATCATAGGCACACAATTTTTATACTAAAACCTACGCTATTTACCAATTTAAATAGATAACATTAATGTCTAGTCATCCAATTAAATAAAAACGTTTCAACTTAATTTAATTTAAGCAAATAAATCAATGAATGAAAAATGAGTAAATACATAGCTACATTCGAGCGCCTATTCATTGAGCGCTGTTATATTTATCTGTCTGAGCCGTAGTACCCAAGCCCACTTTATGTATTTTGCCATTGCCATTGCAATTATCGGGCTCGGATCTGAACACAAGATTCTTAGTGCCTCCTCGTGCCTTCGGGTACCTAAGAGCCGGCAAACGGGTAATACCCATTTTTTCCGTGGGAGCTCATAGAGAGGACAAAAAAAAAGAAAATGCCTCAAGGATTCAGTCGTGTCCCTACATTTAGGACATTTGTCCTGGGAACCTTTAGACCATTTACATGTAAATGAACGGATAGGGAGGGTACCTATCCTAAACTGGAAATAAAGTTTGCGATCAAACGGAGCTTCAATCAAGCCCCAGAAAAGTTCCTGTCTAGGGTGTGCCTTAATCTCTAGGTATCTAGCTGTTAGCTGGGATATACTCCCCTTTGAAACAGATTCCATAGCTATAAATTCCCAGTACTTGGCTTTAATGATTTCTTTTGAAGGGAAGACCGCATTTTGAGGATCATCCCATAGGTTGCTCCATCCCAGTCTGTAAAGTAATAGTTTAATAGACCTCAGCCAGTCTATTTTATGGAAGAGGTCTTTCTCCATTATTTCTTTTAAGCCCAAAGCATAGTGCTTAAGCTCCTCGGTTGACCAGACCCTACGCCAATACAGCAATGGCCGCAAATTAGCAGTGTCTTGTAAGGTTTTCAAGCCGAGGTCCCAGAACAGAGGTAACAAGGGAGTACTTTGTGGAACACCAACAACTTTCCGTATAAACTCGCTCTCCATAGCATTCAAACGTTTTGGATTATTGCCAAACCCCCATAGCTCAGAACCATATAAGGGTGAGCTACGTATCTTCTTTGAATACATTTCGAGGAGTCGACCTATTGGCTGTGTCTGCGAGGTTTTAAATCTTTTCAGAAGGAAACCTGTCTGTTGTTGGAACTTCAAAATAGAGAAGTCTAGTTGACTTTTCCAACGCATATTCTTCTGCAGTGTCACTCCCAAATAAGTGAAGGCATCCACCTGTTCCAGGGGAAAGCCATTCATAACAATTACACCACTATAGGGTTTGTGAGTTCTACATGGGTTAGGGCCATTAAGGACCATGAACTTGGTCTTGGAGACATTTATTTCCAAGCCACGAAGCAAGCAGAACTCTTCAAAGCGTCGGAGGGTAAGCTGTAGGCCACTCGGAGTTTTAGAAATCAGCAGCGTGTCGTCCGCGAACATGAGAACAGGAATACGAGTGCCCGTCATAGCTGGAGCATCAGAGGGGACACGGGAGAGGAACTCTGCCACCCCGTTCACGAAGAGTGAGAACAAGGTCGGTGCCAAGACACAACCTTGCCATACTCCTCGTTCCACGGGGAAGGACTCCGTTACCTCGCCCTGCCGTCCCCACCGGACCCGCGCAAAATTGCTCTCATGTAAGCGGACGACCAGTGCCAACAACTCCGGCGCCATCCCCAAATCCTCCAGTAATTGCCACAACTTGTCTCGTGGTACCAAATCAAATGCCGCCCGTAGGTCGACAAACACGGCGTACAGAACCCCTTTTTCTAAAACTACTGTCCTCCAATAGAGGACAATAAACCTAAAGACCTGGTCAATAGTGCTGGTTTTTGGGCGAAACCCAGCCTGTAGTGGACTTAAAACATTGTTGGATTCCATCCAGGTCTGGATTTTGCCCAGAACCAGCCTACCCAAGATTTTTTGTAAAGCATCTATCAAGCTAATGGGCCTATAATTGCAAGCCAACGATTTGTCCCCTTTTTTATATATTGGGACAATTTCGGCACCTTTCCAGGAATGGGGAATCACCATTCCCTGAGCTATTGCATTAGCTAAGTGGGTAATATATACAGACCATCTCGTTCTGTTGTGCAGAAATACATCGGCCGGGATACAATCCATGCCGGGTGCACGACCCTGAGTAACCATATCAAGTGCAATATCAGCCTCCTCAACACTAAACACGGGGGTATTATAAAACGGCCTCTCCTGGTGAGGCGTTCTAACGTCCTCAACGCCTTTTGAATATTGTGACTTAAAAAAGTCTACCCAGGAACTCTGAGGAACATGATTGTGAGGACTGTCAATAATTTCGCCCTTCTTCCATTTAAAAATATCCCAGAATTTTTTCTGGTTTTTATCAGCACATGCTGCTTTTAGGTCTTGCCACTCACGCTCATTCCATTCCTTTTTGGCTTTCCATAGGGTTTTTTTATGAGTATTGCGAGCTAATTTAATCTTGCTTGCATCATTTGTTTTAAGAGCAAGTCCCAGATCAGTACGGGCTTGTTTGCAGGAGGCATTATACCAACTCTCCAGTTTGCTTCTATGGACTTTCTTAACTACAAAGGGTCTACAGAAACATGATTTCAATTTACCAACTAGTTTTTCATGGATTTTCTCAAATGCAACTCGGGGTTGACCTTTATTATCTACTTCCATAATTGACGTCAACGCCTCTTCAACATAGGACTCAATGCTCCCTATAAGGTCTGGATGTTCTGCTACATTACGCCATTTAAGGTGGCGTTCATCGTTTGATAGAGCTTCAACTAGACCTGTCATTTCAGGAGCTTGTTCTATTCTGTCTCCCATTCCTAAATCAAAGATAGCGACTAATGGGTTGTGATCGCTTTCTATCCGCGTCTCGACCACCATATCCACGAGTGTATACCACATCCTCAAGTGGACCAGGACATAATCTATATTGCTTGCCCTATTACCATTAACATACGTTTTGTTACATGTCCTATCTGATGTGGTTCTGCCATTGGCCGCCCTCAGTTGGTTGCCCAGGCAAAACCCTTTCAGATGCAGGGCCGCCTCAGTCCACTTACTAACTGCCTTTGTCTCAAGCTGTGGGACCCCCATTTTAGGTCCTCTTCCTCTGTTAAAAGCAAATCTTGAGGGCCTAATGGCTCAAAAGTCGTATTGAAGTCTCCCGCAATAAGTGGGAGCACATCAATAGGACTAGATTCTACAAAGGTACTTAATGCAGATACCACCTCCGATTTTTTCCCACCTGGCAAGCCCCTTGCATATACATTATATATGTCAATTTTGAAGTTTGACGAACTGGTCAGCCTAACTCCCAATATGTCAGGATTCTGTGTTTGGATGGGTTGGATTTTACATTCCAGGCTTTGTTTGACCCAGATGACCAAGCCTCCTGATGCCCGACCCTTGGACTTTTTCTCCGCTAAAACAAAGAAATTCAGATAGCCCAACATGAACACAGGCTCAAGTGACCATGTCTCCTGGAAAAGACAGATATCATGCTTACTGATGAAATCTGCCCACAAAGGAGAAGATAGTTTGGAACCTATACCCGCTACATTCCAAGATAAAAACAATACATGACCTACAGAATAGGATCCCCCTTCAGTATTCCCTCCAATTGCTATAGGGAAAGGGGCTACATCTTGTAGGAAATGAGGGGTACTCTCAATGTCAAAAGTTTCGTTTTGACATTCAGCTTGGAAACCTCGTTCCCTAGTCCCAATCATATTTACTTGGTCAAGGGGTGTATTAACGTCTCTGCCATCAGCTATACTAGGCGGCTCTCTTTGGCATATACCCTCATCTGCCATTAAAGCCACATATGATTTTTCACAATTGTCCAGAGTCGCTATGGCTGCATATGACACCTCGCCATTAAGATGCACTCTGCCATCAGTCAGTCAGTCGCAGTCCGCTAGCCCAGAGAGTACGTCAAATCTATTAATGGATCTTATATCCTCATAAGTGCTTCCAGTTATCAAGGGACCCCCACGTATAATCCCACCTAGGGGCAGGGACATAGGTGCATAGAAATAAGACAATGGCCTTGTACATATCAAAGACGAAGGGTCATATTGGGTCCAAGAACAAATATACTCCCCACACCATCTGTCCCTAAAATTAATAACAATGCAATCCCCCTTAGATGACTTGGGACTTCTGCCCACCCAATTTACTCGCCTAACATGTAAAATTTCAGCACGCATATGGGCCGGCAATGGTCGCTTAGCATTAAGCCAGTACGTACATTTGTTCTTTAAGTCCCAGTAGGATTCCCTTGCTCCATTTGCCAGGTGTGGAACCCCAGTTAAAATCACCACATAGGGGGCAGCTTCGGGGGGTAGATGTAAATCAATTAGATCTGGTGATGCCTGTGCTAAGGGCTGGGCGGGAGGGGGCTGCCTGTCAATTCTAACTCTACCTGTCCTAGAGCTATTTAATATCGGACATGGAGGGAGATGTTCATCTCTTGCCCGGGTATCCACAGCTGAGATAGGTTGGGGTTCCAGGGGGATAGGAAGATTGTCTGTCACGGGACTAATAATTGGATTATTGGTGGTGGGGTTAGTCTCAGTACGGTGACCTATTACACTAGAGCATTCTTTTTGTGAACTCTGGCCTTGTCTACCACCCCGAGAATGAGCCGAAGCAAATGATAATTCCATACACACAAGCCTGCTTTCAATGGAACCTAGCCTTTCGTAAATGGGGTTACATAGGTTGTTTACAATACTTTCTAATTTTTCCCAAAATGATACTGTATCTGTTACTTCGACACATGGCGCCCCCAAAGATAATGATGGATTTGCCCTAGTTTCAGTGGTTAGGGGTTTAGGGCATGGGGGTGTATCCCTCCTTAAAGCAGAAACAAGGGTATGACCAGGTTTAGCATTCTTCCCAGCGGCACTCTTTTGGTTTTCCCTACGTTTTTTTTTCAGATTTGGGGCTAATTGTTGATGGTCAGGAGCCCCTTTTACATTACTAGCTGAGCGAGTCTTAATACTTGACAAAGGCTTCGGAGTAGGGACCACACTACCATTATTTATCGTATCAGCATTATCATCCACTATTTCAATCAAGGGCGAGGGACATATCGTTAAGTCACCAATTCGCTCTTCCATCACAGGAGACGCTGAACTCGGGGAATCCAACCTAACAGGCTGGCGGCACGGTGGTGATCTTGAATTAGCCATATTCCCCAAAGATGACCTCTTGTCACAAAGGATGTCTAAAGATAGTCTTTTTTCAGTTAGTTCTATGTCCTTAGCAAGGGCTGATTGTACTCGCACCAGGAAGTTATCCAATGTTCCCATTAGTGCACCCCCAGTCGATTGTACAATAGGACCATCCCTTTTAGCCGTTTTATCCATTATTGGCATCTACTTCCAGCCTCTTTAAACAAAAACCCACTACGTTACGAACTTACAGCTGGTAATTGGTGCTTACCCAGGATAGGTTACTTTAATCGGTAAGTATTAGAGGAGGGTCCCGTTCCGTTCTCAAACGTTCTCGGACAGGCTCAGATGGGCCCGCCCTTGGCCCGGGCTTCGCCCCGGACTGCGCCCCGCACGCGTCCCGCTAGCGCGAGAATGGGTGAGGATTAAATAGGCAGGGGAAGAAGCGGGAAGAGGACCAGGTGCAGGTGATCAGCAATGGAGAGTGCACCCTGGTCCTCGCAGTCCCGTAAACAGGAATTTGAAAGTTAAAAGTTTAAAAGCCCCTTGCAGTTTTAAAATGGGAACGTGCTTCCACACCAAAGTCCGCCTTCGAGCAAAGTTAGAGCCTGTCCACTGTTGATCCAAGGTCCTGAGCCTACGAGCGGCTCCCGCGAAGCGGGGGCCGCGAGGCATAAAGTACTGGCCGGGGGAGGAGCGGGAAGAGGACCAGGTGCAGGTGATCAGCAATGGAGAGTGCACCCTGGTCCTCGCAGTCCCGTAAACAGGAATTTGAAAGTTAAAAGTTTAAAAGCCTCTTGCAGTTTTAAAATGGGAACGTGCTTCCACACCAAAGTCCGCCTTCGAGCAAAATTAGAGCCTGTCCACTGTTGATCCAAGGTCCTGAGCCTACGAGCGGGTCATTAAGCATGTGGACGCTGCAGCTGCTTTCACTTTTGCAGCCGCCCGCCCACTCGCTCCGCCCTGTCCGTGTCTAGACCACCTCTTTCCGTTTTACTTTTCGCATGCTTGTTTTCTATTGCAGGGAAGGGTGGCGACGTGTGCCGCTTGGACTAAAACATATGTGTAACACTGCCAACTGTCGGTCGGTGTGAAGCGGAGAGGATTGTGTTGGTCCGGCGCAGTTCTCTTTTGTAGTAGGGGTGTCCATTAATCCCACTCTGGCACCTGTGCTGTTAGTGAACAGAGAGGCCAACGACTGAGTGAGCACGTGGTGTGGACTCCATTCTTACCTTCCTCAACATAAGGCTCTGAGACGGGTGAGTTAAGGAACGCCAGAATGCAAACTTCAAGGTACACTACAGAAGCATGAATGTTCAGTCTAAAAATATCTAGCAATCAACTTGCGCGATTTAGTAAACCGTGTGTATATCCTACAGACACTGAAACCCCCAAATGTATTATAGCAGAATTTAGAAAACGAATCCATTGTGTCTACGTGTAGTGCTAAACTAAAATATCCACCATGAAAAAGCGATTGACGGGTGGTCCCCACTATCATCAGGGATCACAGAGGGCATCTGCCCATAGCCCAGTCACATTCACTTCCCACCAACACATCAACCTCCCAGAACACAACGGGGACCTCACTCCTGCGCCCTGAGGCGTATGGACTGACGATATTGATAGATACTATTTTGAACTTGCAGCTTTCACTTTCGCAGGCTGGTAATTGAATTATGGGTATGACACGTGCTAATTTTATAATGAAAAGTACAATTTTAAAATATGTTGTACTAACATGGCTCTAGCATAAACGTTCAACTATTGAGGCCTATGTCTGCCCGCATTAGGTTTGGTTCAAGTGGAGAGTGCTCTGTCTCATTTACTCTTGAGTGTGGAGTATGACAGGGTCGCATCCTGGCTCCTCTCCTATTTATCCTATATAGTAACACCTTGAATTCACATTTTGTGGACCATTGCCAGATGTTACCCATGATTAACTCTAGACCTATTCCAGCCTAATGCCTTAAATTTTACGACTAGGCTTAATCTGGACACTATTTATTCCAAGTCCCAAATTATGAAGTGTGTCCCCAAGAGCCTCAATATGCACAGATTTTACATCAAGGAAAATAAGCTTATGAAGCTGCTCCGTATTCCCTCGTCTTCAACTTCACTAATTCTTCACAGTCTTACCTCGATTTAAGACGCCAAATATTTGCCCAATCCATGTTTGAACTTTATTCCCTATGTAGGATATAAACTTATCACTCCCTTTTTAGATATATACCAAGCACTGTACGTCCCAGTTGCTACATACGGAGCTTTAATATGAGGTTATGTTAACGCTTTGCCTCTGCAGTGAAAAAATAATTACTTTCGTCATCAACTCTTATCTTTATCACCAAGCAGCCCGTATTTTCTATGCCACAATGAATTGGGACTTTTGTTTACAGAGGATTCTGTTAAGCTTGTTCCTTAGATGTTATGGTTCTCCATTTTGCCTAACCCATATACCACTACCTGTGTTGTCAGGGACTGGTTAAACTGCAGAAAGGGGCCACAAATTCTGTGGTTGTTTTGTATTAAACAGTCCCTGGGGGTTCTGAGCAGGCAGTGTCTTTATTTCAAACCTTGTTACATTTGTAGATATTATGAACTTTGGGTAAAGCACACATTTATCAATAGTAGACACATTGACAGGAATGGCAAAGAACTAAACAAACCCAGGATAAGGCAATATGTTATCATACAGACCACGTTTGATACTTAAACATATTTATCACATATCTCTGGACACTTGGAAAGGGCATTGTTATTTAGATCTAGTTCCTTGTTAATTTGCTTTCTTTTCTTCTGAGCAAATATGGTAGAGATAGCTTGGAATCAATGTCCTTGTGACAGTCAGTCCAAACAGACATTCGTGCATTTTATCTCATTTTGTAAATATAATTAAAAAACACCAAGAAATGTTTAATTCCTTACTTAAGTAGAACAATAAAACAAGCATTGGCATAGCTAATACGTCTTGCCTTTGGGACCTTATAAGTATTTAATTATGCAGCAAAATATCCTTGATGCAACATCAACTGTTGCATGGCTAAACACTTATAATGTCCCAAAGGCGAGATCTATTGGCTATGCCAATGCTTGTTTTATCTTGGAAAAGCCCCAAAGTTTGCAGTCTGCACTAAAAATTAGAGGTGGGCAAGCCGACGAACTATCAGGGAGATCCGAGCCAGCCCGGCTGGGCTTTAAGCGCCTGAACAAGAGCCGAGCCTTGAAAATACTTGGGATCTAAATTACTCGATAAACATCATGTAAAAATAGAATAGTCGCTTTAAAGTGATTATTCACCTTAATACATCCGATTATTTTGTACAGTGCACATTCTAAAATCACTTATTGAAAGACACTCTCATATGTGATAACGAAAAGAAGGAGGCTCTATAAAATAAAATATTTGCCTAAAATCAGACACTCTGGTCAAGTGGGGAAGCCAGGGTGAGTCCCAGGTTTTTGATTTCAAATTATGCAATTCACATCTAGATGGCTACCTGTTTGTCTCCTTTTTAACTTGGCTTTTAATTCTTAGCAAATTAGGGTAGAGTGTCGCTAACAGGCAGAAGCCACATCGAAGGTTTTGTGCTCGAGGGTCCAAGAGGCCTTTGAGCTGAGCTGGAGCCCGGCCTATGCCTGGGGCCTAACTCGAGCCTTAAATCATACATGCCAACATTTGAGAAGCGCAAACTGGGAGATTTTATTAAAAAAAATGGGGAGAATGGGGCCTTGAATCGGGTTACTGTCATGTATGGGCTTTGGAAGT